>NC_056440.1:67807884-68453835 GCF_018296145.1 Oncorhynchus tshawytscha | reverse complement strand
AATGCAGTAAGCAAAATATAACAGCATACTAGGCTCATCCTACAATGGGCAATTGTGTTTGACTCCATTAATTTATTTTGGTACATTTGTCCCCTCAGCTGTTGTCAGACACACGGGCCTCGAAATACAATTCTCTTCCCTCAAGTGCAGGCAAATACTACTAAACAAAAGCAAAAATGAGTATGACATCCTGAATTTTTAAAGCATACTCAATTTTCGAAATTTCACATACCACAAAAAAAAAAAACACACAAAAAAATAATCTGCCTTCCCAAAATGCCTACTATTTAGAACGTGCAAATGGGTATATGGACACAACCAGAGACTGCTTAAACAACACGTACCACCCCATTGACAGAAAGAAGCTGGTCGCCTCTCTTGAGGCCCCGTGGCCCCCGATCGGCGATTCCACAGGAATGATGCGTGAGATGTAAATAGGAGAGTTCTGTTCCTTCCCTCCCATTATATTGAAGCCAAGTCCTTCCTCAGTTTTAGGCAGCTCCACCACGCGAGGGTGTGAGTGCCCCTCACTGGCCGCAAACGCTGCAACAGTGGCCTACAAGACAAGAGGAGAAAGTTGTTAACCCAGAGTTGCCTACAGAGTTGTTGTTTAATATTGGTTGTTGTTGTTTTGACATACCTTGGCTGTGGCATTTGCCCTGACTTCTGGCCACTGTTATCCACTGTCTCATACACATGTTCATACACCTACAGAGTTGTTTAGTGAAAGGCAGAAAGAAGGTTAGTCAAATGCAAACTGCAAAGCTAAATTACTTCCTTCAAAAGGTCTGGCATGTTAAAAATGGTAGTTCTTGCTGTCCAGGGTTCCAAGCTAGTAATTAATCCTCCAAACTGGATAGCTCATTTGTGAAATACTACATTGAAAAAAAGCACTTTATGTTACACTGAAGGAATGACAAATCTTACATCAGAAGTCAAATAACTAGTCCATAGGCAGAAATTAAACATTTCATGTTTTATAGGGCCTGTCTGTGTCAGCCCCATCTCACACAAGTTCACAAATCAGAGCCTGGAGGTCCAGAGTACTGCTGGTTATTTTTTCCACTCACCTGGTACCCCAGGTCTGAATCAATCACCCTGATTGGAGGAGAATGAAAATCAGCAGTACTTCTGGCCTTGAGGTCAGATTTGGCCACATAAATTGAGTTGAATTTTGAAGGGTGTGATGGGCATTTATCTTTTAGTCTCAGCTCACCTCTCGCACAGCATTTACAGAACTCGCTCTGCAAGACCCTTTGCAGTGCCTGCAGTTTCTGGGGGTGGCACTTCCCGTCCTCTGGAGTTTGTCAAGCAATTCAATGGCTCAGAAATGTCTGTACTGAGGAGAAAACATGGAGACCACCCACCATCAGAGATCTTGCAATAATTGACATTGATTTAAAGACTTTAGGCTGGAAATAATTGTTTGAGGCAGAGGATCTAACACTTCAGCACAAGAGTAATGGGAGTCTGTTGGTTTTTGATTTTGTAGATTGATTAAGTAAATCTGTCCATGCACAGGGTATTATGATGCAGGCATAGCTGATCATTACCAAATCTTCATCACTGTTTGTAAACACATGGTAGAATTTCATCATCAGAGTAACAGTCCGGGCTTTCGGGCGCAACATTTTCAAATGAACCTAGCAAGCTACTGAGCTACATACTAGACGCTGAACTTTTGTTTGGGTGCAACTGCTAAGATTACTAGGAAGCTACAAACTACAGTGGTGGAAAAAGTACCCATTTGTCATACTTGAGTAAAAGTAAAGATACCTTAAAAACAACGACAAGTAAAAAGTCACCCAGTAAAATAGTACTTGAGTAAAAGTCTATTTGGTTTGAACTATACTTAAGTTTTAAATGGAATTTACTAAAATATACGTATCAAATGGTAAACGTATTAATAATTCCAAATGCCTTACATTATGCAAACCAGATGACACAGTTTTGTAAATTTATGGATAGCCAGGGCACAATACAACACTTAACATTAATTTACAAACCAGTACTTTTGGGTGTCAGGGAAAATGTATGGAGTAAAAAGTAAATTATTTTCTTTAGAATGTAGTGAAGTAAAAAGTTGGCAAAAATATAAATAGTAAAGTACAGATAGCCCCCCCCAAAACGATTTAAGTAGTACTTTAAAGTATTTGTACTTAAGTACCACACACCACTGCAAACAACCTAGTAACATTACCAGATTTGAGGATGGCTATCTTGTTAGCTAAATTAGCTAACCTTAGCTGGCTACAACATTAGCAACTCAGCCCATCTGTCTTTCTGAAAACTAAAGCGGATTATATTGGAATAATCTATTTTTCTTTCGACTTTTGAGAGATGATTGTACATGGGCTAGTTATTTCAAAATTAATTGACTTGCCCTAACGTTAGTTAGCTAACTAAATTAAATTCCAGATTAGCTACCGTTAACTAGCCAGCCATCTGTTAAACTCGTGTGTGTATTTTCATCACTTTAACTATTATTATTGATCAAGCAATCTGTGTAGTTTGACGTTTTACCTCTTTCCAGTCGAACAGGTTCCCCCAAAGACGCCATAATAGCCTAAATCCGGCACTGTTCGGGAGAAATTATCAGGCGAGCAAAATATCCACTCCGCGATAAACAGATTTGAGCTGTATTGACGGGGAATGTTGTTGCGTCAAGGACACGCAATCGGCGCAATATACGGTCAATGTGCCCAATCCACGAAGGGGGAAAACTGAGAAGTCGTATATCACTAGTTTTGTTTGATATTTTAGAAAATGTGGTATCCTAAATGTATAACCTGCAACATTTACAGCTTTTCAATGGTTATTTAAATTATAGATATTCATGTATAGTTATTACAATGTTTTATCCGATCATTATTCATAACCCAAATTGAATTGTTTGTAAATGTCTTTGTAAACCTACAATGTTGCTTCAATATGTTTAAAACCATAATTTTGATCTCTGTCAGTTCTTGCATTATGTATGCATTTCTATTGATTCATTTCCACTTCTCACAGCAATAAGGAATTTGCCTTCTGAGAGCTGAAACACTACATAGGCTCATTACTGTGTATTAAACTATGTTACCTTATCATAACGGCGAAATAGAGGACATAGACTATTGACCCATTTTTTATGTTTTTGTTGTGATAGGAGACTTGTAAACACATTATGTAGGCCTGTACTTTGGAAGGATACCTCAAATGATGTTTAGAAAAGTGATTTTTCTATCATAAAATGCCATTTTCTGAGTACTATAGATATATATGCAATAATTTAAGTGCTATTTGTGTGTGCAAATCGTACGGAATATACCTTGAATGCACTTTTATTGTTATCTCTTATTATCACAATTAGGCATGTTTTGGTATCCTTTGTGAGAGAATTTTGTCCATCCATTTCTAGGCATGGGACACCTACCTGTGTCAATTGGATAGGGTGGAGATGGCCCATCCAAGGAATTCACCAGTCAAGGATCCTGTCTTCAGGGTTAAAAACTTTGAATGTACTCCTCATCAAGCTCTCAGAGGCCATCAAGGATCAGCTTGTAGCCTAGGCTATACGATGTAGACTTACGGGCCTTCTATATGTTCTGATTCTTTGTGTTGTTGATTGAGTATATATTGAGGCTTTTATAACCAAGCTAATGCTGATGAAATTAAATCTATCTGGTCTATTTGTTTGTCTCTTTGTTTGTCTGTCTGTCTGCTATAGGAGGATGGGCTCATTGTCCTAGTACTCATTACTATGTATTAAACTGTGTTACCTTTTAGGCAAAACTGAGGACATAGACTATTGACCCATTTTGGACCCATAATGGTATAAATGGAACAAAGTCAAACATGCGGTTTCCATATGTTTTGATACCATTCAATTTATTCCATTCCAGCCATTACAATGAGCCTGTCCTCCTCTAGCTCTTCCCACCAGCCTCCTCTGGTCTGCATGCAGGCAGACAGGCAGGTACGTAGGTAGGTATGATGGTAGGTATGCATGTAGGAAGGTAGATATTTATGTATCTGTCTGGCCGTCCATCCGTCCATGTTTTCATCTAATCTTTATGCAGTGTAACTAGAAATGTAGGGTTCAAACTTTATTGACATTGGTTTTGTTTTTCAGTTGCCTATAGTCATTTTTATTTCTTCAAATATTTCAATTTAATATTGCAAACAACTTCACAACATACAAAATGAATTATATTAATCCAGAAACATATGTCAATGAATACATTTTATATATATATAGATATATATATATATTCTTATATTTTGTCCTCTGGTGGGGATAAAAAAATAAACAGCAAAGCTTTGACAACAGCACCTTGACATAGTATGTAATTCCAAAATTACCTTGAGAAGTTTAGAACAGTAAACAGATAAAGTACTGAGGAGGAAAACCCTTTTACTGTTGAGTATGTAAACGGAATGTTTTGGTCGGCATCATATCCTTTTTTCTTAGGTGGACAAATTCTCAATTCACAATTGAAGCAGCATGCAAGTGTTTTTTAATGGAACTCGTCCTCACCCTCTCCCTCATCCTCATCGCTCTTTTCCTTCTTTCTCACATTCTTGGCAAAGTAAACAAACCACAATGTCTTGAGGAATGTGATATAGTAATTTAAACTGGGCGCAAATGACTGATCAGATCTTTTTTTAATTGTTTACAAGGTCATGAATATGTTCAATAAATAGACTGTAGTATCACTTTTACTGTATAAACTTCATCTTTTTTTACATGCAGTCCATAAAATTTTCATTTGACGGAATAATTTACCCTGTTATGTATATATACAAATAGATATTTTCTCTTTACTCTCTTTTTTAAACTCTCAATAAAATCTATACATTATATACACTATCTTCCTCTTTTAATGGTCAATGTGCATACACATGATGTGTCTATCCTTATAAACCGCCAGCCAATCTTCTTTTTGCTATCCATGGTGAGCGCTCGCACGTAGGACTGGGTTGTCCTGCATTGGGAGTTATAATGCCTCTTGTCTATTCCACGGCAGCCCTCCTTTGTGTACCCCATAGGGTTACATTTGGTCTCATAAAAGTATTGCTTCAGTTGGCCATTGGGGACAGGGACCTTTTCCAGGACGGTAACGGTCTGCCCAGACATGTCTATGGCTGTCTTTTTGTCCACAGCTGTCACCCACTGGCTAATACTATCACACACACTCAGCTCGCCACGCCGCGATGGGTCAGAATGCCGCCGTACCCTCATGGACATGTTAGCGGCGTCCAGGTAGTTTTTGTATTCCTCCAGGAGAAAAAGCAGCGGTGGCTCTAAAGGCACTTGGTTGCTGATCATCACCCGCGATGCATACAGGTCGACATCCTTGGTCTCCGTGGTGACCACAGAGGAAGGACCCCCTCCTCCCTGGCCCTTGTCAGCCCCAGGCCCCAGCTGAGCTGCTTCTCCATCCACCTCCAAGAGCTCCTCAATCACCTGCTCAAACGTGTCTGTGAGCGAGGGCAGTCCCCCATGCTGGCCCGGCCCACCCCCGCTCTGTGGAGTCCCGTGGCCCCGGCCGGCTGTCACTGCAGCACCCAAGTAGCCTTCCGTTCGGTGGCCCCGCATACTCGGGGCGTCTCTCATGGGAGCAGCTCTCATGCAACTGAAGTATGAAATAACCATAGTAAGGAACAGGATGGTCATCACTCTTCTAACCTGGTGGAACTAGAGAGAGAAAGAAAGAGAGAGGGAGAAGGGATGAGAGGGGAGAGAGGATGAAATGTTAGTGCAACTTATATGTATATAATAATATGTAGCTATATTATGTATTATATAATATATCAACAGTTTTCTTCCATTGAGTTATCAGAGTTGTGTGCTTATACAAAATACTGTACATAATACACTCATTATTACAGTATTCCATAATATCTCAAGGTTGGATCACAATCTAATTGTGTTCCTTTCAGCTATTACTAAGCACCATTAGATGATGCACGCCTACCATCTCCCCCATTACTACCAGAGTATCACATTTCTCCTCTAGCTGCAAAGAAAGCCAGCAGTCTGACACCACCGTGAGTGCCCACTACTATTTGGCCAACTTGAAAATAAAGGTATAAGTAATTACCATACATGATTGGATATTTTTTTCTGGATTGGACCTCTTTAAAAATAACAACCTAGACCTAGTTGAATTAATTGCGCATGTAACGATTGTGCTGTTCTTGTGATTTCCATTTTTTCTGTTTCCTCATTTCCCATACAATATTTCCCATACAATTTCCCATACAATATTTCCCATACAATATTTCCCACAAAGGCCCCAGAAGCAACATTAAGGGCTGCTGACACCAGCGTTTTCAACTGAGGCCAAGTTCTTTCAGACTGGGAGTGGAGTGGCTAGGCATCATGATTTAAATGCCAGAGCATTAGCTAATTATCTCCTAATGGGCCATCCTACTAGGAAGTGCAACCCAATATATCATTATTTTCTCTTCTTCAACAACGACAAATAACAACCATTTTTTTAAACAATTATGTTAAACTGATAAGGAAACTACAGTATGTCTTCATCATAATCATCATCATCACCATAATCATCATAATTATTTTTCTCATATTTTGATGTTGTAATCCCTGGATGGCATGTACTGTATCATAAACGCTATGTGGCCTGAATACTTTTTTTCAGTTTAGCTATTGAACAGGCACATTATATCATGTTTCCAATCCAATGTCATGTATTGTAGCCTAACACGTTTCATGTGTTAGCCTGACTTCACACCACATTTGGAGTTATTGATCGATTAATTGATTAAATACATGAATGTTTCTGACTAGGTTCAGATAAGTGACTGTTTATTTTGTGTAATTTTGTAAAAGGCAACCAATATTTGTTGTAATATTACCATTAATATGCTAAACTTGATAAGGTCAAATTGGGGGCAGGATTTATTAAGGGACATAGAGATGTTTAAATAAAGGAATGCTGAGAGTGAGCAGTAGCGCTAGCAGAGACTGAGAGAGAGTCAGTAAAGTACTGGTTAGAAAGTGAAGAGAGGTAATGTGCTTGCATCCTGACACACTCACGTACCCCTTCTATCAGATGAATACTCTGTACAGCTGCTCACATAAATTTGGTACACAGACATTACAAGGGAAAGAACGCCAAAAGGGCCCAACAGAGCCAAAATATATGAATATACAAACACACCCGCATCCTCATCCTTTACCCCTAGCTCACAATAGCATCTCTTACCTTTATGCCCTATGAGTCACAGCAATTCAACATATCCACGGACATCCCAGACCCAGAGTCAAACATATGAAAACAACCACAATACAAGAAACCTAGCTCTTGCTCTCCAGAGGGGTGCATTTAAAAATAGCCATGGCAGGGCTTTGACTGCACTCTGCATGCCGCCCTCCTTGTGTCCCGACCTGATGCAGGAATACGCTCCAAGCAGATCCGCTCCCCCACCAGGCAGTGTGGCGGACGGAAAGACCTTAGCAGAAGGGAGGGGCAGACCCCACCTAAAAAGCATTTGTTTCATTCTTAATTGGTGTCTGGGGCCACGGCTGCGATTAGCCAACGCCACGGTGACTGCCATAGAGATATTGCATCTATAAATAGGCGTGCTGGGAGTCTCACAGTCTCGATTGAGAATATCACATCCTTCTCCTTAATGAGCCGCTGAGTCCCCAAGCTCAGTGACGTGTTTCTCCAGAGTGTGAGTGTGTGTTAGAGGGAAGGGAGGGGATGGAGGAGGAGAGGATGGGAGGGCTTGGTTTGTACGTGTTTGCAGGGGGATGGGGGCATCTTTCCTCTTACCGACAAAACAACCTTGGAGACAAAATGCAGCCAAGCAAACATAGATGAGCAGGAAATCATTCCAAACTTTTCTCAATATTGTAATTTGAAAATAATCATTCATATGAGGTAATCCTTTATCATCCTATAAAGTGTTCCTGTGACCTGTCAAATCCAGTCATTAGGCTGCCCCAATGATCTAGGAAAACAAATACATGGACTGAAATCCCATCACACTGCTTACTGATACATGAACTGATTGGGGGTCCATCTTCATGTAGAAGATGCTGCAGCAGATGTAGTAGTCCTTCTTCCCTGATGGATCACTGGGACTAAATTGCAGTAACAGGGGGTGGGGAGTCAGTGCAGGCGTCATTTTGCAGCATAACAACCACAGATGACGTCTCTCCCAGGTCTCCATAGGGGACAGGATGGAGGGGAGGTGTTTTGGGGGCAGTGCCACTCATCAGTGTGCAATTGCCTGCCAGTCCTCTGGGCCTCCTCACACCGGGAACAACAAATAATTTTATTTCTAACTCAGCTATTTCCTGTTTCCATCAGGAAAATCAATATGGCTTATGCTCTCAATCAACATCCTGTTAAAATGCAATCTAGCCGATGAATCACTTCATTGCTGTGGGACTGGCTCAGAATAACAGTACTCTCTGAGACCTATCTAATTCAAACCAAAGTAAAAGTGATTCTCACCATGGCTGGTATGTTTTCATTTAATATATTAGATTTGAGAATATCTTCAGCTCTGAATTGGATTTTACAGTCAAGATTTTTTTTGTCTCCAGGTAATCAGTGCAGTGTTATTTAATTATCATGTACTGAATATGTACAGTATGGGTGTGGAAGAGAACAAGCAAACTTCCACACTCTATCCAGCCATAACATGCATTCCGTAATATCAATATTCCATAAATAAAATCAGTCCTTTACAGTTGCATTTGGTGCATTCAGAACGTTCATAGATAAAAGTTGACGGATTTCCACATAGTAGCAGGGCTTTGCGATGACACATTCAGATGAGCACCTGTTCAATTGTTGTGAGAGAGGCAGGCACAGCTATACGGTTGGGTTTAGAGAAAGCATGGTGCCTTGCAGTGTTTGCTCTTCATGTCAGGTGGGGATTATAATGACAAATCTCCCTTTGACAGATGCTGGAGTGGATTCACAAACACAATGGTGTTTCAACCATGTTCAAAACTCAGCACATGACAACATATGACTTCATATTTCACTTACACTTAACTTACACAGTCATGCATGTGGGCAAATTGTCTGTGGCAATACATACTAACTTTCTTTTTCAAAGAGTAATTTTCTCACGATTCTTGTCTTAACACACCTCTCTCTCTCTCACCTCTTATCACACCTCTTCACTTTGAAAACACATTGTCAAGTAAGTCACTACGAGGGGGACAATACCCAGTCTCCAGATGATCCCTGTACATCAGCTTGTGCTGTAGCTACACCAATCAACATGTTTTCCTATCCAGTCCATTAAAATATGACCTTTGGATGTGCTCCAAATAAACCTACCGAAAAGATAATGCTTCATTTATATGAACTATATATTTTGGAAACATACTAGAGGACTCAGTCACAATATACAAATGTAACACCATTATCCTTTTTCCCCCCAGTAATAGCTAACAGATACAACCAAGAAACAACGTGGAAGCCTGTTTTGAGAGATCTGCTCCCTATCTGACACTTGCAAATAGCAACTTGAAATTGATAAGAATCATAAAATAAATGTAATGACCACTTAAAACAAGACATGTTAAGACTGTTGGAATATGTTCCAGTAGATCATGAAGGCCCAAGTGGCATCTTTTCCATTGACAGACAATGTGGGCGTTGTCCTCCACCACTTCATCTGGAAAGAACCAGTGAGTGTCATTAATGTGGCAGTTTACAAAAGACAGGTCCAATAGCCTATATATAACAATATCATAATATTCAAAGGTTACCCACTTCATACTTAAGCCACCTCCTGATAAACTTAGTACTCTAATAAGTGCAACATTTCCTGCATGTCTACCCATAAGTTGCACTTACTAATTAGTGGTGCAACATGCTAGCTTGTCAAAGTGACTGCCAACCAGGTCACACAGGTAAAATGATAACTGCTTCAAAACCACAGCCTAACAATATTTTATTATGTGTACATTGGCTGTCAAAATTACAAGTTGCCAATTGCTAGCCTGTAATACCAGTGTAGGCCATCTTAATTAATTAACAAACATAAGGTCTACATTACATGTGAATTAATTTATTGACACTGTCAGACAGTGTCCCCACATAGGTCAACAAGCCCAGTACTCTGTGCTCTCTTTGGGATTTTTACAACCATTGAATAGCCCTTATATAGACCCTTAGGATAATTACATTTAGCAACGTGATGAAAGACATGTCTTGAAGACAATGACTTTCATCAACAGTGCTCAATTTAGCTTATTAGCCTACTGCACATATTCATATTTAAATAAATCATGCGTATCTTAAAACGATGTTGATTGGAATTTGATTGCAAGTGGTGTATACGAACAAAAATAAGATAAATGGGCAACAGCAGCACAATAGACCTAGACCTAGTCCTACTTTAAAACGGGTGTCAAGATGTTTCCATAGATTTGCGCTAGGTGGCGTATTAGACCACGAAATGTTCTTAAGACACATCCTCTCTCTCTCTCTCTCTCTCTCGAACACTCACACAGGCCTCTCTCTCTCTCACTCTCACACAAACACACAGGCCACACACACACTTACACACTCTCTCTCGGCTCACACACACACACAGTCACAAAAGGAAAACATGAACACTTGTAGACTGAAAAAGCAAAAGGTTACTAAACAAGAAGAAAATCGTGTTAACCGAATGGCATTAATTCATATTTAGTTAGTTTTCCAAGTCTGTGCCAAATGTGGAGCCTACTATCAGAGCTATTTGATGCAATGTCCCGAGACAAACTAGCCTACACTACAAAACAGCAACAATCTCAGACAGAAAGCAAAAAAAATCTCTACACCAAACATTAACAAGGTTTACTTGGTAAACAGCAGTATCGCGGCGCCGTTGGGTTGTTCTCGACCTAGAGCGTATAAAATGTCATAATTGTGGATTTTCCGCGTACTCCTTGATAATTGCGCGACTGCTTCATGTAGGGATTCGTTTTAAAATCCGTATATTCATCCTCGCCTTTCCTTGTGAGGTTATCCGGATTAAGAGAGCTAGACCAACACTGCAGGGTATAGCTGAGCATAGGTCTCAAGTTTCCTATAATGTCTTAATGACTACATCAAACTTTTGTTTTCATAATTTGCTTACAAACCTGTCTTTTTTTATTTTTAGAAAAGATAGTCAATTTACAGAATGTTAAAAATATATGTTATCTGAATTACGATGCTATATTATTTAACATAACATTTAAATGCATTGCATTTATGGATTATGGGTTTAAAGGAATAATCTACAACAGCCCATGTTGTTAGGCAATGTAGCCTACTCGCCTATTTCTTACAGTGGCAATAGCCAACATGGCTAAATGTACAACCCTTCGCATTAATTAATCAGCTAAATACATCAGAAAACTAAATGATTACCTCCACTGACCTCTTTCGTGGTCCCTATTAGAAATTCAATCAGCATAATAACGACGTTTTTTTTATTAATGAACAAGAGGATAGAGTTACACGTATCCTCTCTCAAACTGCGACAAAGTCGATGCGCCTGCATGATCCCCAACTTGATTACAATACTTTTAAAACATCTCCCCACTTCCAAAACGAGCGAGCATCGACACAGCAGAGCGAACATGATCAAAAAAGTTTAGAAAAACATACCTTTTATTGCCCAGTCGTAAAGGAGACCATTCAACAGGACAGTGTCATCTGGGATGTTTTGGACAACCCCCTGTGTAAATTACTTAAGCTATATTTTCCCTGTACTGTCCGACAGCTTAGGGATATCTCTTCAGCTTTGGAGCAAATAGATTAAATTATTGATGGTGGAAATTGCATGGTTGAGGTAATGGACTCCCATGGCTGCACGGCTCCTTTGGAGATCGCTTAAAACCGAAGGGGTTGCATGCTATAAACTGCGCCGCGACGGCACTACGCGATGAGAGACCTCTTGAGCTTGAAATGACGCCTGTATCCCTTGCAATTACAGTAACTTACTACATAATGACGTTGCAGCATGTGACTCTCCGCTGGCTGACTGGTTGCTTGCCACCAAACACGGTTACCAGAGTCCTAAAGCAGGCCTAGCTCTCATCATGCTTTTTATACGCCTTTGGTCGACAGATGGGAGTGGGATAAAGAAGGGATTGGCCATGGATCTTTCTTCCGTGTTTCACTGACATCAGATGTGATATTTTTGTAGCTGTACTGTTCATAAAAAAATAATAACGCATTTGATTCTGTGCCATGTGGCTACATTGCGTGTCATGATAAGAATAGATCTGATAAGATAGGCTTATAGCCTGATCAAAAAATATATATAAATATATATATATATATATGACTACTACTTAGATCCTATGTGTGTGTGTGTGTGTGTTTTATGTGTGTGTGTGTGTGTGTGTGTGTGTGTGTGTGTGTGTGTGTGTGTGTTGGTCTTTAAAAAATCCCAAATAAATCATGAAAATAAGAAAACCAATACCCTACCCAAAAATAGAGATTCTTATTCCATGCATTTTACCAGAAATATGGCATTTCTTTAGAGAGCACTGTTACTTAGTTGTGAAATTGGACAGAATCACACATTCACTGCTACATAATTATTTCATTAACGTGTTATAACTAAGTGTATATTCTGTATGGGATTGATTAAGTCTACAGAACATTTACGACTAGCAGTGGATACATTGAAATGCTCCTGTATAAGACCAGGAGATGTGTTATAAATGCAAAAGGGTAAGCCTGCCTAGCTAGACCTCGTTTTCCGAAGCCTTTGAAATGGTTTATCGTCAGATCCCATAGGTAGGCTATGCCATGTATGTTATATCAACAAAACTATGGGTTACAAGTAGATATAACCATCTCAGGGAATGTCCAAAGTTAAGACAAAGAAGCATTTGAATAGGCTAGCTCTCGAAATTGTTGTAACTTAAATTGAAGAAGCCGCAGATTCAATACAAAATAGCCATTTACCAGACGCCTTTATCCAACTTGACATATAATCATGCGTGCACATTTAATATCTGTGGGAATCCCTCGTTGTGCCATTATACCAGTGCACAAATATTCAGCAACATGGACAGCGCCGCGATCAGCTCGAGAAAACAACAACACCATTGTCAGTGTTGTGGTCAGCGCGCCCACGAACTAAACATTCAGCACCACGGACAGCGCCTCTATCAACGCGCCGCATACTAAACATTCAGAACCGCGGACAGCACCACGATTTGCGCGAAGTGAATGACTGATCGCTGATTGCGAACTAGAGCTACCGAACAGCGCCGCTTCCAGGCAACCTATATAATGAGAAGATTCCATGCCCTAGTTGTTGGGATCTATGCAGGCGGAAAGCCTACTGGTAGACACTTTTTGCCATGATACCAATTGTCTCCATTCCCTTTTCCCTAACATAAAATTGTAAACTTCTCATAACACATAACTTAATCATATGAAAGCAAAAGTATTATCATTAAATGCAAGGCTTCTCAATATTAAAGATATATACTCAAGCAAATGTACACGTTCTTCTGAAGATCCCAGCAGTGTTCAATAAGGCTTGAATCAATAAACTTGGAAAAGGAAAAAAATGTCTCACTTAAATTAATAAAGCTTTTAACTTTAGCATCCAGTGGGTGTTTAGAGAAGTCAAGTGATGAAGAGAAAAGGTTGTGGGCTCAACCTCAGTCAAATGAAGGAAACAGCTCATTGTCCTTGTGGCTTGGACCTCCTCCAATGAAAGATTTATTGTGATGTGTTTGCTGTATGGCCATCGTGATTCTTCTCTGTACAAGTTAATGAGGTGGATGGTTCTTACTTGGCATATAGCAGTATGGGATTGAATGCTCACACCTGTTTTGTGATTCACTCCACCTCCAACACACCTGGGGACATGCCAAGATGAATATAGCCCTCCCCGAAGGATCACAGTAGGCGAGGGCAAACTCTGGATGACAAAGAGTTGCATCAGCAATCGCTGAGCGACATGACTCCAAAAAGAAGCTTGCACGGGGGCTGTTCCAACAAGGTAATTCATAAATAAATCACTTGGCATCTCATTAGAAGAACAACAACATGGTCTCTCTCATATCTGCAAATACAGCACAATGCAAGGTGGCGTTCTAAGTAGTGGTAAATTCAGGAGACTTGTTACCTAAGAGAGTTTGTTTGAGGAGATTATTTTGCATTTTGTGTAGAACTTCAAAATGAAGTTTAGCGTGTCTGAAATCAAGTGCATCGCAACTGAATTTAAAATGCATAGTTGGGTCACGCTTAAGCAAAGTCAGAAAGAGCTAGCCAATACCGAGTACCATGCTGTGCTATGCTATGCAATGCTATCCTATGCTATACTATACGTGTCATTGCTAATGATCAGCCCTTGCACCTACAGTACACTATGTGTCTGATGAAGGTTACATTGGGTGCCTGATCAGAACTTGCTGCCCCTAAACTAAAACTCAGACACACTCACTCATGCTAACATAAGACCCTTATGTTATGTTGAGCAGTGAACCAAACTGGCTTTCAGCATGCCACTTTCAGAATAAAAGATTTCAGACAATCACCAATCCTTTTTCAGAAAATAGACATAATTCTTGAGGTTAAGTGTGGGACATCTCCCACTAGGGTTATCTTTGTTAAAAGTGTCATTGCTATGCAAAAGGAGTTCTCAAGAGTGATGGGTGCTTTACCATGAATGGTGTGGCAAGCCAACATTTCCTTGTTTCACGTCTTTCATAACATTACAATCCTTGGACAGAAGTGGCATACTCATGCTTTCTATTACCCACTGAACTATTTTCTACTCAGAAAAGGGCAGCATGATGAATTTGATTTTTTTTTTATATAAACACGTAAAGTTAGGCTACTTGAAGGGTACTATGAGGTAGTTTGATCATGCAATTTAGAGCATGGTGATGGAGCCCTGTTCACTCCCATAGGTTATCTTAGGGGATGGTGGCAGTAACCAGAAATCTGAAGCATGGAATATACACTCTCTCCAGCTTTTACACCATTTTCAATGTGAGCGAACATTGAACTTAATTTTGTATTTTGGGTGAACTAAACTTGTAAAAACTAAAACAGACATAAACTTTTAAACAGATGGTTCTGAAGTCCATAAACAAATCATTTAGAAATATTGAATAACGTTTTGAAGTTAAAGACAACATGATAGTCTTCACTTAGCGAACACAAGAAGCACACACTGTGGCACCCTATACCTGCTCTTCACTGACCAGATGCCTAAAACCACACTGATGACACTACACACAGGCATACATCTTTTCACATCTTCTCTTGCCAAATGTGACATAATTCTGACAAGTCAGCGATGCCAAGATCCACACTGTGACATGAACATTCAATTAAGACACCTTCAGAAGATACCTCTTGGAAGTAATCAGACAATAGAATAACAAGGCTCTGTGGCAGCATCAAATTGGGCATCATAAGCATATCTGCTGAGAATTAGCTACTCTATATCAAAATTCACACTTCAGGGTACAATTAACCCTTTCTCTGCTTCCCATGAAGCATAATGAATATCCGGCTATAGTGTTATTAAGAACCAATGGTAAGTTTGAACTCTAGTCTGTCTATGTATATACTGCCCAAACCCTGTGGGAACACCTGGATGAGAAAATGCATAAGGCATAACAAGCTCAGTTCGGGGGAATATGCAAGAAGTCTCATATATCTTTCTCTCTCACTCTCTCACTCACTCACTCACTCATCACTCATCTCACTTTTGTCTCACCCCACTCTCACTCACTCTCACACACAACAAACCACAAAACAACAAAAACACACACTTTGTTTCATCAAATTGACTGCAGCACCAACTTACACAAATGAAATGTACAGACACAGAAATGTTTGCCAGAATGTCTGGAGGATCTAAGCTGAGCTCTTATTTGAGCACTACACCTAAGTATTTCAATAGGTAAGGTAAATGAGTCGCTCGCCCCTCCCTGTCCATAACAGAGGCATCCAACTTGATGTCAATATCAAAAGAGTGTGGAAAGCCAACCAGTGGTAGAGCTCAGCACCCCATTCCATATTCAAACACTCTTCGGCAGGTATCCTGAGTCCAACTCTACCACATAAGACATCTCAAAGTTATGCTGAATACAAATATTAATTAGGCTACTGTACAGACATATATGCATAATATGCATGCACAACAAATGCTTTTACAATTACATCTATTTTTCTGAGCACATTCAGTACAATGCACTCTCTTTAATCAATTACATGTAAGAACGGAATTGAGTTGATTGTAAATATAATTTTCTGAACAGACGCAATTCATCGGACCTCATTGTTCCACACACACAAAGACACACACACACACAAACACACCTACACACACACCGAATTGTCCTGCAGTGGCATCATGCCAGCAGCCAGTCAGACTCTTGTCTCGTTGGTTACAATTACTGGACAAGCAGCAGAGCAAGGTATTGGTTTTGGAAACAACAACCTCGACATATTGTGTTGGATCAGCTATTGTAATCGTGTATTCCCATGATTTAAACTAACCAAGATGTGTCTCGGCATCGTTGAATAGATAAATAGCTGGATTCAAACGTTTCAACCCGCCATAACTCATTATGATGACATGATAACTAGATGGATGGAGGTGCTGATGATGAAAATGATGACCACACCGCCGCCGATTATAATCCGATTATTATAATATTATTATCATTAGCCAATTAATATTATGATAATCATTAGCCTTTTGTTGGTTTTGTTTTTTACTGTTATGGAAATGTTAAACTATCCCCTATCCAATTACGCACGATAAGGATGGAAAACTGATTTTTGTTTTGTAAAAACGTTGTGTTGAGAGTCGGAGTTCCAACTGGAGTGTTATCAACTGTTAGCCTACTTCAGATCCTACCATGTAAAATAATAAAATACTTCCGAGAGCTATAGGCTATAGCTACAGCTATACATATTCATAGCCCTCGCCATTTAAAGTTCATGAAAGGTTGACTCGGAAAACTAAACACCTTTATAGTAACGCAAACAGAAATATCTCTCATCGCCCCTGTGAGTCATCTATAAAGAATGAAACACGCATATTCTGTCAAATATGATGCCACAATAGCATTTAATGTTATTTGGAATGAAACCTACCATCCTCAGATTTGTTATTGACGCCCACCCCAACTCTGCAGCGCTAAGAGTGCGGAGAGGGGGGCGGGTTGAGGGAGATTCTCAGTAAGATAACACATCCCCATTTATGGACTGATCCGATGACGTACATTGCAGAAAGTTCTAAAAAAAAACTTCATACATACAAAGTGTGTCGTGCCACCCCACAGACCCCCCCTACCCCGCCTCCGCTCTTCCCTCCCTCCGCACGCCTACACATAAACCCACTTCTCCTCTCGCTACGACTTTCCTGAAGAAAATACGTTATTCCTGAGAAAATTATTAAAAGAAAAAGCTGACCAAATTAAGAAATATAACAGATAATCTGGAAATCTAATAAATAACAATATACACGTTGCTTTGTATGCAGCCAATTTGTCATATTGTCGCTGGTCTACTCATTTATAAACCCACTGCAACAAATAAAACGAAAACGTTTTAGGCGATCGTTTCGTTGAGCATAGCCCTAGTAATTATCATCTTATTATATAAAACATTTTATTAATAATATTAACATGATTCCTCTTGTTCTTATTATTACAGCTGTGATATATGTTACAACACACAGCGTCATCCTAGCTAACGGGTCTCCTGCTTTCCTATAGGCAATAGCCTAATAAGTATACTAATTTCGTTAAATTATTAAGTACATTATTTAATTAAATAATGAGTCACGCATGGACTATGTTTTAAAGAGCCTTATTTGGTTCTAGCAAGCTAGAATTGAACTTAAACATGTCATTTAAAAACACAATGAAGCTGTAATAATTCAGACGTAGCCTATAAATGAGGATAATGCATCAATAATGCATTGAAATGTAACCCCACTGGAAGCCTCTTGATTAAAACAGGGCTGCGAGCGCTTGTGGGCGTTGATATCTCAGGGTTTCTCGCGCAGCTGTTTGCCATTCAATAGCATCGTCCTGAAATCAGAATATTTGAACTGAAGCCGTACAAAGAGATTGAATACAGCAATATCCTGCAGTTTCTTCGCTGGCACGCAAGACGAATTTCTAAAGTCCGTTGGGTGTTAAATCAGCAAAAACATTGTCGCGGTCAAATCAATTTGAGGATCAACGCAATCTTGCATGCCTGGTTTTCTACTGTCTTAAAAACCCACTGCTTTTGGGCAATTTCTTATCAAGCCATCTTATCTCGCACCACCTTAAGCCAGCCATAGCCTAACATCTGTCAATAGGCAGTTTGACCACGCCTATCTTTCTTGTAATTTCATATCTTTGATTGCATCTTTGAAATTCCTCTGATTTCTATGAGGTGATTTCTCGGTAATGTTTTTGTTCTTCATATTTCATTAAATCATTGTGTAATTTGTGGTTTTGCTATTTATTGTAAACGTGGAAGTTGTCTCCGACAGGTCGAATGTGGGCTACACAGACTTACGCGCGGACAAAGAGGGGTAGCAGGTGATGCTAGTGCTAGAGTGAAAGCGCAGTATGAATGAAACCGAGAAGCGCCTGTAGTAAAAACACAAGTGATTTGATCGCGATGACGGAGGATGGATGGTAAGATGTTAAACAGATAAGAGTAGGCTATTTTTTGCCGCTTAGGGCTGAGAGAGGAATACAATAGTTTGATATGCGAGACAAACAAAAATACATATATAGATAGATAGATAGATAGATAGATAGATAGATAGATAGATAGATAGATAGATAGATAGATAGATAGATAGATAGATAGATAGATAGATAGATAGATAGATAGATAGATAGATAGATAGATAGATAGATAGATATGCCCTAATATGAAGCGAATCAGTGAGAAGGTAGCCTGGGCTGAGGCTAATATTTTATTTAGGACATGCATCATTATTCTGCTTAGTGTCAGGTAGAATGATTCATGAATTGCGCATTCCAAAGTTCCATTTCGATTGGGAGACAGGATCCCGTAGCCTAGATTGTGTTGCAGTAAATGTTTAAAAAATATATTTGAGTGATTCTAAAGGTTTTGTTTACGAGTTTATTACGCTTCCTTCATGCATAGTCTAGGTAAATCGCTCTGAACAAGAGCGTTTGCGAATGACTGCAACATAAACCTAAACGAGTGCTTTGCGTGTTTAATTTAAGGCTCCATCATGTACTCATAGTAATGATAAATATTGTAATCTGTATACAAATATACATCCTTCAAACGAAACTTTGATGAGGTTAAATAGCACCCTGCATAAATCCATAAACGCTGACTGGTATCAATCAAATCAAATCAAAATAGTAATTCAAATTGGAAAATAATTAGCTGGATATAATTTCACGCAAATCAATGCACAATATCATGACGGTGCATTTGACAGGATCCAAGTTCAATTTGAAACCATAAAACAATATAGACGATAATGACAAGGATTGCGGATGAATAACAATGAACCACAATGGTGTGAACTCTTACCTTTTTAAGGGCTGACAACCACTATCAGTGGTTAGATCTCCAAGACCAAGACTTGCATTTCCCAAAGTTAACGCTGTATACCAAGACTGGAGCTTGAAAAGAACGCACGCCCTATACAGCGGCTCTAAGATTTCAACTTTCACATGCTCTAAGTGGCGAGACAAATCTCAAAGCGCAAGCCCTTCATTGACACGCGCTTTTCTCCTGTTTTCCGTTTTAGATCACAAGGCTCCCTCAGCATACGCTTACCAAAAGTTGAAAAAAATTCCCCAGCTTTGGTAAGGGAACAGCAAAAGAGAGTTGATGTCCACTTGGTGTTTTAGTCCATGCAACGACTCCGGTGCCTCTGTCCAACGTGCTGAAAGCATAACACAGCGAGGGTAACTAAGGGGGCAAAAAAAAATCTATAGTTTTCTTAAGTACCATTTGATACTGCTTTACTCTACTGCTTCCCAACGCCTCGTCACGTGAACGTTTTTCTCCCCAAGCCCGTCCTGTTAATATTTGATCACATGTTGACCGGACCTTAAGAAAAGCAGCACCTATACCAAAAAACCTCTAGTCACTACAAAGGCTCAATCAAATAGCATCTCCAAATAGCTGTACACCTAACAATGCTGATCCTGCTGGGTTTTTGTCGCACTCTTCAAGTCATGTACAGGGCAGGACGACAGGTACACACACATGTTGCTTTTCATTGGCACCACACTTGAAAAAAAGATATTCAATACATACCGTAAAACCCTGGTTGGCAATATACACAACCTTAAAGCCCTCAAAGACAATACAGCACACTCGCTCATTGCGCGCACAGATGATACAATATATCCCAATACATAATTTACCTGCATTTCTTGACCTTAGAAATGACTTCCAATCTTTTTACAGAAGCTTTGCCAATATCATCCTTCTTAACAAACTCATGGGTTTCTGTTGAGAGTTTCTTAAGTAGCCAACAGAGTCCATCCCATCATCCAGCTATATAGCTAGCCTAAATTAATTCCCGGATTAAATCGCAAGCATTGCTATTTCTTGGATACCATTCCTGTTTCGATTGTATTTCCATGTTACTTACCATTTTCCTCTACGCTGTCCTGGAGATAGAAGTGTCTTAATATCCACTCACTCCAACAGATGCTGGTAGGTAATGTGTCTTGTTTGAAGTCATCATATGAGAACTTCTGCTGTGCTCAGTAGATCGCCCACCACTTCGGTGACTTATCAATCTAATAACCCTTTGCAATCTCCGCGTGTTTAAACTCTGTAACACCTTGGTGGCTCTACAGTCAGGACAAACAACAACCAGCCGCGATTTTCACAAAAGCCTGTATAGATAGAAAGACAGATATACGCAATACCCTCTCCCGGACAACGCCATTAGAGGTCTTACGTGATTGAAATAAGCGAAGTCAAGTTTATGAGGGACCCCAAATGACCACTCAATGAATACAATCTCAGTTATTTAAATTAGGCTATGTTTGCACAATAATGTTCAGCCCCCCTAACAGTTGTACAATATAAGACATATGCACGAAGTAGCCTAGGTTATAGCTTTTGCTGCCTGTCTATTGTTACCACTCAGGCAATATTACGCAAAGCCGGCACAACTTTTAACATTTAGATTTTTTTCAATCAGAGGTGGGATGATACCCGATAAGACAAACAATTCTCAATCTTTTATCGTCCCTCTCGCTAGTGAGATGATGTTCTTTGAGAACTTGTTGCTGCTAAAAAAAAATAAACTAGCGTTGAGGACGAAACAGAGCCAGACTCATATACTTACATTTGCAATATACTGTTATTTGCTTCGTTTTCAAATGCCTAGAAAAATCTGAAGTGAATCCACGTCTTCAAGTAGCCTAGGCTATGCCCTAAACTTCTAGATATGTTTAGGTATTTTGCTGTAGCCCACAACTCAATGGTTTAAATCCTAAATGTTTCAGTTTACAATCATTAATTCCAAGTTCAAACGCGATATCTGTTTTCAGTAAAATTCCATCAGTTGCACAGCGAACACTCAGCCATCTAATTGTTATGCAGTGACGAAGCGCTATGCTTGGGGTATTCGTCACACCTGTGACACTCTATATGCGCTACAAATGTACTGGTAAGTAACATGAGTAATAGGAGATATTTGCCCAACTTTGAACCAGGATTCGAACTATCTAGGGGTTGTTAGTGAAACAGAATGATATTAATAATTCTGTCGCTCATGGCAAATACTGTAGGAATGGTAGCCTATGGCTACATTAGATCTCTAGCACATGAACACACACAACAAATAGGCTTCGTGGACTGTTGGACTAATTAGACAACTAGGTTTAACAATGTAACACATAACTCAATCAGATGGCTGTACCTGAAAACACGATGCCACTGACACTTTGCATGCATGGTAACCCTCCCTAATTAATTCTGTACATACTGTATGTCTATTTTAACTTCAGTCCAAGGACAACTTCTAGGGTAAAGAGAGATAGCATTCCCCAGGTAAACATCCATAAATTCCATCAACCTGTGTGTGTGTGTGTGTGTGTGTTTGTGTGCATTTCCATGTGTTACTGTGTGTGTTTGGGGTGGGTTATGGAAGTCAAGAGGGCTATGCAAGACCATGAAGTCCCTGGAATCAAACTCATGATACCCTCAAAAACATCACTTGTGCACAATCAGATAGCCTATTCTTTTGACAGAAAATGTATTTTTTACATAGCTCATCACATATCAACTAAATGTGGATGTAGTTTCCAAACCTGTTCTACAGCAAGGCTATTCCCTAAGACTGTTTTTGTTTGGCAAAATAACAGCACACAAAAATAAGTCTCCCTCCATGGCAATGGATACTACATTTTCTTTTAGTTTAATTCTCACTTATTTTAGACTCCAATCAGCTCCGTGCTAAATTAAGGCAAACTGTGGATGAACCACACATTACTAGATCACTAAGTTTGATTAGTAGTAGCCCTCCCACAAGCACATAGCATAGCTCTCTAGAAGGTGGTACATTAGAATGTACTTCACCCGTCACCTCTCCGTCTTCTGCCGTCATCCTACTCTGTCCTCCTTAGTCCTCCCTCATAACATGGCAACTTGACTTTACATCTACTTGTTATGTTGTTAACGCTTCTTCTGCTCCCACAGCTTCACACACTCTGCCACTGACTCATGCTCGCCCCTTTTCCACTATCCATGCCCCCGCACTCTGCACCACAATATCTTATGGCTCACTCCGAGGTCACCAATTGATCACTTGATTCTGGACTACATGTTAGTTGGCATGGAATTCTCCCCTATGCCATGTGCCCTCCCCCAACAATATCAGTCACCTCCTGTCTACAAAACATGCACATGACTTAAGTGTTGTAGATGAACTGGTTTGTTAGGGAATATTCTCTCTATCTTTCCAAGCTGTGATTGGACAGATCCAAGACTGATCAACACCAAGACCATTCCAGGAAGTGATTCCTACAATGGGGCCATGTACCAAGAACTTCATCTTTAAAGCAAAACAGGTCAGTTAACAGCAGGCACCGTACATTTAGCATTCTTGAAACAAAAGTCCAAAAGCAATTAAAACAGATCAGGCAATGTTTCATTACAGCATATTCACTATGCACACAAAAGGGAACTTCAGTTTCAGTCAGCACAAAAACTCAGTATGAGCAAAAAAACATTATAACAAACATATGAGAATTTGTTACGAGTCAACACATTGAAATGATACATTTCCAGTTCCTGAATCCTCAACGAACAGAACCTAGACCTACCCTGTGAGAACTACTCACAGGTCCCACCATTATGCATTTTTCACGGGGTCAGGGACGGACAGGGACCTGAAATCGGCCCAGGGATTTCTAACACACCGCCCATTTTTTTTTCCCTTTGAGGCTCATTATTAGCCAAGTAATGATAATTCTGTACAAAACCCCAATTTAGACCTGCCCACTGCCAAAGATGACCAGACCATATGGCATTTGCCCTAACTGCCCTATGGCCAGTCTGTTTCTGCAGGGGGTGAGCAACTCTTCACCTGCAGCATCATCAACTAACTATCTGTAGGTTCTCTATCCAGGATTCTCTCGTCTCATACAATAGTCACTAAGGTTTTAGTTTTTTGTTCATTAAATAGCAACAGAACATAGTTTTGAGTTGCAATATCATTTTTACCCCGATTTGATAATCAAAATCAAACCAATAGATCCACTGTCTTTAGTAGAATTCAATCACTTAAAAAAAAAAATGTTTGTGGGTTTGTAAGATCATTTCCTCAATAGATTCCTCATGCATTATTCCTTATGCATGTAATGCAGTCCTTAGAGATGTGTGATTACGTTGGGTTTCTTTCAGTAGGCTCCAACAGGTGAAATAGTGTCAGTATTGCAGTGCTAGCTTGGAAAATGCTAGGCCAAAATACAATCCTAGCTTGTTTACCTGTAGCTATTTATTTAGAATGCGTGTTTCTTTTTATAGTTTAACATGTGTTTTAGGTCATCTGGCTTTCTTGTTTACGTCTGCTAATTACATTTGGGCATAGCCTGGTCTCTGAAATCATTACTAAATGTAAAGTGCCCGCCTACATTTTATTTGTCCATCAGCATTTTCCTTCGTTGCCTGTAACGACAACTATTATGGGTGGATGGGTCCTAAGAGGATTTCGTGATCATTACTCTGTCTCAATCTTTGTTCCATAAATATTGATAATGAGTGCCTCACGTCACGAGTTACTAGTACCTGCGCTAAAAATAGCGTACACACTGATGGCGGGATATCTCTAACCCTCAGATCCCAGTCCATCTCTTCAACTCTCCCCATGTCTCTGTTTACAGGATGTTAGGCTCTACAGATGAGCGCATACTGAGCACATGGATTGCACAATTACTAGCATGACAGTGAAACTGTTTCACTCCCTTTTTATTTACTATTAAGAATCCAATATGCAGAAATACTAAGTATTTTCCTGCCAAAAAAGAAGGACCCGAGAGAAAAGAGAGAATTGTTTTAAATTATGCTTTTGTAACGCAGACACCCCTCTCGTATTTCGACTGCCCTTTAGGAAGAGAACACTAGCAAAACCTATTTATCTTCTCATCACGGTGTGCTGAACTCTTTGTAGTTCTTCTCTGTCATGCTGCACTGCAACATCAGAATCAATATAGGTTTACTGATTACATGTCCCCTCCCCAGTCTACCTGCTAGTGTCATACCCAAGTCATATTCTGTTGGTCCAACTTGTAACATAAAGTGACTGGCCTCATGGCCAAAATCCTTAAGGTAACCACCATGATATGGGGTAAAATAAAATCTATCTAGATGAGGAACAGGAATGGTCAGCATAGTCATTACAGGCTGTCAGTCATTTCCTTCTATAAATAATGTATATTTTTACTCTGTCTTAACTCTCTTCCTTGTTGTTGTCAAATCCCACCAGGCACAGACGTCAGTTCAACTAACATTAATTCAATGTGAAATCAACAAAAAATGTCACCATGACGTTGGATTTAGGTAAAAAGTTGGGTGAAAAAAAGTACTTTTTGAAAATCCAATCAGTTTTCAACATTGATTAAAAATCATCACATTTTTGTTGTTGTTGTTGTTGAAATGACGTGTAAAGAACGTTGATTCAACCAGTTTTTGCCCAGTGGGGTGATGTCTGTTTGTTCATGGCTCTGCATGGGCCTGTTGCATGCTGACAGCTCTGAGCTTGTCATAAATCATACTCTGTCAGGTTTGCCTGAGCTCATCACTAAATAGTAACATTTCAGAACCAACCATCTACATTTCAAAATAAATTAAATATGCATGTTGCTATTACTTTGGGGCTTTTGCAAGTCTGTAGAGCTGCTTGCCCTCTCCCTGAGCTGAGGGTAAGAATGAACACACCCATTTCACTAGGGTAAGAATTGCTCCTCTTAATAAACAACATATACAGTGATGGTATTGCTCAGTCCAAAAGCAGTAGTTCATTGGCCCATGTATGTGTACAAAGAGGTAGGTGTACATTTGAATAAGTACATTTGCATACTGTTCCTTAGCCAGGCCAAAGGCATTGCAGGCTTCCGTGGAGTGCTGACCTGATCGTTTGCATTTATGACTAGCCTGACAACCCCCGCAGTCCATTACATGAATAGAAAATAACTACCTGAAGTGCAATAGATTGCCCTCAATTCTTACAATATATTGATATTAGTCCAGTAGTCAGAGACACTGTCTTCCATACTCATGGAAGTTTCTGCTGGGGCCCAAGTTCAAAGCAAACTACTCCCATTACAAATAAGCGGAGAGAGAAATACTGGTCATACCATCCCTTTTCAGCACCCAACTTTCACACCCTAAAAGCTATCTGTTACGCCATCTTAAGTCCTCACTCTATTCACTGGAGTAGGACTCCATATCTATACTTTTGTCTATGCTATGGGAAAAGCAGTTTAGGGGTCATGATCAGTTGGGCTTTATTTATGATATTGTTCACAGAAGGCAGCTAAGATGGGAGAAAACTTTTATTCAAGCATACAGTCAGAACAAAGCTGTCAGTCAACACAGAAAGTCAACACCCAATTACAGTGTTGGGGCCTTGTGTAAATCTCACACTTCTCTGGCTCCATGCAGATACTTAGCATTTTTATATGATCAACTTATACCTAAGAACATGACCAGACCCATGCAGCTGCTGTGTTTAAATCCATTGGATTTACAAACAAATATTTTTTAACCTGTCAACATGTTTTCTTTGTTTCACCGGTGTGAGCAATTTGCTACTAATGTTGAATATAATTGAGGTAGAATATTTGTCTCAAAACTTGAAGTCCTTTTAAATGCAGCAGGTGCAAAGATGAATGTCACTATAGGACAGCTAATGAAGCATCAACACAGGGCTAATCTGTTTGTGATGTGATGCTTCTGTAGCATTACTCAACGATTCCTAACATGTCCCTCACTTCAACCGACTATCCACCCCCAACAATAAAGTCATACAAAATTCCTCATTACACTTGAGAAACAGACGGTAGGCACAAAGGTTCAAAGTTAAGGTCTTAAAGTGAATAAAGGCTCTCCAGTGAATGGTGAGGAATTGTTAAGGATGATACAAAGGAGTGGGATTTCTCCTGCATTTGTCCACGAGGGATATCACAGCCAAAGTTTCTCGATACATCAAAGAGCTGCGGAAAATAAAAGCACACTTGTCAGGGGCGAACAAACTGCTTCCTTTGTGCATTCTACCAGCCAAATTCAGGGACACAAAGCCTTTGGATGTAATACACTGCAAAGAAGACTTACCATTCAGATGACATGCTTTGCTCTGGCAATTTGCTGTGTGCTTTTGTCTGCCCTGACCAGGACAGATATATAATATCACTGCATCAGAATCCTTTCAGTCCCTTTTACAACCTGTTAAAGACTCCAATTACACAACTTTTTTTTTTACAACAAAGTAAACTTGATGCAGCCAGATAAGACAGGGACTGTTAACACTTGCACCTCTAAGGCCTGAGGCCTAAAATGAGTGTCAGGTTCTTACTGGTTTTTAGCAAAGAGGTACTCTCAGATCTGATCGGATCGGACAAATACACATTGTTGTGGCAGGGAAGCTAAGTCCTCTTTTTTGTTGTCCCATTCTGAAAACCTATGTTCGATGCATGCTTACCCACAGTAAACTGACCTGCAGCGCCACACCAATTTACTAATTCACGAGGTTTTACAGATCAACTCGCTATTTTATCTATTCCATACACAACATACTTATGATAGGCCGTCATTGTAAATGACTTGCCTAGTTAAATAAAGGTTATATTTAAAAATGTAATTATTCAATTATTTCCAGCATATACTTCTTGGTCGATTTAGTATTATTATGCTGTAGCACACCATAATTAACCGTGATATAACATACAGGTAATTTGACATGATTTACTATTTTAAAGAATGACATACTGTAGAACTGTAACATGTAATATGCTGTGTAGATCATGTGTTTTGCCATGTGGTAATGCCATTGTAGCCACCTCAGTATGAGCTATGTCACCCAAAGTATGACACA
The DNA here is from genome assembly GCF_018296145.1 of Oncorhynchus tshawytscha. Taxonomy (NCBI): domain Eukaryota; kingdom Metazoa; phylum Chordata; class Actinopteri; order Salmoniformes; family Salmonidae; genus Oncorhynchus; species Oncorhynchus tshawytscha. The sequence goes on along the minus strand of NC_056440.1, from coordinate 68,426,274 downwards.
AGCTTATGAATGATTTATAAAGCTGTTATGTCATGTTTGTGAAATGACTTATTTATGCAGGCTTTATGATTTGCACTTCTATAAACATGACTGATATGTTTGTTATGCACTAGAAGATGAGGGGATTTTACTTGGGAGGGCATTTTTGACAATAACCATGGCCCCATGGTCGCTCTTCACAGCAAAGCTTTACACCATTCTTCTTTCTCAGGGGTGCCTGGGCTTCGAATTAAAGGATTTTTAATGTGCTTTAAAAAAGTCTTTAAGCAAATGGTATGAGTCATCGTTAAGGTCATTTGCCTATCGCTGTAAATGAGTGTGGGTGTCTCACTAACTTGCAGATATAAGCTGGATATTGTTTTTATTATTTGAGAGCTATATTTGTACAAACAAGAAGGGAAAATGAAACTTAGAAGAATATTATCACCCCCTCCTCCCTCTCCAGTAACACCTTGTAAATGAAGTTAAATGTCGGCCATTACAAATGTCTGCTTCTCCTGATGAAGACATGAGCTACCCAGATGTCTACGTAACAAAGTAACTCCAACTGACATCTTCTCCCTTCACAATTCTATGTATTCTACAATTCTAAGTACACATTAAAAGCCTTGCCAATGTAAGGACCAAAAGTAATGTACAAAAGATTCTTCTCTTGTTTTTCTGTCAAACATAAGGACCTTTTCACACCAATAATACTAGTGCAGCCATGATTTAATAAGGCTGCCATGGCAACACAATAGGTAACTCTACCTTCATCATCCAACATCGACAAGACTTAAAGAGATAGTTCACTCAAATTTGTAATTGAATGAAGTATTTTCTTACCCTAGAAATTGTCTTTAGGAGTGATGAGACCATAAGTTTCCATAACGAAAGTCCAAGATGGCTAACATTAGCTTCATTACTAAAATCGTACAGATAGACTACCTCAATCCAACTTCTATAATGACAAATTATCCCTCCTTAGATTTGTGTCTCTACTAACGGGATTGTTAGGAACATTTGCTTTTTTCTATGTGTGAGGGGTCTCAATAAACAGGGAAGTATTAAAGGAAGTATAGTACTAAGGGCATAATTGGAGCATAGAGGAACATGCTGTGTATATCATGAAATGATTGATAGGACTGGAAGCGTTGTTCTCGGATCAGCTTTCTCTACTCCAATCATGACCTTAACACAAAGAGTTAATACACAGTGTTGGCACTGCACCATGTCTTTGAGAGAAACCTTTGGCCTGTGCTGGCCAACATCAAGGTTAACCTGTTTTGATAGACTATGTTCATGCACAACAGCAGTTCATCTTTCCAAATGTGCATGCTTTACGAATAAATGTTGATTAAATATAAATACATATTGCCCTGTTACAATACAATTGACTTATATCAGCCTATTTGGTTCCTTTTGGATATCTAGGTTCTTGGTAACACTTCACATTAAGTTACACTTATTCTTGTGTAGTAAAGCAGTAATTAATAGCAACAACATTGTATTACCACGTTGTTGCATGTTCATTTAGTAAATGCTGTGCAATTGGATAGAGAAGGTCAGGTGTTTTTGTTTTTACACTATTTGAATAAGGACATGTTGTTGAAGGTTGGGGTTGAGAAACCGGGCTCTGAACAGTAACCAGTTCGTAATCTCTGCGTCAAACACCCCTTGAGGTAGAAACCATACAATATACTGTGGCACATCTACCGTCGTTACAGCTTCAGATTCTGTTTTCCTTTCACAAAGAGCCTCTTTACCAGGTGAATTAGTTTATTTTCCAATAAAAATGGCCGAATATAGACATCAGCTACATAGCCTTCAATCTATTTCGTCTAGCATGTCTTCTTGAAGATCCCTTATTTAAAACCTAATCACTTATCAATCTGAAAATCATACTCAGAAGGCACGATTCAGATGGAGAACAACACAGTGGCAAAGCTGGGGTAAAGCTGTAGCGCTGAAATGCAAGGCTACCTGCACAATACAATACATTCCCCCGAGGGTGAGTCATAACAAGCTCTATACATTTTGGGTGTGTTTTGGCTGAGTTCCTGAGTAGAGGTAGCAGGGCTGAGCACACTGCTGAGCCATCACAGCTATATAGTGATTTTATGTCACTTTATTTCATAACAGCAGACATTACCTTGTAAAGAGATTATTTGACCAGTAAATACAGTATATGGGCAAAACACTGAATATATGTATTAGCTTTTGATTATCCTTCTTATAACCATTCTAATAAACCAACCAACCATTCAGCCAATATATTATATTTGAATACTGGTGTAGTTAATCTCCTAGCTAGACACCCTGCTAAGATCTCTCTGCAAATTAACCACCAATAAATCAAGGCAGATTCATGGTACCTGATGATACCAAATAGGAGTTTTAAATCTAAATTAAAAATTCAAAATGAAATGAATCCATTCTAATGAAATCATGCACCATAATATAAATATATTGAGTAGAAACTGACAAGACCTAACAAGCTAATGTACAGCTGTCTGGAATATCGTATATGACCTATCAGACCAATAATGTTACTGATAGCTACAGGAAACCAAAATAATGGAAACACTCCACTTGAGTGAATGAGGGATAGTATATTGAAAGCAGGTGCTTAAACACAGGTCTGGTTCCTGAGTTAATTAAGCAATTAACATTAAGCAGTGCTTAGATTCATGTATAAAAATGCTGGGCAGGCCATTATTTTAGCTACCATGACTATGCCCCAATAGGATGGCAATCCCCCCATCCACAGGGCACGAGTGGTCACTGAATGGTTTGATGAGCATGAAAATGATGTAAACCATATGCCATGTCCATCTCAGTCACCAGATCTATACCCAATTGAACACTTATGGGAGATTCTGGAGCGATGCCTGAGACAGTGTTTTCCAACACCATCAACGAAATACAAAATTATGGAATTTCTTGTCAAAGAATGGTATCGCATCCCTCCAATAGAGTTCTGGACACTTGTATAATCCATGCCAAGGTGCAATGAAGCTGTTCTGGCTCATGGTTGCACAATGCCCTATAGTACACTTTATGTTGGTATTTACTTTATCTTGGCATTTACCTGTATAGCTTACTTTAGATCACTCACCTTGTTTGATAAAGCAGATCTAAGTGCATCCACATGTACTGTACTTATGAGGCCAGTTGAAAATGAGACACTAACATCTCCATTGAGGTTATCAAGTTTGACAGGAAACCATGGAAAGATTTGATTCATACAATTTGGTGAAACAAGATCCTGTGGTGCTATTCTACCTGTGCAATCCAAGCATAAAGGAATCTGTGCAGCAAAGCTTACCTTATTCTGTAGCTAAAATAGGTGTCACTTGTCAGGCAACTGCCTATGGACTGCAATATCTCCTAGTGCAGGCCTAGATCCAGAAAATAATATATCAGAACCCCAAATCAATGTAATGCCAGGGTTCTGTCCTGTTCTGTTGGTAGGGAGTGGGTCCCAGCAACCATCTTCTACTGCCCTGCTTTACATTTCAAATCCAGGGTGCATGACAGAAATTTCCATAAACCCTTTTAAAATATTTAAATTAAGCAACATGGGACAGAGACCAAAGCTACCTTTTATAAAAAGCCAGTTTCACTGGATTGATAATGATAATTAAAACATGGTAATAAAACATCATCATACTGTATTACTCTCCTCCAACTTACTCCAACTTTTGACTTCGGTTTATACCCGCAGCTTCCTCATCATCCTTTCAAATGCATTTATTTATGTCATACAGTTTCCAATGTTGCAAAAATGCAAAAAGTGTAGGTTTAAGTTCAGGCATTAACTCCACATTCTTAAGGTTAGGCATTCATTCCGAATGCTTAAGGTAAGGGTTAACTTTCTATTGCTGGATTCAAACTTGCAACCTTAGGAATCAGAGGCAGTTGCTTGCCCACCCAACCACTATCCCCGTCCCCAATACCTTCTTGAAGGTAACAGCGCTCACTATTTGCCCCTAGTGGCCGGTTTCCATGTCCTCTCCCGACATCCTCAGACATGGATGGACGTCAAATACTGACTTGTATCACGGGTGACTTGTCTGGTATTTTTTACAATGTTGGGTCACACAGGGTTAATGAGCATCAGAGACCAAATGCCAACTCAGTAGGAAATAGAAGCCAGAGTTAAGTGCAGGCAATTGAATTTCAAATGTGAACAGTTCCAATCTCTCTACAGTTGAAGAGATTAACAAAAACCTTGCATCACAGTTGTGTGGGGTTGTTGAGATCGAAAAGGGAGGATGGCAGGCCCCTACTTGGCAGGGATGGCTCAAAGCTGTTTGCTTGGTGCTGATGCTGGGATAGAGCTAATGCCAGCAGACAGGATTCAGTGTAAAACGTTTATTTAGGCTCAGGAGAAAATAAGTTTACTGATAAAAAAACCCTGTTCAAAATAGATTTTAAGCTTGCAAGAGAAAAGCTTGATACTATTTTGTCTGTTTTCCCTCCCTGATTACCAGGAACAGAATTCATTCCTACCTTCACAATCACTTTAGAAAAATAGCATTGTTCATTTCTACACTGCCGATACAATGCTATTCTGTAGAGTGATTTACAGTAGCTTGAATGGTAACCAGAGTCTTAATGTATTTAAGTGTATGCAAGCAAAGAGTAATTTAGTATTATATAGTAACATTTATGACTAGATTATGTTTCCACAAGGTGCATTGAAGAACTTGACTTCTATTTGTCTGTAGGTGAGTTTGTGTTCTGTTGACATGCTCTTGTTTTGTGGTTTATAATGATTGTTATTACTTATTTTTATACTTGTACTGGACCCTCCTGAGGATAAAGTGGTGAATCTTAAGAGGTTTTCGCCACCCTTCTTTTTGCTAATATTTTTGGGTGATAATGTCTTTCATACACGTAGTATTATGTCACCTTCTGTGATCTCTACGTTTAATATATCCTTTTTGGATTTGGGTTGAGAAACAGACTTACAGAAACACAGCCACCTACAAAGATACACCTGAACCAAGACACGCCACAGAGAAAAGTAAAAGTAAAAGCTGAAAAACTACTGGAAGAAAGAAGGGGGGTGACTGAAACAATAAAAAGCAACTCTTCACTCAAGAAGAAGTCTTAAGTCTTCAGTTTCTCTAATTAGTCAGGAGACTAAAGGATCACAGCTGTGACGCACTGCCTTGTGGGAGACGGCAGCATTGTAGGAGGGGAGTGCGTATGTTTGTGTGGGAGTCTGTGCTTGTTTTCCTGCTTACCAGTCATGGAAACAGAAAGCTGCAATCTGTCTAAAACTTCAGCATCTACCCCCGAAACCATGTTCTCTCTCGCGCTCAGCTTTAACAATAGTAGCCTCCCTTAAAAGCCCAGCCAAACTCACCTCAGCTGGAAAATTATACAAGATGCAACCTGACAATAAAAAACATAGGATCTAGGAAAGTATGGGAATAAAGGTTTCATTTTGTCATATCAATGTTTTTTAATAGTACAACTATAACTATAGCAGTTAGCAGTATTCATTTGATAATAGTAGGCCTGCCCCATTATTCTACAGTAGAAAATCTGGCCGTTGATTAAGTACTATAACACATTTAATTCTCAATTAAGGAAGGCATTTTCCAATGGGTTGGCAGTATACACTCAGTATACCAAACATTAGGAACACCTTCTGCTCCCAGAACAGCCTCAATTCGCTGGGGGCATGGACTACAAGGTTCCACAGGGATGCCAGCCCATGTTGACTCCAATGCTTCCCACAGTTATGTCAAATTGGCTGGATGTCCTTTGGCTGGTGGGCCATTCTTGATACACACAGGAAACTGTTGATCTTTAAAAAAAACAGCAGAGATGCAGTTCTTGACACAAACCGGTGCACCTAGCACCTACTACCATACCACAGGAGGTTGGTGGCACCTTAATTGGGGAGAACAGTAATGACTGGAGCGGAATCAGTGGAATGGTATCAAGTACATCAAACACATGGTTTCCAGGTGTTGGGGTGCCATTCCATTTCTCCGTTCCAGCCATTATTATGAGACATTCTCCCCTCAGCAGCCTCCACCGTACCATACCCCCGTTCAAAGGAACTTACATATTTTGTCTTGCCCATTCACCCTCTGAATGGCACACACACACAATTCATGTCTCAATTGTCTCAGGGCTTAAAAATCCCATCTTTAATCGGACTCCTCCTTCATCTACAGTGATTGAAGTGGATTTAAGGTGACATCAATAAGGGAGCTTGCACCTGGATTCACCTGGTCAGTTTATTTCATGGAAAGAGCAGGTGTTCATAATGTTTTGTACACTCAGTATAGGCTTTGGGTATTTATTGTATTCAATTAAAAGTGGTCTGACTTAAAGGGGCATTGTGCAGTGACGTTCTAAAAGGAAATAAGGTTTTAGTTTAAGTATAAAAAAATACTTAACTTCAAATTATTTTACACATTTAAACAGATGTCATCTTCAAAAGTCACAAAACATAACATGTATTGTCTCTCTGGGAGGTAAGATAAGACAATGATACCAACATGATCCTAGATTCTACCTGCAGTTGCTAAGCAACATCCACCTACAACCTCTCAATCTGTCCCATTGGTCAGTGGGTAAAACGCAGTCGTCACCTCATTGGCTCAGAGGAAGTTAATAAACTTTAGTCAAGACCTGCCTCTCCTGGAGAAAAAAAGCAAAATTAAGAGTTTTTGTGAATAAGAGGTGTCAGTACTTGCGCAGCAGTGTGGATATTTGCATTGAGCAGCACAGTGCACAGACATTTCAGGGGTGCTCAAAATTAAACGTTTTAAAATAATAACTTAATATATTTATGATCTTCCAACTCATGATATATGGCTGGCAGGCTAGTGGCTCGTGTAGATATTTGAGTGGTGGTTAGCTAGTCTAGACTCCCTGTGTTGCTGCTGCCCTGACACGTGCAACTTCCAACTGAAGAAGGGATGGAGTCGAGTCAGAGGGTCGTTGATTCAGGCGCTTTTCTTTGTCTTTCTGCCTCTGTGCTGCGCGTATCAGCCAACCAGACCGAGTATTGATGACGTAAATCAAGTATTATCGTGTGTTAATGAAATGTTATGCTGCTGTGGTAGCTTGCAACACACACTTGACCAGTGACCGCATCTCAGTCAATGCAAGTTTGGGTACCAGGCGTGCGCAATCTCCATACAGCGCAGACTTGAAAACAGGCACAACCCGGGCGCGCCGAGCCCTGTACAGAGCAAACCAACAGGCTATCTTGACGTCATGACGACTTGCGGGCAGTGGGTTCAGAAAAACTTTACAAAACAGTATACAGTGCCTTCAGAAAGTATTCACATCCCTTGACTTTTTCCAAAATACATGTTAGAATCACACCTGCATTGTACAATATTTGCCCATTATCCCTTAAAAAAAATATTCAAGCTCTGTCAAGTTGGTTGTTGATATTTGCTAGACAGATATTTTCAAGCCAATTTAAGTCAAAACTAACTAGGCCACTCAGGAACATTCAATGTTGTCTTGGTAAGCAACTTGTGTATATTTGACTTTCTGTTTTAGGTAATTGTCCTGCTGAAAGGTTAATTTGTCTCCCAGTATCTGTTGGAAAGTAGATTAAACCAAGTTTTACACTAGGGTTTTGCCTGTGCTTGGCTCTATTCTATTTCTTATATCACAAAAAACTCCCTAGTCTTTGCTGAAGACAAGCATACCAATAACATGATGCAGACACCATCATAATTGAACATATGAAGTGGTACTCAGTGAGGTGATGGATTTAACCCAAACATAAGACTTTGTATTCAGGAGTTAATTACTTTGCAGTATTTTATTGGCTTATTGCAAACAGGCTGCAAGTTTCAGAATTTTTGTATTCTATTCATTCTCATTTATGTTAGTATTGTGGGGTAACTAATGTTGTTGCTCCATCCTCAGTCATCTTCTATCACAGCCATTAAACTGTTTTAAAAATCACCATTGGCCTCATGGTGAAATCTCTCAGCGGTTTCATTCCTCTCCAGCATCTGAGTTAGGAAGGGTACATTCATCTTTGTAGTGACTGGGTGTATTGCGTCATTGATATACCAAAGTGTAATTAATAACTTCAACATGCTCAAACGGATATTCATGTCAGTTTTATTTTTTACCCATCTACCACTAGGTGCCCTTCTTGGTGAACCCTTGGAAAACCTCCCTCTTTTTTGTGCTTGAAATTCACTGCTCGACTGAGGGATCTTACAGAGAATTGTGTGTGGGTTAGAGATGTGGTACTCAATTAAAAATGGTAAAAACACATTGCACAGAGTCCATGCAACTTATTGAGCACATTTTTACTCCTGAACTTATTTCGGCTTACCATAAGCTTTTCATTAATTAATTTGTAAACATAATTCCTTTTTGACATTATGGGGAATTGTGTGTAGACCAGTTACAGAAAAAGCTGTGTGTGGTGGGGGTGGGGTGCTCAGCACCTGGCATTGAGCTTCCTGGCTAAAAATAAAGATCAACATTGGATGCTGTGCAACAGAAAGACTGAATTCAAAGTGATGAGTTGGCTTCTTTCCAGACATAATGTAAGTCTGATTTTTTCTCTCTGAAGATATATACAGCCATTACAAAAGGGAGCTGGTATCAAAGTGCATGTACAACACCTATTGTTAGAGCTGGTCGAAAACAAATGTATTTACTTAAGAGCGGCAACTAGATGGGGCTCAATACAGCTCTCAGTGAGTTGGAATTCTTAACACTGTTCAACATTCTGACCTAATATTTAATGAGCCCTACATTTCTGTTTATGATGTGTAGCCTGATATTGAACAGTGAAAAAAGTTCCACAGGTGAATGAGTTTCCCTATACAGATGGGTTACAAGCAGAAATAACAAACATCACAAGTCTCCATTTCAACAGCATTCACATGACTTGACAGTAAAACTGCATGTCTGATAACTCAATCTACCCCTTCTGTTCAATTTTACTTTGAAAGGAAATATATGTATACTAAACAGGGAAAAGCCCAGAAAAGAACCATTTGAGAAAAAATGATTGGACGAGTTGAATTATTCATGTCAAAAACCAACCACATACATTACTTGTTAACTAAACATTTTATTACTAAATAACAATAGCAAATTATCTGTACAACAAATGTTAATGTAGGAAATAAAAATGTAAAAACAAGAATTCTAAAACCAAAAATAAAACTAAGAACAAGTTCAGAATCATACACAATTCAAGCGAAAACTATCCAAGAAATCCATAGGATTTCATTTCTCTCTCCACATCTAAACACGATTCCCTAATTTCTACATGACATCAGCAACATCTGGTCAAAAGCAGGCCTCACATCCTCTTTGTCACACTCTTGAATTTCTGGGAGGTTTTATAGAATATGGACTTTTTCCTCTGAACATCCATGAGGTGAAGATTCCCCTCAGAAACACTCCTCATAACTCTTCTGGGCTTGTTCTCCTCTGACCCTAAGGAGAAACACAATGCTTAGATAGAACCCCCGTCTGTATGGAGAGCTTCAAATGGAATGTTTTTCCTTTGCAGTGTGAAAAATCCATTATTAAAAAATAAAAAATAAGTTATTTTTAAATTACTGAACATGCATAAATCGAACAATAAAACAAATTGCTGTCTAATACACATCACACTAAAAGTATGCAATCGGATGAGAAACCAAATTCTGCAGTTTTGTCCAAAAGCCAAACAAAATCCTTAAAATGAAAATAATAAGTGCCATAATTAACAGGCAGACAAGCTCCATTGTAGATTAAAAACAGCTTGGTTTTCTAAAAGCAAGTGTCCTTCATAACAGGCATATATAAAAAAAGCATGTTCTGGCCTGGCCTTGCCCTGAACTTTGTGTTGCAGCTGAGAGATGTAGGCATGAGCTCTGAGTGTAAGCACCACTAACTGGAATGAACATGGGGATTTTAGAGGGGGAAATAGCCACACATTTCATGTATTTTTATAAATAGCGAATGAAAGCAAGCTACACTCTTTCCTGGGTCACTTCAGGGGAGAAATACTGGTATTGTTGTACTCACCAGCAAAAAGACACACTCTTAGTGGTCTTGCTACTACTGTGGGGTCCTGCTTTATGTGCTTGGGTGCTGAAAGGATTTCCTGCTCTCTGCTGCTGCTACAGAGGGAGATGGAAACACAAGAGATGAAATGTGTTAATATCTGAGCAGCACAACACTTCCTTCCCTGATCCTTCACTAAGAAACATGTATTTTGAGTATGTCACAACCACACTTACCAATTAATTTTGCGTTTGCCCTGCACAGCCGAAGTCATGGCCATGTAGGTCTTGCCATGTCGGATGTCCAACAGAGACGGTATCTCCAGTCTGCGGGAAACAACAAGTCAGGCAATTTCCTTCTCAATATTTGAACAGTCTCTTACATGTGACCAAATCAAATAAACAGACTGGAATGAGTAACGCACTCTGATACGTTAGACAATTTTGAGCTCTCTCACTGCCACTTGCTCGTACCTAAAACTTAAGAGACAAGGCAGCTCAACGTTTAGAAATAAGTACTTGGAGGGGCTCAAACCCTAATACAATTTCTGTCACCTAGGACAAAATGTGTAAAATAAAAATGAGAATTGTTGTAATAGTAATAGAGGCAAAAAAAAAAAATATATATACTGAGAATGTCTTTATCTATGAATGTATGCACTGTTTTACATTGTTCAGCAGCTAATATTAAACTGGACTGTTGAAATGACGGAGTATAAAGACCATCTTCGACAATACCACACCCACCTTTTGGGGGGTTTACTCATGTCATTGGCTCGGGGAGCCTGCTGTTGGCTTGGACTCAAGGGGCACGAAGACACCACTTGATGATTGGGGCTACATTGGTAAAGGACGACGGTAGCGTTGGCAAGAGCTGATTCATTGTCTCCATCTTCAATGTCAAATGTCATGTTGGGGTCATTGACTGCATAGTCCTGGAGAGGCAGGAGTGAAGGCCTGTTGAGTGTACTGCTGGCCTCTGGAGTGTAGAGCAGTGGAAACATCCCCTCCTGTCTTAAAACCTCCTGGAGGACCATGGGAACCTGCGCTGAGGCGGAGACAACACTCCCAGGGTTTGGTGGAGACACTGCCAGCTTCCTCCTGGTATGTTTCTTGGGAATGGGTTCCATCACTGTCACCTGGGCTGCTGGGCCTAGAAAACAACATCAATATGATTTATTTTTTATGAAGAAGCCACAAAGAACCTAACAAATTTTGGCCTATGCATGATCAAATAAATTGCTATCAAGTTACACAACACACTTCATCAAGGTCAATTCCATTTCAATACAGTCCAATCCATGCACTGCGAATTGACAATTAGAGGATTTTTCAATTTAGGCATAGCTCTACGTATCACTTATTGAATTGAGAGAGGTCAAATGGAATTGATCTCAACCCTGACTTCTATTAAAACATTAAAAAAATAACAATTCTGGAAAGTAATTTAGAAACATCCTCCACCAAGCACTTACATGGAAGTGCATACACCTTGAATGTATTCACTGTGTTAAGACCTTTGGAATGTTGCGGATATAAAACGTAAAGAGTTCCATATTTTACTTGACAAACAGTCACATCTGTTCTACACACATTTATATAGGAGCGTTCTATAAACTTGCTTCTCCCTGAACAGGGTCCAGGGTTCATCCTGTTCCGCCAGAACACTTTTTCTTTTAGTGGTTGGTGAGGCCTTGCTACTTGGTTTACTAGTTTGATCTCAAGTGCACGATAAGAATGCATTATCCAGTCTAAATCACAGTAGGCTGACGGCTTCAGCATGTGGGTATTCACTAACAACATGAGCTTCTAAGAAAATAAATCACATCTGAATAGATCTTAGGTGGCACCGGTATAAAAAGACAGTATCACCACCATTGAAAGATGAAGGAATAACATCTGTAAAAATACTACTGAAAGGAGAAGTCGAGTCTGCAGTAGGCCAATATGGGTTCTCATCTTTTTGGCAGCAGTTGAGAAGTAGAGGTAGCCAAAGAAAGTGAACCTGGTGACCTTACACAGTGCAGACATTAATCAGAGGTGTAAGGGAGTAAGGGCCGACACATTCATGCTCAAATTGAGTTTCACCAGTCCCCACAAGCCCAAGCTACCGTGACATGGGAAGATGGCCAGCAGGAAAGCACAGTAAGGAATCTAAATGAGGCAAAATATAATTCCGATGTTTCAAAGAACCACAAGACTTAAAGCCCTCAGAACTGCCTCAATTAGTCAGGGCACGGACTCCACAAGGTGCTGAATGCATTCCATAGGGATGCTGGCCCATGTTGACTCCAATGCTTCCACAAGGTGTGTCAAGTTGGCTTGATGTCCTTTGGGTGGTGGATCATTCTTGATACACAGGGGAAACTTGTGTGAAAACCCAGCAGTGTTCTTGACACAAACCGGTGTGCCTGGCACCTACTGACCATGTTCAAAGGCACTTAAAATGTTATGGCCTATTCACCCCCAATGGCACAGATACAAGCCATGTCTCAATTGTCTCATAAATCCTTCTTTAACCGGTCTAATCCCATTCATCTACAGTGACTGAAGTGGATTCATAAGGGACTATAGCTTTCATCTGGATTCACCTAGTCAGTCTGGTCAGTGTTCATTAAGTTTTGTACACTCAGTGTATATTTTCACACCACGAGGTTGGTATAGCTGTTTAACAGCTGTTTGAAAAGACAAAAAATTTAAGCCTGTTTTGGTGGGATGGAGTTTTGGCCTACCCTGTGATGTCGCCAGAGAAGATAAAACTAGTTAATGGACCAATAAGAGAGTTCCAAACCACTCTGCCAATAACAGCTGTTTTCCCCTCCCCACTCAGACGATCCCAGACAGTCCTGCGTACAATTCTTGCTTGCGAAATTACTCTTTGCTAAGAAGCTATTTTTGCTTCTTAGCAAAAATACAAATCACAGTAAGATGACTTAAGTTATCCAGAAATTATTTGATACCGAGATAAAATCTGCTGCATTTGAACTTTAACCAGGAAACATAACAAGGCCACATAAAATCCTTATGGACACAAAGCAAGGAATGAGGGGAAAACAACTTATGGCCGACAAAGCAGGAGTGGACATAGGATAAGTTATTTTATGGTATAAGTGGTTCACAATCACTAGCCATAATTGATGACTCACACGCTTAGCAACCTGTCGTACAAAGGATACAGCCACACTGAATGGATCACCATATTAGTCATATCAGTGAGGATGAGTCATACACCACGACATACTGTTAATTATTGGTTATTTGGTCAAGACTAAGATACAACTAACTTGACATACAACTGATTAAATGGGAATAATTGATATTGGCTACACAATACATTTTTAATATACACAAAGTCGTTTTAATAGAAAACATGTCTTCCGTTAACCGGCCAAAATGTTATGAATAGAACTTTGGGATTTCATTCTGTAATAAGTGAGCTTAAACGTATTAACATGAATAAATATGTTTTTACGAGAATAGGAAGACTATGATAAAACCTAGCTGAGATTGATGATTGTCACCTAAAGAACATACGTAAGCAGGGATGTTCGAGGTTAATGGCTGGTGTAAGAGTAAAGTGGAGAGCACGTTGCATCAGAGCACGCAGAGGCAGACTCACTTGTTGCAGTGAGACACTGCGGCTGCATCATTTACATGCTGCTGACCACAGCCCTGTGACGCCGCTTCCTACCTACTACATTTTACTGAGGAGGGAGGCAATTCCCAGAAATGTGAACTTTGTGGTGGTGGATTTGACATATCAATTTTCCTACCCACCCCCGCACAGACAAAATAGGACAACCAACTAAATTGTTTAATGTAGAAGCTTTTAAGTGACAATGCTCACATTTTTTAACAACATACTTGTGTATCATAAAAGGGAGGGGATATGGAAGATGAATGGACCTATTTATTCATACGAAGAGCAGAAAGCAATATTTAGGGAAATTTGGAGTACAGCTCAGATAGCAAGCAGGATGAGGGGACAGTGATAAATGGTACCGTTTCTGATGGAGATCTGGCCCTGCAATAAATGGCAGCCAGTTCTTTCAATCACATATTTTTGGCCTGTAGGATTAATACATGCATGAGGTGCTATTTCTGGTGGAGAGGCGCCGTATTAGGTCGCTTGGCTGCTGCCTCCCTCTTTATCGCTGACGGGGAAGGGGCGTTTACCCTTGCCTACCTTCTTCTCCCTGCAGTGAATTTGCATTTTCATGAATGAGGTTTGAGCAGCCTGGGTTGGGAGGGCTGGATGCTGGATTGACTGAGTACAAGATATGGAGGAAAGGGGAGGGGGAGGCAAGGAGGAAGGAGAGTGATCGAGCAGGAAACAGTAAAACTGGTACAGAATGGGGTTGGAGGAGAGAGAAGAGTGATTGAAATTGTGTGGGCCATCCTGTGCTGATGGGTACAAGGCATTGACTGGTGGGGTGCAGAACCCTATTGAGGGTCATGTGTGGTGACCTGCCCCTCGTATCCACTTAGAGATGGTGCTGTAATGAGAAGGTTGGAAGAGGGAGGATCTCCATACTCAATCATTATCAAGCTGTGACTGATCATGGAATTTTGGATGACGGTTATTGGTCAGTCAAATGACCGTGGTCACCGTTATTACAGCTCGAATAGCAAAATAAAATACACACATCTGCTCTGCTCTGCTCCCTGACTGCATGTGCTGCTGCCTGTTTGCTACAACACCTTGCTTGTTTCAGCAAGGAGTAAAGTTTTCACATTGTTAACAGTCCATTTTGTTACCGTAGAAACAGACTCAGTCCGTACAAATGCCTGGCCGTCCCGTCTTCAGCCAGCCATTCCACAAAAATGTTAAAACTTACGAGGTTATTTTATTTCATGACTGTTAAACAGTAATTGTGCCAGCCCTAGTAAAGTGTTTTAAAGCATTTCTGTTGCGCTGTGGTAGATCGGTGTTGTTTTCTTTAAAAATGTAGCCGATGTTTTCCCACAATGTGTTTCAATCATGTAGAACATCTGTTCAGCAGAAAATATCATTACAGACAATTTGACAGCCATATTTCCTTATTGTACTTCCCTAAAGGTTTTTCCAGTCCTTTTCTTTTTCTAAAGGGGTCTCAGTGTCATTTCATTTTCACAAAATATCTTTAGCTCTAGGCCAGAGAAAGTCTGCAGTGCTGCACAACTGGAAATCAAATTCTATTTCATGTCGGAATACTTTTTGAAGTTTCTGTAACAGTTTGCCTATTTTATTTTTCCTCGTTTAAGAATCAGTTGAAGTGCCAATTGATATCCCATCATCTCGAGGATGGCAGAAGGAAATTAAGTTGTTACACTAAACACCAGTGTTCAGTGGGAATAAAACAAAAAAACACTGTTAATCCACAAATCAATATTACTAATTTCTCACTTCAGTTTGAGCACTACAGAGGGGATGTTTAATATTGTCAGTTCATTATTTTAACCATTTCAGTTCTTGTGGTCTTCTGAAACAAGCCTTCTCTTTTAACATCCCAAGTTTATACTAGTGAATCCTGAAACCTTATCACAACTGAAATTGCTGATGAACAATTAACAGCTGAAACAGAGCTTTTACCACAGGAGTGATGACTTTGATGGACATATTTGATCCCCTCGGACTGTCTATGAAGGATTCCATGTGGCAAACTGTTAGATTAATGACCAGGTTAGCAGGCCTGAGGAGAGTAAAGACAGGTTTACCTTTCGATGATGAATTAGGTTGAAGGCGCAGCGAGACTCTCCTCTTATGTTTCTCAGCACCTGAGTGACAGACAACAGTATGTTCAACAACACCGCCTCCTTCATGAATACCATGCCACCCCCGCAGTTATCAGCACAACACACAGCATGACTAGCATCACAGCTCAGCCTGCACAGTTATCAATAGAACAGACACAATCGTGCCCTCAGCATTTGGCTGTAAATGTGAATAATCATCATGAACTGTATGGCAACGTCTGCGATTGTACACTTGCCTGGTTAAAAAAATGGGTAGCCCTTTACACTTGTATCCGTATATGGGTTGAAAATGTCAGCTTTGGACCTTGATAAGCAACTTAAATTGAAACAGTACAGTAACATGCTATACATGATGTCAGAACTCAGGCTCTTCACTTCACAGCTCTGCATGGGTTTTGACTGACAGCTGTTCTGAACTTGAGCACCGCACACGACAAGAAGTTGCCCCAATCCCTCCTGCTAATTGGGCAACTTTAGAAAATGTTTTGTCTGAGTGAGGGAAATGCTGTAAATTACAAGGACTCTGTATTTTGAAAGATGTGACGCTAAGGGATTACAATAAATACTGCTTTGATGTCATACAAGCAAGCCTAACACCCATGAGTCCTAATGTGCACTTCACATTTCCATATCATAAAAAACGATGTAATATACATTGTTAACATTTATGATTACTATGTTTGATGTACAGTTACAAGATAACATGGCGGTATACCCTATGAGTTGTCCTGAACAGAATGAACCGGTTTGTTGTATTGTGAAGAAAATTTGCCGCGAACCATGCATTTGGATTTACTCATGAATCCTTTCGTGCGCATCAAAAGTACGTGCGCATCAGAATTGCTTTTCATGAAAGCCTAACACGAAGATCTTATTTTATCATTTTGCTAGTCATGTTGGCAATAGAATGCTCAAATTTCACCAACTTGTCCCAGATTGTTAAAAAAACAAAAGTGGCAAAATTACTGTAAATTTAAAAATGCTCATAAAATCAGTGTAATGTTTGATTCAGTCTTGTGTCAGCTGAACGGTTGGCCTGACCTTTAGTCTAATATTTCCTCATAATCTCCAAACTGTTCCCTTCTAATTTCTACCATGATTATGCATTTCCATTTTTTCTTTAAGAAACATTTCAATTTAGCTCTTTTCAATTCCCACAAGTGTAAGAAGGGTTCAAAGCCATTTTAATCAAAATATGAAATCATTTCTGATGGCTTAGCTTACTGTGATTGTTTTCAATTAAAAATGGTCAAAAGAAACAAATATTGCTTCTTCCAACTTCTCAAGCAACAAGTTTTCCTAGGACTGTCTGGGAGTGGTCTGAATGGAGAAAGGAAAACTAGCTGTTATTGGCAGAGGTTTGGGGCATCTAATGAACTAAATATGAAATGCCACCCCACCAAAACAGGCAGACATTTCTGGGCATCTTCATAATCTTTACAATTTCAATTAAGCACTGGGCATTTAACTAAATGTAGCTTTTAAATATATAATAACAGTAGTCTTCCCAGGACAGTCATTGCAAGGTGAAACCGGAGGGTCAACGGGAAGAGAATCATAATCATGGCTTGTGAAAGGAGGGTCAAATTACAGGATTCACTCAACTACAAGCACAAGTGGACAGGGCCAAAAATACTAAATAAAAAGACACAGGAAACAAGCATGTGACTGGTGCAGGGGACAGATGCGGGGTGCACCTGCTGACATATGATGGACAGCAACATAGTAATTAAGTATTGCTGGCCAGCTTTGGTTCTCCATTGTCTCCTAGGGGCTGAATGTCATGAAAGGAGGCCTGATGGCGCACTGGTGCTGGGTATACAGGGTGTGATAGGACCATGGTGGCTCCGTGTGTGTAGGCTCCCATGATCAACAGTAAATAGAGCCAATAGCCCAGGGCCAACAGATGCTGCTGTATGGCCACTGGTGGCCTGAAAATAAAGCACTACAACAGAGGATTAAACAGTCAACCAGGGGGTTTACTACAAAGCAAGATCAATGGCCAGCTAACTTGCCAAAATATATTTAGATTTTCTAGAAAGAATGGGCATGGTCTAATTAACTCATCAACCAAAAACACATATTGAACTTCAGCTTTCTTAATGAAGCAGAAAGTCAATAGCTTTGTAGTTACCCCTCAGGGGGAAATTACATGTCATCGTTGTCACTGGGAGTTGAAGCCAAGTCTCGTTTTTTAAAAACAACATAAGATGTGAAGTCATGACTTACTACTGCAGGGACTGTTTTGATGGGGACAGATGAGTGTGAAAATGACAGGATAGGTACGAGCTCTGCCTAAGCCTGGAGCCCTCAGCCTGGGTCTCCTCGTCCTTCTGCTCCCCAGCCTTCTCTGATCGCCCACACCACACCTCCCTCCCTGAGGACCAGGTGCTCCAGGTGGTTCCCAGGTCGGCTGCTGACCAGGCCCGACCCCCTCAGCGTCCAGTACTGTCTGCTGTAGGCAGGCAGCAACATATCACCATTCTGAACAGAAGAAAGCATGAAACTCAGGCTTAAAAGATGTTCTGTTGAGTCAGTATCACAATCTATAGTGTAAAGTTGCCAAAGTGAACTTTGTTGCACATGTATGCAACACCTAGTATAGTATAATTCAAAAGACTAAATAGTCTCTATTCACTAATTCATATAAGTAAGCGATAACTTCACTGTACATTCTCTGAGGTAATGTATGACACAGGTATGGATGGCACACACATCCTTCATCCTCACATAGTACAGTGTGAGTCACATGACTCGTACTCCATTTTCATAAATATTATTTCATATAATTCCATCTTAATATGTCTGTATCTATCTGACCATATTTACCTCCATTCATGTAGGCTTGAGGCCTGAAGATTCCTTCTAAAAATGTAGCAATATCTGTACAACAGATGTTGTGGAGTATTGGCTCAGATTGACTTAAGTCTACTTGACAGGTCTGAAAAGTCTGACAAACCCCTTTAAGACTATCTTATAGTAATATCACTGCATTTCCACTCTCTGTCTTCAGTGGATACAGGTGGATGATTCAACTCTGATACGCAATGCCAGGCGTTTTGGTATGGTGACAACATTACGTTGAACCCTGTAAAAGAAAAATGACCTACTTTTTAGTCTGTTTGTTCTCCTGGTCCTGATGCCGATGAGGTGGGTCATTTGCTCAATGTGCTGCTTGGTCCTCTACCTGTAGCTGGAGCCTGTGGCAGCGAAGGTCCTTCTGGAGTACCTGGACGGGAAAGGGGAAGAGCTGGTGAAATGACCATGAGGGAACATATTGAGTAACCCTGACCACAGCTAGAGAACAAGCTGGCAGGAGTCATCAGTGACGCACAAGACAATGAGTCTTGAGGGTTTTATTTTGTGCCATGCTTCATCTCTGAGAACCTGTCTTCTGGGTAAAAAAGAAAAAAGCTGTCATCAACTCTGACGTAAAGAGTATAACAAACGGCAGCAGAGAGAACATTTGACAAGCGGATGAATCATTGTTCTGTTATTTCCTAGAAGAGGGATGATAAAAGAGAAAATAAACATCTACATGGTTTTAGGTAACTGGCTGTGTGAGGGATGCATAAAGATCATTGATCCATTCACCTCAGTCATCCACCATTGTACAAGAGCAATAAAATAAGCGCAGTTCTAATTACCTGAGAACAGATGGAAGAAAAGAAACTGTCACGACAAGTTGGGACGTATTTGCAAAAAATAAATAAATATACACTGCTCAAAAAAAATAAAGGGAACACTAAAATAACACATCCTAAATCTGAATGAATTAAATATGTAGCAATACTTTTTCTTTACATAGTTGAATGTGCTGACAACAAAATCACCCAAAAATTATCAATGGAAATCAAATTGATCAACCCATGGAGGTCTGGATTTGGAGTCACACTCAAAATTAAAGTAGAAAACACAATACAGGCTGATCCAACTTTGATGTAATGTCCTTAAAACAAGTCAAAATGTGGCTCAGTAGTGTGTGTGGCCTCCACGTGCCTGTATGACCTCCCTACAATGCCTGGGCATGCTCCTGATGAGGTGGCGGGTGGTCTCCTGAGGGATCTCCTCCCAGACCTGGACTAAAGCATCCGCCAACTCCTGGACAGTCTGTGGTGCAACGTGGCGTTGATGGATGGAGCGAGACATGATGTCCCAGATGTGCTCAATTGGATTCAGGTCTGGGGAACAGGCGGGCCAGTCCATAGCATCAATGCCTTCCTCTTGCAGAAACTGCTGACACACTCCAGCCACATGAGGTCTAGCATGGTCTTGCATTCGGAGGAACCCAGGGCCAACCGCACCAGCATATGGTCTCACAAGGGGTCTGAGGATCTCATCTCGGTACCTAATGGCAGTCAGGCTACCTCAGGTGAGCACATGGAGGGCTGTGCGGCCCCCCCAAAAAATGCCACCCCAAACCATGACTGACCCACCGCCAAACCGGTCATGCTGGAGGATGTTGCAGGCAGCAGAACGTTATCCACGGCATCTCCAGACTGTCACATGTGCTCAGTGTGAACCTGCTTTCATCTGTGAAGAGCACAGGGCGCCAGTGGCAAATTTGCCAATCTTGGTGTTCTCTGGCAAATGCCAAACGTCCTGCACGGTGTTGGGCTGTAAGCACAACCCCCACCTGTGGACGTGCCGGGCCCTCATACCACCCTCATGGAGTCTGTGTCTGCTCAAACTGTCAGAAACATGCACATTTGTGACCTGCTAGATGTAATTTTGCAGGGCTCTGGCAGTGCTCCTCCTTGCACAAAGGCGGAGGTAGCGGTCCTGCTGCTGGGTTGTTGCCCTCCTACAGCCTCCTCCACGTCTCCTGATGTACTGGCCTGTCTCCTGGTAGTGCCTCCATGCTCTGGACACTACGCTGACAGACACAGCAAACCTTCTTGCCACAGCTCACATTGATGTCCTATCCTGGATGAGCTGCACTACCTGAGCCACTTGTGTGGGTTGTAGACTCCATCTCATGCTACCACTAGAGTGAAAGCACCACCAGCACTCAAAAGTGACCAAAACATCAGCCAGGAAGCATAGGATCTGAGAAGTGGTCTGTGGTCACCACCTGCAGAACCACTCCTTTATTGGGGTGTCTTGCTAATTGCCTATAATTTCCACCTGTTGTCTATTCCATTTGCACAACAGCATGTGAAATTCACAGAAGTGTGATTGACTTAGAGTTACATTGTGTTGTTTAAGTGTTCCTTTTTTTTTTTGAGCAGTGTATATATACTTTTAAAAGTAGCATAGAGTTAACTTCCTGTGATGTGTTCCCATCCCTTCAATAATTCTCTCTGGGAGATGAAAAAAATGACATATTTAAAAGGGATAGTTCACCTTAACTATAAGTAGAACCATTTCTATGTATAATTATCAATTAGTTTATTATATGGATCTTATCCAGAGTCAGCAACCAAAAAGAAGGCTTAGTTTAGGTAGCTTATAATTATGCAGCATTGTCAATAAATCTTCACAATCCCTCCTGGATTTTCGCAGATATTTGCGTGGAAACAATGCACTGACAAGGAAAAAGAAAAGATTGAACCATATAAAATGCAATGATTGTTTAAAATTGAAATTTTTTAAAAGGAACACCTACAGTTGAAGTCGGAAGTTTACATACACTTAGGTTGAGTCATTAAAAATCGTTTTCTCAACCACTCCACAAATTTATTAACAAACTATAGTTTTGGCAAGTCGGTTAGGACATCTACCTTGTGCATGACAAGTAATTTTTCCAACAATTGTTTACAGACAGAATCACAATTCCAATGGGTCAGAAGTTTGCATCCACTAAGTTGACTGTGCCTTTAAACAGCTTGGAAAATTCCATAAATGATGTCATGGCTTTAGAAGCTTCTGATGGGCTAATTGACATAATTTGAGTCAATTGAGGTGTAATGTTTCAAGGCCTACCTTCAAACAGTGCCTCTGTTTGACATCATGGGAAAATTAAAAGAAATCAGCCAAGACCCCAGAAAAATAATTGTAAACCTCCACAAGTCTGGTGTGAGCAATTTCCAAAAAAATCTGGCCAAACAATAATAGTTTCTCAACCCATCACAAATTAGAGATGAACATGCTGGTGCAAAACAAACTATAGTGCTGGAGGAAACGGGCAGACAAAAGTTATTCATCCACAGTAAAAACAAGTCCATATCGTCTGAAAGGTTAGGACAAATCTACCTTGCAACTGCATGGAGTCAAGTACTTTTTGGAGAAATGTTCTTCTGATGAAACAAGAATAGAATTGTTTACAGAACACCATCCAAACAGACGGGGGTGGCAGCATCATGCTGTGGGGGTGCTTTTTCTGCAAGAGGGACTGGTCCAATAGATGGCACCATGAGGCAGAAATTATGTGGATACATTGCATCCACTAAGTTGGACAATGCGATTACTTCCAAAGTTGTGGCAAAACAGCTTGGAAAAGCTGCCTGATCCATAGAACATTTCCAGAACTGAAAATGATAGCAAGGAGGCCTACAAAACCCACTCAGTTACACCGCTTTGTATGTTCACCCAAAAAGACCAAACTTCTGATGGGCTAATTGCAACAACACATAGCTGATCCTCAACACGGGGGCCCCCTAGGGAGTGCATGCTTCGTCCCCTCCTGTACTCCCTGTTCACCCGACTGGAGGTGACTCCAACACCATCATTAAGTTTTCTGGACACAACAGTGGTGTCTGATTACAACGATTCAGGTCAGAGACATGGCAGTGTGGTGTCAGGACAACAACCTCTCCTTCAACGTGAGCAAGACAAAGGAACTGATCGTGGACATAGCCAACAAACTATCATGGTACAAACACACCAAGAAACTTGTGAAGAGGGCACAACAATGCCTTTTCCCCCTCAGGAGACTGAAAAGATTTGGCATGGGTCCCCAGATCTTCAAAAAGTTCTATAGCTGCATCATCGAGAGCATCCTGACCGGTTGCATCACTGCCTGGTATGGCAACTGCTCGGCATCCGACCGAAGGCGCTACAGAGGGTAGTGCGTATGGCCCAGTACATCACTGAGGCCAAGCTTTCTGCCGTCCAGGACCTATATACTAGGCAGTGTCAGAGGAAGGCCCCCAAAAATTGGCAGACTCCAGTCACCATAGTCATAGACTGTTCTCTCTGCTACCGCACAGCAAGCAGCACCGGAGCGCCAAGTCTAAGTCCAAAAGGCCCCTTAACAACATCTACCCCCAAGCCATAAGACTGCTCAACATTTAATCAAATGGCCACCCAGACAATTGACATGGACCCCCTCCCTTTTGTTTTTATACTGCTGCTACTCGCTGTTTATTATCTATGCATCGTCACTTTACCCCTACCTAAATGGTCAAATTACCTCGACTAACCTGTACCGCCTGTACATAGCCTAGTTATTGTTATTTATTGTGTAACTTTTTGTTGTTGAAAACTTTAGTTTATTTAGTTAATATTTTCTTAACTATTTCTTGAACCGCATTGTTGGTTAAGGGCTTGTAAAGTAAGAACTTCGGCGCATGTGACAAATAAAATTTGATTTGAATTGCGAGCCCTCTGGGTCAGCTTTAAGCGATTAATATAGCAATATTTTTACTGTTTTATGCAGAAATAGTGCGGTGATTGGTCAAATTTGCAAACCCTCACATAATATGCAGGGAATTGTTGATTTAGCAAAAAAAAGAAAAGAAAAACACTATCACGGAATCCTGGAGGGACCATCTTCCTCTACATCTCCCATACCAGTACATGAACAAAATAACCCATATACCACACCACTCTAACACCACCCCTGGGTCAAGTGATTCCATATCTCCTGACCCCTCCAGCAGTTGCCTCACCACTGGTGGCTGGGAGTCCTGTCCCAGTAGCTTCACGTCATTCTCCACGCGGTGCAGCCAGCCCTCATTCTCAAGGAAGCACAGCTCAACCTCCTTCAGCCTCTTGCGGATGTGCTGCTGCTGTGTGAGCAGGGAAGCCAGCTTGCGCTCGTGCTTGCAGGTGGCCTATTCAACAACAGAGCCTATCAGATTTGGATATGACAAAGGAGTGTATGCACTTTAAACATCCATCTATCACTGGTACATCATAAAAGACATGCTCCTTCTGGGACCATTTTCTGGCTAAAATGACATGGTGATAAGCAGGGCCTTTTTCAGACCTTCTCAGTCTTGTCTTTGGCACTGAAGAGTTGGGCCTGCTGGTTGCACTCCTCGCTGTGACGCTGACGTAACTCGTTCTCCTTGAGCTGCCGCTCCAGAACAAGGTGCTCCCTCCTGATCTGAGTACGGCTGGAGAAAATGCTCTGTAGGGACTCTGACACCCTGTCCAGAAAAAGGGGCAACCAGCCAGTTATTGTTAAATGGAGTCTTTGCTTAATAATGGAGGGCAAAGGTTTATAAAAAATACAACTTTTCTATGTTTGCCCTTCCTCAAGTAAAAGTCCCATGTCATGTTATTGTACAACTCAACAGGTTGAACAGTGTTCAAATCAGGCAGCTTCCCTGGACGACCCTCAGCAGCTTTCACCCAATAAGGCAGAGGCATTGCAACAATGTCTCATTCTGGTAAAGGAAGAGGGATATGCAGGTAAATAAATAAACAGACAGTGGAGAGCAGCCGCTGAAATGTGACTGCAATCTCCAATGTAACCCCTGTGACGTAGGAGCCGCCGTGGCCTTGCCAGACTGATGAATTTTTAATTGTGTGAGAAGCATGCTGCCTCTCTTCAGAGCCTCACATTGTGCGAGTTGTGAATTCTGATGCCGGTGAATGAAATGCGTGGGAATGAGACTCATTCAGCTCCACCCACCCCTTCCCTATCTCCCTTTTTAAATAGACACCACTGCAGCCCTTGGAGGGGAGTGAAGGAAGGACGTTTTTAACTAATACCGATATATTATATGTGTAGTTTTATTTTTTATGTGGCTCACAGCTTCCCCTATCAAAAATGCAGAGCAAACTCTCCACCCAAAGCCCAGGTCCTTGGGCTTTGTACTTTCCCTCAACATGATAAATTATCTATGGATTTCAATTAAAGTGTACAAGTTTAAAGGACACTCAAGTGTGGTGGCATATTATGCATAACAGAACTTGTATTACTGTATAAATACAAGTTTTGCCTTTTTGTTGTTGCATGTACATTGGTACAAGAAATAAGTACCTACTTGTGAATCTCTGTTTGGTTCTGACTGGAAATGGTATTAGAGACTCCAGGAACAAGAGGGTCCATCTTCCTCTCCTCATACTCTTTCAACTTCTTCTTTAACTGAATGATCTGAAATAGCATAAACTGTTGATAAAATGTGAAATGTATGTCCACACATTTTCGGAACCTAAGGGCCTCCAGTCTGCGTAGTAGAGATTGCTGTTTCATCTTATTTTACCTCTTCTCGCTGCCTCTCGCATATCACTGCATACTGGCCGATGTGACTGTCCAAGCTGACAACATTCCTCTTGAGCTAAAGAACAGGTAGATGCATGTAAAAATGTATGGAAGGAGAAAGAGAGGCATTACAAACAGAAATATTGTAAGAAATGCCATGTAGTACAAGTTTCCCTATCAAAACCACCTCTGAACTCATGTTTGGCTTTTAAAAACACAGCCAAAGAGGCCTAAATAAATCCTATAACATTGTTGGGATGGGTGAGTAGTTTACTGACCGATGATTTGATCTCTTTGGCCCGGTTGGCGTATTTCAGTGTGTTGTGGGTGTCGTCATAAGATTTGGAGGAGGGGCTAATGTTGGCAATCATGACCGTCCTGCAGTTCCCGCCAAGAGAATCTTTAAGGAGTCGTGTTAGCTTGCTGTCCCTGTATGGAATGTGGGCTTTCTTACTCTGCTATAATAAATCAAGCAAAATCAACATTAGCCTGAGAAAAGTGTAAAAGTGCAAAACAGGAAAAGGTTAGGCCTACACATTCAGGTTTGGGATTGGTAAAGGTCTGACAAACCTCATAGAACATAAAATGCTTTTTTATTTATACCAATTCATTCCCTCTTGCTTGCGTTAAAATGCAATTGACCACAGTCCTATGACCCCTTGGAACTCGTACAGTAAATGTCCAGTGACAATGGGACAACACACTAATAAGGCTGTATAGGGGGCCATTTTAGAACAGTCATACACTGAATGTCCAAAATATCAAGAACACCTGCTCCCTCCATGACAGACTGACCAGGTGAAAGCTATGATCCCTTATTGAAGTCACTTGTTAAATCCACTTCAAAATCAGAGTAGATGAAGGTGAGGAGACAGGTTAAATAATTATTTTTAAGCTTTGAGACAATTGAGAGATGGATTGTAGATGTGTGCCATTCAAAGGGTGAATGGGCAAGGCAAAATACTTAGGTGCCTTGGAACGAGGTATGGTAGTAGGTGCCAGGAAACACTTGTTTGTGTCAAGATCTGCAACACTGCTGGGTTTTACATGCTCAACAGTTTCCAGTGTGTATCAAGAATGGTCCGCCACCCAAAGAACTTCAGCCAACTGTGGGAAGCATTGGAGTCAACATGGGCCAGCATCCCTGTGGAACACTTTCGACATCTTGTAGAGTCCATGCCCTGAGTGGGGGGTGCAACTCAATATTAGGAAGGTATTCTTAATGTTTTGTATATACACATTCGTATTTTTACTTTGGCAAACGGTAACTATTTGTTTCCATAAACAGGTTTCTGGCAGATAGATACCTTTCATTTCTATAGAAAATGAAAACGTCCAAGCACATTATCTTCTGCTGGTGTGAATGTGCTAGGTCTGAATTCAGCCTGGCTTCACTAATGGCACAG
Organism: Oncorhynchus tshawytscha; assembly: GCF_018296145.1. Classification (NCBI taxonomy): domain Eukaryota; kingdom Metazoa; phylum Chordata; class Actinopteri; order Salmoniformes; family Salmonidae; genus Oncorhynchus; species Oncorhynchus tshawytscha. The sequence goes on along the minus strand of NC_056440.1, from coordinate 68,399,761 downwards.
ATGCGTCTAGAGTACATTACATCTGTTCAGGTGAGTCACAGTCACATGGAGACTCAAATGGCAGGAATTACCAGGCACTTGCAGAGGAAAAGTGATCTGCAATGGGCTGGGGGCTGCCCAGCTGTTCTCCCTGGCCGAAACCTACATCTGGAACCAGGAAACCCTTATATTTCCAGCTGATCCTATGGGAGCTCAAAGTTTGCAGCTAAAAGGAGGTTGTCCCAATTAAGCAAAATGAGTCTTTCGTCAGAGCAGGATTTACAATGTACAGCCCGAGAGAGAGAGGAAATGGGCCAATGGAGAAAACCACAAAGGCTAAATGTGCAACTGCAAGTCATGGCCATGGGACCAGTCCTAGCTGGGACATCAAGGTATCATTCCCTAAAGCGAACAATGGTGCCATAATAAAAATACATTTTGGTACAGCGGTGGCATGTTTGTGCAGCATTTCCTAAATGCATGTGGCCTGCTTGTGGAATCCCCAGGGTCAGTGGTAAACCAAAAAAGACTCAGTGACAGGTTAATGTATGCAACTGGAATTAAATCTTATCCAAATACTTGGCTTGCTAACAGACCAAGCAAGGCTCCTTGAGTCACAGGGAGCTGCTCACTTTTTTTCTGGCAATGACAAAGCAGGGGAGTATTGCTGCCAGTGTGATGTAAAATTGCAATCAATTAAACAACATACAAACAAAATGAAGGCAGAATAAATTAGACTAGGCCGACCTAAAAAACCACAAGAAAAAATTAATCTTAAAAAATGCAGTGACCACAGAAATCAACTGGCACAGTGAAAATGAACGACAGCAAAGGATAACCCTAACACAATTCACCAGTGAGATAAACATATGTAATCAGTTGTAACACCACGGTAGTGGGTTCAATTACCGGGACCAACCATAAATAAAATCTATGCACACATGACTAAGTCGCTTTGGATAAAAGTGTGTGGGGGGGAATGAACTCAATAGTTTAAAATGACTAAAACCAAATGGAAACTGTGTAGAAATGATAATGATCCTACATTCATACCGTTTCTTGACTGTGTCCAGCTGGCTAATAATCCCAGAAATGAAAGCCAGACAATCCGGGAGCATTGAAAATTACAAAAATGATGGATAGAGGACTATCTTTAGCAAATTTTGATGGCAAGGAAATATAAGTTTCAGTGCGTCCCTCTGGACTTCGAACACCGAATGCAGCCCCCGGGCAAAATTAGTTTGATACACCTGTCTTAGTATTAAATCTAGACATAAGTTTGTGTATTCTCAGTGGTGAGGAAGCAGCACCAAGGCCTGCTCAACATTGCTTACGAGTCTCACAGAAATGCCTGTGGGTGTTATTGTCAAAAGATCAACCACCTTTTTGAATTATATTGAATTCTGTGAGCAGAAACATTTCCTTTGAATAATTTGTCATATTCAATGAGAAACATGCATCAAGATGCTTTACACATACCTTAGGGTCAGCCAGAGCGTTGATGACATTTCCCAGGGCAAGGAGTGAACGGTTGATGTTAGCGCCTTCCCGTTGACGTGCTCCCTTTGCGTTAGTGGCATTTGCTCGCTCGGAGCCAGCGAGGTCAATCAGGCTCATTTTGGCCACACGGACATTTGGATTAAGGCTGGCCGTCCTGTCCTGTTGCTTCAAGTAAATCTAGTGGGACAAGAACACCAACAATTTCATCTTCACTTGTTCAGTGACTGCAGTGGGTAAACCTGCTTGCTGTCTGTTAAAGGAGGAAAGGTAGATGACAACACTCCATTGAAATAGCATACCTGAAATACAGCATGGGACCGTGACGATGTGGCATTCATGTCAGTGGGGTGTTGCGTTCTATTCCGATTGCCATAATCCAAAGCTTCAAGGATGTGCTCAGCAGACTTAGGCTACAAAATAGGTCACATGAATACTTTTAAACAAATAAAATCAGTACACGTCCATTAAAAATAGATGTAAATTCATTCAACTAGGGAAAAAAGGACAACAAACACACCTGACAGACAACAAATAACCTGTCGATCACTAACCTGGTGCAGAGTAAGGCCTTGGACAACCACTCCATTCGATGGGTCCTCCCTCACTGCAAGTGGGCCCACATTAGCCAAGAGGTCCCAGATCTGCTCATTATAGACCTGAAAACCAGTTATGACAAGAACTTGGCAGGTTTCTTTTGGCAATTTAAATTCTGATTGTTCATTAATAAAATGTGTTTATTTAATTCCCAGGTATGATGGAGGAAGATTATTCCTTGATTTCTGTGTAAATGTATTACTTGTAAAATCAGACAGATGAAACCAGAGTCACCTCAAGATAAGAAAATGCTACATCGAATATTTTCTCTTCCTTGACTTGATCCATACGGTTGAAGAGCTCTGTCATGGTGCGATACATCACACCCGGGTCATTGCTTGAGCCCAACATGGTGTGTGTCTTGCCTGCTCCTGTTGCGCCATAAGCGAAGACTGCAACATTTCAGAGAGGGATTAGTAATCAAACATGATCAAAACGTCCACTTCAAATAAATCTGATTTTGGTAGGTTTAAATGTGACACCAAATCTATTGGAATTTAACTGCTAAATGGGGTACAAAGATGTTGGCTACTGTAGTATACTAATGACTATTTCTATAATGGTTCTCTGTACTATGACATTCATTTAAATTAAGCTATTTGCAACACTTTTCACAACGTCTGTCTCAATGTGCACATAGTCATAGGCCTACTAATCAAACGGTGTAGTCCTGTAAAGATTAGTAGGCTCAAGCCTATTTTATTACCTGTACAGTTAAAGCCATTCAACACTCCATCAAGTATCCTTTTAGTGGTGTTCTCAAAGATATCCACCTGAGAAGAATCCTCCCCAAAAACATTATCAAAGACAAATTTCAGGTCCTTATTGGCTCTCTTGTTGACATCTCTGTTTTGAACTCTTGGTCCCCCGAAAGATGTTATTTGCTGTTCCTTGGGGTCAAATATTAGCATGTGGTTGTCCACAACTTGGACCACATTTCTGAAGTTCTCGCACTTCTCATTGTCATTAGTTGGCCGCACACGAACAACCACTTTGACATGGCTGCACATGTCCATGACTCTTCTTATTGTGTATTGATCTAGTTGAGAGAGCACAAGGAAGATGCTTTAGCTGACTAAACTCCACAGTGAAGGATGTTTCTGATATACTCAATTGGAGTGGAGCAGAGACCAGGCTTTGGGGAATTGGGCATGGCCAGCATAATTTGTATTTATTTATTTATTTCACCTTTATTTAACCAGGTAGGCTAGTTGAGAACAAGTTCTCATTTGCAACTGCGACCTGGCCAAGATAAAATAAAGCAGTTTGACACATACAACAACACAGAGTTACACATGGAATAAACAAACATACAAACAATAATACAGTAGGAAAATATATATACAGCATGTGTAAATGAGGTAGGATAAGAGAGGTAAGGCAATAAATAGGCCATGGTTGCAAAGTAATTACAATATAACAATTAAACACTGGAATGGTAGGATGTGCAGAAGATGAATGTGCAAGTTGAGATACTGGGGTGCAAAGGAGCAAGATAAATAAATAAATACAGTGTGGTGATGAGGTAGATTGAATGGGCTATTTACAGATGAGCTATGTACAGGTGCAGTGATCTGTGAGCTGCTCAGACAGCTGGTGCTTAAAGCTAGTGAGAGAGGTAAGAGTCTCCAGCTTAATAAGTAATAACAGCTAACTACTTGCATTCGACGTTACATTTTAAGCAGTGAATATATACAAATATGTTGTTACATAAAGAACAGGGCGACTTGAATGTCTCGTGTAGTCGTCGCCCGTAGTGCCTTCTTGTGGCTAGCTAACATTAGCAGTCAACAAAGAGTCATAGAAGCTCACCTCCGAGCGAAAACAGCAAGTGCTGCGAGTTGTAAAATACATCATAAACATTACTTATGTTCTGGAGCGAAGTATAATACAACCACAGCCTACCTTTGACTATAATTATTTCACATTTGCAATTGTGGCTCGCTAGCAAGTACTGCCACTGCTACTTTTTCTCCCAAGACCAGCGCGTCTTTTCAAAAACAAGCCCCCTCTTCCTTCGCAACAGCTGATTGGCTATGCACCTTGGGTGAGCTTGGTGTTGCAGTCACTTGATTGCAGTACTGGTGGAGGAAGTGGTTTCAAAACTCTGTTCGTATGCCAGCTATTATCTAGCAAAAAATAATGTTTTATCATGTAATTGAAACCATTATGACACATAGCTAACATAACAAAGTAAGTATACTATTGCGCTAAGACCAATGTCCTAAGTACAATTTGCATCGTCCAGTTGCAAGTTATTCAAGGTGTTGTAACACTAGCTACTAACTAGCTAAGTTACTACAGCTGAACGGAACGCACATATCCGAACACTTTTCCCCGATATTTTTCTATGAATATGCATGCACCTGAGAATAGGTAGCTATTAGCTGTCTAACGCTAGTAGCTACACAAATCATTTCGCACTTCTCCACTTTGAAATTAGATAGCTCTCTTCAACGTGGTCTTCTTCTACTGAGTACTGCACTCTAGTGTAAAAAGGTGTCCTGGAGCCCACTTTGATTTGGTTTACTGTACTGTGTAGTTTGCTAAGTAGCTAGGTATTTACTGTAGCTGGATAACTAGATCGAAAAAACGGATCAATGCTTCATATTTTCTGATACCTAGCTAGCTTAGCCAGAAATGTTAGCTACATTTTTTTAGCTCGCTAATACCATTATTTCTGCCATCCACAATTAGTGGCATTTATTGCATTAGCCACTAGCTAGAATAGTATCTTACAAAGTTGCTGTGTGTTTGTCATGTCACTCTCATGTCTGTGCCCTTCCAATTCTCTTCAGACAATGGCATGCCAACATGTGTCTGCTTGTCCAACCTTGAGATCATCATGGAGAGTGGCTCTTGATGTTGCTTGTAGAGTCAGCCAGCCATGGAAGGGGAGTAGGTTGTCTTACTCCGGCTTTGCTCCCATGGAGCCTGGTCACCAGGACAGACGTAAAGATAACTCCACCATCTTGGCTGAACAGACACTGCACACACCTGTCATGCTTAGAAGTGCTCCAATGTTTAGATATTCAACCTGGCCAGGTAAGTCTTTCTTCTCTAACACGCTGTGTGTGTGTGTGTGTGTGTGTGTGTGTGTGTGTGTGTCAACCCACCTTTTCTTAGTGAGCTCTTGATGCTTAAATATTCTATGGAACAGCAGGTAAGTTTGTTGTGCATTTTGCCTGTTTTTACTCCATGATGAATCATAGGGAAATCTGCGTTCTTTGAAAGGTTGTTTGTGGCCAAACTTCGCTTCTCAGTTCATAAGATGGGCTACTTCTCTTGAGAGGGCACATTAAGTCACCAGGATCCCACTACCTTTGCTTCCGCATACATACTACCAGGACAGATGGGCATGAGTCAAAGGCCTTCTGTTTCTGGTGGGCAGTGCGGAGGGAGACTTGATGGGCCCCCTGGGTGGCCGAGAGATGCTGCACGGACAGGGCAGGTGGGGGCCATGGGTCAGCAACTTAGTCAGGCATTGTGCCACCTTAAGGCTGTTGGCAGGACATAGAGTGCTGCCTGCAACACTCCTGCCTGAACTTTAGCGCCTCTTACTGTAACTCCTTCACTCTCCGCCCATTGGCCAACTGTCCCAATAAAGCTAGCCAAGAGCTTGCCATTAAAAACAAGTGTTAGATAGATTTTTTAATGTAATTCTAGTCACTGCACATAGCCTGTCAATCTAGGGTGTAGCCTAGTTGCATATATATTACATTATTGCTTTATACAGTTTGTGCTTCACCCCCAAATGCTGAAATATAATTTATTAAAAGCTGAAAGACCGGCAATGTAGCACAGTAATTAAAAGCTGTAATACTTTACGTTAAAGCAGCAATCTGCTGTTTAAACAATAATAAAGGTCACCCCGCCACTGTTTTGGTAAAATGCTGAGGGATGGGGCTTAAGAAATGTAACCACTCTCAAATTCATAGACAGAGCTATGTATGGACTGACTATCCATGATGCAACATTCGAGTTTTAGCTATGTTTTGAGGCCATACTGACATTATTTACAAACAAGTTTAGGCAATAATTTGGGTTCTGATGGGGTACGACAGTTGAACTAAGCTTTTGAGTAATTTATAAGATATATTCTTCAAGAAACAGTGGGTATACATCATTCATTTAAATGGCCATGTGGGATGTAATAGTCACAAATTGGCCCTTTTAAGTTGTGCTTACTTGTGTGTATGCTGCTGTAATTACACTTGTAGCAACATTGTCAAACCAGCATTACAGTATATACATATTGGCATACTCAGTCCCCTCCCCCATACTCAAATACATTAGCAGAATGTTTTGGGTGCACATCCATCTTACCTTCAACTTTCAGACTGAGACACTTGTGTGTGCAGAAAGTAGGCTAGCTATATATACTGTACATAAACACTAAGCCTACTTTGGCATGCTTGATTGAATCCAGCTCTTATTGTAATTTCTCTTTGATGGAGATTTGAAATGCGTCATGTTCAGACTGCTCGCTGGAACATTGCAACGACAATGGCAACTGTTTATAAACTGAAATGTAAGGTCTCACAAACATAAATAAAATGTTTATTCATTCATGTGGTCTATTAGGCTATATGTAATAGCAGCCTTGGTCAAGGTACACATGTAAATAAACAGCTACAAACCATTTAGTTTTTGTGTTTACATTTCCATGTAGTAATGACGGCACATGTAAACACTTAAACGGTCTTACAATATACATTTTTATGGTAGAGATTCTCCATGTGAAATCCCCCCGCCATTTCTGTTAATGAACCAGTCAGGCAATCAGGTGTCTGCACTCTGTTTTCATCAGCTGTCCTGTAGAGCAGCTAGGTAGTGTAATCGCAGACCCTGTTTGTTTAAGTGGGGGTTTCACTGACAAGTCAATGACTGGGAGGAAACCCACGCTCCATGTTAGCCAAATACTCACTTAAATCACTGAACTGAGTCAGATTAATATTTTGATCTGCTATTGTAAAGCAATCAACCCTGCGTAGTTGCTCTTGTCAGGCTAAGCATAGTGTGTATGAATGGAGCACTTAGGGAGATGATGGGTATCTGAGAGCAAACGCTGCAATTACACCAAAGTGGGTAAATGGCAATGCAGCCTTTCATGTCCCGCCGCCTCCCACGCATGAAGTCCAGCGCAGATATCTACACAGGTGGACTGTGATATTTCCCCACATTTCTCTCAAACTTTCAGGGCTAGTAGTGATGCACATGCAAAGCCTTTAAAATAACAAGTGATTGTACTACTTACAAAAATGACGATAAGGTTATGGGCTTAGGTCTTAATTGTGCTGATCAGTCTAGAGATAGTTGAGAAGTCTAGAGATGGACCTTGTAAAACCTTTTTTATACTCCAGAAATGAGCTTTATCTCAAGCAGCCACAGTGTTGCTCTCCTGCTGTCCTTCCTTCCCTGCCCATCAACCATAAATTATCCAAACTAGATTGGCCTTATTAACCACCAAATTAGCTCTTAAAAGATTAGAGTTTGTACAATTGAATATTTTTCTATTCACCTTGAACGTGAATGCGCTTAGCCAGCCGGATAACCATTTTAACCTAATTATCGTCATCTTGATTCAATTCTAGCATTTGGCTAATTGAATAATGGGCAGTGTGAGGCCTAAAGGTGGTTATAAACTGTGATGTGGGAGACGGCGGTCGAGGTAGGGGGCTTGGAGAAGGATATCCTTTCTCAGGGCAGAATCAGGCTTTTCCTGACCTGGAGGTTATTACTTTACTCAAGACAGGAGGTGCTGGAGGATAGGGTATTTTATTTACATGGAGGAACAGGATTTATGGCTGCTTATTGCTGTGAAAATGACTCAAATAAATCAAATTGAATCAGGGTAAGAAGGTGTCAGAAGATGACTAACACTAACAAAGTGCCACTAAGATTTTGAAATGGATGAATAGGATGGCCATATTTTAAAAGTCCACCTGATGTACGTTATCCCCCTTCTCTGTCACTCCTTTTGATACTTGCAAGTCATTAGTTTAAAGACTGAGCATAATACACTTGAGAAGGTAGTGTCAGTCAACATCAAATCATAATGTCAGGGCTGCCCCGTCAGCTAGGAACATACAGAGAGTATATCTGTTCCTAGCCCATCAGTCAGTAATCATAAATCACTGTGGTACACACTGGCTGATGGTACAATTAGGCTTTATTACTCAGGCTAAGTTAATAGCCTTGATGAAACCCCCTGCATCATCCCTGACACTCCCTTTGTTGTAACCTAATTGTTTGAATGAAACAATGAAGAAAACTGTCTTGTACAAGTGTTCTCTGCAAGTGTAGAACATAGCTTTTATACAATGTTTAAAAAGACAACTTATTCTTTCTCAGCAAGTTGAACCATTTATCCAGCCCCCATTCACGACCTCCCCAATCACTCTTAGGAAAAGACACATCTTTTCAAAATGTATGGACTAAAAGCCTGTCGCCCAGCCCCGGAACTCAATATTGTTGAGTGTTTTGTCTTTTTGTCAGGTCCACCCACGACCACTGCAATAGATTTTTATCGTCCAGCATCCCTCATTACCAGCCCACAGATGATAGTGGGTGAGTGTTTCTCTGCCCCCCCCTCCCCGCTTTCACACGCCCACTCACAGAGGACATCCCGGTGGCTCCACGGGCAGGAAGTGATTTCTTTGTTTTTATGCTGTCAGGAATCCCCTGTCTTGTTGTTGTGGCTCTCGTCCCCTCCTTACCTCAGTGGTTTGTCCAGGCAGGTGAGAGTGAGGACAAGGTGTGGGGAATCCTTTTCTCTGGTGCCAGGATTGGGGACCTCCGCCAGGGCAGATTAATGAGCCGTCAACTGGGTGTCCAGGGAAAGATTCACTACTGCTTTAGAAGGGAAAACGAGGTGGCCACTGCAGTCTCACCACACTCCCCCTTGTGGAATTAAAATGGCCTCCCGTGTTACACCTTCTCCTTAACTGAATTTAAATACATAACAAGTACAATGTCCTTTTACAAGAGTGTTTTAGTTCCAACGATATTTGTTAGCCAAATAATGAAATAACTTTTAGGAAATCAAAGCACCTTTATACTTTCTGCTGTCTGAAAAACAGGGAGACAGGAAAGTGTATGTGCTGAACTGCAGAGATTCAACTTACTTAGCATAAATATTTTTTTTAATCTATAGTTCAATCTGTTAAATAAAAAAATAAATAAGTGAAGAAATGGATGACCTAACTGGCTCTTATCCAGAGACTTTTGCAACTGTTTGTGGTTGCCTATGCATTTACATAAATAGAGCCATTTACATAAAGGCTACCGCTGCTAAATCATTGCCTCCACTCCAAAAAATATGATAAAACATACATATTTGTTTACATGTTTCAGTGTAAACTTAAATGACTAAATCATATATAAAGTATGTAGAAAAGATAATGGCGCTATACAGTGGGGCAAAAAAGTATTTAGTCAGCCACCAATTGTGCAAGTTCTCCCACTTAAAAAGATGAGAGAGGCCTGTAATTTTCATCATAGGTACACTTCAACTATGACAGACAAAATGAGGGGGAAAAAATCCAGAAACTCACATTGTTGGATTTTCAATGAATTTATTTGCAAATTATGGTGGAGAATCATGTAGAATCAAAAAATGTCATGGCATGAGGCCCACATTGATTTTGTTATAATGTTTGAGTCACTCAGATGGCTTATGCTGTGTACTCATGCTATGGCAAAATATGTAAAATTGCAGGAAACTAGCTTTAAAACTGACTTTGAAAAACATCCTAGGGAAAAATAGAAAACCATGCCAATGACAGTTTTGGAAGTGGGTCATTTCATGACATGACACCTACCATCTCGGATTGTTCTGAAATAGTTTCCGTAGTTAGAAACAGAATACATTCCTTGTACATTCCTGCAACATTATTTTGTTGAAATATAATTTGATCTCTGATAAATTAAGCTAATTAAATTGCTCCCAAATTGGCAATTTTTAATTTATAGGATTCATATACTATTCAATAAATACCTAACATCTGATTTGAACCAAACTTTTTCTAACAGGGAGTAAGACATGAGGAAACCAAATAAATAGTCAAAAGCCACCCACGGACCCCCTGCACCCCACGCCAATCCCACCCTAACAACCAGTATACAGAATCTTATCAGCTTCTAACAACAGGAACAATCTGAGATGTTGGGAGTCGAAATCTTCTTTCTTGTGCTTTTTGAAGTAGAAGGACCTCAATATTAGGAACACCTTTCCCTTAGAACAGCCTCAATTTGTTGATGTTTTGTACAAGGTGTCAAAAGCGTTCCAATGCTTCCCATAGACAAAGGATGTCCTTTGGGTGGTAGACCATTCTTGACACACGGGAAACTGAGTGTGAACAATCCAGCAGCGTTGCAGTTCTTGACACAAACCAATGCGCCTGGCATCTACTACCATACCCCGTTCAAAAGTACTTCAATACTTTGTCTTGCTCATTCACCCTCTCTATGGCACACACACCCAATCCATTTCTCAATTGTCTCAAGGATTAAAAATCCTTCTTTAACCTGTCTCCTCCCCTTCATCTACACCGATTTGAAGTGGCTTTAACAGGTGACATAAATAAGGGATCATAGCTTTCAGCTGGATTCCCCTGATCAGTTAGTCGATGTCATGGAAAGAGCAGGTGTTCATAATGTGTTGTACACTCTGTGTATGTACAAGAGCAGGGGGTTAACTGTCCCCCATGGGTAAAATTGGGGCCCCCTGTGGGCCACGGCCAATGTTTTTTTTTCTCACTCCTCCATTGTTTTTCGGAGCACAGTGTAGTGAAAGAGGAGGCTGGTGAATAATTGATCCTTGTAATTAAACACTCCAGCTAGGGACGCCGGGGCTGATTGACGGCCAGATATTAAGCCCTTGTCTCGTAAGGTTGCAAGTTTAGTCTGAGGTTATCAGTGGCCAGCAGAGTCTCTCTCCCTCCCTGGCTCATTACTTTCATGAGTAGACCATTTCATAGTGGTGATGGGGGCGTGGTGTGAAAGAGAGTCTGGGACTTCATTAGTGAAATGGGGTGCCTGAGTCTATAGAGCAGCAGGTGGTTCAGCATTGCTGAGCAGACAACCCCCTTGTGGGTGCTCCACCGGACTGTCATGTTGAGCTACTTTAACCCTTTCATCTTACACAGTCTGCGGCTTTAGTTTAATTTAGATACATGTACATCAATGTACTGTACATGCAAACTATTAGTGCCACAAGTCCATAATGTGTGAATATAGCCCTTTTTATCATATCACACCCAAATGTATCCTTATGCCAGTTTGTTTAGTTGCTTACATTACAAATGAGAACATTACTGTGTGCAGAATGTGCTTGTTTTGTCAACAGGTTCCATGAATTTGACTTCAGTTATTGATATCTTGATCAAAATGTACAGTTGAATATCTGCCTCGATGGTTACCCATGTTGTCAATAATGCGGATGATATTTATACTAATGATAAAAATGGCAGGAGAGAGAGCATAAGGAACAGAATAGAGAGGAGGCTGCCTGTAGAAGGATCTCAGAAAGCTGCACCTGAAATCCAGTTTTAATAACTATTATTTGCGTACTTGCTCACAGTCATACAATATTGCTGAAAGTGGGAAAAATAAACAAAGCAAAGCCTTTCCAAGACACGAGAGCAATGTTATTATGGAGGGTTTTATTACAATATTTACATTTGCGCCTGGTGTGTGAGCGTGGGTATGCTAATCAGATGTATGCCCCGTGGACAGCTGGATTGAGATGATGACTCATCCCTGCAACATGTCCTTGATTGGGGTTTGAATGAGGGCTCAAAAACTGCATTATTTGAATGAGGGTTTCTCTTAAATGTATTACAGTAGATCTCCATAATGAAACCGTTTCCTGAAAAAGTACATCTCCAGCTAGGTTTGTGAATTTAATGTTATCATTATGTCCACTAATATTTCCTTTATTAGTTATTATTATCTTTGGGGTGAGGGGGAGTATGGGGTTCAGTGTTCCCCTATATTTATTTAGCAGAGGCGCACGACCGCAGCCAAATCATTGCCCAACTGCACATTAGAAAACATATATAAATGTATTTATTCTAATAAAAAAATTCTGCCGAGACGTGCTTTTAAGATCAGATTGACAAGTTATAAGAAGTTACATATCTTCCTCATATTCTCATCAGAACCTTCAAGGTTTCTCAGACGATCTGATGCTAGCTAGCTTGTAATCCTGGAAGTGTAGGCAACCCATAGAGATGGATAGAGGACTCTAGTACCCAAAAGCATGTTTTAGATTAGGTAGTGCCATTGAGGACTTCCACCATTCTGAAGTAGTCAACTGGTTGGGACTTCCTATGGGTTAAGGAAGGATCACATAATTCCATCCAGGTCACCAGGAGTGATCAGCCAATGAATTATACATGAGAGCAAACATTCCATAACTGCAGGTGGCAGTAAATTGCCAACCTTGGCTTCATACCTGTAAAAATAACACACTGCAGGTGGCCGTATAGACCCTTTCAGTTTGTTTACCAACTCATAAAGTAGTAGTAGAAGAATAAAATGTACTACTTCAAAATGGTGATGGCCTCAATTCATCTGACCATGCTCTCACAGATGCCATAATGGGACAGATACAATGTTTCGTCCTCTATCTCTAGGCCATCCCTATGAATAGATGTATGTAATAATTGTTAGCTATGATACAGTAAAGTTACGGCAGATGAATTATTTTTGGGGTTAATATTAGGGATGTAACTATTTACCGATACGCATCGGTCCCCAATTCAAATGTTTAAGATAGAAGTGCATCGGTCTGCGGACCCCAAACCGATCCAAATGTAGCATGCATCAGTCAGACCATCTATTTAAATGTTACGAATTGCCGGTTCACAAAAATCGTTTCTTTCTACCTTCTGAAATACCTCTCATCTTTTGTGATAACTGATGCGTCTACTTCAGTGTCGAACTGCATGTAACTGTCATTGAGCTACAAGTATTTTTGCATGCCCAACAACCCCAGGCAATATCAGTAGCCGAGACACAACTTTCATCTGGCTATACCTGCTGAACGGGGCTTACAATAGACTTTATTTGGATTGTTCAGGTTTTGCTTTAAACAATCAGTGTATATATTCATTTTAACTAATGGGAAACAGCCTCAGATTTAATTGAAGTGCAGTTGTTAGCCCATCACCTGATGTGACAAGTCCTCAAAGTATGTACCCCTATTTATTTATTTATTGTTGCAAGTATGATTATGCCACCATGGATCCCCCCTAGTGGTTTTGTGTTTAACAATGCATCTACCCAATAAATGCATTCATAAGTAATGGGGCCTGTGTATAGTGGATACACAGGTCACAGAGGTTTGGGTAGGCATATGGAACAATTTTAGTGCTTTGTAATACAGCGCTGGAAATAAAACTAGCTCTCTTGTCTGAGGCAAGTTCAGAGGGGGGCGAGTTGAGAAGCCTGTCATTTTGTCTTGTTTTGTGACCCTCCCTAACACTGTGCTGTCATTTTAATATCATACAGGACATGTCAAACATAGTGGCACTGTAATAATCATTGGTTTTTTGATGTACAATTCAACATTTAAACTCAACACTGATGTAAAACATTTCATGAATTTGCCAGCAAACCCAGATGAACTGATTGTTGACATAATGTAGTCATTTTGGCATGACCTTCAGTCTACAGTGTTATGTATAGCATACTTTATTTAGACCAGACTGATTTTGTCTCATACACAGGTAGCCCAATTCAAATATTTTATTTTGTTCCTTTGACCAATCACATCAGAGCTGATTTGATTGGTTCAAAGACCAATTTAGTGAAACAAAATATCACAATTGAGCTACCTGTCTAAATGCAGCCCATGCCATCTAAATCAGTGTTTGCCAACTCTGGTCCTCAAGTACCCCAACAGTATACATTTTTGTTTTAGCCCGGACAAACCCACCTCTTTCAGCTCATCTGGGGCTTGATGATTAGTTGACCAGTTGTATTGGGTGTGCTTGCCCAGGGCTACAATAAAAATGTGTTGTGTTATGGGTACTGGAGGACTGCAGTTGGGAAACACTTCTCTACGTGACTGTCAATGTTGAGTTAATGGATAGTACTTGAATGATGGTTGAGTGTTTGTTAAACATACATCACTTTTGCCTATTTCTCAGAATGTTCCTGTACTTGTGTCTTGTTAGTTCTCTAAGCATCAGCCATCAGCAGCCACACAGCTTCCTATCTCATGGGAATGAACTAATTGATTAATTGAATACATGACTCATTTATTTATGGAAAATATAGCTAAAAATAGGGTCCGGGAAAAATAAGGAATCACTCCACTGTTAGTAATATAAGATTTTTTTTTGTAAATTTCATGATGATCAGGGAGACCATTTCCTGAGAGAAAAGACATTTCACTTAGCAATGTTAAAATGTACTGCTGAAGGTGAATTTTTATAAACATGAATGTTTCACATTCAATAAAACCCCTGAAAAGATTATAGCAGAGATTTGCATTCAGCTTCAATATACCAATATGTTAACAATATTTTATCTGCAATACAAACACAATGTTTCTGATACAAATTCAATACCAAGTAGGAGCTCAATCCAAGGCTTTTAAACCTCATGGCCACACAACAATACAGTATCGATACTAACGGCAACAATTTCATATGTTGAATTTATCTACGAACTCATAAGGTCATATGCATTCACTATGCACATGATTGTGTAAAGTTAAATAATGGTTTTCCAGTGCTGTAAACGTTCTACACTGAGCCCATTGAAAGTAGGATTATACTGCGTGTTGGTTCCTGCTCAGGCTGCTTAGTGGCCCAGGGTTCAGGTGGGGTAGGATGCATTACTCCTTGTGGTGCTGAATTACACCTGCATCTAGTCAGCTGTGGAAAAAAAATCATATATATATATATATATATATATATATATATATATATATATATATATATATATATATATATATATATATATATATATATATATATATATTTCTCACCCTGGCAAAACCAGAATGAAAGGATATGTGGTTAAGCAGTCTTCACCAGCAGATGTTAGTCCTTATAAATGATGTCCCACAAACCCAAATGGTTACATCTTGAAAGACGTGAGATTCGATATGCAGATAAAGCTGCAAGGCCACCAAAACAAAAGCTAGGACTGCCGAAGCCAAAGTAGAACATTTTGGGTTTCCAACATTGTAAATGTTCAAGGCTCAAAGTGACAAACGAGTAACCTCTCGGTTAGCATATATTGTTGTCTTACGGAAATTGGAGCAACCAGACTAGTACCAGTTATGAATGGTGTACTCTACACACATATTGTCTTAGTTTGTACGAAACAGGCTCATAGAGCTCCCTGTATGCACTGTGATTGTTGCTTATTGTTAGTTGGGTAGGTCATCTGTTTGCATTGTATCTGTGTCATAGTACAATCACACTCAATGCGGCTCAAACAGCCCCAGAATAAACACTGGGCTAGTGAAGGGAAGTGAAGTGCCAAATATTTGATTTGCAGGTAGGGTTGAGTTGGCTCTGTCATTCCCAGGATGATTCTTCTGTTATTGTTATTGGGGAAACATTGGTATGGGGTAGTGAAGGGTAGGTGCAGCAGGGCTTTTAACACTTTCAACAAGCAGTCTTCAGTCTGATTTCATGCATAGTCACTTTATCCCTACCTACATGTACAAATGACCTTGATTACCTGTACCCCCGCACATTGACTCAGTACCGGTACCCCCTGTATATAGCCTCATTATTATTTTATTGTTACTTTTTATTACATTTTTTACTTGAGTTTATTTAGTAAATATTTTCTTAACTCTATTTCTTGAACTGCATTATTGGTTAAGGTTGTAAGTAAGCATTTCACTGTAAGGTTTTTGTATTGTATTCTGAGCATGTGAAAAATAACATTTGATTTGATGTGCCTGCCAGCTAAGTATTAGAAATCTACATTTGTACTATAATTGTAATATGGTTTGATATGTTTTGACAACTTCATGTCTGTTTCAAAGGAAGTTCATATTCAAACATGCCTGTAAGTTGGAATACCCAGAATCTGTCACAATAATATTTTCTGAGATGTTTTTGTATTTTTAGTTGTCCAATAACCCTTAAAGCACTAGCCTTGAAGGGAGGCAGGTAGCGTAGTGGTTAAGGCCAGTAACCAACTGCTCCCTGGGCGCCAATGACGTTGATTAAGGCATCCCCCTTCTCCTCTGATTCAAAGGGGTTGGGTTTAATGTGAAATACACATGCCGGTTGACTGCATTCGGTTGTGCAACTGACTAGGTATCCCCCTTTCCGTTTCCTTAATTGGAGCTAGACCAATTCACTGCTCCCACACAAACAAACAAATAAGAGCCTTGGAGGGGAAGACCAGGTATCTGAACACATGCACTCTCCCCCACTGTTCAACTCCTACCCTGTGCACATAGCTTAGACCTAAACCTGCTTCTTGATTGGGTCTTGAACAGTTTCTCCCTTTATACTACTTAGTATCAGTATTATTATCTTGATGATAAGTTGCCTACTTTTTTCAGATTTATTTTTCAAATTTTCATTCATACCTTTACACTGTGTCTTCTATTTTTATGGCAGCATAGGCATATATTTTGTTTGTAATTTATCAAACTCTGATATAAACAGCCTCATTAATATTTGTTTACTCATTAGATTACTCAGCTTTTCCAATGGTTTTCTTTGGTACAACTTTGGAAAGCGTATTTAGTACAACACGTAGACTACAGCTTGTTTTCCTTGCAAAGTAATTATACCACAGTTATATTGGGGTTAGTGCTTGCTCCAGAAACTATACTGAACAAAAATATAAACGCAACATGTTAACTGTTGGTCCCATGTTTCATGAGCTGAAATAAAAGATCCCAGACATTTTCCAGACACCCAAAAAGCTTATTTCAAATCAAATCAAAGTTTATTTGTCACGTGCTCCGAATACAACAGGTGTAGACCTTAAAGTGAAATGCTTTCTTACAAGCCCTAACCAACAGTGCAATTTTTAAGTTAAATATAGGTGTTAGGTAAGCAATAGATAAGTAAAGAAATACAAAATAAAAATAAAACAGTGAAAATAACAGTAGCAAGGCTATATACAGGTGGCACCGGTACAGAGTTAATATGTACAGGTAGGCAAAGTTAAAGTGACTATGCATAGATGATAAACAGAGAGTAGCAGCAGCGTAAAATTCTTTGCACAAATTGGTTTACATCCCTGTTAGTGAGCATTTCTCCTTTGCCAAAATAATCAATTCACCTGACAGGTTTAGCATATCAGCTGATTAAACAGCATGATCATTACACAGCTGCACCTTGTGCTGGGGACAATAAAATGCCACTCTAAAATGTGCAGTTTTGTCACACAATGCCACAGATGTTTCAGGTTTTGAGGGAGCATGCAATTGGTATGCTGACTGCAGGAATGTCCACTAGAACTGTTGCCAGAGAATTTAATGTTAATTTCTCAACCATAACCTGCCTCCAAAGTCGGTTTAGAGAATTTGGCAGTCTGTCCAACCGGCCTCACAACCACAGACCACTGGTATGGCATTGTGTGGGCGAGCGGTTTGCTGATGTTAATGTTGTGAAGAGAGTGCTCCATGGTGGTGGTGGGAGGGTTATGGTATGGGCAGGCATAAACTACAGACAATGAGCGCAATTGCATTTTATCTATGGCAATTTGAACGCACAGAGATACTGCAATGATATCCTGAGGCCCATTTCCAGGCCATTAATCCTCCGCCATCACCATGTTTCAGTATGATATTGCACGGCTCCATGTCGCAAGGATGTGTACACAATTTCTGGAAGCTGAAAGTGTCCAAGCTCTTCCATGGCCTGCCTACTCACCAGACATGTCACACATTGAGCATGTTTGGGGTGTTCTGGATCGACATGTACGACAGCATGTTCCAGTTCCTGCCAATATCCAGAAACTTCAAACAGCCATTGAAGTGAGTGGGACAACACAGGTATCTGTGGGCAATCTGTATTCCAAGTAATGTGAAATCCATAGATGAGGGCCTAATTCATTTATTTTGATTTGACTGATTTCCTTATATAAACTGTAACTCAGTAAAATCTTTGAAGTTGTTGATGGTTGTGTTTTATTTTATTTTTCAGTATAAGTGCGCTGATGAAAATTGTCAAGCTCAACTGCCCATCTATTGTTCAAAGGAGCTTCACTACGATGGCTGTTTACTGTGGATCAATGCTTGCTTTGTGGCTGTAACAGATCAGGCCCACAACACTCTTTTCCATCCTACTCCTCATCCTTGAATATTCTGCCCAGTCCCATAGCACGTCCAGGAATGCCAACCTCTGCATATTATTGCCAACATTGAATTATGTGTCATTTACAACTGTAACATACAAAACATATAAAACGCAAAACAAAGATAATAGATTAAAATCTGAGGAAGTTTTGGTGCCTTAATGACTTTCAGGGGTTTCTAAGGCTTAAAAAGTGAAAATTCTCTTGTGTTTCGATAGTGTCTGAGAGGTTGAACTAGAAAAGCTGTGCACTTAGTAGGCTACACACCGCCCCCTTTCTAACAGCTAGATGTATACAAAATAGCTAGCTTTGGACTGATGATAATTCCTGTCTTCAAACTGCCTGGGGCATCCACTTTATCAGGAAATCTTTAAACCGTTGCAGTACATGATGAAGGATGGCACAGTCTCTCAACCCATCCAACACTCCCTGCCCCCAATTCTATTTCTTTCATCGGTTATTGTGAAAGCAGCCTTCAACTACCAGAAGCATCTCTTCATATGCCTTTAGATTTTTTTTCTTCTTTGAGTACTCTTTCACTGGGAGGTCTTCATTTAGCTTGATGCCACACTTGACACATACTAATGGACATGACCCTGTTCTTCTTTTGTCTTCCTTTAGTACCATAAAATTCACCTTCGGGAGGGAAGCCATTTCTCCTTCTGCTTCTTTACATTTTGTGAATATACAGTAGTTAGAGGATTCTACCCCTGAACCCCCTCATTTCAATTTGGTTTCATTTGGGCTATAAATAGTTTGCATTGTTTCCTTTGCACACCGTGTTGACAATACTGTTACACTCTCTCATCCATTTGACAAAGTGGAGTCTTTTAAAATGGGCACCAACCGACCGCATAGTCATTTTGAAAGGATCCGCTGTATCATGTTTGACCCCGTTTTTGTTTTGTTCTTGTTGAAATGAATTAAGAAGAGCTTTTTGGCATTGCCATTTCTTTTAAATCCTTCCCCTCATCCCCCAACCTCTGGAGCTTTTCTCATCTCTAGAGTGGGAAGAAATATTTCAAATGAATGGCAATCCAAATATCTTGTCCCAGAGACAGCAGGCATGACTAACATCCTTTCTGTCCCCCAAAGCTATGGCTTGGATTCAGCCTACTCATCAAATTTCACTCACGTTAGAGTTTCTTTTTTTTCTTCAAATCAACACTTCCTTCAGTCGAGTGATGTCTGCGTACATCTGTCGACACTTTTTCACAAGCCTTTTTATTTTAAATGTTTTATCTTAAATGTTTTATCTATCTGCTTATTATTTGATGGTGATGATATACATGAGTAAGTCAAATTTATTTGGAAATAAGCAGAAGAGGTGCTGGTGAATAACTAACCTACAGGGCACAATCTGTCTAGAATTCTGGGTATGGGGTGATGACTCATGCACACACTTAGAGTTTGCTCCTTCTCCTTAACCTGGAACATTGCAATAACTCATTACCTGCTGTCATTCATTGCCTCCAGACTAGATTGCAACCTTATTGGACTTTTACCTGTGAAACATTTTGGCTTGTATTTGACAGAGGAAAAAAGTACTCTTCACATCAGATACAGCTCAGACATTTGTCTAGCAATGTATTTTGCTGACAAGTTTAGTTTGTGATTCATTGTTGTCTTTTTTAACGGTAGAATTAAGGGCTTCATATACAGGCTCCTCCTTACTTTTCCATCCACCACTGTATCTGTTAAGGCAGTCTCAGGGCACCTACCGTGGGAGGCAGGGTTGACAGGGGCTTTATGAAGAGGAGGCTCGGACAGGAGTTGTCGATGGCATTTGTAACATCTAGAAACATCTTTGGGGGCGTTGATGGAGAGAGAAGATTTATCTCCCAATTCCCTCTGTCCTCCTCCTCTGTGTGGCTTGGGGACACGACGTGGTAGCCTCATGATCTGTAAAACAGCAAGTGATTGTAGGATCATTAAAGAGTTGATCACCCGAATGAGACAATTAATAAGCCATGAATTTATGACAGAATTGGTTGCCATAAAAAAACAGAATCCTTTGTTTGTTCTCACCCAATGTCCTGTGATTCAGAGAATGATGATGTAGGCCAATGTGGTTTGATGTTAGGCTAGATTTAAGGGCAATGCAAATTAGTTTAAAATACACTAGATCCCTAAGCCCTAAAGGAATTAATATGGATTTATTTGATTATGTTGAGTTCATCTAATAATGAGAAAATGATTAAGTGCAAATATATATATATTTTTTAATGCAGCTTGAATAGCCTATGTGGTGTAGTAAAATGTAGCTATTTTCCTTGCTAACAAAGGGCGAAAGAAGGTAGAGCTCGTCCACTGACTGTGTGTGCTAGGTAGAACTGACTGAAACATTGGACAGCTAATTTCACTTCTGGGTCCTGGGGACAGTTCCTCTTGCACACTAAGTCCATTTCTTTCTTCCAATTAATTGCAGCATTGCCACAAAAATGGAAGAGGCAAGTAGAAGGGGAAACAAGTATGTCGGCTCTGTATTAAAGAACATAAATGTTTTAAGAAAAGTATGATAAATAAAAACATATACCAATTTCATTTAAGGACCAAAAAACTGACAGCTGTGCCATATAGATTGCTAAGTAGTTGGGAAGAGATTTCCATGTACCCATTCCAGGGCACATAGTTTATGAATTCATACGCAAAACAACGCCGGATTCAAAACTTCAAATTTTTCAATTTAAATTACTATACAAAATTCTTGCTACCAATAGAATGTCATACAGTGGGGCAAAAAGTATTTAGTCAGCCACCAATTGTGCAAGTTCTCACACTTAAAAAGATGAGAGGCCTGTAATTTTCATCATAGGTACACTTCAACTATGACAGACAAAATGAGATTTTTTTTCGCTCCAGAAAATCACATTGTAGGATTTTTTAATGAATTTATTTGCAAATGATGGTGGAAAATAAGTATTTGGTCAATAACAAAAGTTTATCTCGTAGTGGCGGCGTAGTGTGTTACTGATGGTAGGCTTTGTTACTTTGGTCCCAGCTCTCTGCAGCTCAATCCTTTGTTATATAGCCTTTGTTGGCAATGACAGAGGTCAAAAGTTTTCTGGAAGTCTTCACAAGGTTTTCACACACTCTTGCTGGTATTTTGGCCCATTCCTCCATGTAGATCTCCACTAGAACAGTGATGTTTTGGGGCTGTTGCTGGGCAACACGGACTTTCAACTCCCTCCAAAGATTTTCTATGGGGTTGAGATCTGGAGACTGGCTAGGCCACTCCAGGACCTTGAAATGCTTCTTACGAAGCCACTCCTTCGTTGCCCGGGCGGTGTGTTTGGGATCATTGTCATGCTGAAAGATCCAGCCACGTTTCATCTTCAATGCCCTTGCTGATGGAAGGAGGTTTTTACTCAAAATCTCACGATACATGGCCCCATTCATTCTTTCCTTTACACGGATCAGTCGTCCTGGTCCCTTTGCAGAAAAACAGCCCCAAAGCATGATGTTTCCAACCCCATGCTTCACAGTAGGTATGGTGTTCTTTGGATGCAACTCAGCATTCTTTGTCCTCCAAACACGACGAGTTGAATTTTTACCAAAAAGTTCTATTTTGGTTTCATCTGACCATATGACATTCTCCCAATCTTCTTCTGGATCATCCAAATGCTCTCTAGCAAACTTCAGACGGGCCTGGACATGTACTGGCTTAAGCAGGGGGACACGTCTGGCACTGCAGGATTTGAGTCCCTGGCGGCGTAGTGTGTTACTGATGGTAGGCTTTGTTACTTTGGTCCCAGCTCTCTGCGGGTCATTCACTAGGTCCCCCCGTGTGGTTCTGGGATTTTTGCTCACCGTTCTTGTGATCATTTTGACCCCACGGGGTGAGATCTTGCGTGGAGCCCCAGATCGAGGGAGATTGTCAGTGGTCTTGTATGTCTTCCATTTCCTTATAATTGCTCCCACAGTTGATTTCTTCAAACCAAGCTGCTTACCTATTGCAGATTCAGTCATCCCAGCCTGGTGCAGGTCTACAATTCTGTTTCTGGTGTCCTTTGACAGCTCTTTGGTATTGGCCATAGTGGAGTTTGGAGTGTGACTGTTTGAGGTTGTGGACAGGTCTTTTATACTGATAACAAGTTCAAACAGGTGCCATTAAGACAGGTAACAAGTGGAGGACAGAGGAGCCTCTTAAAGAAGAAGTTACAGGTCTGTGAAAGCCAGAAACTGTGCTTGTTTGTAGGTGACCAAATACTTATTTTCCACCATAATTTGCAAATTAATTAATTAAAAAGCATACAATGTGATTTTCTGGATTTTTTTTCCTCATTTTGTCTGTTATAGTTGAAGTGTACCTATGATGAAAATTACAGTCCTCTCATCTTTTTAAGTGGGAGAACTTGCACAATTGGTGGCTGACTAAATACTTTTTTGCCCCACTGTATATATGGGGGATACAATCTTCCCAGCTCTGCAGATTCGGCTGTGATTAGGCAGAGTCATTAGATAATGCAGTTGGCTATTGTCCATATGTAGCTCGTTTTTGGTCACAGGTCCAGGAATGGCTGAAGAATTGCAACATTTGCCTTGAACTAACGCTGCAGATAGCAATACTGGGTGATTTGAAAAGCCATAGTCAGTCAATCAATAATATAATCATTATTTTATCGAAAAAATATATTTTTAATTTACAATCTGTAGAAGCTATGCAAATAGAAAGGTTCAATTCTTTTGTGAAGCATCACAGCACAGTTGAAAAATATATGGCAAATAGAAATCCAAAATGGATGATGTTGAGAGATAGATGGGAGAGGTTGAATGGAGCAGAAGGGTGGAACTAATGACAAGATAAAACATGTAAAACATACGTGGTCTGTAAAATGTATATAGGTTCAGAACGTTTGTGAAATAGCACAGTTACAAATAGAAATCAAACTGGATGGACATCAGAAATAGAGGAAGGAGTAAAAACAAACTAAATATAACTATTGTAAAATAGATTGTCTGTAAAATGTGTATAAGATGTATAAACTGAAGGTAGAAGCCTAAGTGATTAATTGGTTTAAGTACATTTCTGAAAAATCACAAAAAAATCTAACTTGTTTTTATAAAAAAAAATATGTTATTGTAGTTTTGCAATTGATTTGCATGAAATTGTTTTTTTACATGCTGACCTGTTGGACTGAAAAATCTGTCTTGGTCTACAAAAGGCAGTTACGATTGTGTGAACATCGTGATGGGTCTAATCTCTCGTAACAGACATTCATATAAATATGAAGATAGAGTTAGCTAGCTACCTGGTGAGAGATGTGCTAATGGGTTCCGAGGTTAGGATGGGTCAGATCTCTAGTATGGCAGCCATTGGCTGGACTCTCCACAGAGGGGTTATGGTAGGGTCCTAAAGACTGTGTGCTCTGGGCCTCTGAATCTTTTTCCTGGTGGAATTCAGCTGCTAATGTTTTCATTTGTTTAGGAAATATTCCCTAAACCTACTCAGACAGGGTGGTTATAGTAACAAATGTTTTGGCTCATGCAGTTCTGTCTTGTCCTTGCTAGCTTAAAAGCTTTCTCCAAAATAAATCTTTACTTAAAATCTCTAGAGGTTTGAATGGACAAAGAATATTTGTATTTGTTGTAACTCTACTGCATTCCATTAACAAAAGGGAGATTACCTCTACATACAGCAAGGTAGTCGAAGACGGCCCTCTTGCCATCTCATTTTTTGTCAGGTGACACACACACACACACAGAGGGAAGTTTTTCAGGTAGGTCTATTCAAAGCCTGTAGAGACAGTTGAGGCAAGAGACCACATGTGTCTTGGCCACGAACAGCAATGAAGCCGATCAACATAATAACCTCAGTCTTGACAGAGTAATTGCTAGAGGTTTTCTTGTCCATGAGATTTTCACCTCTCATTTGCCTTTTGTGTTGCTGCTGTTCAAGCCTTGGTGTATGATGCCTAGACAATTATTTGTTTTCTGATGTAGCTTGCTATTTCTTTTCTGTAACATTTTAAACTTCCACTTGGTTTGTATTGGATTCTGTTAAGAGTTTCTGTGACATGTTTGTATATAGTAAGTTATCCTAGTGGGAATGAGTCTGACCTTGATTAATAATGTGAAATACTGATACATCTTGTGCTACAAAGGTCCATACTGTATATTAGTGCAAGTTCTTCAGCGTGGCTCTGGCTTGCCTGTTCTGAAGCAGACCTATTTTAAATGAAGTGTGAACTCTGTTTCACTGTGCTAAGTTGTAAATTATATGTGCACTTGGTGCAACAGAACTTGGTTTAAAGTAAAGGGAAAGTGGGATACCTAGTCAGTTGTACAACTGAATGCATTCAACTGAAATGTGTCTTCTGCATTTAACCCAGCCCTCCTGTATCAGAGAGGTACGGCGTGCTGCCTTAATCGACATCCACATCATTGCTGCCCAGGGAGCAGTTGTTGTTGGGGGTTAATTGCCTTGCTCAGGGGCAAAACAACCGATTTTTACCTTGTTGGTTCTGGGATTCGATCCAGCAACCTTTTGGTTACTGGCCCATACCTGCCAGGCTACCTGCCAATTGGCTTGTCCAGATACTGTACATCTTTGTTTCAGTATGATGTTTTATTCCCTCCCTGTGTTCGGCCCAGACTTATTATAATTCCTGAACAGGTGTGCAGCGAGAAATACTGATTTAGCACTAAGATGTTTTTTCTTTTGTGAGATCTGCACATGTCTGTGATGAGAAGGAAATGTTGACCCTAATAAACAAAACATCTTCTTCTGTAAAACACATTGACCTTATTCCAAGATTTTATCACCAGTCTTCAAGATTCAGTGTAAATGTAGATGTTTAACAGTTCTTTACAGCTTTTTAATAGCCTTAACCAGTAAGTGCCAGTTGGCCGCCTGCCTTCCATGCAATTGAGTGAATCCATGGGCAATGGCTATACAGGAGACGCTTCTGCTTCTCAACCATAAAGCCATCCAGTCGATGACAACTGCCCTCACCCCCATCACATTCTGCACCTTTATTAGCCATTGAAGACACTGAGTGCCCTACATAAAATACACACACTCCATCACAAGATTGACAAATTTACGTATACTTAATCTTGCTCTGAACTTTGAGTGACGGGGGAAATGCAAACCCACTCCCCCATCCCTGTCATGGCAACAGATGCGACAAGGAAAGCGATCCTGTACCAGTGGATCGGTCTCCCTAATGGTCTGTCTGATAGTGTAACAAGATATTTAAAAACTCCCCTCAATGACATTTTAGATCCCTCACTGTAACTGACCCGGGCTGGGGAGTCACAAGTAGGATTTTCGTGAGTCCTCTGCCATCTCTCAGGTTCCTGTCCCCTTTTCCTAATGAACTGAAGAGGGAGATTATTGAGATGTGGCCTTTTTTTTTCCATATAGCCATACTGTCTGTCATATGTCTGCATGAACTAAATCACTAATGAACTCAATATGTAAAACCATTTTATAAAATGCAAGGGCATCCCTGAATGATTTTCATATAGGCTATTGTGTAACTACCCTTAAGCAATATCTAACTTTTATCCCCTGTTTCTGTTAGGATGTTGAGCATAGAAGGTGTTTAGAGGAATGCAGTGAGGTGACTGTGCCCAACTGCCCTGCAAGCTACAGTACCACTGCCTTGTAGTTTCAATGCCCAACTGCTCTGCAAGCTATAGTACCAATGCCTTGTAGTTTCAATTCCCAACTACCCTACAAACTACCACTGCCTTGTAGTTTCAATGCCCAACTGCCCAGCAAACTACCACTGCCTTGTAAGTTCAATGCCCAACTGCCCTGCAAACTACCACTGCCTTGTAGGTTCAATGCCCAACTGCCCTGCAAACTACCACTGCCTTGTAGGTTCAATGCCCAACTGCCCTGCAAACTACCACTGCCTTGTAGGTTCAATGCCCAACTGCGACACTCTGTGCGCACTTGACTCTCCTGTTCCCTCTGCTGGAAAAGGCAGATATTACATCCCTTAATTAGTGGACATGCATGCAACTGTATATTGATGATCATTCACAAGGCTAAGGTTCAAGATGTATGTCTCACCTGTTATGATTGCTTTACCTTTCCTCCTGCCTTGTCAAATCAGATTACAACCTCATCATTAACATATGTTCATCTAAGACAGGGGTGTCAAACTAATTTTGTCTCGGTGGCCGTCTTCAATCTTTAACCGGGGTCTTTGGGGGTGCCGCACTGAATATTGGTTATATTTCCTCGCCGTCAAAACTTGCATAGTTTTTGAACATTTCTATACTCTTTGACTGTGCAGCTTTAATTCCGGTGATTATTAGTGAGCTGGACAGTCAAGAAACTGTATAAATGTAGGTCCATTATCATTTCTACACATTTTGATTTGGTTTTAGTCATTTTAAAGTATACTGAACAAAAATATAAACTCACAACAATTTCAAAAATGTTACTGAGTTGGAGTTCATATAAGGAAATCAGTCATTAGGCCTTTATCTATGGATTTCACATGACTAGGAATACAGATATGCATCTGTTGGTCACAGATATCTTTAAAAAAGGTAGGGGCATGGATCAGAAAACCAGTCAGTATCTGGTGTGACCATTTGCCTCATGCAGTTTGACACGTCTCCTTTGCATAGAGTTGATCAGGCTGTTGCTTGTGGCCTGTGGAACGGTGTCTCACTCCTCTTCAATGGCTGTGCAAAGTTGCTGGATATTGGCGGGAACTGGAACACGTTGCTCAAAGGGGGACATGTCTGGTGAGTATGCAGGCCATGGAAGAATTGGGACATTTTCAGCTTCACGGAATTGTGTCCGATCCTTGCAACATGGGGTTGTGCATTATCATGCTGAATGAATGGCATGACAATGGGCCTCAGGATCTTGTCACGGTATCTTTGTGCATTCAAATTGCCATCAATAAAATGCAATTGTGTTGTCTGTAGATTATGCTTGCCTATACTATTAACCCCACCACCACCATAGGGAACTCTGTTCACAACGTTGACATCAGCAATCCGCTCACTCACACTATGCCACGCACGTGGTCTGTGTTTGTGAGGCCGGTTGGACAGACTTCCAATTTCCCTAAAATGACATTGAAAGCAGCTTATGGTAGAGAAAAGAACATAAAATTATCTGGCATCAGCTCTGGTAGACATTCCTGCAGTCAGCATGCCAATTGCACGCTCCCTCAAAACTTGAGACATCTGTGGCATTGTGTTGTGTGACAAAACTGCACATTTTAGAGTGGCCTTTTATTGGCCCCATCACTAGGTGCAGCTGTGTAATGATCATGCAGTTTAATAAGCTTCTTTATATCTTTCCCCTCCTGCCTGATCCAGGATGTCTTGGTCCAGGCAGACTTGGCTAGAGCACTACAGACACCCCTCTGTATATATGCGAATGATTTGATCCAACTTCAGTGTCAATCGTCATTGCAAATGCCAAGCCCATTATAGCCAAATCCTTCAGGGAGTTGTTTGGTCCGTCTGGTTGCCGAGATGGCAGGTTGTTTAAAGGGGAAGGATCACATAAAATGATGGCCTCTGTAGATGTTACACAAGGCATTCTTATTTGAGGATTTTTCGTCAAATTGTTGTTGTTTAAGCCAATTTCTTGGGCATGGAGAAACAAATTGCCCTCACCTCTTTTTCTTTTTCAATGAATGCATACATTTTTGATTCTCCTTGACTGTGCCTTTTTTGTTGTTGGTGATTGATAGTTCTCAAAGATGATCTTATTAAAAAATATATAGGTCAATTTTATTTTCTACGTAGTGTATATCTGGGTTTAGTCGATGTAGTGTAAACTGAAAACGTTTTACCATTCCCCCAAAAATTGGACTGTGGGGTGTATTTGGTGCCCGAAGCTTGAAAGGTCCCATGTGTTCACACGCCTAATCCTCAATGAGCAGTCATGGTGGTGGTGATCTTCCCATCATACATCTAAAGCATGGATTAAAAATGTAATAGATTATCTGTTCATGCCCAGAGGCAGTCCTTGTTATCCTAGACTGGGCTAGGAGACATCATGAGGATTGTCTAGACTGGAGTGGGTTGTGCTGTGATTACATTAACAGGTTTACTAGCTTCAGGTTAGTACTGTATTAGAAGGCATTTAAAAAATATATATATTAGTTGATGCTCATAGGTGGATTCCTCCTTATCTACCTCTGATTCCAATACTGCCACATAGCCTAGTAAGCCTACACTGTTTATTATCACATTCCACTTACTACTTTAGCAATCCACATCACCTAGGCAGGATCAGCATTGTTGCTTCTATGGCCACAGTTCTAAAGATTTAGGAGGCTTGAGCTGAGGTAGAGTTGATGAGATTGGATTCCCTGCTTGCCCCAATAGGAGACTAGTTTTCCATTTTTTTTTTTTTGTACGATTTTATTTTTAACAATACAAAACATCAATTTACAAACGACAACATACAAACTCACACAAACATCCACAACATCACCCTGCCCAGACCCACCTGCTCACGCGCCCGTATCACTCTCCGCCACATGGCCTCAAACGGCACCATTTTGTTTCTCTCCGTCGCCCACACACTTATAAAATGTAGATAATAGAGCATTTGACCTTTCCATTGTGTTAATGATGCAGGATTGGCTGATTTCCAGTTTTTAAGTATATGTTTTCAAGATGATTGATGAAAGTATTGCCCAACCCATTGGGTATCTTACTGCACCCTCAAATGCCATGTCTTGACATATACAGACAAACAGATTAAAAGTACATTTACATTGTAATACTTCTGACAGCCAACTTTCTAACTCCGCCCATAACTTTTGGATTTTAGAGCATTCCCTGTGTCATTTAAGCAATAAGGCCTGAGGGGGTGTGGTATATGACCAGTATACCACAGCCAAGAGCTGTTCTTAAGCACGACGCAACACAGAGTGCCTGGATACAGCACTTAGCTGTGGTATATTGTCCATATACCACAAATCCCTGAGGTGCCTAACTACTATTATAAACTGGTTACCAATGTAATTAGAGCAGTGAAAAAAAATGTTTTGTCATACCCATGGTATACGGTTTGATATACCACGGCTGTCAGCCAATCAGCATTCAGGTCTCGAACCACAGTTTATAGCGTTAGTTTTACACTTAAGACATGACTCTGGCGTTGTGCTGTAGAATTTGTGAATTTTTGTTTAGGCTAATAACTAGTTTGAATTTTAGTAGCATATACTTACCCTTTTGGTTTTGAAACGTTTGGTTTATTCGGATCCCCATTAGCTTTTGCCGAAGCAGCAACTATTCTTCCTGGGGTCCACACAAAAACAAACCAAAACACGACGAGAACAGTCGCACAAATATTAAATACAACAATATACAAATAATACAACTAAAGAAGGCGTGTGTAGATTGTGTATGATAGTGTTTTTGTGTGTCATTTCACAGTTCCTATTGTGCCATAAGATGTTGTCTTATTTAACATGTTGGTTAAAGGCCAGCAGACTTTGCAGTTTGTATTTTTGTTGTTTTTCTTTTTTTGTATTGAATGGCACAACAGGCGAGTTCATTATGCGTGTGACTCATCCCACTAGCCCACACCTTCTCCCCATCTGCTGCTGTGCTTTAGATGGGAGATGGGAGAGGGAAACGCCATTGATCACCTCTTCTCTCACATGCACGCACACACCCCACCTCTGACGTCACTATCGATCGGCATGTTTAATGTTTTTGTGCGGAACGGAAGACATTTCCCATTGTCATTTTCCATCTGTTGGCCACCAAAAAGCCCTTTTTGTTGATGCAATGTGACAAAAGGCAGAAGTCATAAGCCACAGACAACTTGACTGCAATGTTTTCCTTTCACTTTCTTAAAAAATGCAATGGTTAGGGAGCATCCGCTGTTAAGAGACGCTGAGAACAATTGCCCTTCGAACCCAAAATGAATAGGCATATGGTTGTAAAGGCACAGAAAGAAGAAAAAAAAGATATTGAAAGTACAGTATGGCTAAACTTTGTGTTTACTGAATACTGATGGTTATGTACATGTGACCGACTGAGTTCGAACCCGGGTTTCCTGCACACCACAAGACTGTGTTAGCTCACTGAGCTGAATCGTAGTCATTAGCTCGGGATGTATCACAAGTCCTCAACTCTCAGGCAATGCACAAGCATGTCTTACCAAACCATCTTTATTCAACTTTACCCACTTTTGAGGATCTTCTTGCAAAGACCGATCTGAGGCATGGCACCAATGTCAACAAATGGGTTCAAACCCGGCTGTCTCGCATGCCACAAGACTTATCCCGCTGAGCTAAAGCCTAGCCATACACTCTGGGAGCTAACACAATCTTCAGGCAAAGTTACTCTTCACAAAACCACCATGAACCACCTCATCCAGATGAGCTGAATACGTTGGTAAGAATCTACACAAACTTATCAAAACAGATTCTATTCAAAATGATTTGTGGTCTAATCAAAAAATGTGATGCTTGCCGTTTTCTTTCTTCCTTCATACATTGTTTTCAAAGCCATGCCCCATTACACTGGGAGCATAACAATATGGCCACAGCTGCTGTAATTGGATGCAAGTGCAATGTAGA
The DNA here is from genome assembly GCF_018296145.1 of Oncorhynchus tshawytscha. NCBI lineage: Eukaryota > Metazoa > Chordata > Actinopteri > Salmoniformes > Salmonidae > Oncorhynchus > Oncorhynchus tshawytscha. The sequence continues at coordinate 68,368,862 of NC_056440.1, read as the reverse complement.
TAATTGTACTGTAGGCCGCTCTGTAATTGGGCATTTGTGCACTACATCAATCATTTTTACATAACATTCTTTATAGTAAAAAAAGAAAATGAATGGAAAGGCAGTAAAGTAACATTTTGTCACAGAATCTGTGTAGATAACTTGGCCCCCACCTTCTGTTTGACAGCCACACGAAAAAGGCAAGCATGTCCTGACAGGGAAAAGCTCTGTCTCTGTCACAGGATCAAATAAAAAAACATACCTAGTGACATTTTAACCCCCTGGTCAACCCCTGCCCCCTCTGTTCTTCCTTATGGCAATGGAGTGGATCATGTCTGAAACAGTTAGAGGTGACAAGACTAGAATTTTATGGTCGCTCACCCAGACTTTGCCGACAACCTTAGTCTTCTGTCCCAAATAAGACACAAAAGTTGGCAAATTGTTTCCTTTCCAAAATGTAGAGATATCTTTGAGGGGTGTAAAACATATACAGTCCCAGTCAAAAGTTTGGACACCAACTCACTCCTACTTATTCTTTATTTTGACTATTTTCTACATTGTAAAATAATAGTGAAGACATCAAAACTATGAAATGACACATATGGAATCATGTAGTAACCAAACAAGTGTTAAACAAATCAAAATATATTTTTCAAAGTAGCCACCCATTGCCTTGATGACAGCTTTGCACACTCTTGGCATTCTCTCCTTCACTCTGTGGTCCAACTCATCCCAAACCATCTCAATCGGGTTGAGGTCGGGTGATTGTGGAGGCCAGGTCATCAGATGCAGCACTCATCACTCTCCTTAACTTGCCATGCTGGTTAAGTGTGCCTTAAATTCTAAATAAATCAGACACTGTCACAAGCAAAGCACTATTACACCTCCTCCTTCATGCTTCACGGTGGGAATCGCACTTGCGGAGATCATCCGTTCACCTACTCTGCGTCTCACAAAGATACGGCGGTTGGAACCAAAAATCTCAAATGTAGATGTCACCAACAACTGGAACCTCAGCACTCCCCAATGCTTTGTATGAAGACTTCTGCATTCTGTAAGGACCAACGCCAGGGATGAGAAGCAGGTACGGGGAGTCAAACATCCAATCAGGAACAGTCATAAAACAAGACAGGAACAGCGTCAGCACAAGGACATAAGACAATCAATGCAGAAGCCTTCATACAAAGCATCAGGGAGTGCTTCGAATGAAGCCCAGCCATCTCGTCAGGCTGCTACGCCTCCGCCGGATCACCGGGCTCCCACGCCTCAGCAGGATCGACAGGCCTTTATGCCTCAGCCGGATCGTCAGGCTCTCACGCCTCTGCCGCTTTGTCGGGATTTCATACCCAGCTGGCTTGTCCAGCGCCCGTTCCTCGGCCGACCCATCAGGCTTGTGGTGGGGGGGTGGGTACTGTAACGCCTGTGCCTGCTCCCCCTCCCTGGAGCTCAAAGCTGCCACGCTCCCCAGCATTATGCACTCCTGCCACCATCAGTACACACACCTGCCTTTGCCTGTCACTCGCATCAGCATATTATTGGACTCACCAGGACTCAATCACCGGTTTTATTACCTCCCTTATATTTGTCAGTTCCCCCCCCATCTCTGTTACCTGCTGCTGCATTGATTGTTGATTGTAATTGTGTACCCGTGTGCTGGCGCAGTTCCTGTCTTGTTCTTTGTCAGTTCCTCATTTAAATGTTCTACTCCCTATACCTGCTTCTCGACTCCAGCGTTGCTTATTTCACTGTATACCAACCCTACCTTGTTACAACACAACTGATTGGCTCAGAAGCATTAAGAAAGAAAGAAATTCTACAAATTAACGTTTAACAAGGCACACCTGTTAATTGAAATGCATTCCAGGTGACTACTTCATGAAGCTGGTTGAGAGAATGCCAAGAGTGTGCAAAGCTGTCATCAAGGCAAAGGGCAACTTTCAAGAATCTAAAATCTAAAATATATTTTGATTTGTGTAACAATTTTGTGGTTAATACAGGACTCTTGAATGAGTAGGTTTCCAAACTTTTGACTTGTACTGTATATTTACTATAAACTTCATAAATTACATCCTGTAAGAGTTCAGCTGCCTTTTTACTGTAATAATTAATCATATAACTAGTGGGTTGGAAAAGTATCCTTATTTCCTGCAGTACTGCCTTGATTCATTCTTTCCTCCCATCCTGTACATCTCACAGAGTTGGTTAGTGACTCTACGAATTTAAGATCTCAGCTTTCGTCTCCTATAAATGTTGTCCTGCTGTAATGAAGTATGAATTATGACTGTCTACAAATTGTTAATTAAAAAAATATATAATTTATAAAACCATTTGTTTATCGTAGAACAACTAGTTGCTATCTATATGGAAGGTTCTTAGTTTTCCAACTCTGTGCTGCATATGAGGGTGCGACCTATCCTTCCACCAAAAATGTACAGACAGTCCGACCAGCGAATGAAAGTTTAGGCGGGACTTCCCAGCCTCCAATGGATGTGGATATGTAACCCGATACCCGAGAGTCTTCAATTCAAGCTGGAAACCGTAGCTGTGAGCCAAAACAGTCGGGGGGTGAATAGACTGATCTATAAGCAAATTACCTTGATAAACAAGTTATATCTTAACTGGTTTATGCTCATTGTGTTTTGTTCACTGGAAGAGAAGAACTCTGTAGGTGTTTTAAAAAGATGTCTGGATGACTCAATTATTTTACACACCACTGAAGTAAAAGAGAGAGACGGCTAGGTAGTGGAGAAACAGCTATGTAGTGATTTTCTCAGACATACTTTTGACAAATGTCATCAATATTATTTGCTATGTTCAACCATTTTACCATTTGTTTATTTGAATGCTCACAGTGATGATGCAGAGAGTGATCGATCAATCAATCAAATGTATTTATAAAGCCCTTCTTACATCAGCTGAGAGGGCTGAGAGAGAGAGAGAGAGAGAGAGAGAGAGAGAGAGAGAGAGAGAGAGAGAGAGAGAGAGAGAGAGAGAGAGAGAGAGAGAGAGAGAGAGAGAGAGAGAGAGAGAGAGAGAGAGAGAGAGAGAGAGAGAGAGAGAGAGAGAGAGAGAGAGAGAGATAGAGAGAGAGAGAGAGAGAGAGAGAGAGAGAGAGAGAGAGAGAGAGAGAGAGAGAGAGAGAGAGAGAGAGAGAGAGAGAGAGAGAGAGAGAGAGAGAGAGAGAGAGAGATTTCACACTGGATAAGACAGGAGAAATACTCCCGACTGACCCTAGCCCCCAGACACACAAACTACTGCAGCATAAATGCTGGAGGCTGAGACAGGAGGGGTCGGGAGATACTGTGGCCCCCGTCCAACGATACCCCCGGACAGGGCCAACCAGGCAGGATATAACCCCACCGACTTTGCCAAAGCACAGCCCCCACACCACTAGAGGGATATCTTCAACCACCAACTTACCATGCTGAGACAAGGTTGAGTATATCCCACAGAGATATCCGCCACGGCACAACCCAAAGGGGGGCGCCAACCCGGACAGGAAGATCACATCAGTGACTCAATCCACTCAAGTGATGCACCCCTCCTAGGGATGGCAATGAAGAGCACCAGTAAGCCAGTGACTCAGGCCCAGTAATCGGGTTAGAGGCAGAGAATCCCAGTGGAGAGAGGGGAACCGGCCAGGCAGAGACATCAAGGGTGGTTCGTTACTCCAGTGCTTTTCCGTTCCCCTTCACACTCCTGGGCCAGACTACACTCAATCAAAGGACCTACTGAAGAGATGAGTCTTCAATAAAGACTTAAATGTTGAGACCGTGTTTGCGCCTCTCACATGGATAGGCAGACCATTCCATAAAAATGGAGCTCTACAGGAGAAAACCCTGCCTCCAGTTGTTTGCTTAGAAATTCTAGGGACAGTAAGGAGGCCTGTGTCTTGTGACCGTTGTTGAGGAAATTTCCTGTATTACCAAATCATGAGAGAGCAAACCACACACAAGTCAGAGTTATCATAAAGTCAATTTTTAATTATATGAGCTTCACCATAGCCCTGTGACTCTCAGATCAATTCAGTGTCTATAAATGTATTCTCTGAGAGTGCTTACAAAACAGTCCTTAGTATCATTTATAGCCAAGATACACCAATCAAAACTCGCATGACGAATAACAGATCTTAGGAAATAACCTTTTACCAGAAAAAGGAGTATCCCATAATTTATAGCATTAGCTATAAATTATTATTCAGTTTGGTCTCCTAAACTAAAGCTCCTATCTTGTTCTTGGTACCACTTAGAACCAAAAACATTACCTCATCCAATGGCATATATCAAATACACCCCCTCCTGGACAAGCTTACAGAGAGATGTGACTGGCACACAGACATTGTGGAGCCACCTAACTGGTTCCCCATTAATCACACCATCCCTTCACATTGTTTAGGAATAGTTTACAGAAACATTCACAGAAAAGACTAACACGACCTCTCCCCTCTCTGGGCCCCAAGTAACTTTTCCCACATAAGCATGCTTATAAATATTAAGAAAACATCTTATTTATAAATGTTACCTAAAGAATTCTGATTCTGCCACGACACCGTAGCATACGTGTAGGTATGTACGGCAGGACCAAATCAGAAAGATGGGTAGAAGCAAGCCCATGTAATGCTTTGTAGGTTAGCAGTAAAACCTTGAAATCAGCCCTTGCCTTAACCGGAAGCCAGTGTAGAGGCTAGCACTGGAGTAATATGATCAAATTTTGGGGTTCTTGTCAAGATTCTAGCAGCCATGTTTAGCATTAACTGAAGTTTATTTAGTGCTTTAGCCAGAAAGTAGAGCATTGCAGTAGTCTAACCTAAAAGTGACAAAAGAATGGATACATTTTTCTGCATCAGTTTTGGACAGAAAGTCTCTGATTTTTGCAATGTTACGTAGATGGAAAAAAGCGGTCCTTGAAACAGTCTTGATATGTTCATCAAAAGAGAGATCAGGGTCCAGAGTAACGCCAAGGTTTATATGAGACGACTGTACAACAATCAAGATTAATTGTCCAATTCAACAGAATATCTCTTTGTTTCTTGGGATCTAGAACTAGTATCTCTGTTTTGTCCGAGTTTAAAAGTAGAACATTTGCCACCATCCACTTCCTTATGTCTGAAACACAGCCTTCCAGGGAGAGCAATTTTGGGGCTTCACCATGTTTCATCGAAATGTACAGCTGTGTGTCATCCGCATAGCAGTGAAAGTTTACATTGTGTTTCCGAATGACATCATTCAGTAAAATATATAGTGAAAATAGTGGTCCTAAAACTGAGCCTTGAGGAACACCGACATTTACAGTTGATTTGTCAGAGGACGAACCATTCACAGAGACAAACTGATATCTTTCCGACAGAGAAGATCTAAACCAGGCCAGAACTTGTCCGTGTAGACCAATTTGGGTTTCCAATCTCTCCAAAAGAATGTGGTGATCGATGGTATCAAAAGCAGCACTAAGGTCTAGGAGCACAAGGACAGATGCAGAGCCTCGGTCTGACGCCATTATGATGGGGTCTAAAACCAGAGAGGCCATGATTATTTCCATTAATGTATCGAGATAAAATACAAAAAAAACGTGAATGTCTCCCTTGATCCTAGGTCCTGGTAGAGTTGTGCAGACTCAGGACAACTGAGCTTTAGAGGAATACGCAGATTTAAAGAGGAGTCCGAAATGTATATTTATATTATATTTTCCTCAAAGAATTTCATGAATTTGTCACTGCTTAAGTGAAAGCCATCCTCTCTTGGGGAATGCTGCTTTTTAGTTAGCTTTGCGACAGTATACATTTTTTTGGGGGGGATTGTTCTTATTTTCTTTAATTCAGTTGGAAAAATAGTATGATCGAGCAGCAGTGAGGGCTCTTCGATACTGCACGGTACGTCTTTCCAAGCTAGTCGGAAGAATCCCAGTTTGGTGTAGTGCCATTTCTGTTCCAATTTTCTGGAAGCTTGCTTTAGTGCTCGGGTAATTTTCTGTATACCAGGGAGCTAGTTTCTTATGACAAATGTTTTTTGTTCTTAGGGTTGCGACTGCATCTAGGGTATTGCACAAGGTTAAATTGAGTTCCTCAGTTAGGTGGTTAACTGAGTTTTGTACTCTGACGTCCTTGGGTAGGTGGAGGGAGTCTGGAAGGGCATCTAGGATTCTTTGAGTTGTCCCGAGAATTTACAGCACAACTTTTGATGATCCTTGGTTGGGGGTCTGAGCAGAGTATTTGTTTCGATTGCAAAGGAAATAAAATGGTGGTCCGATAGTCCAGGATTATGAGGGATAACATTAAGATCCACAACATTTATTCCACGGGACAAAACTAGGTCCAGAGTATGACTGTGGCAGTGAGTAGATCCGGAGACATGTTGGACAAAACCCACTGAGTCGATGATAGCTCTGAAAGCCTTTTGGAGTGGGTCCATGTGAATATTAAAGTCACCAAAAATTTGAATATTATCTGCCATGACTACAAGGTCCTATAGGGATTCAGGGAACTCAGTGAGATATGCTGTATATGGCCCTGTAAACAGTAGCTATAAAAAGTGATTGAGTAGGCTGCATAGATTTCATGACTATAAGCTCAAAAGATGAAAACTTTTTTTGTAAATTGAAATGTGCTATTGTAAATGTTAGCAACACCTCTGCCTTTGCGGGATGTGCGGGGGATATGGTCACTAGTGTAACCAGGAGGGGAGGCCTCATTTAACACAGTGAATTCATCAGGCTTAAGCCATGTTTCAGTCAGGCCAATCATATCAAGATTATGATCAGTGATTAGTTCATTGACTATAACTGCATTGGAAGTGAGCGATCTAACATTAAGGAGCCCTATTTTGAGATGTATCACAATCTCTTTCAATAATGGCAGGAATGGAGGAGGTCTTTATTCCAGTGAGATTGCTAAGGCGAACACTGCCATGTTTAGTTTTGCCCAACCTTGGTCGAGGCACCGACACGGTCTCAATGGGGATAGCTGAGCTCACTACACTGACTGTGCTAGTGGCAGACTCCACTAAGCCGGCAGGCTGGCTAACAGCCTGCTGCCTGGCCTGCACCCTATCTCATTGTGGAGCTAGGGGAGTTAGAGCCCTGTCTATGTTCGTAGATAAGATGAGAGCACCCCTCCTGCTAGGATGGAGTCCGTCACTCCTCAACAGGCCAAGATTCAATCTTGCAACCTTACAGTTAACTAGTCCAATGTGCTAACCACCTGCCTCTCATTGCACTCCACGTGGAGCCTGCCTGTTACGCGAATGCAGTACAAGCCAAGTTAAGTTGCTATCTAGCATTAAACTTATCTTCATAAAAAACAATCAATCATAATCACTAGTTAACTACACATGGTTGATGGTATTACTAGTTTATCTAGCGTGTCCTGCGTTGCATATAATTGATGCAACGCAGGGGGATGATTTAACAAAAGCGCATTTGCGAAAAAAGCACAATCGTTGCACGGCTGTACCTAACCATAAACACCAATGCCTTTCTTAAAATCAATACACAGAAGTATATATTTTTAAACCTGCATATTTAGCTAAAAGAAATCCAGGACAGCAGGCAATATTAACCAGGTGAAATTGTGTCACTTCTCTTGCGTTCATTGCACGCAGAGTCAGGGTATATGCAACAGTTTGGGCCGCCTAGCTCGTTGCGAACTAATTTGCCAGAATTTTACGTAATTATGACATAACATTGAAGGTTTGTGCAATGTAACAGGAATATTTAGACTTATGGATGCCATCCGTTAGATAAAATGCGGAACGGTTCCGTATTTCACTGAAATAATAAGCGTTTTGTTTTCGAGATGATAGTTTCCGGATTCGACCATATTAATGACCAAAGGCTCATATTTCTGTGTGTTATTATGTTATAATTAAGTCTATGATTTGATAGAGCAGTCTGACTGAGCGATGGTAGGCACCAGCAGGCTCGTAAGCATTCATTCTAACGGCACTTTCGTGTGTTTTGCCAGCAGCTCGTCACTGTGCTTCAAGCATTGAGCTGTTTATTACTTTAAGCCTATCAACTGGCTGGTGTAACCGATGTGAAATGGCTAGCTAGTTAGCGGGGTCCGCGCTAATAGCGTTTCAAATGTCACTCGCTCTGAGACTTGGAGTGGTTGTTCCCCTTGCTCTGCATGGGGCCGCGGATTTTGTGGAGCGATGGGTAACGATGCTTTGAGGGTGGCTGTTGTTGAGCCCAGGTAGGGGCGAGAAGAGGGATGGAAGCTATACTGTTACACTGGCAATACTAAAGTGCCTATAAGAACATCAAATAGTCAAAGATATATGAAATACAAATGGTATAGAGCGAAATAGTCCTATAAATACTATATTAACTACAACCTAAATCCTCTTACCTGGGAATATTGAAGTCTCATGTTAAAAAGAACCACCAACTTCATATGTTCTCATGTTCTGAGCAAGGAACTTAAACGTTAGCTTTTTTACATGGCACACATTGCACTATTACTTTCTTCTCCAACACTTTGTTTTTGCATTATTTAAACCAAATTGAACATGTTTCATTATTTATTTGAGGCTAAATTGATTTTTATTGATGTATTATATTAAGTTAAAATAAGTGTTCATTCAGTATTGTTGTAATTGTCATTATTACAAATACATTTTAAAAATCGTCCGATTAATCGGTATCGGCATTTTTGTCCTCCAATAATCGGCATCGGCATTGAAAAATCACAATCGGTCGACCTCTACACTCGACAGTTTTAGCTTTAGCCAGCACCATCTTCAGATTAGCCTTAACGTCGGTAGCCCTGCCCCCTGGTAAACAGTCTATGATCGCTGGATGATTCATTTGAAGTCTGATACTGTGGGTAATGGAGTCACCAATGACTAGGGTTTTCAATTTGTCAGAGCTAATGGTGAGAGGCTTCGGCATCTCAGACCCCGTAACGGGAGGAGTAGAGACCCGGGAAGGCTCTTGATAAAGTATGTGCAGGGGCTGAGCTTATAACTCCAGAAAGAGATTGGCAGTCAAACTAATTGTACATTTTTTTACAAGGTGTTATTGGGGGTAAGTCTTTATTTTTCAGTGGCATTTTTATTTATCAGGACACATATTGTGTGATGTGTGGGTGTAGCTTAGATCGTCCAGGGAATTTGGGGCTGGGGTGTAGCTTGGACGGCAGGCTAAGTTGACAAAAATCTTTCAAGAGGGGCAAGGATGACTAAACAATTGACTTTTTGATGCGAATGGAGAACTGTCTATCTAGATAGCTGTTGTGTGTTTTGTGACAACTAAAAGTGACTCAAACAGTATGGTTGGTTAAAAGGTTCTTCAAATGTTCACAACTATGTTTAAGTGCATGATAGCAATTAATACAATGGCAATAATATATCATATAATTGCAATTATATGATTGGACATTTCATGATTATTTAGTCTTTCATAGTGTAATAGTGCATTAGGAATTGAGGTATGCTAACTAATCATTCTCTGAGCAATCACCTTAGAAATCAGGACTATGTATAGGCTAATTGATAGAGGGTTGTCATTGTAAGGCCTCTGAAAGCACTGTCCTTGACATCAGACTACCTATTGTCTGTGTCCATAGGTTGTTCTGGACATGACTTTTGGAGGTGGAGGTCACACCAAAGCCATCCTGAGGGCATCTCCTGAGGTGACAGTTGTGGGCCTAGACCGAGACCCCACAGCATTCAGCTTAGCTCAACAGCTGGCCAAGGAACACAGGTGATTGCCTTTTTTATAATAATTACAGTGCTATGTATAATATTGGTATACATTGTACTTAAGTCACATATTTCACAGATTTGCAAGTCAAAATACATTTGTTTGCAAATGTAATCTGCATGTAGAAATGTCAATGAACATCAAGGGATCCTTTGGGATTTTGGCAACGAGGCCCTTCTTCCCCAGAGTCAGATGAGCTTATGGATACCATTTTTATGTCTCTGCGTGCAGTATGCAGGAAGTTGCTAACTAGTTACAAATTGTGCTAACGTTAGACACAAATAAATAAAAATGGTATCCATGACTTCATCTGACTGGGAAAGTAGATAAAGGGTCTCATTGCCAAAATCCCAAAGGATCCCTTTAACACATCTTAATATGCAGTAACATAAAAGTCATTGTAAAATGTGTAGGCTACCTACAATGCAATTAATTTCACTGTACCTGCTTACATTCTGATTCATATATACATACTTTAGAGGCAGTTATTTGAAGTGAGACTACAAAACAGAATAGACACTCTAATAAAGTCTGATTCACAATAGCTCTACTGCCGAATGTGATTGGTATGTGCTTGCATTGTTAATGCTGTTATGTGGGTTATTTTCCCTCAAAGTTATACAGTCAACAATTTTTGGATCATAGTTTAGATTGAAGGTTAGCTAGATCATGATGCAGCCTTTTACATCCCAGCTCCCAACCCTCTCCACCTCCCTGCCAACCTTCAAACCCTGAAAGAAAATGAATCACTGAGTAACTGCTGCTAAAGCCCCTCGTTTCACAAACCATCCACATCCATTGTGTCAGGGAGACTTAAACCCAGTCCCCCTACGCTTAGCTGGTGGGCCTGGCGTCTCATTTGTCAGAACAGAGGCCCACGGCCCCAGTGTGAGGGAGATGCTGCCTCCCACTGAGGTTCCGTCAGTGGTGAGTGGGAGGTGAAGAGAGAGGAGAGCCCAGCAAACTTTGAAGAGAGAGGAGGGAGACACCGGGCCACTGTGTTTAATAATGAGGGAGAGTGTGTGTGCGAGAGCAAGCGAGAGTGCATGAGGGAGGATGAAAATGAGATGTTCCTAAGACCACGGCGTGGGTAGGAATCCTTTTACGTAGATTCCGGGGAAACCTCTCTCGGGGGGAATGTCTGCTACACCAACGTGCCTATGAGAGGGGGATGTGACGGAAGAGAGAAAATCAGAGTACGCCATTCTGTCAGCAGCAATATACCCCAGCTATAAACCCTTCCACACCCACTCACGATTTGAGAGAAGCCAGAGAAATCTAGCAATTAGCTAATATTATTGGAAGCCTGTATAAAAGACCCTTGCAGCCCACGTAATGCCTCCACACAACAGGGCTGGAGAGCATTCTCTTCTCTCTCTCTCGTATTTCTATCCTCACTGATTTCACTTCTCTTTTGCCTTGCAAAAAGTACAGCCTTGATGCAAACTATTGAAGAGCGATGTGAATCTGCACTTATGTAATTGCTTAGATTAGTGCCCAGAGGAAGAGTTCGATTTTCTAGCGTAGTAGACGCACTGACAACTTTCACATTGGTTGCAGTGGTCTGAGGGGTATCCTATGAAGGAAGCTGGATCTACTCAGGGTTTTCTAAAGCTAGCCAGCTTCAATTAGCTTCAGATTCCAACTCAGGCTTCATCTGTATTACTACGGTATGAAGCCTGCCGCAAACTCTATCAGGCTTGTAACTGTGCGTACATGTCACACATGGCTAGTCGAACACTGAACTCTTCATTGAGACAATGCTGAAACATCAAGCAATGGGCAAATCAGTTGCACATTTTCATTTGTGCCAAAATCAAAATGAAAGAAGGCCTGAGACGATACCAGTATCGCAATATTTTTTTCCTTGCTAAAAATGGAAATGCGAAGCAGATCAAAGTCTTTGGTCCTTTATAAACCTGCTGTATGTGAAATAGTGTGTGCTTGAGCTTGAAAAATCAATAAATGTAACTCTGAATGACATCATGTTGTTTGTTTCCAAAGTTAGGGCGGTTTTCCTAAAGAAGGTAAATCTGCTTTGTGTTTTGTTTCCTTGCCACGACACTGAGTATTGCGATACTGTTATTGTCGAGGCCCTAATGTTGAGACTTAATTCTCTATTCTGAGTGTGACAATATTGTGGAGATTCTACGCACTAGTCTATTACCAGCGATATCTTTCTTATTGCTATTACTTACATACAGGGGGCTTTATGTGTGTGCAACTTTTAGGTGGAAAATTGACAAAAGCCGCATCTGGGGGGAAAAAGAAAGTAAATTACTAGTGATTGGTGTCTGCGTGTCATTGATTTGCATGGGGTGATTAGCATTTAGTAAGTAACCTGATATATCATGTTTACTTTAGACACCATTCCACTCTCCTAGGGTGAAATTTAGTGAACAGGCCTACCAGGGAGAAGAAAGGGGAAACGACATTAGTTGTGGCACTCTACTGAGAATCTACGTAGCTCTAACTCTCTTTAGTCTTAGGCTTACATCTTCAACACTTCATGCTACATTTGTTTATTTTTAAGTTTAGTTTAAACTTCTAGAGTTGAGGTTGCTTAAGTTCACATTCCAAACCAAACACAAGCATCTTTCGCCGGTGGTACTTTGTGTGTTCTTTTTTCATGTCCTGTAGATATTTTCATCACTGCTCCCCTGCTGAAAGCAATCAATCAGCATCTTGTCTTAGGCCTTAGTGACGCAGGTAGAGGAGCTGAGCAGGTCAGCACTGGGGAATATTTCAGACTTGATTTGTGGAGAAGCAGCGCGTCACGTTGGACACACACACACACACACGCTTAGCACTCAACGGTGAGGACTCCTGGCACTTTTACCTCAAGATGGGGCATTGGGAGGGGAATGGCATCTGCGGATGTGTGTTTTCAAGTGCTGCTGAAAATAGTGCATTTTTGTGTAATGCATTCAGGTTACAGTCATGAAAATGGAAAACAAAGGACACAGTATTTACACAGTACATCCATACTGTACATCTGTGTCATCCGTCAGAGGAAGTGCTTAAAAGATTAAACAAACCAACAGAGGAATTGTATTTTTAATTATTTTTTAATTGAACCTTTATTTAACTAGGCAAGTCAGTAAAGAACAAATTCTTATTTACAATGACAGAATATGTGTAGGCAAACCCTTATCTGCTCTACTTCAAACCCAGATAACTAGGTGACAGACACTCATATGAAGAAGACTGCAGCAGCTCAAAGCTCTGTTCCTTTATTAAGGTCCTGCTCCAGGGCACCAATACTACCACCAATACTTACTTCCAGGATGGGCCTACAGTACACAGACAGGGAAGGGATTTCTTTATAACATTTGTGGACAACTGGGGACATTTTCTGGGGCAAGTAGCAAAAATAGATGCAGGCTGAGCACTTGTGGAGAACCTTGACAGAAATTGGAACAGGGTGTTGATTAAGAAAGACAGAAGTTTTGCTGTTTAATGGCCAATCTTCACACGTCATGAAGACCCTAATGGAACTTAAATGGAAGCAGTTCCCAAAACACCTTTTAATGTGATATGTGACATGGAAGTTGTAGTGACTACAGACAGTCAGAGCCTCAGTGTTTAACATCTCATCTGACGAATGGCGCTCTTTGCAGGACAGTAACCCCAGTCACCACCCTGGGGCATTGGGGTCTAGAGGGAAGAGTGTCCCTACTGGCCATAGTTTGACACATGCACGTGAAGGAGAGTGGTTGTAACAATAACCAGTTCATCATAATTTTTTTAAAGAAGGTTGCCCTGCCTGGAGCCCTGTTACCTCACTCAGCAGGGCAGGGCACTGTCCAGCATTACTTAAGGTCATTCAATCCACCATATGCCCCAATGTGGCCTTCTCTTCAATCATTTAACATGTTGTCGGTGGGCCAGGGGAGATGGCATTTAAAATAACAACAACCTTTTATTCAGTTACAAGTTAAGAATGATGTCAATGTTGTGGGTTGCACAATTACATAGATAGATAGATCAGTTCTCTAAAGCAATTATAAGCCTATACTTGGCCCACACACACACACACACACTTCTTTAATAATATAACACCTTACGTAAGGCATTTATATATCCAACCATGTGTCTAAGCCACATAAAGAAGTTAGTCAATAAAAAACATTATAACTGTTTTGCATATTCTTAAATCCTCCTGTGACTCACAGAAAAAGCGCATCGGAGCCTCCTCAGCGTGTTTGGGAGTTCAACCGGCATAGCTGAGGGTGTGTAGAAAAAAATAACCAGGATCTTAAATATAGTAACTGAAAATGGTTACTAATGATAAGGAAATTGCCCACTTGGTCAGTGTCTCATCTCTTGCAATTATCAATTAATAAAGCCCATAGATTAAAATCCCTTACTAAGAAAGCTCCATCATAATCTTTTGTAGTCCAACACGTTTTAGCCATAACTACTATGAGAACAGTTTGTTAGGGTCTTTGTCTCTTCATTACTTAATCCACCTCCTCTCCTTGCCTGCCTGCCTTATTGCTGAAGACAATGTAAGATTTGTGGAGGAGGCTAGAAGAGTTGACACGACACCATCTGTACCAAACCAAGTTTATGATTAAACCTTACGATGCATTTAAACAAGTCAACTACCTGGATGAAATTAAATGTATCTCCACACACTGTGTTGTTTACCATGGTAACCAAGTTTAATTGAATTAGGGGGATAACAAAGGTTTGTAAATGTAGATGTTATGTCCATGAAACAATGTATGGATAATATGATATCCCTTCAGTTTTCCTACACTTTATTACATTTTATACTCAATGTAACTTTTTAGGGGACTCTGAAGGGAGTGAAATGCATCAAGAGTCCTGATTGATAAAAACGGTCTTAAACCAATGAGCTGCAGAAGCCATAAATTCTCAGCATATTGACATAAGGTCTTACTGTGTACTGCGTTGGTACACAGTAGGCATGGTTGCTCTGTCTGGGGGCACTGCTCTGTTGAGATGGGACCGGGAGGGGGTGGACGAGTCTGTGAAGCACGTGGGTGTGGAGAATGCCTTGCTATAGATTTTACAGCATATTAATGACTGCAGCGAAGAATGGAAAACTTCTAGAGCATGATAAGGAAAAGCCCTGGCCTGACAGCGCGGGCGAGATGCTCCACTCAACCTTTGGTCTCTCAAGCGTCAGTGGGTGTATAAACACAAGGACCCCAAGGGCTGCTTGGTAACGCCCCTTGCTAAGCCGTTAGTGGGAGAGACCTTATCGAGATGGCCACTGCTATTATATCTTTATTGCCGCAATGGGGGTCTTTTATTTTATTTCAACAAGACTATTGAGAGGAGACTAGTGGATGTTAGATGCAGAGGAATCTCAATTGTCTGCGGTGCTGAGATGTGGAAGACGTTATATGTCAGGTTGTGTCGTAAGACCTCGCCTCTGTCTCTCCCTTTCTGTCTGCCAGTTTTGGGTGACCCCTCAGGCTGATTTATGGCTGCCCTTCTAGCTACCAGCCATCATCTCTGCTGACTATCTGAAAAGGTCACATGAAAAATGCATGACCGTGATTGGAAGATCCCACTACCTGTGTGTGTGGCAGGAGTCTGTGTCTTGTACAGGGCTGTCTGTGTCTTGTACAGGGCTGTGTGTGTGTTGAGGCAGGAGGCTGTGTCTTGTACAGGGCTGTGTGTTGTACAGGAAGGATTTGCATGGGGATGGGGTCCAGAGGAGACAGGTGTTGAACAGCAAGGAAAGGGTGACTTTTTCTGTCCACCACTTTTGCTTTAAAGGTTTTTATAGTGCTTTTTATTTGTCTCATTAGCATTCATAACAAACAGGAAGAGTCAACAGGAGTTTTTGTACAAATTCTTGTACAGTATTTCTGACCTGTGTTGAATGTGTTTACATAATCTGTACCCATTTCTCCATGTCTCTTTCCTGACATTTAATTATCTGATGAAAGGTTTCCCCCCTCCCTCCCTCCCCCAGTGGCCGGGTGCACCCGTTACTGGGGCGTTTCAGTGAGCTGGGAGCCCTGCTGTCTAGACTGAGGTTGCAGTCAGGTAGTGTGGATGCTGTTCTTCTGGATGCTGGCTGCTCCTCCATGCAGATGGACTGTCCCGAGAGAGGCTTCTCCCTCAGTAAGGATGGCCCTCTGGACATGAGGATGGATGCAGACAGGTGGGACCACGCATAATCACCCCTACACTGCTGATGTGCTCTTAAAGTGGCAGTGCACGGTGAAGGCTCCGTGCACGATTTCGCCACAAGTTGCACAAAGCATTATTGTCATTTTATGTCCATCACTATGTATTATAGGGTAGTATCAGTGATTATTAATGATATAGGCCTATGTGTCTGGAGGATACATTGAACTACCTTCAGCCCAGGTTACTCTAACATAGTATGTGTTCCTCAACACACATACGGCATCTCCTTCCTACATCACGCTGGGAAATTTTATAATCTGTGGAGGCAATTTTATTTCCCTGCTTCTGTCACTGGCATGAGAGGAAAGTCATTTGGGTCAACAATTTATTCCCATAGGTGTGTGTGTGAAAATCCAGAAAATCACATTGTAGGATTTTTATTGAATTTATTTGCAAATTATGGTGGAAAATAAGTATTTGGTCACCTACAAACAAGCAAGATTTCTGGCTCTCACAGACCTGTAACTTCTTCTTTAAGAGGCTCCTCTGTTCTCCACTCGTTACCTGTATTAATGGCACCTGTTTGAACTTGTTATCAGTATAAAAGACACCTGTCCACAACCTCAAACAGTCACACTCCACACTCCACTATGGCCAAGACCAAAGAGCTGTCAAAGGACACCAGAAAAAAAATTGTAGACCTGCACCAGGCTGGGAAGACTGAATCTGCAATAGCTAAGCAGCTTGGTTTGAAGAAATCAACTGTGGGAGCAATTATTAGGAAATGGAATACATACAAGACCACTGATAATCTCCCTCGATCTGGGGCTCCGCACAAGATCTCACCCCGTGGGGTCAAAATGATCACAAGAATGGTAGGCAAAAATCCCAGAACCACACAGGGGGACCTAGTGAATGACCTGCAGAGAGCTGGGACCAAAGTAACAAAGCCTACCATCAGTAACACACTACGCCGCCAGGGACTCAAATCCTGCAGTGCCAGATGTGTCCCCCTGCTTAAGCCAGTACATGTCCAGGCCGTCTGAAGTTTGCTAGAGAGCATTTGGATGATCCAGAAGAAGATTGGAAGAATGTCATATGGTCAGATGAAACCAAAATATAACTTTTTGGTAAAAACTCATCGTGTTTGGAGGACAAAGAATGCTGAGTTGCATCCAAAGAACACCATACCTACTGTGAAGCATGGGGGTGGAAACATCTTGCTTTGGGGCTGTTTTTCTGCAAAGGGACCAGGACGACTGATCCGTGTAAAGGAAAGAATGAATGGGGCCATGTATTGTGAGATTTTGAGTGAAAACCTCCTTCCATCAGCAAGGGCATTGAAGATTAAACGTGGCTGGGTCTTTCAGCATGACAATGATCCCAAACACACCGCCCGGGCATCGAAGGAGTGTCTTCGTAAGAAGCATTTCAAGGTCCTGGAGTGGCCTAGCCAGTCTCCAGATCACAACCCCATAGAAAATCTTTGGAGGGAGTTGAAAGTCCGTGTTGCCCAGCAACAGCCCCAAAACATCACTGCTCTAGAGGAGATCTGCATGGAGGAATGGGCCAAAATACCAGCAACAGTGTGTGAAAACCTTGTGAAGACTTACAGAAATGTTTGACCTCTGTCATTGCCAACAAAGGGTATATAACAAAGTATTGAGAAACTTTTGTTATTGACCAAATACTTATTTTCCACCATAATTTGCAAATAAATTCATTAAAAATCCTACAATGTGATTTTCTGGATTTGTTTTCTCATTTTGTCTGTTATAGTTGAAGTGTACCTATGATGAAAATTACAGGCCTCTCTCATCTTTTTAAGTGGGAGAACTTGCAGAATTGGTGGCTGACTAAATACTTTTTTGCCCCACTGTGTGTGTGTGTATATATATATATATATATATATATATATATGCACATTGGAATTTGTAGTCTATCAATCTATCCTTGCCTCCGAGGACTTTGACAGTGATTTGACATGAGCTTTTCAAATTGACAGGTATTATGTTTCTGCGGAGAGGAACGGCAATTGTTATTGTATAATCAGTAGGATTCCGCCGCATCAGCCAACCCTTACAGCAGCAAAATGAGAATGATCAATACATCTCACAGTAGCAAAGCAGAGTGGTTCATGAACTAGTATATCATATTAGTGTCCGATGAATGAATGAGTCACTCTTGCTGTTGTAGATTAACACTATATTAGGGCTTGCATCTGTTCTTTATCTTTACCACCCATTTACACTGTAAAAACCCATCTCGGTCAATTATGTGGTTTATTTTTGCCCCATTTGAGAAACCTCAAAGGCAATGTATTTTAAACACTATTTGAAGCTACATATTTTTGTCTCTTATTATAGTATAAACAGACAGGGAGCAAAATATCCTTTGTTTTTAGGTTATGATAAGGTATGACAATTGTACTACGTTCATTAAAGCATTTTATTGTAATTCATATTCCTTTAAAAAAATATTTATTATAATACCCTTGTTCTGTTACCCTAATTGAAATGACCAATGAACCTCTTTCAATAATTGTTCATATGGCTGATCTCAAGTTTATACAGTTGAAGTCGGAAGTTTACATACACTTAGGTTGGAGTCATTAAAACTCGTTTTTCAACCACTCCACACGTCTTGTTAAAAAACTATAGTTTTGGCAAGTTGGTTAGGACATCTACTTTGTACATGACACAAGTAATTTTTCCAACAATTGTTTACAGACAGATTATTTCACTTAATTCACTGTATCACAATTCTAGTGGGTCAGAAGTTTACATAAACTCAGTTGACTGTGCCTTCAAACAGCTTGGAAAATTCCAGAAAATGATTTTATGGCTTTAGAAACTTCTGATTGGCTAATTGACAACATTTGAGTGAATTGGAGGTGTACCTGTGGATGTATTTCAAGGCCTACCTTCAAACGCAGTGCCTCTTTGCTTGACATCATGAGAATATTTAATGAAATCAGCCAAGACTTGGAGACCTCCACAAGTCTGGTTCATCCTTGGGAGCAATTTCCAAACGCCTGAAGGTACCACATTCATCTGTACAAACAATAGTACGCAAGTATAAACACCATGGGACCACGCAGCCGTCATACCTCTCAGGAAGGAGACGCGTTCTGTCTCCTAGAGATGAACATACTTTGGTGCAAAAAGTGCAAATCAATCCCAGAACAACAGCGAAAGAACTTGTGAAGATGCTGGAGGAAACGGGTACAAAAGTATCTATATCCACAGTAAAATTAGTCCTATATCGACATAACCTGAAAGGCCCCTCAGCAAGGAAGAAGCCACTGCTCCAAAACTGCCATTAAAAAGCCAGACTACAGTTTGCAACTGCACATGGGGACAAAGATTGTACTTTTTGGAGAAATGTCCTCTGGTCGGATGAAACCGAAATAGAACTGTTTGGCCATAATGACCATCGTTATGTTTGGAGGAAAAAGGTGGATGCTTGCAAGCCGAAGAACACCATTCCAACTGTGAAGCATGGGGGTGGCAGCATCATGTTGTGGGGGTGCTTTGCAGCAGGTGGGACTGGTGCACTTCCCAAAATAGATGGCATCATGAGAGAGGAAAATTATGTGGATACATTGAAGCAACATCTCAAGACATCAGTCAGGAAGTTGCAAATGGGTCTTCCAAATGGACAATGACCCCAAGCATACTTCCAAAGTTGTGGCAAAATGGCTTAAGGACAACAAAGTCAAGGTATTGGAGTGGCCATCACAAAGCCCTGACTTCAATCCTATAGAAAATCTGTGTGCAGAACTGAAAAAGCTTGTGCGAGCAAGGAGACCTATAAACCTGACTCAAGTACAACAGCTTTGTCAAGTGGAATGGGCCAAAATTCACCCAACTTATTGTGGGAAGCTCGTGGAAAGCTACATGAAACGTTTGACCCAAGTTAAACAATTTAAAGGCAATGCTACCAAATACTAATTGAGTGTATGTAAACTTCTGACCCACTGGAAATGTGATCACAGAAATAAAAGCTGAAATAAATCTTTCTCTCTACTATTATTCTGACATTTCACATTCTTAAAATAAAGTGGTGATCCTAACTGACATAAGACAGGGAATTTTTACTAAGATTAAATGTCAGGAATTGTGAAAAACTGAGTTTAAATGTATTTGGCGAAGGTCTATGTAAACTTCCGACTTCAACTGTAGATAGTCGTCTACACTGTCTATTTCAAGGTTTACTGTACAGGTGATGTTTGTGTGCCTGCTCCTTTTCTATGCATTCAAATCTGTTGAGGCATATGTGGAATTTTAATATGCAGAGGTCAGCGTTGATTTTTCCTCTGACATAACCTTTTGCATTTGTTTTCCAGCACAAACTGAAATGACACATGATATGTATGATCATTGGCACATTATTAATCTAAAGCTTTAAATGTCATTCCCTCCAAACACTTTGGTGTATTTTTATCCACATTAATTATGTTTCTCTAACGAGATGTACCGAGAACCTGTCGATGAGTAAATGGAGACAAATGAACTGGCAAATATAGACATATGGCTCTGCCACTGGCTACATCTCCCTTGTTAGCCACAGAGGTTTTCAGCTGTGTCTGAGATATGTCGGACTTCGCCGCTGTCAGCAAGGACGTGACGTCAAGCAGCCTAATTGGGCACTTCTTTGTGCGTAGGTACCCCGACATGCCCTGCGCTGCTGACGTTGTGAACGCCTTAGATCAACAGGCGCTTGCGTCCATCCTCACTGCCTATGGGGAGGAGAGGCATGCCAGGAAAATAGCCTCGGCCATGGTGGAGGCACGCAGTGTCTACCCCATCACCCGGACACAGCAGCTGGCCAGCGTGGTTGCAGGTACCCTCATTAATTCCCTACATCGTCTTAGAGGCTCAGTGCAGAAACGGTAGGGAAATATTAAGCCCCCGTCTCCCTGTGGGACCTATTTGTCTAGGGAAAAAAATCACGATGGCTCTAATCTCAAACATCATCCTCTCCTGTCTGGATTTTGGATTCCTCTCGCACCTCTTTCCTGATGAGATTACTAGTAATAAGGCGGAGAGATGCGTAGGGTGCGGCTGCCGCTCTGACAAGAGAGAGTGACTACCTCTCTTTTTCACATGAGCCCCCATTCTCCCTTCCCTTACTCCCGTCTTCCTCCTCCCCTTTGTTGCTTTTGATTTCGTTTCCCACCCTATCTTATTTTATGCCCATCCCCGCAGCCCGTCTCATTCACACACATGCACACACACTCATGCACACATTGAGGATGGATCATCATTTTTTTAATGCATTTAAAAAATATATATTTTTGCTTCCCTCTGAGAGCTAGAAAGAGAGGTCTTCTCAATGGCTGTTACGGAGCTAGTCGCTACGTGCGTCACACAGGGAGAACAGGTGTGAGGGAGGACAGCTGTTTGATGTCTTGAAGAGCAGAGCGAGTCACCAGCAATCTTTATTCCAATCAATCCAAGAGGTCCTGACTCGTGTGGGTCCCAGGGGGTCAGCTAGGCTGCTGGTGACACCGTTGCCTAGGGAAGAATGCCATGTGGGCGGAGGGGAGGGGAGGTTGTATTTGTGTAAGGGGGCACACTTTGTAGCGCAATGTTTGGGAGTGTTTGGGACCGAAATGATAGTGTGCTATAGATTTATTTGACGGGTCTTTCTTTTTCTCTCCATCTCTCTACCTTTTTGCAGGCACACTTAGATCAGAAGGCAGATCTCTTAAGCCTCAGACTACAGTGACAGGAAGCCTTCCAGACTGTTTGGCCATGTTGGGGTGAAGAGCTTGTTTTGAGCCAGGGCTCAACACTGTGTTTGCTACCGGTAGCCCTGCAGCTCTTCTGTAAGGAGTAGTAGCCCTGCAGCTCTTCTGTAAGGAGTAGTAGCCCTGCAGCTCTTCTGTAAGGAGTAGTAGCCCTGCAGCCCTTCTGTAAGGAGTAGTAGCCCTGCAGCCCTTCTGTAAGGAGTAGTAGCCCTGCAGCCCTTCTGTAAGGAGTAGTAGCCCTGCAGCCCTTCTGTAAGGAGTAGTAGCCCTGCAGCCCTTCTGTAAGGAGTAGTAGCCCTGCAGCCCTTCTGTAAGGAGTAGTAGCCCTGCAGCCCTTCTGTAAGGATAGTAGCCCTGCAGCCCTTCTGTAAGGAGTAGTAGCCCTGCAGCTCTTCTGTAAGGAGTAGTAGCCCTGCAGCTCTTCTGTAAGGAGTAGTAGCCCTGCAGCTCTTCTGTAAGGAGTAGTAGCCCTGCAGCTCTTCTGTAAGGAGTAGTAGCCCTGCAGCTCTTCTGTAAGGAGTAGTAGCCCTGCCTTCTACATTTCCTTTCCATTCACCTGTATTATGAAAATGTAGTGACATACTAATTCAAATAGTTCCTGCCTCAATAGAGCCATTCAGAGTTAATTGTACTGAACGTAATTCCGAAATTTGAATTTGATTCATCTGTTTATTAACCTCTTTAGCAGAGTTAGCTAAAGGACATGGATCTGATTTCATGAGGAGAAAAACACCACAGAAATAGACAAACCAGTCAAATAAATATGACTTAACCAACCCATAGGTTATATAAATTGATATGAATACAACTAAACATTTTCGGGGTATAATGAACAAAATCTACAATCCACTAACAAATCAAATATTAGACTATTAGAATTAATTGTGTGTGTTTAGCTTACATACATTTGCATAACACAATCATGCAGTTTTGCTTCAGTTATGGCTCCAATATATTAATTCTAAGCCGATTGTCGCCCAACCCCTTCCCTGCCAGAGTCAACAGTAATGCCTAATGAGTCCTCCCTACCCCCTCTCGCTTGCACCCCAGCATCTATTTTGTTACAAATTAAGCAGTGGTGGTTGGGTTGTTGAAGGTGTTGAGACACCATAATGACAGGTACCTTGAGAGCCTTTTACTCCCCCCACTCACTCCCTCCCTCCATACATCCCCTTGTCTCTCTCTTCCTTCCTTTGTGTAAACCCACACAGCTGTGGCTGACCGAGGCCCCTAAAATGTTTTCAAATATACATATATATTTTTTAAGAACTCCTAACATATTATTATGGAGCGCAATCCATTTAGCCCATATAGCAGGGGTCAGCAACACGTTATTTTGTCAAATAAGACCGTAATATTCAGGAATTCAGCTAAAAATGAATCTAATTCTCAACAACAACAAAAAAAAGTTATATATATATATATATATATACATATATATATATGATTGTATTTGAAAATACCAATATCTTTTTATGCTAATATGTGGTCAATTTGCAGTGTAAAATTATTCTAATTATGTTCCGGCCCCCTTACCATCCGTTCCGACAAAAATAGGCCCGCGGGTGAATCTAGTTGTCTACCCCTGCCATATAGGCTCTGTTATTCACTGGGTCAGAGTGGTGCATCCAACCACTAATTCATCTGAAATGGACTCAAGGTGTTGAGAGTTAACGCAGCAGAGTGAACAGGCACATCCTTGATATGGTGATGGACACAGCTAGTGAGGATAACGGAACTGCTTGTCGGAGTGTGTGGCCTTTCAACTCAACATTCACTCACGTGACGGATGCTGTTAGTAATGGCTGTTTGCCTCGCAATAAATGCATTGTGTCAGTGTGCAGTTTGCCCAGCTAAATGGACACCCTAGTTTTCTTCAATTATAAATAAACAGCCCTTAGAATTGCAACGCTGTGTTGATTTCTAAATCACACTTTTCCAGGGTTAAACAACCTCAAAAGAATAACATTCTAATGTGAATTCTAAGTCAAGTTGAGAGAATGTTTTCTATCATCGTCATGGTGTCTGCAACTTGGCGGTGACATTTGGCGGTGGTGTTTCACTAACCACAGACTGTGAATAAGGCGGTGGTTTCAGCTCACAGAAACAAATCATCACCACGGCATAAGCCCAAGCTCCATTGAGAGTTCACGAGCAGTCCGTTGCACTCATGCCTCAAGCGCTGACAATATTAATGATGTAATACATCCTCAAGTGCCTCACTGCTTTATAGAACACAGGATTTATGAACTAATAATCAAGCATCAGTCTGAAATACTCTGGTGCATAAACAGGCAGCGTATGGCTGCCTAGGAATGGTTCTTCCAGGACTCCAAATGAAGCCATGTACTTTGGATCCCTTATCTTTAGTGGTGTGTTGTTCCACAGTGCAGTACTGTCCTTATTGACAAGTAATTGCTGTAATATGATTGTGAAGTGAATGCCTTTCCCTGACCCTCTTTATAGAAACAAATGAGATGGAAAATAACATCTACAGTTCAGCGATACCCTTTCATTTCATAGCAAGACAGAGTCCATCACGTCAGCCTTCGGACCAGACAATCACCAGGGGTAACATCACCTGGAGAAGAAATGTATTTAAACAAGGGCATTCTTATGTTTCTTAGACTAAATTCTTCGTTAATAATTAAGCTTTTTTGTCATTCTTCCAGATTTTATGTCAGGGTTGTAGCAAATAACATTAGACAAACATATTTTTAGATTATTATTTATCCATTAGCGATGAAGACAAAGTGATTGGTCTTATAAAATAGGAATAACCACCACATCCCAAAGGGGTTTCAGAACTCCGCTGCCTCCAACAGGTCTGGAGGATTTGGTGTCTGTTTGGCAATGCTATTTGTTCAGTTGATCAATGAGAATGTTTGGATATAGCTAGATTTGTTAGCTTTCCCAGTCTGCCTGTTTGTGGCATCTTTGCTTTTTTTTCTCATGCACTCTAGCTGTGGGACCCTTGAAAGATGAATTAGAGAGAGAACAACTTGGTGAGGCTGGGCCACGGCCGCAGCGCAGGTTTTCTATTGATTGCTGGGTGACTCACAGTCAGTGCTGTCTAACGCAGGAGGAGAGAAATGCCACACTGCTCTCTCTTGCTTTCTCTCTTGCTTTCTCTCTTGCTCTCTCTCCTCTCGTCTTCTCTTCTCTCCCCTCTTGCGCTCTCTCTCCCGCCCTCCAGGTCTTCTCCTCTCACGTACACACATGGGCTGGGTCCTACGTCAATGCTGGCATTACTCTAGACAGGGGACACCAAAGCTCCAGATAGGAAACAGAGCAGCGCTTCAGCAGCCAGGAAGGCACTGCAGTCTGGACCCCTTGCCTGTCAATCAGTGCCAGGGAGCAGGGAGGAGTGGTCGTGCTCTTCACCCAGCACAGATTGTTTTGTGGCACTTCAAACAGTACCAAATGCAAACATGGCCATCTGAGCTTACTTGAACACAGTCTGTCTGAACATGGCGTCATCAAACCACACAAGCAAAGGCAACCATTATCGGGTATTTGCTAGAAATGGGGGGGATGAAAAGAGAGTAATCTGAGTGAGAACCACAACTTTATTTTCAATATTATCACAAGCACCTGTTTATTTACAGGTTTTACTTACTGTCATTGTCAATCACATATTAAAGCTGCAGCCTGGACAGGATATGGGAAAATGTGGCTATGATTGGGGCTTATTCAGACTGGGAGTTGGGTTAAAAACTAAGCGTCATTAGAGAGCTGAGAGACTTTTGGTCTGTTGCTGAGAACCACGTGTCTCCTGGATAGAATGTGAAACATTTCAGGCATGCTGCTCTCAAGATGAATAACATGCTTCCTGCGCTATATAAATGCTTCATGTCATTTGTTTGATTTATTTAAAATAAAATCATTTCTTTGTCTCTAGGATCTTTTGCTGCCAGCGCTCTCTATGCCCGCAAAGATCGGCTTCAGCGACCCTCACACGTTGCCACCAAGACGTTTCAGGCGCTGCGTATGTTTGTCAATGATGAGCTGAATGAACTGCATGCTGGACTCTGCACTGCTCAGACAGTGCTTAAACCTGGCGGCCGCCTCTGTGTGCTGACCTTCCATTCACTAGAGGATCGCTTGGTAAAGCGTTTTCTCCATGGAGAAGATGTAGGTGCCCCACCCCGTCGGAGTGTCCGTCAGAGAGTTCAGCGATGGGAGGAAGAGGAGGAGGAAGAAGAGAAGGGTGGGGAAAAGGACAGTGGTCACTGGGTTGACCTGCAGAGAGGGGTGCTGATGCCACAGGCAGAAGACGTACTGGAGAATCCACGGGGACGCTCAGCCAAACTCAGGGCAGCATTCAAACAATAACCTTCTGGAACTTGGCCTCAACCTGCACCAATTAAATCCTCCTTGTTTTTAACTAGACTACAGAACCACCAGGCTGGTCTTCGTCAGACACGACCATACTGATCATATCCAGGCACAGTCTCACTGGTGTCGGTCGGGTGACATACAGAACAAGTGCCTTGTTAATGGTGGAACGCTGAGGCTGACTGGTATTTAACTGCCATGCACTAACAGTCAACAATCCATGTAGGCATGTGCTCTTTAGTTCGTAGTATACTGTGTGTTGGCACAGAGTTTTTATTTAATTTAGTTTAAGTGATTTGTGTACCATTTTTTTAAGTACAGGAAATACAATTGTGCTGAAGTCTAAGTTGAAGATAACAAAGGTTAAGACAAGGATTCTAATATCCCATAACTCTTTGCATAAATGAGAAATAATTAGAAAACAAAGGGGCCAGCTATGCTAGTTAGCAACGGCGCTGGTCCCATGAATCTGTTTATTTTTCGTAATATTCTAATCTGGGTATCTTCAACCTAGGCTGAAGCCAGAGATACAGAAGACAAAACGTCTCTCTCTCTCTCTCTCACTCAATTTGTACTGCATTACGTTATGGCTGAGCTGACACAGTTGCATACAGTAACAGTTCTGCCTTGAATTCTGAGTTTCCTCAGTTCTCCCCATTGGCTGAACCCATAATGTCTTTGCTCTCTTGACTGATTCAGAACAATGTTGCCTCCAACCGACTGATGAGTATCCAGATCAACGGATATAGGCACTAACCTCCCTCACTGATGTCTGTATACTCCAGCAATGAGAACAACTTCCTAGGTAGTTTTGGCCGAATGTGTACTGCACTGCATGAATCAGTGATGTCTTTAAATACCAAGTGACTCAAGTGTCACAAGTGGTGGTGAATGAGCGGATGACTTTCGTTCATGAGCCTTCTCCTCCAACTGTTAACAGATGAGGTGTTTTGATCTGTGCTATTGGACTTTGTCTATTTGTAATTGCTCCATCAAGAGGATCAACACTTTTCTTCCCCTCTGTCTCATTCTGTACACTCTAAATATACACTTCTTGTTACCTTGGAAACTAAACAGCACAAGTAACATTTAACTGTGTTTAAATGTGCTTTCTGTTTTAATCTTCTGCGAAACGATGCCGTATGTAGAATTTTCTCTCTCTTTGAGGTCAGTCGACGTCACACAGTCGTCATGGTTATTTGAATTCAATTTTATATAAGAATGGTAATCCTGTTTGATCTGGTCTTTAATGGATGGTCCAAGGGTTCTAAGCCACTTACTCTGCAGACCCCCATTTCTCCCATCTAATCAGGAATGATTCAGACATGGAACACCTGGTGTTTGGAATCTGAATTCAAAACTAAAAATGTGACTCTCCCTTTTGATGACCACTATATAACTGTGACTCATAATCGTGCAACTGGTGACAATTCCAACCATAAATTCTTCTATAGATATCCGCCAGCACCTGTACACATCATCTGCCTTTTCCTTCCTGTACACCCTCTCTGCCACCTGACCAAATTAAATCTTTCTTCAGTTCTCCCAAGTTTGTCTAACTTTAACCAATTTAACAAACTTTGCTTTGTTTCTACCCACTTCTCATAACCTGTCAACTTTTGTCTTTTGCTAGTTCGGAATGAACCCTCAACATGTAGCAAATTCCACATTCTTCTTTACACTCAAATCTATCAAGTCTTTTGTATTAACTAAAGCTGTTGAAAATTGTTGTCAGTTTTCTCTGTTTTACACTGCATGCTCTTGTTCATGGATCCTGATTTGGCGATATTAAGACTTGTAACGTACAGTTGTGGCCAAAAGTTTTGAGAATGACACAAATATTAATTTTCACAAAGTTTGCTGCTTCAGTGTCTTTAGATATTTTTGTCAGATGCTACTATGTAATACTGAAGTATAATTACAAGCATTTCATAAGTGTCAAAGGCTTTTATTGACAATTACATGAAGTTGAATGGAAAGAGTCAATATTTGCAGTGTTGACCCTTCTTTTTCAAGACCTCTGCAATCCACCCTGGCATGCTGTCAATTAACTTCTGGGCCACATCCTGACTGATGGAAGCCCATTCTTGCATAATCAATGCTTGGAGTTTGTCAGAATTTGTGGGTTTTTGTTTGTCCACCCGTCTCTTGAGGATTGACCACAAGTTCTCAATGGGATTAAGGTCTGGGGAGTTTCCTTGCCATGGACCCAAAATATCGATGTTTTGTTCCCCGAGCCACATAGTTTTCACTTTTGCCTTATGGCAAGGTGCTCCATCATGCTGGAAAAGGCATTGTTCTTCACCAAACTGTTCCTGGATGGTTGGGAGAAGTTGCTCTCAGAGGATGTGTTGGTACCATTCTTTATTCATGGCTATGTTCTTAGGCAAAAGTGAGCCCAGTCCCTTGGCTGAGAAGCAACCCCACACATAAATGGTCTCAGGATGCTTTACTGTTGGCATGACACAGGACTGATGGTAGCGCTCACCTTGTCTTCTCCGGACAAGCTTTTTTTCCGGATGCCACAAAAAATCGGAAAGGGGATTCATCAGAGAAAATTACTTTACCCCAGTCCTCAGCAGTCCAATCCCTGTACCTTTTGCAGAATATCAGTCTGTACTTGACACCAGGCCATGCTCCAAAAATATTTGGCTCACTGTCCGTTCAGATGTACTCACACCTGCCTGCTGCCATTCCTGAGCAAGCTCTGTACTGGTGGTGCCCCTATCCCGCAGCTGAATCAACTTTAGGAGACAGTCCTGGCGCTTGCTGGACTTTCTTGGGCGCCCTGAAGCCTTCTTCACAACAATTGAACCGCTCTCCTTGAACTTCTTGATGATCTGATAAATGGTTGATTTATGTGCAATCTTACTGGCAACAATGTCCTTGCCTGTGAAGCCCTTTTTGTGCAAAGCAATGACGACGGCACGTGTTTCCTTGCAGGTAACCATGGTTGACAGAGGAAGAACAATGATTCCAAGCACCACCCTCCTTTTCAAGCTTCCAGACTGTTATTCGAACTCGATCAGTATGACAGAGTAATCTCCAGCCTTGTCCTCGTCAACACTTACACCTGTGTTAACGAGAGAATCAATGTCAGCTGGTCCTTTTGTGGCAGGGCTGAAATGCAGTGGCAATGTTTTTTTTGTGGATTCAGTTAATTTGCATGGCAAATAGGGACTTGGCAATTAATTGCAATTCATCTGATCACTCTTCATAACATTCTGGAGTATATGCAAATTGCCATCATACAAACTGAAGCAGCAGACTTTGTGAAAATTAATATTTGTGTCATTCTCAAAACTTTTGGCCACGACTGTACATTGTGAACATCAATTGAGTTAATCTTGAGCATAAAGCAGATATGTCAGTGGTTGTAAATGAGACTGACCTGTGCTTGTATGTTCTCAATTACCATGGAAACAGTGGCATAAGTGAACAGTCGTTGGGATAACTTGCTCTGTTATTAACAGCCATGAATCAATCCTTGGATTGAATTACTACCAAGTAATAAGTAATACCTACCAGGAAGATGTTAATCAGTTCTCAGAAGCCTGTTTTTGGCTAAGTCTTTCAGTGTGCAGACAAGAGTTACACACGTCCGTCCCCATGTACTAACAAAAGGTGTGTATTGGGTCAGTTGCCATAGGAACAAACTCACAAAACCGATTTCTTAACTCACCTCAGTTTTCTGAGAAAGGATTTACAGAGGAAAATTGTAACTGAATGCAAATAAAAAATTAAATCCAGTCCTTTTCTCTGTGTATGCTTCGGTTGTTTGCTATATGTCTCAAAAAGGAATAGATTTGACAGCCTTGACCATATTGGAATACTCCTTTCTGTCAGGAGACAAAGGATAAAGCTATGAATGGATCTGCTTTCTTCATTAACGATTTGACACTTTTCCAGATGTTTCCACAAGTTTGGCTATATTTACAATGGGAGGGGCAATGAAAGAATGTTTAACACTTCCTGTTACCTGCTCTGTGCATTAGCTTTGGGCTGTTCATTCTAGACCAAAATTAATACATTCATCTCATAACTCCACCCTGACTTTGCGTACTGTTTCTTTTAATGTACCAATTAAAAATGTGAGTCAACAGAATATCTGGGCAAGTAATGAGATACCTGCTTGCATTCATTCTAATTAGCCATAATTAGACACCTTTTGTCCATTATGTGAAATCCTGAGTGGGCTGAGTGGAGATGGTATGGTGGTGGGGGGTAGGCTATTTGTGGAGGTTGGGCGTGCACGCTGGAACCCCGCTGTCGAGTCACCTTGGAAAAGGGAAATTATATTTATGATAAGTCTTGGAACACTATCCATAGCTTTGAAAAAGGAAGTATAGAATGAAGAATATAAAAGAAAGATAATATATGAAATATGCATTTAATGAAAAAAGTGGGTAGAATCATCTTAAGATTCAATTAGTATGGCTGAAAAAATGACATCCTCTTGAAATTGGGAAAACGTCGATGATTGAAGACATGTCCATGACCCAACCAATGGAATCGGAGCTCTACATGCGTGTGTAGGCTGTGTGTGTGCTGTGCTGTGCATTCTTGCTAAACTGGGAGATGAACAAAGGAGCTGAAGTATTTTTGCCTGTTTCCAAGACTAGCTCACTGTTTCACTCAAACCTATCTGCACTGCTGTCTTTTGAGCCAAAAGCCTTCTCTAGCCAATCCCTATCCAGAGGGCTATTCCAGCCAATGGTTTACTGTTCAATAGTTGCACAGTCTGACTGTTGCTTGCTCCAGCCAATTTTTCAGTATCCGAAGCAGAAGAGATATGTATCTTGGCCAATAGCTTGTCACACGAGATAAAACAGACACATGTGCCGGCCAATGGCTCCCCCTCTGAGAGATGGAGAGGAGCAGAAGCAGTGGCTCAGAGTACATTGCTAGTCAGGTAAGGACAGCACAGTCTGTGAACCCCCTCCCTCCACAACTCCCACCCTCCTACTCTCACTCACTCCCGCCTGTCTCTGCTGCTCCTGCTATAAAAAGATTTCTCAATGAAAAAGGCTTTGAGGTCAAAGCCATTTGAATGATTTTTGTGAATGACGCAGGCGCTGTGGGAGAAGACCGACATTGAAGCGGAGCCGGGGAGTACAGCTACTGTAGCGGGGGCTTCAGCTGCATTTAGCTGACTTTCAATTAAAACTTGGATATGGAAAATAAAATATTAAATTAAAATAGTATTTATGAAGTCCTCCCCCTCCTGAGAATGCATAGCTAATGCCTTGAACCCAACCATAAATATCCACCCTCTGACTCAGTCTGTTCTCAAAATAATCTATTTTATTCTCACCTGTAATAGAATGCACCTCTCTGCGTTGTCAGATGACATAGTAACCTGAGGTAGAATGGTCTCGTCTCAGGAGAGTAGATACCCTGGAGACATGTCACCGACTCCCCAGTGGACTGTATGAATGGACTGAATTCCACATCACTCTGCTCATATAATAATGATCAACATACTGGACAGGCTGAGAAGTCCCAGAGCTAGAGGAATACCTTGTGTTGAGTCTGTAATGTAATTTACACAGGGCACAGATGTTACTAAAGGATTTGGGGCCAGGAGTTTTTCCTCATCAGTAAATTCTCCAGGCCTGAGTTTAGATGTGCTCTAGCTTGTAAGCACAGTATGGCTATTGGAAAAAGTATGTTGGTTAAGGCTTCACCAAAGTCCATTTATGAATTTGGAGTTTTGAAAAATGCTATTTATTTTCGTACATGGGAATAGATTAATTGAGATGGGTTATTTTTTACCAATCTCTTTTTATTGGTTGTTTGTTAAAATAACAAAATTGTCAGGTGCTTTAAAGAAAATCACACTGACAGGAGGATTCTTTGGCACAGTGGGGAATGACGAAGCCCAGAAACCAGGAGCTATCAGTAATCAACACCAATGAGGCAACGTATTGAATAGTGGCGGCAGAATAAAATCATCTTCCTCACAGTGGGGGGCCCTGACTCAGTCCAGCGGCCCTTCCACTTTGGCTGCATTACCCTTCTCTAGGAAAATCACATTTGCACTGTGACCTGTAATATTCCCAGTAGTTGTCCATGGGCTCTCACTGTGGCACCATTTAAGAGGACAGTGAATTGGAGGTTGCAGACATAACAATCACCCTTAGGTAATGGCAGGGTTTGTTGCAGGTGTCATTTACTCCATACAAAGCAGCACATCCTCCTGTATGGCCCAAATGGAGTCCTCCTCAGCCTGGTCTCTCCTGGCAGCTTATCAGCAGCTACCCTGTTGGTGTGTCAGATTGCTGGAGCAGTGTACCAATAGGAGTCCTGTGGTCTGTCTATAATGGTCACGGCATCTGTCTCTCATTGTTAGTGAACTCTAATGCAGTTAGCGTGGAGGGTGATTCCTTTTTTAATCAGGGCCAAAGAGACTGTTAATGATCCCTGGTGTTGGATTTGTGAGCTGTGATGGAGCATTTAATTAGATGATGAGAGGGAAGGTTCCTATGATTCCTCCTCTCCTCTGTTAAACCTTTTCATGTCTTTATGACTCCTCCCTCATTTTACACTGTCACCTTGTCTGTTTGATCCATAGTGTTACCAGAATCAATCTGGTCCCAGGTGAATTGAAACACTTGTAAGCAGTCCTATATTATTCCACTGTGCTGCATGGTGTAGCTGAAATGATTTATGGAACAGCATGATCAAGTGTAAAATTTTTTTTAATTAAACGTGTTTGCTATGGGTCAAATCAGGTTGAAGGCACCTTAATTGAGAGGATGAGCTTGTGGTAATAGCTGGAGTGGAATAGTATCAAACACATGGTTTCCATGTTTCATGCCATCCCATTCACGCCATTCCAGCCATTATTGTGAGCCGTCCTTCCCTCAACATCCTCCACTGGTCAAAATATGGAGGATAAATAAACATGACCAATGAGGACCCTCTTGGCCAGATGGTCATCGGCTCCTTGGCCACCACAGGCCTGAGTCACAACACAAACCTACAGCTGCCCCACATGAAATTAAGCTCCACTTTAACAGCGCTCTGCTTTGTAACCGACACCGAGAAATGGGTGATCCTGATTGGTCAAAAAATAAGGATCTCCAGTGGAGTCAGGAACATAAAATTATTGTAATAATATATTTTATCCTTAACCGACTATATTTTTGTAGTTTTGAATGGCCTTGTTGAACCGCAGCTCTGTCAATATCTTTGGATACTAATGGTTCATTGAGGGGCTACTGTCTTTGATGCATTTGAAGTACAGTATGTACAACACAAAAATGGAATCCAGCGGAGGCTGGTGGGAAGAGCTATAGGAGGTTGTGCTCATTGTAATGGCTGGAATGGAATAAATGGAATAGTATAAACACATCAAACATATGGAAATGCCATTTTATTCCATTCCAGCCATCACAATGAGCATATCCTCCTATAGCTCCTCCCACCAGCCTCCTCTGACTGAATCACATCACATGCACACACTCGAACACACACACAGTTACAACTACTGTATCTTCCATCTCAGTTTTAACACAATGATTTTTAGTCTAATATTCCACATCAAAACATTCCCTCTTGCAGCCCAGCAGCATGACTAAGACTGTCCTTATTCATTATTAACAGATACAATTACCATTGAATCAGGCAGTTGTTTTTTTACCGCATGCTTGACATTTTACCAGAGAGAAAGAAAGGGAGCAAGAGGAGGCAGGGCAAAAAAAGAGACAGGAATAGTCGTTGGTATTTCTGGTTTCTACCAGGCAAATTATATGATTATTGCTGATTACAAGTAATTGATCAAAACAAGTCGTAAGTGCCACAGCAATTACCACTGATGCATTATTTGCCAGGTGAGATAATAACGTACAATTTCCACATTTGAGAAGGCCCACTTATGATTTAATTGCAACGTACCCCTGCCTCTTACTGTTCTATGCTTTGTTAACTTGTGGTGTTTGTGTGTGTTGTTCTCTTGCATAGTTTTCATTCAAAAGGAGAGGCCACCAATGTACACAAACCTGCAGCATCATGGTCCTTTAATGCACAGTACATACATTTTTCCCTGAGTAGTAAAACCAGTGACGTTCTCCCCAACTTAACAAAAGGTTTAAACCAAATTGGTCAGCCCAAACCCCATTGAATAATGTGATGCAACTATTGCATCATGAGACCTGTGCAAAGGTGGCAAACAGACTAAAAGTGTCACTTTTCTGGAGAAAACAGTTGGTGATCTAGTCCAGTGTGATTGTTTTTCATTTCATTTGATATTGTAAACATGATAAAATGGTATACCCAGCCATTCACATCTGTTTCCAGCACTAAGTAGCCAGAAGGTTTTGGCTGAGGGTTAAGAGGGAATCATTAGGTAGACAAGTGTTGACATGAGCAGCAATAAACAGCATAATGCCAGAAAAGAGGCTGTGAGTGAATGACACTGCAGGAGAGAGTGTACACATTTGTTAGTCTTTTAGAGGAGAGGGTTTGAGTGCGCCTGCCTGCAAGTGAAGTTGAAGCAGAGAAATGCCACAGCCCGCCGAGTGACGTCAGCCAGGAGGCCTCGTGGGGATGAGGTGAGTCAGAGCCAGGGCCGCGGCCTCGCCAGCTCTCCGCAGCCATGAGCGCGTCATCACCAGTCTCACTGACACCCTCTCACATTTCTCTGCATCTGCTTCAATGTGCCGCCTCCTCCTCACGAGGATCACTTCATCTGTGGCGCACGCCAGTCCTCTCTCTCCGTATCCTCCTCACAGGCAGGCATGCTCACAGGGGAGAGAGGTGCACATCAGCCTCCCCATCCTTATTATTCTTCAAAGCCAGCACACAAGATGTTAAGTTTCTGTTTGTGAGCTCAAATAGTGAGGAGATGATAAAAACAAAAGAGAATATCTGGAGCTGGACAGGATGTTTCCTTGTTTTCAGGCGTTAGGTAATAACGAGTTGTATCACACTCGAATATAGGTGTGTACTGTACCCTTTTGCTTAAAACACTAAATGTATTGTACAAGGGCAAGCAGTGGGAGTTGACAGGTGTGGTGTGGAGGTGCTTTCCATATTGATATTTATTTTACATTTCTTCTTTGTAAAGAACCTGTTTTGCAGCCCAAAGTGCATACTGAGACATTACTATCATCCATTATTGTTGTTCTGCTGTTGTGTTGAGATTCATATGGCTTCCGATGATTACAGCTAGCTTTCAATCATAGGAGGGATTATTGTTCAGAATATTAGGCCGCTAAACCTTGATTATGCTGATATCAATCCTTATTTTGTTTTATGATTTTCAATTTGAGTGTCATTTCTGTATGTCCGACACTTTCTCATTCTGAACTAACGCGGGTGGGATATAAGGATGGGTGTGGTTTCGTCACAATGACCCCAACAGCAGCCACTCACCAATTTGACAGCACCAATGCAGTTACACCTCCGACATCACCTAAACAAAAACAATGATATGTTATGCGTTTGTCGGTTATTGCGGGTTAACTTTAATCTGATTGAATCCTGGCCTTAAAGAGTAACTTTCATAAAAATGTAAAATAAATGTTTTAGGCTTAGTTATAGTGAAACACGTCAATTCTGGTCTTCATTTTGACCGCTTGTTGCAAAAGTGATATAAACTCAGCAAAAAAAGAAACGTCCCCTTTTCAGGACCCTGTCTTTAAAAGATAATTTGTAAAAATCCAAATAACTTCACAGATCTTCATTGTAAAGGGTTTAAACACTGTTTCCCATGTTTGTTCAATGAACCATAAACAATTAATGAACATGCACCTTTGGAACGATCGTTAAGACACTAAAAGCTTACAATGTAGGCAATTAAGATCACAGTTACGAGAACTTAGGACACTAAAGAGGCCTTTCTACTGACTCTGAGACCACCAAAAGAAAGTTGCCCAGCGTCCCTGCTCATGTGTGTGAACGTGCCTTAGGCATGCTGCAAGGATGCATGAGGACTGCAGATGTGGCCAGGGCAATAAATTGCAATGTCCGTACTGTGAGACGCCTAAGACAGAGCTACAGGGAGACAGGACGTACAGCTGATCGTCCTCGCAGTGGCAGACCACGTGTAACAACAACTACACAGGATTGGTACATCCGAACATCACACCTGCAGGACAGGTACAGCATGGCAACAACAACTGCCTGAGTTACACCAGGAACGCACAATCCCTCCATCAGTGCTCAGACTGTCCACAATAGGCTGAGAGAGGCTGGACTCAGGGCTTGTAGGACTGTTGTAAGGCAGGTCCTCACCAGACATCACTGGCAACATTGTCGCCTATGGGCACAAACCCACCGTCGCTGGACCAGACAGGACTGGCAAAAAGTGCTCTTTACTGACGAGTCGCAGTTTTGTATCACCCGGAGTGATGGTCGGATTCGCGTTTATCGTTGAAGGAATGAGCGTTACACCAAGTTTTTTTCAAGTCAAGTTTTAAAAAATCTATACATGCAATGACTTGTTCAACTACAAATCTTTGTTTATTTATTGAGGCTACCAGACAGCCCTTTTGATTATTTTGTCTACAGCATATTTTGATTATGTAATTGTAAAATAGGGACCCTGTAGCAGTGGTAAATGAATGACATCAGCAGAAGGCAAGGCAGGTTGACTATACTAATTATACTAACCTGCTATGCATTTTAGCTAAGCCTAACCCTTTTCCTAACCTTAACCTCACTCTCCTAACCTGCCACGTTAATGATCCTAACCTGCTACGTTCATTCTCCTAACCTGCTATGTTAATTCTCCTAACCTGCTACATAAGTTCTCTTAACCTGCAATGTAAACATTAAGCTGACCAGCAGTGATCCTGACTATGGCCGGTCTGACCAATAATGAAGCTCTGATTTTACACCCATCACTGTTGAGCCACCCACTTCTTTTGCAACGCCCACTTTCAGAAACAGTCCAAGTATGCAGTTATCCATAGTTGGAGCCTCCCCTTGAGAAACCAAATCGAATATGTGTAATAGGAGCTCAAACAGGTTCAGTACATAAGCACTTGGCCCCTCCCAGGATCATACAATTACAACATTGGCAATTACAACCAATAAACTGGTTCTACATTGTAAAATACAATTTCCACATCCATTGTTACATTGGTACATTCATCTTTATCAGAATTAATGATTATTAATGATATTCCATCCCCATTCATACATGGGACAATAATTGTATCTTGTTCAATGTACTGATTCCAAAGCGTAGTCCGCAGGCAACGTAGCCTATTTCTGTTTGTACGTTCCTATTACGCACAACCAGAATAACAGAGACAGGACACAGCCACACGGAGACAGGACACAGCCACACGGAGACAGGACACAGACACACGGAGACAGGACACAGACACACGGAGACAGGACACAAACACACAAAACTCTAATATAACCTGGTAAATATGAACAAAGGAAACCGTACATTGAATTATACTGAACAAAAATATAAACGCAACTTGCAACTATTTCAAAGATTTTACTGAGTTACAGTTCATCTGAGGAAATCAGTCAATTGAAATAAATTCATTAGGCCCTAATCTATGGATTTCACATGACTGGGAATACAGATATGCATCTGTTGGTCACAGATACCTTTAAAAAATGGCCCTCACAATGGGCCTTGGGATCTCGTCATTAAATTTCTGTGCATTCAAATTGCCATCGATCAAATACAATTGTGTTCGTTGTCCATAGCTTATGCATGCCCATACCATAGCCCCACCGCCACCATGGGGGCACTCTTTTCACAACGTTGACATCAGCAAACCGCTCGCCCACACGATGCCATACACGTGGTCTGCTGTTGTGAGGCCAGTTAAACATACTGCCAAATTCTCTAAAATGATGTTGGAGGTGGCTTATTGTTTAGAAATGCACATTAAATTCACTGGCAACAGCTCTGGTGGACATCCCTGCAGTCGGCATGCCAATTGCATGCTGCCTCCAAAACACGAGACATTTGTGGCATTGTGTTGTGTGACAACATTTTAGAGTGGCCTTTTATTGTCCCCAGCACATGGTGCACCTGTGTAATGATCATGCTGTTTAATTAGCTTCTTGATATGCCACACCTGTCAGGTGGATGGATTATCTTGTTAATGGAGAAATGCACACTAACAGGGATGTAAGGAAATTTGTACACAACATTTGTGAGAAATAAGCTTTTAGTGCGTATGGAACATTTCTGGGATCTTTTATTTCAGCTCATGGAACATGGGACCAACACCTTACATGCTGCGTTTATATTTTTGTTCAGTGTAAATAAACAACTTTTACCTCATGAGTCTTGCGAATATTTATGTGCACAATAAACATCCCACCCACTCAGGGTAAGAAATGATAAATGAAAATGTATTGTATCAAACTTGAAACAGAAATGTCGAAGTGTTGCAATAAACAGTATGGGGATGAATGATGAAACGCTAGCAATTATTGTAGTATTGGATGGACTAAAGATTTACCACATATGCATTTAAACATGTGAAAGCAACAGCAAATATTTCAACAAGAGAACAAAGCGCTCTCCACTGGCGGGAGTTTGGAGAGCACAAGTGGAGCAACACCTACAGTAGGGTGCTTCTTCATCACGGTTCAATTCAATTTAACAACAGATTCCATATGCAAGCTGTAAAGTAAATTGTCACTTTCAACCAATTTTGACTTATCAAAAAAACAGTAGGTAATGCTGAGCGATTAACCCGAAATGTCTGTTATTGTTTGTTTGACCAAAGTCGATTCAATTATTTGAATTAAATTTCCTTCAGGTTTTCTTTCTGGGAGCTCAAAGTGCACATAGCAGTTTCTCTAGAGATAAATCAGATCTAGCCTGAACTGTGCAATGTAGTATGGAGTTTCCAACAGGCCAATATTCTACATAGTTTAGCGCATAAAATGTGATAATAACCTACAATGACCATAATCCACCTTCTTGTCTTGGTCTGTGTTCTTTAAAGCTGTTAAGGAAGAGAGAAGAATGTGCGATCTTGAGGTGATATAGAGAGCAGTTTTTAATTTGCCAGGTATCAGGTATCTATCTACCTGAAAATACATGGTCTAAGTGATTGATAGTTGGTATTCAGCAGTCATAAAATAACTACAAAATAGGGATTTTGTCAGACAGCATAGGCAGCAAATCTATAGATATGAGCTGATGATTTGTAATGAAATAAAGTCATCAAATAAAACAAATGTAATATACACAACAAATTAAATATTGATTTTGTTAACGCAATAGTGATAAAAGTGATAAGCAGTAATGCGCAGTCACTACCCTCATGCGACTTTTATTAATTGTTTTATTCTGTGTTGTTACAGCATTCAACCCACATAATGCATAGTGCATTTAATGTAACAAATAATATTCAAAACCAAAAACGAAAACCGTGATT
Organism: Oncorhynchus tshawytscha; assembly: GCF_018296145.1. Classification (NCBI taxonomy): domain Eukaryota; kingdom Metazoa; phylum Chordata; class Actinopteri; order Salmoniformes; family Salmonidae; genus Oncorhynchus; species Oncorhynchus tshawytscha. The sequence continues at coordinate 68,329,604 of NC_056440.1, read as the reverse complement.
GTTTTTTAATCATCTAACCGAAACCGAAACAACCTCAAAAAGCACTTAGCTCAGCACTACCAGTAGGCCTAAGCTAGTAATTGTTGGTTGATGCCCCATTGCTGGCAAGCTTGCAAAGGTTATTGATCACCAAACAACTTTTGGAGCTGCATATTTATTTATTATGGCTATCCTCTCTCCCTACAATTTGACATTTGTGCTACACCCAATCCTGTAGCTGTACAGCAAATCAGCAATCTGTTCGCTAGCTCACCCTGACCTGCGTTAATTGACAGTTTTCTGGTCCAATCAGAGGGCCAAGTGTGCGTTTCACTAGCCAATCTAGTGAAACGCGATGGCTACTGTCCCTGGCTGAGTGGCGAGTAATCCACGGAGACTGAGTGACAAAATGAGTGACAAACCTGGCCAGATCATTTCAAGTCATCAGTCTCAAGTCAAAGTCGAGTCCCAAGTATTGAGGCTCCAAGTCAAGACTCAAGTTATTTTATTTTATATCAAGTCGAGTCTCAAGTCATCAAATTTGTGACTCGAGTCAGATCGTCCAAGTCATGTGACTCGAGTCCACAACTCTGGTACCATCTCAAGGCTTACTATAAAAGCAGGTGACAGCGGACGTTATTTGCCAATGATCTTTGTAAGTGAAGTGCGCCAATATATTTTGCATGATGCTTCCTTGACTAGACTATACGTTACACAAAATTCAAAAGACACTAAGGCATATGACCAAATTTGACGTTTTTGCTTATCGTTTATGGGATTTTACAAAGAAATAAAACATGTAGTCCATGAGGATTATATGTTAATATTTGTAGATACATCAATCGTAGCAAGAAATAGATGACAATGGTGGTCATGTCAGATCATTGTATTTTTTCCCGACCGCTAGGCTAATTGGTGCTGTAGTCCGCTAAACTAGTTGGCTCATAGATCAATGGTTCGGAGTTTTAACCCCACATGGAGCAGATATATTTTTTCAAATCCTTTTTTTAATAAAATATTCATCCCGTGCCCACCCACTTCTAATTCTGAAAAGTGAAAGCATACCTGTGAAAGGAGTCGCCCTGGTAGAAGTTGAAGGTTTTTATACAGAACCCAAGACCAATCTGTGAGTCAATTTGACAATTGGAAAAAGAGCTACTGGGTAAATACTGCCTTGCGGGTTGGATTGAATTGAGCCCCTAATCTTCATTTTCAAGGTGATGATTGCACTTTTCATCCCAACATAATACCGCAATAAATGTGAGTCCACATAAAATATATCATGAGTGATTAGAATTTACTCCGCAAATGGCAATAGCTCTCAGGAACTCAGCACCTTACCACTCACTGTGAGCTAACTGTCAAGAGCCACATTTGCGGTCCTGGCAGTACGACCGCAGAATACCCACCTCCTGGTTTACTCTCTCCACCTGCCCATTACTTTCGGGGTGATAACCGGAGGTCAGGCTGACCGAGACCCCCAGACGCTCCATGAACGCCCTCCATACTCGGGACGTGAACTGGGGGCCCCGATCAGAAACGATGTAGGGCTGTTGGGATACCGGGCAACGGGAGGAGACGGCAGGACTTAGAGAACCGATCCACAATCACCAGAACCGTGGTGTTGCCCTGAGACGGGGGAAGGTCGGTCAGGAAATCTACAGATAGATGTGACCATGGCCGTTGTGGAACGGGCAGGGGTTGTAACTTCCCTCTAGGAAGGTGCCTAGGAGCCTTACTCTGGGCGCATACCGAACAGGAGGAGACATAAACCTTAACGTCCCTAGCCAAGGTAGGCCACCAATACCTCCCCCGAAGGCTCCCCACTGTCCTCCTCACCCCAGGGTGACCCGAGGAGGGTAGGACGTGAGCCCACCGAATCAGTTGGTCCCGAACACCAAGCGGCACGTACCTCCGCCCCGCCGGACACTGAGGAGGCGCGGGTTCAGCCCGTAACGCCCGCTCGATGTCCGAGTCCACCTCCCATACCACCGGTGCCATCAGCTTTGAGGCCGGAAGGATGGGAGTAGGTTCGGTGGACCTATCCTCCGTGTCGTAAAGGCGGGACAGTGCGTCCGCCTTCACGTTCTGGGAGCCCGGTCTATATGATAAAGTGAACCAGAATCGAGTGAAAAACATGGCCCACCTTGCCTGCCGCAGGTTCAGTCTCCTAGCTGCCCGAATATACTCCAGATTTTGGTGGTCGGTCCAGATGAGAAAGGGGTGCTTAGCCCCCTCAAGCCAGTGTCTCCACACCTTCAGAGCCCTGACCACCGCTAACAACTCCCGGTCCCCCACATCATAGTTACGCTCCGCTGGGCTGAGCTTACTCGAGAAGAAAGCGCAGGGGCGGAGTTTTGGTGGCGTACCCGAGCGCTGTGATAGCACGGCACCCACCCCAGCCTCGGACGCGTCCACCTCCACTATGAATGCTAGAGAGGGGTCCGGATGCGCCAACACGGGTGCATCCGTGAACAGCACCCTCAACCTGTTGAAAGCTCTGTCCGCCTCTGCTGACCATCGCAACCGCACCGGGCCCCCTTTAGCAGTGAGGTAATTGGAGCCGCTACCTGGCCAAAACCCCGGATAAACCTCCGGTAGTAGTTGGCAAAACCCCAAAACTGCTGCACCTCTTTTACCGTGGTTGGAGTCGGCCAATTACGCACGGCCTTACTGCGGTCACCCTCCATCTCCACCCCGAGGTGGAAATGCGATAACCCAGAAAGGAGACGGCTCGTTTGGAGAACACACACTTCTCAGCCTTGACGTATAGGTCATGCTCCAGCAGTCTACCAAGCACCTTGCGTACCAGAGACACATGCGCAGCGTGAGTGGCTGAGTAGATCAGAATGTCATCGATATAAACAACCACTCCCTGCCCGTGCAGGTCCCTGAGAATATCGTCTACAAAGGTTTGAAAAATGTCTGGAGCATTTTTTAACCCATACGGCATGACGCAGTACTCATAGTGGCCAGCTGACTAATAAAGCCTACTACCTAATTCAAAACAGGTGCACTCAATCAACACATAAGGAGGGGGAGGAAATAATCAGTAGCAGCTAGTAGGCCGGCGACGACGACCGCCGAGCGCCACCCGAACGGGAAGGGGAGTGTCCTTCGGTCGGAGTCGTGACATGATGCACATCATTTTATTATCAGAGCGTGCCAGTGGACTTCTGGTAAGTATGCTTTAGTGAGAAAGTGTTGGGATCAGGTGCAACTACATTTACCCACCCCAAAATTAATATTTATGAGCAATTTCTTATTTTAAGGGGTTGGGCAAAGGCTGTAACTGGGGTTGAGAGGTACCCTTTAAGATGTAGTACCCCAGCTAGCACATAACATTCTGAGAACCATGTTTTTCGGTCTTGGTTGTCTTTTTATTTTGCATACAACCTTCCCACAACTTTCTGCAAAAGGTGCAGGATAGTTGCCTGGCTTTGGAACATTCTCAGCACAAAAATAAAACAAAAATTATTGGTATTTCATTACTTTAACAGAACATTTTCTAAAAGTTCAAACATGATTACATTTGATTTTGGTCATGTTCTAGGAACATTCTACAACTTGTTTGAAACAACATTCTTCTGTACTTCAGTATACCACAGTATAATGTTTCCTAGAGGATTCCTCATGGTTCTATTGAAAGTAATGTTCTCAAGTTCAGGGAACAAAACTCTCTCTATCAACTATCTTGTTAATTGTGTTCAGGTGTGTTGGCCGCGCCCACTAATTGGCCTCACCCGATCTTAAAGCTGAAATATGTAACTTTTTTGGGCAATCCGACCAACTTCACATAGAAATGTGAGTTATAGATATGTAATTGTCATTGAAAGCAAGTCTAAGAAGCGGTAGATCTGTTCTATGGTCACTATTTCTATGCTTCATGTTCTTACGTTTAGTTTTTGCGTCTTTTACTTTTGGTTTTGTACACCAGATTCAACCAGCTGAAAATACTATATTTTTTTGTTATATTTTACAGTGGTTTAAATGGTACAATGATTCTCAACACTATCCATTGCTTTTTTATCACATAAACTGAAATTAGGTGAACTATTAGAATTTTAGTAACCAGAAAATGGCAGAGCAATTTCTGCATATTGTACCTTTAATGAGTGCTTGTTTCCTTTCAAATTGGGTCAGTTTGAATAGACTAAAATGAACAGCTTTATATGCGTAAAGAAACATGGCATGCTAGCTCCGTTCTGGTGGGGCAGTGGACTAATTCCATTTGTAGAAAACATAAGTTTGAATCTCTCATGCCATGTCACAATAAAAAATACACAATTCATGTCTAAGGAAATGCATTTCCATTTGTCCTATCTTTGCTGGGAGCTTTTAAAAGTCTTATTGAAAAATCCTGTTAAAGTTTTAAGGAAGTTATTCAAAAACCTCCAAATAACCTATAATTTTCATTCTCAGAGTGTAGATTAAGCCTCCCAAGAAAACTTTCAAGGAACCAGAGTAAAACATTCTCAGAACCTCGCTGCAACCTAAAAATAAACGTTCCCAAAACAGGCAACATTTTCACTGTTAAAAAAACGTTTAAAAAGTGTTCAGTTTACAGCCAGGAAACGTATGGCTTCATTCCGACAACTAGTGTGAAACCAAAAGCATACATTCCTACAACTTCCGAAGAACCAAATGTGCTAGCTGGGACACCCTTCATGTTGCTGCTGATGGCTAAATGTTAATATGTACAGCAACAGCCAACATATTATTCTCCAGTCAGAATTTCTATGGATTTACCAGGTTAGAGAGCAAAAGCACATTTATGTGTGACCAGAGTGTAACTTGATGCTGATAAGGAGCTCATTAGTAGCTTGTATGGTACTAGTGGTGGACAAGGGGCAGGAAGGGGGGGGGATGATTCACCCATCATTAACAGAGATAGGCACTTTTATAACAAGCACAGACACATAACCCTCCCTCCTCACCCCCACCGCCCCTCAGAACAGTTTTCCCTGAGCCGGCCGTTGGTTGTCAATAATGAATATGAAAGGATGAACAGATAAGTGACTCCAGGATTACTCATCATCAACATCAGTAGCTTGTCATATGTCCCTCAGCCTGTTTAGCATCATTTTTCTGAGCTCTCTTCAACAGTCCTTTAAGTGCTTGAGTCTCCTTCATCACTTATTTCAGAGAGCCTATCTCTATCTTAAGTGTGTAAAATGCTCTAATTGGTGTTTATTTTCGTTATGTTTATTGGAGGACATTGCAGTCCTCATTACAGACAGGCCATCTAGAAAGATACATCTTTCTACTATTGTTTATTAAAACTCTAAAAAGTGATGCTATGAAGCGATTAAGCCTTGGTTGCACTCCCCCAGACAACTGAATTAAAATGTGGAATCCATTTTCTTTTCCCTGACAAAGTGATGATGCAGGAGGACCTTAGTCTTCCAAAATGAAATTAATCTATTATCAAAGCCCAAGCACCTCTTTCACAAGCTCACAAAAAAACTTTAATTTGTGTTACATTTCAGAAATGATATAATAAAGAGTTTAAAATGTTTATCTCTGGATTGCTACAGTAACAACATAGTTAAACACCTATAGATGCAAGAAAGTTATTTATAGAAAGTGTTGGCTGGGGCAACACTTCTTACTGGTAGTCAAGCATATGGATCACACCTTTAATCTGTGAAATAGTGAACATACGTAGTTGCGCACTTGTGCGGTAACTCAAACCTTTGCTCACTCCCACTTTCCTCTCCCCTATATCTGATCCCTCTAATTCACGAGACCTTGGAACATCTTTCCAGTCTTTTCTCCAATTCGATGTCTTATTGGGACTAGGCAGCAGAATGAAATACGTCTGGCTTGACTATGAGCTCTGAATAGGCTCTTCAAAACCTATTAAAAGCAACAACTGTAAACTTCTACCTTCCATCTATCTGTAGTGGATGAGGTTGTCAGTCTATATCTTCCCCCTCTCTCTCTCTCTCTCTCTCTCTCTCTCTCTCTCTCTCTCTCTCTCTCTCTCTCTCTCTCTCTCTCTCTCATAAATGGCCGTCATTCATTAGAAAGAAGGTAGTATGTGCAGATCACTGTATACTATTTCCGATCAAAACCAGCTGGTAGATAACTTTTTTTTTTAAAAGGACACGTCAACATCAATATGATATTCTGAATATCAATCTTAGAGAGAGGTACAGTTGAAGTTGGAAGTTTATATTCACATAGGTTGGAGTCATTAAAACTAATTTTTCATCCACTCCACAAATATATTGTTAACAAACTATAGTTTTGGCAAGGCGGTTAGGACATCTACTTTGTGCATGACACAAGTCATTTTTCCAACAATTGTTTACAGACAGATTATTTCACTTATAATTCACTGTATCACAATTCCAGTGGATCAGAAGTTTACATACACTAAGTTGACTGTGCCTTCAAACAGATTGGAAAAATCCAGAAAATTATGTCATGGCTTTAGAAGCTTCTGATAGGCTAATTGACATAATTTGAGTCAATTGGAGGTGTACCTGTATTTCAAGGCCTACCTTCAAACTCAGTGCCTCTTTGCTTGACATCATGGGGAAATCAAATGAAATCAGCCAAGACCTCAGAAAAAAATGTAAACCTCCACAAGTCTGGTTCATCCTTGGGAGCAATTTCCAAACGCCTGAAGGTACCACGTTCATCTGTACAAACAATAGTACGCAAGTATTAACACCATGGGACCACGCAGCCGTCATACCGCTCAGGAAGGAGACGCGGTCTGTCTCCTAGAGATTAACGTACTTTGGTGCAAATCAATCCCAGAACAACAGTGAAGGACCTTGTGAAGATGCTGGAGGAAACGGGTACAAAAGTATCTATATCCACAGTAAAATGAGTCCTATATCGACATAAGCTGAAAGGCCACTGAGCAAGGAAGCCACTGCTCCAAAACTGCTATCAAAAAGCCAGACTACGGTTTGCAACTGCACATGGGGACAAAAATCATACTTTTTAGAGAAATGTCCTCTGGTCTGATGAAACAAAAATAGAACTGTTTGGCCATAATGACCATCGTTATGTTTGGAGGAAAAAGTGGGAGGCTTGCAAGCCGAAGAACACCATCCCAACCGTGAAAAACAGAGGTTGCAGCATCATGTTGTAGGGGTGCTTTGCTGCAGGAGGGACTGGTGCACTTCCCAAAATAGATGGCATCATGAGGTAGGAAAATTATGTGGAAATATAGAGGGCAACATCTCAAGACATCAGTCAGGAAGTTCAAGCTTGGTTGCAAATGGACAATGACCCCAAACATACTTCCAAAGTTGTGGCAAAATGGCTTAAAGACAACATAGTCAAGGTATTGGAGTGGACATCACAAAGCCCTGACCTCAATCCTATAGAATATTTGTGGGCAGAACTGAAAAAGTGTGTGCGAGCAAGGAGGCCTACAAACCTGACTCAGTTACACCAGCTATGTCAGGAGGAATGGGCCAAAATTCACCCAACTTATTGTTGGAAGCTTGTGGAAGGCTAACTGAAACATTTGACCCAAGTTAAACAATTTAAAGTCAATGCTACCAAATTCTAATTGAGTGTATGTAAACTTCTGACCCACTGGGAATGTGATGAAAGAAATAAAAGCTGAAATAAATCTTTATATCTACTATTATTCTGACATTTCACATTCTTAAAATAAAGTGGTGATCCTAACTGACCTAAGACAGGGAATTTTTACTAGGATTAAATGTCAGGAATTGTGAAAAACTGAGTCAAATGTATTTGGCAAAGGTGTATGTAAACTTCCAACTTCAACTGTATGTGTTAAGAGTGAATTTTTTTAAGCATACTCTTCTCTCCCACCTGAAGTTTGTACAAGGAATGCTGAACGAGCAAGAACTAGGCCTAATGTTTCAACCAGTCAATTATTCACGCTTGCCCTATTGGCCGAATGTCACCCATTGATCCCGTTGACAGATTTGGTATTCATCATTTGTCCCCCAATTTCCACACTGGTGAATGCATTGCTAAGCTGGCCATTCAATACTAACATCCGTCGGATATTCAAATGGTATCTTTCAAAAATATTTTTAGATATTCAAAGGGAATCAATAACAATAAGCACATTTTGATATAACAAAATGTTAGCATTTTGTAGTGAAGGAAATACAACTTTTTCTGCCAATTGCCTCATTATGTTACGATTGCATGAAATAACGAGGCAATGTAACTTGTAATATAACATTAAAATTAAAATGTGTTGACCAAAGGTAAAATCCATGTGAATAAAAGATGAACAGATAGATGAAGTGTTCTTTATTTTATTCATTGTGTCGTATCCACTTTTAATCTTTCTAAAAAACATTAAGGGAAAATAAGTATGTCCCAGAGAATGTGATGCTATGATCTGAGAAATCATATTCAGCCAAATCATAGCAGTGGTCTTTGAGATGCAGTTTACCATAGGAGCCAGCTGCTCCAGAGAGTTACACCTCTCTGATGGCATAGACAAGCCTCTAGCGGAGGGGAATGCAGCAGAGAGAGACTCATTTTTTTATTATTACTCAACGCTTGTGAATGCCCCATCCTCCTCGTGCCTGGCGCCGCCTTCTCATTGGTTGACGCCTCTCTGCAAGCTGCTTGCAACGTAAGCACTGAGAGTTCCATTAATGCCAGGTAGGGGTGTCAGATAGGGGGGAGTTTGTGAGGGGAGGGGAAGTAGCCAGCCCAGAGAAAGAGGTCTGCACCACATACAACATTCAAACGGACGTCTGACGTCAGCACATTAATAATTAAAGTGTTTTATTCATAGCCTGGGAGAAGAAAAAAATCAATTGACAAATCACATATTCACTTTGAGTTACTTCAAACAGCGAGACAATTAAAATGCAGAAGATGGCAGAGGATGAGTATGTATGTGTGTGAGGGGTGATGCGACGTACCCCTCATCTATTTATATGCCTCCATGTGATTTAGGATGCATTCCCTTAATGTAAGGTAACAGAATGCAAAACATTCCAAATACTAGTGTCTCAGTACTTTTCTTAAAATACTTTCCATGCATAGTCACTTGGTTACAAATTACTTGTGTCCTTAATCTATTAGTAGGGAAGTCGCTAAAATTGGAATGCCCTAAACAACTACCGAACACTTTAAGGGCTATATTTTCGGTTGGAGCTTAGGAGGTGGGAGGGGTGGCAATATGTGGGATGTGTCCTTAAAAACAAGCGAAAAGTGAGAATTTCATGCAGTGCTAATGGGAAGTTTTAAGACCCACAAAAGCAGCTCGTAACAGTAACACAGTTTATAATGGGATGGATTTTGAAAGGTGAAAGCACAGCCTATCCAGCCATGATGCATATGTTTTCCATTTAATTTGATTAAAAACCCAGCATAGCTGTAACGTATACACAGGGAGTCAGGAAGCAGGTGCAGAAGGTGAGTTTAATGATAATAAACATGAAGACACTGCCTGATGACGATATGAGGGGAGAGTAATCGGGGTGGTGAGGAAGTCCAGGTGTGCTTACCGATGGGGAGCAGGTGTGCGCAATGATGGTTGCCACGTGTGCTCTGCTAGGACCGGTTAGTAAACCGGAGACATCCAGTACTGCAGGGAGGTAGCAGGAGTAGGCATGACAGATAGAAAACCCTGATGATGGGGCCTCCCGAGTGGCGCAGCGGTTTAAGTGCTAGAGGCGTCACTACAATTCTGGGTTCAATCCCGGGCTATGTCGCAGACACCCGCGACCGGGAGACCCATGAGGCATCGCCCAATTGGCCCAGCATCGTCCGGGTTAGGGGAGGGTTTGGCCAACTGGGATGTCCTTGTCCCATCGCACTCTAGCGACTCCTTGTGGCAGGCTGGGCGCATGCACACGGACTGCGGTCGCCAGCTGTACGGTGTTTCCTCCGACACATTGGTGTGGGTGGCTTCCGGGTGAAGTGAGCAGTGAGTCAAGAAGCAGTGATGCTTAGCGAGGTCGTGTTTCGGAGGACGCATTGGCTCTCGACCTTCGCCTCTCCCGAATCCGTACAGGAGTTGCAGTGATGGGACAAGACTGTAACTACCAATTTAATATCACGCAATTAGGGAGAAAAGGGGGTAAATAGTAAGAAAAACAAAGAAAAAATGATTATGTTGGGGTCCAAGATGTCTGTCATCGGGACCCAAGAGCGCTCCTCAGGACCGTACCCCTCCCAGTCCACCAGGTACTGGAGCCGTCCCCCACAACGTTGGGAGTTCAGGAGGGACCTAACAGTATAGGTAGGTGTCTCCTCGATGTCCAGGGGAGGAGGAGGGATGTTGCGGGCGACAGCCTCGACCAGGGGACCAAGAACCACCGGCCTGGGGGAAACATGAAAGGAGGGCGAGATCCGGTAGTTGACCCTCCGGAGGACTTTGAGGTCCCCACAAACCGGGGGCTCAGCTTCCGGCAGGGCGGGAGGTTCCAGGTGGAGAGCCAGATGCGATCACCAAGATGGAACACGGGAGCCTCACTGCAGTAGAGTTCCACCTGATCCTTCTGATGCCGGAACCACATGCCCACTGCAGGGGCCTTGGTCTAGCTTGGAGTCCACAGAGCCAGGGCTGGCTGATATCCCAGAATGCACTGGAAGGGAGTCAGTCCGGTGGAGGAGTGACGAAGTGAGTTCTGGGCGTGTTCCGCCCAGGGAAGGAACCGGGCTCCTGGTTGGTCCTCTCCACCCACTCCTTGGACTGAGGCCAGTACCTGGATATGAGGCTGACCGTGGCCCCAGTTTCTCCAGAAAGGATTTCCAGATCTGCAACGTGAATTTGGGACCACGATCGGAAATGATGTCCTCCGTAAGGCCATAGTGCCAGAAGACTTGCTGGAATAGTGCCTCAGCGAACTGAAGAGCAGTAGGTAGACCAGAGAGAGGGATAAAACGGCAGGATTTAGACCAGAATAGTGGTAAAACCATCAGAAAGGGGATGCTTCGTTACAAAGTCTATGGACAGATGTAACCAAAGCCGCTGAGGCACGGGAAGGAGAAGTAGTTTCCCTGCTGGAGCGTGCCAGGGAGATTTGGATTGAGTACATACTGAACATGAGTTGACATAGTGGGCAACGTTCTGCGGCAAAGTGGGCCACCAGTGTTTATCGGAGAGAGATTGGATGGTACAGGTGATACCTGGCTGTCCAGCGGCGTGGGATGTGTGTGCCCAGGTGATCAGCTGATCTCTCACCTCCATGTGGACGTAGATGCGTTCTGGAGGGCAGCTGGCAGGAGCGGGTTCCTTCTCCAGAGTCTGGCGGATGTCACTGTGCCGCCCTTATGCTCTATTGGACCCCGGGTTGGGAAGCACCAGACACCACTGAAGCCCCTCCTGGCCGCAATAGGGGTGGCAGGGTAGCCTAGTGGTTAGAGCGTTGGACTAGTAACCGGAAGGTTGCAAGTTCAAACCCCCGAGCTGACAAGGTACAAATCTGTCGTTCTGCCCCTGAACAGGCAGTTAACCCACTGTTCATTGAAAATAAGAATTTGTTCTTAACTGACTTGCCTAGTTAAATAAAGGTAAAATAATAAAAAATAATAAAAATAGGGATAGAGCCCTAGCTATCTCCGGCATCGCGGTGTGTGGCCCCTACCTCCATTGGTTCAGGCTCTGTCTCAGGACAGTGCAGTTGATTCATGGTGCACCCAACAGGAGGTGGCATAGTTCACGGCATGACCCACCTCGCCTCCGGGGCTAGTTGATGGCATCAACTCCTCTCGAGTCGGGCAATTCCAGGCTATGTGCCCCCGGGCGCCATACTCAAAACACCTCCTTTGGTCTCCATCTACCTGGGGTTGTCGGTGGCGTGTCAGCCCTACCCCAGCCGTCTCTCCACAGGTTTGCGGTCCTTTGGCCCTGCCGACTGTCGGTTCGGGGGATACAGTGGTGGGGCTGTCCTTCCATCCCCTTGAACGGTCGTCGACTCATCCCGGTTCCCATTCAGCAGGGCCTGAGTGTTCTGATGCATCTCCACTGCTTCCAGGAGGACCTATAAGGTCTGGGGTGCGCATAAACTCACTGCCCTCTTCATGTCATGGGGTAGCGCTCCGTAAGAAGCGATCCAGGACCACTTTGTCGAGGATGGAGTGGGTCGAGCCATGACCTGGTGACGCACAGTAGGTCGCTCATCTGGGCTCGGGGGGATGCGCCGGGTACGAACCTCCAGTCTTGGAACCGTTGAGCCCGATGGGCCAGGCTCTACCCGTAGCGGCTGAGTATCTCCCGTTTGAGTCTGTCGTAGTTAGCCGCCTGTTCGTTGTTCAGGTCCCAATATGCCTTTTGGGCATTACCCGAGAGGAACGGGGCCAGCAGACTTGCCCACTTCGGCCTTGGCCATCCTTCCCGTAGCGCTGTCCGTTCAAACGTACAGAGGTATGTTTCGATGTCATCGTCTTCTGTTAGCTTGATTAAAAACGGGTTGGGATGTGATTCAGGAGACGCTCCTCCTTGCAGCTTCCTGATTTCCTCAACGAGGCGGACTTTTTGTAGTTGCTGTTCCTCCAGCATTCGTTCCTGAACCACCTGTTGTGCTTGTTGGGCCCGGATGAACTGAGCTATCAACTTGTCCATGCTGATGATGTGTAAACGTCAACCCTGATCTGACCACGTTATCAGATTGCCCGCATTCTCCACCACTTGTGGCAGACCAGGGGGTTTGGTCAAGAAGTCTACACAGATCAGACACGGACAGAGTAGGATTAGCTCGGTTTCAAGGGTGTTTATTTAAATAATAAATCAAAAAGAATAGGTCTCCCCCAAGAGACCCTCTCCGGGATACCGTCTTCTGGGCTCCAGGTCTTGATGTATCCTGTCGGGATCAAAACTGCACTCACTCCTGCTACATCTGTAACCGTCCCCAACTATACGGGAGTCCTTCCCCCCAAATCTCTCCCTGTGTGCTGCTCTTCTGGCAGCTTTATGGGCCTTGCACAGCTGGTGAGCAATCAGCCCTTGATTACTCACCAACTCCCAATCAGCCCCAATTAGTCCTGGCCGGAGGACCCGTCGAGACCTGGCACGTCCAGCAGATGGAGCCATCACCTCGTGATGTATACACCGTCTGTCACCAGGCCTCAACGAGTCTGCCCCTGGTGGCTGACCTCCTGTATGCCACACTACGTTTGGCATATCCATGTCCAGACTGCAATGTCCAGACTTACAGCAGGCCTAGAACATATATCAGGGTGAATGCTATATGTTTAACAATGTATTTCCATATTGAAGCAATGCAATTAGAACAATGTGGACTGTGAACATGTTTAATATAGCAAATATGGGGCAGGCTATTTAACTATCTAGGCTAAAATGGACATTTTAATTGGAGTTGATGAAAACACAATACAAGACCATATATACAAAACTTGAAGCCACCACATACTGTATTTAACCATGGAGCACATTCTGATTGGCCAGTGAGGGGCCAAGCCTCGACACACCTACAACTTGTTTATTCATCAAAACCCAGCCCTTTTGCGTCACCACCAGCTACTGCGCCTATTATTCCAGTTGTGAAAATATCCCAAAAGTTTTCTGATCCACTATAATGCTACTGCCGGCGCTGAGATTTACCATTGCATTATGTTTGTTAAATTAGAGCCCTCAAGGTACATTCCATAAAATTCCCTACTGACAATGCTGCCAAACATTTGAACAAAGATTATCTTGAAATTGTGCAAGCCAGTTTGTAGGTAGGCCAACTACAGTGTATTTGGAAAGTATTCAGACCCCTTGACTTTTTCCACATTTTGTTACGTTACAGCCTTATTCTAAAATTGACTAAATTATTTGTTTCCCTCCTCAAGCTACACACAATAATCCATAATGACAAAGCAAAAACAGGTTTTTAGAAATTTCAGCAAATGTAAAAAAAAATATATATCTTATCTACATAAGTATTCAGACCCTTTGCGATGCGACTCAAAATTGATCTGAGGTGCATCCTGTTTCCATTGATCATTCTTGAGATTCTACAACTTGAATGGAGTCTACCTGTGGTAAATTCAATTGATTGGACATAATTTGAAAAGGCACACACCCGTCTATATAAGGTTCCACAGTTGAAAGTGCATGTCAGAGCAAAAACCAAGCAATGAGGACGAAGTTACCAAAACATTTCTGCTGCATTAAATTTCCCTAAGAATACTGTGGCCTCCATAATTCTTCAATGGAAGTAGTTTGGAACCACCAAGACTCTTCCTAGAGCTGGCCGCCCGGACAAACTGAGCAATCAACGGAGAAGGGCATTGGTTAGGGAGGTGACCAAGACCCCGATGGTCACTCTGACAGAGCTCCAAAGTTCCTTAGTGGAGATAGGAGAACCTTCCAGAAGGACAACCGTCTCTGCAGCACTCCACCAATCAGGGCTTTATGGTAGAGTGGCCAGACGGAAGCCACTCCTCAGTAAAATGCACATGACAGCCCGCTTGGAGTTTGTCAAAAGGCACCTAAAGGACTCTTAGACCATGAGAAACAAGATTCTCTAGTCAGATGAAACCAAGATTGAACCATTTGGCCTGAATGCCAAGTGTCATGTCTTGAGGAAACCTGGCACCATCCCTACAGTGAAGCATGGTGGTGGCAGCATCATGCTGCAGATATGTTTTTCAGCAGCAGGGACAGGGAGACTAATCAGGATCAAAGGAAAGATGAACAGAGCAAAGTACAGAGATATCCTTGATGAAAACCTGCTCCAGAGCACTCAGGGCCTCAGACCGGGGGCGAAGGTTCACCTTCCAACAGGACAATGACCCTAAGCACACAGCCAAGACAACGCAGGAGTGGCTTTGGGACAAGCCTCTGAATGTCCTTGAGTGTCCCAGCCAGAGCCCGGACTTGAACCCGTTCGAACATCTCTGGAGCGACCTGAAAATAGCTGTGCAGCGACGCTCCCCATCTAACCTGACAGAGCTTGAGAGGATCTGCAGAGAAGAATGGGAGAAACTCCCCAAATACAGGTGTGCCAAGCTTGGAGCGCCATACTCAAGACTGTAATCGCTTCCAAAAGTGCGTCAACAAAGTACTGAGTAAAGCGTCTGAATGCTTATGTAAATGTATTATTTCCGGGTTGTTGTTTTTTTATACATTTGCAAATATTTCTAAAAACTTATTTTAGCTTCGTCATGATAGGGTATTGTGTATAGATTGAAGAGGACAAAAAGCAATTTTAGATTAAGGCCGTAATGTAACAAAATGTGGAAAAAGTCAAGGGGTCTGAATACTTTCGAATGGATTGTTTGTAACAATGTGTACCCACATTATTATTATTATGTAAATACACAGGTTCTAGGGCCACTGAATGTAAAATGTGACCAGGGACTCATTCCACTGAAACCTTGGCTTGATTAGTTTGCCTACTCTGCCTCCGGTCGGTCTTGCGCTGCCCTGCTTGCTTCCTGTTTCCTGCCCTGCAAGCTGCCCCTGACACAAGCCTTGACACCAGATCTCCCCTCTGGCCCTGTATCCAATCCTCTGACCTCCCCTGGCCCTTCAGCTTGCTCTTTTAGGTCTGGGTTCTTGTTAGGCACTTTGGATGACCAACGCATTTGATTGAGAAATGTAATCAATTTTTTTTGCAAGCAATTAAGTTTCCACAGCGCACACAGGTGTGCAACAGTCCAGGATAGGTCATTTTTATATTACATTTTTTATTTAACCTTTATTTAACCAGGCAAGTCAGTTAAGAACAAATTCTTATTTTCAATGACGGCCTACACCGGCCAAACCCGGACGACGCTGGGCCAATTGTGCACCGCCCCATGGGACTCCCAATCACGGATGGTTGTGATACAGCCGGCCTTCCATTTTATAGGAGCCACTCAGCCAGAGAGCCAGAGACATGCAATACTGAAGAAGAAAACATTTGCAATACAATAAAAGGAAATAGAAGTTACAAAATACCCTCAAATGGTGTATGGAAAATAAATGGTATCTTTGACTAATACAAATAACTCTGTTTTTTACAGAGCATAGGCCTCTTGAGACTGAACAGGAGAAGTTTGGCAGGAGGCCCTTATGAAAACATACATCGAAAGGAATGAGTGTCAGAGATGAATCAACAATAGTCCTCTTGTTTCCAGACCAGATCATAATTCATTCTATAAACTGTGCAAATGAGCGTTATGCTGAGATAGTCAATTAGGCTAAGAGCTAATGTGTTTGGGTCACAGTTAAACAGGTTGGAGAGGAGAAGAAAATATGGGGCATTGGCTGGATGAGGAATTTCAAAGCCAAAGAGAATTACACCCATCATGATCAATCATCTCAGGCAGTAGGGTGACTACTCCATCCATACTTCATCAGTCTGACACGATGAGCACCGCACATGAGCAGGATGACCACATTGATTTCATCATGTACAGCAGAATGGGTTAAAGAATGGGTTTTTTACATGACTGATGCAATGAGTTAACACACATAAAATAATGCCTTGTCATTATAGCGGAAACAAAACTCCATAGCGACTGATTTAAAAACAGTTGCATGTGTAACTTAAATGTTTAACAGAGACACTGAGAAATATAGATGCACCAATCAGCAGTGTGTTGGTTGCTGCCAAACATACAAGGATAGTGTGTTCAGAGGCACACATTATGGCATTGAGTGTGTGTGTGTGTGAGTGAGATAACCACTAAGAAACAGCGAGGACAGAGAACTTTAAGGTCCTCTTGAAACCCACCAGATCAGATCCCAGAGGTGCAAAATGGAAGGCTCAAACACAACCATTGTCAAGGAAGATTCTCTTTTATTATTAAAGTGAGGGATAGCAAGCATGTTTTTAGCACATACACACTCTGCCTGTGAGGCTCGCCATGCCACTTGTGATAACGCACATTTTCCTGACTCATGGTGTTGCCTACTGTGGTGGGGAGAGAATGGAGAGGGGAGAGAGTCAGAGGAGGAGGTGCTTGGCGATTGAGGGCTGGGTGAAGTGTTTTCTCCCCCTACTGACTGAAATCCATTCTGGTATACTATTTCATTTTGGTGAGGTGCACACATGCACACACAAAGACTCAGACACACAGGGAGTTGAAGATTACACACATTGAGCTGTCACACAAACAAGTACTGTATGTGGCTGAGGAATGGTTCCGAGAAAAGTGATGGGGGAGAAAAGGTTGAGTTTCATTTGGACTGTTAATCAGGAAAATGAAAAGTGTTGCTGAGGTATGAATAGTGTATCAGGATTAGAGAAAATGGAGAGGGAAAATGAGAGAGAATAGAGGAAACGTATGACCTACATTCTGAGATGTGGAAAACCTTTAATTTGTAAAAAGGGCAAGGGACATTTGAGCACAGAGCATTAGAATAGTCTACAATACAGTTACTATTTTTGTAAAATGATTGGTGCAATAGGGCTTCCAATGGCTGTTTGGTGTTGTCAATGGATGCACACATGCTAAATAAAAGCCCAGACCCACACATGGAGGAACAGGGTGTCAGTGTGGTGAAGGAAGATTTTGATGCTAAATTCTGAAGCAGTAGACCTACTTACTATAATATGATGGATTATATAAAGGAAACATCTAATATAAATATTCAGATTTTGTACCAGGAAAGTGCTACTCAAAAATAACGTTCTTTGTCATTCCATGTGTGTTTAGTTTTGTGTTTAGTTTTTTTTAGTGTGTTTAGTATTGAGTTTAGTTTTTTTAGTTACTGTTGTTGAGTGACATCATGTCATTTTCTGTCCACTAAACAGCACTCACAGTGAGCAAAGTTGATCGGGATACAGAAAGTGTAACATTTAAATAGATGGAATAGCACTGTATATATAAAGTCAGTATAATAACGGTACTGTGCCTTTTTCTAAAATGTTTTATGAGATTGGAGATGTATACAGTACCAGTCAAAAGTTTAGACAAACCTACTCATTCAAGGGTTTTTCTTTATTTTTACTATTTTCTACATTGTAGAATAATAGTGAAGACATCAAAACTATTAACAAAAACATAAGGAATCATGTAGAAACCAAAAAAGTGTTAAACAAATCAAAATATATTTTAAAGCCACCCCTTAGTAAAAATATTCAAATGCAAAAATATATTTTATATTTGAGATTCTTCAATGTAGCCACCCTTTGCCTTGATGACTGGTTTGCACACTCTTGGCATTCTCTCAACCCGCTTCACCTGGGATGCTTTTCCAACAGTCTTAAAGGAGTTTCCACATATGCTGAGCACTTATTGGCTGATTTTCCTTCAGTCTGCGGTCCAACTCATCCCAAACCATCTCAATTGGGTTGAGGTTGGGTGACTTTGGAGGCCAAAGTCTGGTACTGTCTGGTACTGTATTTTGTTTCTGTCAGGGGGTGCTGCAGCACCCTCAGCACCCCTACTTCCTGTGACAATGCCATTCAGCAATCTCCATGCATTTACATTCGTCGTATGACATGAAGATAGATCTCTTTTGCCATGCACACCAGTGGTGGATCTTCCAGCAAGACAATAACCCCAAGCACACATCAAAATCAAAGAAATGGTTAATTGACCACAAAATCAACATTTTGCAATGGCCATCTCAGTCTCTGGACTTGAACCCCATTGAAAATCTGCGGTTTAAATTGTAGAGGGCAGTCAATAAGTGCAGGTTCTGGAAAGATTATATATGGAGAAATGGTCTAAGATCCCTCCTTGTGTGTTCTCCAAACGTATACTCAGTACCATTAACCTCGCAAGGTGAGGTATTAAAAGGTATTGAAAACAGAAATGCCAATCATTTTTATCACTTTCTTTTTGAGAAATAAATGATTCCTTGTTAAAAAATATTTTAGCAATTGTATTAGTATAAAAGATTAGAATTGTATATATTTTTTCGAACATACAATACATTTTTGTATTATTTATATATTTTATACAATCATTTTTGACCTGTGTTTTTCTGTGGTTGTGTGATTGTTTGTTTGTCTGTGTTTGTGTGAGTCAGAGAGTGAAAGATGTGTGCATTTGAGTGTGTATGTTGTGCATTTGTACTGACATGAAAAGGCACTTCCACGCCCAAATATTACTGTCTAAAAATAAAGTAGTGACGTCAAACAACAGTTATTTCAGTTGGTCAGTTTCATCCTCCCATCTCAAGAGATACACAGAAACACAAAACTAGTGTTCACTTTTAGGTTCAACTGGAAGAAATATAGAATAAATATTGCTTTTAAAATGAGTCACAGACTGTTTTGATACTTTGGGTATGTAGACTATTTGTAGAATTTTTGTCTGGTGATGAATCATGTGCTGTAAATACATTGAGCCATAAATATCAAGATAAAACATCGGTCAGATTTAGATAATGTAGGTACCAAATATTCTATGTTTTTGTGAGGATTGTATCAGATTGGTCACCTTTCATTTTCATGCGACTAAATTGCAGACTAATTGCTAATAGATTTCATGCGTATTTCCACAATCCAGTATATAGGTTTCACTTTGTTGCAAGCAGCAAAAACATTTACAGATCGATTCTACATTCATTTTTACGTAATCCACATAAACCTTAAATAAGTGCCACAGTCTCTTATATAGTATTGTGCAGGTAAAAATAAACACAAACTCAAATTGTTCCATAAATAAGGAGGGTATGGTTCAGAAGAGCTCAAATACATTTCTATTGGTATTGCTTACACAAGCAGACAGTTCTGAAGATGCAATGATAAGAGGACAAACGCTAGACATGAGTGACTTTTAGGGATTGTTAACTTGATAAATATTCATATCACATCCAATACTCTGCAGTGGGGCTTAGATATGAGTCATACAGCACACTAGACACCATCTATGTGACTGGAAGGAGAAGCTCAGGTAGGGTGTATTACCATTCAACTGCAAACAAACATCCCCAGTGAAAGAAAAAAAAAGTTTATAACAATTAATAAACATCAACAGAAAATAGAAATTACCCTGAAATTGAAGATGATGAAATAATCCAATACTGTTCAGTTCACGTAGAAAGACTAGCTGTGTCCGGTGGAATATAAGGCACATCATAGTGGGGGTTGAACAGATGCTCTTAATGTGCTCATGGAAATCCACCACCTATGAAACACCAATGGAATCCCTGTGACCGATAACTCAAATCATAATGACTGTAGGTGTTTGGTAAGCTATAAGGTCTGTCAGATAGAACACTCAAAGGGGCTTTTGAAACCTCTGTGGAAGCACAACGGCATAGTTGTTAAAGACAGGAAAGATCAGCAAAAAGTGTATGAAGTTTTGAAAGGGCCAACTAGAGAGTGGTTCCAGAATCCCTACAGCTTGCAGAAGCTATGTGAACATCATGAGCAGGAGGTCTTGGCTTGGACTTATTACAAACCTAAGGCAGACCTCTAATTTTTTACTTTTTCTCCTTTGGCTGACTTCAAAATCTGCACTGTAAGCCCCCCCCCCCCATGTTCCTGATGCCTCCTGCTCCAGTTTCCCAGCAGTCTATAGTTGGCAGAAACTACCTCAAACTCTATGGTGTTGTCATCCTATACTACCCATGCCAAACTATCCATCTGCTGTGAAACACATAACTTCTTCAGAGGTTTTCCATTGTTATACCGTCTGCGTGTTTGCATGCAGACCCATGCAAGTACTCAAATACAGTACAAACATGACAGATTTTGGGGTCAGGCAATATTAAAGTGCAGGTAATATAGCCAGCAGAAGAAGAAAAAACATACAGCGCCTTCAGAAAGAATTCACACCCCTTGACTTTTTCCACATTTTGCTGTGTTACAGCCTGAATTTAAAATGGAATAAATTTAGATTTTTGTGTCACTGGCCTACAAACAATACCCCATAATGTCAAAGCGTAATTATGCTTTTCAATTTGTTTTCAAATTAATTAAAAATGAAAATCTGAATTGTCTTTAGTCAATAAGTATTCAACCCCTTTGTTTTGACAAGCTTAAATAAGTTAAGGAGTAAAAATGTGCGTAGCAAGTCACATAATAATTGCATGAACTCACTCTGTGTGCAATAATAGTGGTTAACATGATTTATGAATAACTACCTCAAATAAAAGCATGGTGAGCATGGTGAAGTTACTAATTACACTTTGGATGGTGTATCAATACACCCAGTCACTACAAAGATACAGGTGTCCTTCCTAACTCAGTTGTGGGAGAGGAAGGAACCCGCTCAGGGATTTCACCATGAGGCCAATGGTGACTTTAAAACAGTTACAGAGTTTAATGGCTGTGATAGGAGAAAACTGAGGATGGATCAACAACATTGTAGTTACTCCACAATACTAACCCAATTGACAGAGTGAAAAGAAGGAAGCCTGCACAGAAAAAAAAGAATCCAAAACATGCAACCTGTTTGCAACAAGGCACTAAAGTTAAACTGCAAAACATGTGGCAAAACAAATCCATTTTTTGTCCTGAATACAAAGTGTTGTTTTTGGGCCAAATCCAAAACAACATATTACTGAGTACCACACTCCATATTTTCAAGCATAGTGGTGGCTGCATCATGTTATGGGTATGCTTGTAATCATTAAGGACTGGGGAGTTTTTCAGGATAAAAAATAAACGGAATGGAACTAAGTACAGGCAAAATCCTTGAGGAAAACCTGTCTCAGTCTGATTTCCACCAGACACCGAGAGATGAATTCACCTTTCCTCAGTAAAATAACCTAAAGCACAAGGCCAAATCTACTCTGGAGTTGCTTACCAAGAAGACAGTGAACGTTCCTGATTGACCAAGTTACAGTTTTTAGTTAAATCTGCTTGAAAATCTATGGCAAGACTTGAAAATGGTTGTCTAGCAATGATCAACAACCAATTTGAAAAGGTTTGAAGAATTTTGAAAATAATATTGGCCAAATATTGTCCAATAAAGGTGTGCAAAGCTCTTAGAGGCTTAGCCAAAAAGACTCACAGCTTTAATCACTGCCAAAGGTGATTCTAACATGTATCGACTCAGGGGTGTGAATACTTATGTAAAATAAATATTTCTGTATTTCATTTTCCAAAAACTTGCACAAATGTCTAAAATCGTATTTGTGTATAGACATATTTTTATTTAATCAATTTTGTATTCAGGCTGTAACACAACAGAATATGGAATAATACTTTCTGAAGGCACTGTGCATGCAGCATTGGACAATAAAATTACTTGTATTTATTTTAATCATGTGTTTTTTTTGCAGTTTAACTCTACAATGTATTCCATGTTTAGAGCATGGTGGTGTTTATGGACCTATAACAGAGTATTTCTGTACAACTGCCAACTACGCCATCAAAAGAGCCTGATCAGGCTGTCACGATTTTAGGGGACAGTCCCAGTTGTAAATAGTCTGTCCCTTGTGATATTCTGTTTCTGGGAACGTCCTAGTTTTGCAAGCCAAATGTCATTCAAAAAACACTACAGTACATACAACATATCAACTTTTCTTATATATGTGTGAAAATATTTGTATTTTTTTATTGTTATTTCACCTTTATTTAACCAGGTAGGTTAGTTGAAAACATGTTCTTATTTGCAACTGTGACCTGGCCAAGATAAAGCAAAGCAGTTCGACACATACAACAACACAGAGTTACACATGGAATAGTCACGACTTCCGCCGAAGTCGGCTCCTCTCCTTGTTCGGGCGGCGTTCAGCGATGGACGTCACCGGCTTTCTAGCCATCACCGCTCCATTTTTCAGATATCCATTTGTCTTGTCTTGTTTCCATACACACCTGGTTTTCATTTCCCCAATCAATCTACTTGTATTTAACCCTCTGTTTCCCATCATGTTTTGTGTGTAATTGTTTCATGTTAAGTGGTGTTAGTTTACGCGCTTTACTTTTATGTTCCGTTTTTTGAGCGCATTTGATTTATGTAGTGCTCTCGTTTTTGGAACTATAATAAAAGTGCACCTGTTCATTATACTCTGCTCTCCTGCACCTGACTTTGCCTCCAATAGACCATTGGCAGGAATAAACAAACATACAATCAATAATACAGTGGAAGAATCTATATACAGCATGTGCAAATGAGGTAGGATTAGAGAGGTAAGGCAACACATAGGCCATGGAGGCAAAGTCATTACAATAGAGCAATTAAACACTGGAATTATAGGATGTGCAGAAGATGAATGTGCAAGTTGAGATACTGGGGTGGAATGGAGCAAAATAAATAAATACAGTATGGGGATGAAGTAGATTGGATGGGCTATTTACAGATGAGCTATGTACAGGTGCAGTGATCTGTGAGCTGCTCTGACAGCTGGTGCTTAAAGCTAGTGAGGTAGGTAAGAGTCTCCAGCTTCAGAGATTTTTGCAGTTTGTTCCATTCATTGGCAGCAGAGAACTGGAGGGAGAGGCGGCCAAAGGAAGTATTGGCTTTGGGGGTGACCAGTGAGATATATCTGCTGGAGCGCGTGCTACAGGTGGGTGCTGCTATGGTGACCAGTGAGCTAAGATAAGGCAGGGCTTTACCTAACAGAGACTTGTAGATGACCTGGAGCCAGTGGGTTTGGCGACGAGAATAAAGCGAGGGGCAGCCAACGAGAGCATACAGGTCGCAGTGGTGGGTAGTATATGGGGCTTTGGTGACAAAACGGATGGCACTATGATAGACCGCATCCAATTTGTTGAGGAGAGTGTTGGAGGCTATTCTGTAAACGACATCGCTGAAGTCGAGGACCGATAGGATGGTCAGTTTTACGAGGGTATGTTTGGCAGCATGAGTGAAGGATGCTTTGTTATGAAATAGGAAGCCACTTCTAGACTTAATTTTGGATTAGAGATGTTTAATGTGAGTCTGGAAGGAGAGTTTACAGTCTAACCAGACACCTAGGTATTTGTACTTGTCCACATATTCTAAGTCAGAACCGTCCAGAGTAATGATGCTGGACGGGTGGGCAGGTGCGGGCAGCGATCGGTTGAAGAGCATGCATTTAGTTTTACTTGCATTTAAGAGCAGTTGGAGGCCATGGAAGGAGAGTTGTATGGCATTGAAGCTCATCTGGAGGTTAGCTAAGACAGTGTCCAAAGAAGGGCCAAAGGTATACAGAATGGTGTCATCTCCGTGAAGGTGGATCAAAGAATCACCAGCAACGAGAGTGACATCATTGATGTATACAGAGAAGAGAGTCGGCCCGAGAATTGAACCCTGTGGCACCCCCATAGAGACTGCCAGAGGTCCGGACAACAGGCCCTCCGATTTGACATATTGAACTCTATCAGAGAAGTAGTTGGAGAACCAGGTGAGGCATTCATTTTAGAAACCAAGGCTGTTGAGTCTGCCAATAAGAATGTTGTGATTGACAGAGTCGAAAGCCTTAGACAGGTCGATGAATATGGCTCCACAGTAATGTCTCTAATCGATGGCGGTTATGATATAATTTAGGACCTTGAGCGTGGCTGAGGTGCATCCATGATCAGCTCAGAAACCAGATTGCATAGCGGAGAAGGTACGGTGAGATTCGAAATGGTCGGTAATCTGTTTGTTAACTTGGCTTTCAAAGACCTTAGAAAGGCAGGGTAGAATAGATATAGGTCTGTAGCAGTTTGGGTCTAGAGTGGCTCCCCCTTTGAAGAGGGGGACGACCGCGGCAGCCTTACAATCTATGGGAATCTCAGACGATACGAAAGAGAGGTTGAACAGGCTAGTAATAGGGGTTGCAATAATTTCGGCAGATAATTTTAGAAAGAGAGGGTCCAGATTGTCTAGCCCGGCTGATTTGTAGGGGTCCAGATTTTGCAGCTCTTTCAGAACATCAGCTATCTGGATTTGGGTGAAGGAGAAGAGGGGGAGGTTTGGGATAGTTTCTGAGGGGAGCACAGGGCTGTTGACCGGGGTAGTGACAGTGTTTCCTAGCCTCAGTGCAGTGGGCAGCTGGGAGGAGGTGCTCTAATTCTCCATGGACTTTACAGTGTCCAGAACTTTTTTGAGTTTGTACTACAGGATGCAAATTTCTGTTTGAAAAAGCTAGCCTTAGCTTTCCTAACTGCCTGTGTATATTGGTTCCTAACTTCACTAAAAAGTTGCAGGGGCTGTTCGATGCTAATGCAGAACGCCACAGGATGTTTTGTGCTGGTCAAGGGCAGACAGGTCTGGAGTGAACCAAGGGCTATATCTATTCCTAGTTCTACATTTTTTTGAATGGAGCATGCTTATTTAAGATGTTGAGGAAGGCACTTTTAAAGAATAACCAGGCACTCTGCAGGCTCTCTCTGCAGTAGATTGCAACACCGCCCCCTTTGGAAGTTCTATCTTGGCGGGAAAATGTTATAGTTAGGGATGGAAATGTCAGGGTTTTTGGTGGTTTTCCTAAACCAGGATTCAGACATGGTTAAGACATCCGGGTTGGCAGAATGTGCTAAAGCAGTGAATAAAACAAACTTAGGGAGTATAAAAAATATATCTCAACCTAAACCTGCATTTGGAATTAATGGAAAAACACAACAAACATGTTTGATTTATTTTTTACAATTAGCGTTCACATAATATAACCTAATCCTCACCAAGTCTCTGGTTAATTTATCTCAGGAGATTACATCAGAAGACAATCAAAAGAACTGAGACAAGTATTCTCAGAATTAATTAATTAATTAATAAGGCATACAGCACTGACCAAATACATTGAAGTGTTCACAAAACAGATATTGATTCCTGAGTTCCTTGGACTCCTCAAGGTGACATCATAACATTCTCCACATTCAGAAGATGACTGCCTGGAAAGTACAGTTTCCTTTTTAAGAACATAGCCAGAGCTCCACACAATGTACTCTCCATTTTGTTGAGTCTGGGGCATTTTTTATGACAATGAGGAATGTAAATATTGAAACTTGTCATGCTATGTAATGGGATCTGGCAAGGCATCCTGAGTTGTGTACAGCAAGCCAAGGCCAGCTAATGGCAGTTTACATTTTTCAGGACTGAGAAATATATTTCTGAATGAGTCTTATGTAAATACCCTCAGATCAGCTGGGTCAAGGGAAGTATGTTATGCCAGCATTGGAGTGTGTCACCCCCACTGAGAGCTAACACAGAGGAGAGGGATTTTCATTAAATCATTTTTCTTGTGTGCAAGCCTGAGCACATAAATATTTTCCTTTTTTTACATTCTCCCACCAACAATATTTCCATGCATCAGGCCTTTGGTATGATGTCTCAGTTTGTATTGCTAATGGCAACTTAATTACAGGAACATAACTTTTAGGCTTCATGTCTTCATACACAAGTAATGAGAGAGGTTGAAAAATTAAACAGGATTGAGTTCATATATTTTCTCTTAATTAAGAAGAAAAAATGTAACCAAAGTTATGTTTGTAATGTGTGCAGTTGTACAGAGTGGACCGACTTGATTTAAAGGTAATGTAATTAACTTACATATAATTTAACATATTTATCTTATGAGACAATACACCATGCAAGTGACGTGGCAAATAGCCTTGTAGTTCTTTTTTTTACATTTTGTAGGCTTTTTGAATGTTCTTCAGTACAAAATTTTTATAAAAGGCATTTAGCAGAAGGGGAAGAGACAGGTTAAATAAGGATCTTTAAGCCTTGAGAGAGACATGGATTGTGTGTGTGCCATTCAGATGGTGAATGGGCAAGACAAAATATGTAAGTTCCTTTGAACGAGGTATGGTAGTAGGTGCCAGATGCACCAGTTTGTGTCAAGAACTGCAACGCTGCTGGCTTTGTAACGCTCAACAGTTTCCGTGCATATCAAGAATGGTCCACCACCCAAAGGACATCCAGCCAACTTGACACAACTGAAGGAAAGCATTGAGAGTCAACATGGGCCAGCATCCTTGTGGAATGCTTTCAACACCTTGTTGAGTCCATGCCCTGACGAACTGAGGCTCTTCTGAGGGCAAAAGGGGGGGGGGGTGCAACTCAGTACTAGGAAGTTGTTTCTAATGTTTGTTATACTCAGTGTATGACTTTGTTTTCATGATGACATAATCTTGAAGCCCATTCAGCAGACCAGGGACATGAACACGGAAGTATCATGTAAGAACAGGCTTGGGGTCAATTCCATTTAAATTCCAGTCAATTCAGGAAGTACACTGAAATTCAAATTCAAATTGACTCCAACTCTGGTAGGAATATGTCTCTTTCATGACATATTGAATAGTAGGAGGAGAGTTCAATTAGGGCTATTAACACCTACAACGACTGATTACCAAATAAAGAATAAACCACTATGGTGTGCAGTGCAGTTCTATGAAGAAAAAACTATTCAGTCTGGGATGGTATCATGTTGTAAAAAGCAATACAAGGTAGTTCTATCAATTTTCATGATAATGACAATGCAGGCCACTATTTAGTCTGGTCTTTGTTGTCATCCACAGGAATTATTCTCTTCTGTACTAGATACATGAGGCAGGAAAGTAAAGGGCCATATAATCGGTTGCACGAGGAGGGAAATTACAATAATTTGTGCTAACTGAGCATCTCTGCCCAATCACAAAGATGAATGTGAGAAGCAGGGCATGCAGCTATTAATATGAATATGGGCATGTGCTTAAACTACAGACACAGGAATGGAAATTCACAAGTTCCGTGCATATCAAGAATGGTCCACCACCCAAAGGACATCCAGCCAACTTGACACAACTGAAGGAAAGCATTGAGAGTCAACATTCCCTGTAGGCCCTGAGGACTAGTACTGGTGGCTGGGTCTTTATAGATCAGGTGTTAATGTACACGTACATTTGGAGTCTCAGCCCAGGAAATGAATATGTCTGGGGGTGAGCTGCAGAGTGTCATCCATTGGATCTTAGAGCTCCAGTGATATCAGAGGAGAGAGAGAGAGAGGGGGAGGGGATGGAAGGAGGCAGTAGGGAATGGATGAATGTGTGCTGTATTTTTAGCCTTTCATTCATAAAATACGATGTATATTTTTAGCTTTTCATTCAGAAAAGAAATAGAGAAATGCAGCAGCTCACCCTGCCTCTGGGACCTGGGAAGGCGTCATCCTGGAACTAACAAGACTTACATTGAATGCAGAGCAGCTTTACACTTATTTTCCCTTTTTTTGTTTTACATGACTTTGTAAATTAATGCATTGTTGCAGCAGCTCATTAGCAATGTGATGAGTGTTGAAATGACGTAACCATTTTTGTGTGTGTATTTTTAGTTGAACAAGTGTATAACTAATAAGTTAGCTAAGTTAGCTTCATTAAATGTGCCTGAGCTTGTTCTTTAACTTTATTTTAATCTCTAGCAATGTATACACCCTAGTATTTACTAAGCATGTTGTGAAAGCCATGCGTCCAAATTGTCTGAAGTGAGACACAACAATGTCTCTAATCTAGAAATAGAATACATCATTCACTCCAAATAGCCTACCAATACAGTATCATTAGGTTATTAGGTACAAACTGGAGAACATTCCAGTGTTAATGAGCAATATGACAATCTACAGCGTATGATTTCACCTGCAGCTGCCACAAATGGTGTGATGAAAATGTTTTGTTCATGGTTAAGAAATCAAGTGATACTGTTTAGATTCTCTCTATGTATTGTATACAGTAGCTGCTATTCAGTATATACAGTATCCTATACAGTAGCTGCTATTCTTAGACTGGCAACAGCCGAGGTAATCTAATGTTGCATGTTAGAACTCGCCTTGAATCATGTATTATTTCCTGATTGTGTTTACCTATTGTTTTGTTCCTCAATATGAGTGTGTTTCTGTCCCGTTTTGAATCACCGTGGCAGATGTAGACTTCACCCTGAGTGCATCACAAGGCTACGGTTTTGGTATAATAAGTATGAGATTTAAATTCATTTCACAGACCACATTTCCTAATGCTGAAGCAGAGCATTTTATAAATGAAGATGACTCATCCTCTGATTCATGGACACAGGGGATCTGCGTGGTCCAAAGGTAACTTCTAACTAGATTCATAATCTTTCCCTCATTAAAAAAGTGTTGCCAAAAAATGATAATTTCAGAGTATAATTACCATAAAGAAACAGTTTTCAATTACCATGTATGGCATTAAAAGCTAGCATTGAATACACATGTAATAGTGATTATTTAATCAACAGTTTATTATTAGCTCTTTTTTTAGAAAATATGCTGTAAGATTCATGACAAATGAACTAGCGCTAA
Organism: Oncorhynchus tshawytscha; assembly: GCF_018296145.1. Taxonomy (NCBI): domain Eukaryota; kingdom Metazoa; phylum Chordata; class Actinopteri; order Salmoniformes; family Salmonidae; genus Oncorhynchus; species Oncorhynchus tshawytscha. The sequence goes on along the minus strand of NC_056440.1, from coordinate 68,300,614 downwards.
CCCTAACCCTAGCTTCATGTCCACATCCCAATTAAACCCTGACTGTAGCCTCAACAACAATCCTATCTTCAACCCTAATCCTAGCGTCAGATCCACATCCTGGTTCAACCATAATCCTAAACTCAACAACAACCCTAACCTCAACACTAACCCTAGCTTCAGGTCCACATCATGGTTCAACCCTAATCCTAAACTAAACAACAACCCTAACCCTAGCTTCAGGTCCACATCATGGTTCAACCCTAATCCTAAACTCAACAACAACAACCCTAACCTCAACCCTAACCCTAACACAACATAACATGTTCCTTGGCCTTAGTTGAGCAGTGTTTGCGCCACTGTGTAAGCTTCTTTAATAGCCCTCTGTGTTTCCACACATGTACTGTACAGTAGGTGGTCTGTCACTTACAGAATGCTGGGTCAGTCACCTTCTGTGCTAACATCTGCACAATGTGTTCTTCTGCACACCAGTAGACAGAGACTTTGGAGGTAATTTTCCAATACACCATAAACCTTAATTTCACCTCAATGGATGTGTTGAGCTTGCCCTGAGGTTCTTGTCCATCCAATTGTTGGACTGTATGTAGAACACATTTTATGACTATGTGGTTGGGAAAAAAGAAAACATCTGAAACTGATGATAACCTTCACAAGGAAAAACAACATTCACAAGAAAGAACAGAATCAGTAGTAACTAAAACAGTTGAACATTAAATGTCTGTTTTAGGACTTCCTCGGCCTCATATCCCACCGTTTCTTAAGTCGGCCCTCCTGGGTCAACTGTCACTGGGGCTAGACTTTAACTGCAGTGGGCTAAATCTGGGTCACAGAGTATTTCTTGATAGTCTTAAACAAATCTACTTTGAAACAAAAATATACACCTCATACACATTTTTATGGTCTTAAAAATGCAAATAGTCTGGGGTAGCCATTTGATAAGATGTTCAGGAATCTTATGGCTTGGGGGTAGAAGCTGTTTTACAAGCCTCTTGGACCTAGACTTGGTACTCCAGTACCGCTTACCGTGCGGTTGCAGAGAGAACAGTCTGTGATTAGGGTGGCTGGAGTCTTTGACAATTTTTTGGGCCTTCCTCTGACACAGCCAAGTATATAGGTCCTGAATGGCAGGAAGCTTGGCCCCAGTGATGTACTGGGTTGTACGCACTACCCTTTGTAGCACCTTACCGAGCAGTTGCCATACCAGGCAGTGATGCAACCGGTCAGGATGCTCTTGGTGGTGCAGCTGTAGAACTTTATGAGGATCTGGGGACCCATGCCAAATCTTTTCAGTCTCCTGAGGGGGATAAGGCATTGTCGTGCCCTCTTCACAATGTTCTTGGTGTGTTTTGACCATAATAGTTTGTTATTGATGTGGACACCAAGGAATTGAAACTCTCGACCTGCTCCACTACAGACCTGTCGATGTGAATGGGGGCGTGTTCAGCCCGCCTTTTCCTGGAGTCCACGAACATCTCCTTTGTCTTGCTTGCGTTGAGGGAGAGGTTCTTGTCCTGGTACCACACTGCCAGGTCTCTGACTTCCTTCCTATAGGCTGTCTCATCATTGTCGATGATCAGGCCTACCACTGGTGTGTTGTCAGCAAACTTAATGATGTTGTTGGAGTCGTGCTTGGCCACATAGTCTTGAGTGAACAGCGAGTACAGGAGGGGATTAAGCATGCACCCCTGAGGGCCCCCGTGTTGAGGATCAGCATGGCAGATGTGTTGTTGCCTACCCTTACCACCTGGGGGCCAGGATCCAGTTGCAGAGGGAGGTGTTTGGTCACAGTGTCCTTCTCTTAGTGATGAGCTTTGTGGGCTATGGTGTAGTCAATGAACAGCATTCTCACATAGGTGTTCCTTTTGTCCAGGTGGGAAAGGCCAGTGTGGAGTGCGATTGAGATTGTGTCTTCAGTGGATCTGTTGGGGCAGTATGGAGTGGGTCTAGGGTTTCCAGGATGATTTTGTATTATTTGTATTATTTTTTTCATTGTAGGGGGTAGATCAGCTTTAATATTGCAGATAGATTGTAGCTTCCATCAATGTAATAATTTCCAATCCCCCATATATATGTTTTGTAAATATATTTATATATACAGTTGAAGTCGTAAGTTTACATACACCTTAGCCAAATACATTTAAGCACAGTTGAAATGTCAGAATAATAGTAGAGAGAATTATTTATTTCAGCTTTTATTTCTTTTATCACATTCCCAGTGGGTCAGAAGTTTACATACACTCAATTAGTATTTGGTAGCATTGCCTTTAAATTGTTTAACTTAGGTCAAATATTTTGGGTAGCCTTCCACAAGCATCCCACAATAAGTTGGGTGAATTTTGAACTGTTCCTCCTGACAGAGCTGGTGTAACTGAGTCAGGTTTGTAGGCCTCCTTGCTCGCACAGACTTGTTCCGTTCTGCACACAGATTTTCTATAGGATTGAGGTCAGGGCTTTGTGATGTCCACTCCAATATCTTGACTTTGCTGTCCTTTAGCCATTATGCCACAACTTTGGAAGTATGCTTGGGGTCATTGTCAATTTGGAAGACCCATTTGCGACCAAGCTTTAACTTCCTGATTTACCACAATGTGATGCTGCCACCCCCCATGCTTCACGGTTGAAATGGTGTTCTTCGGCTTGCAAGCAGCCCCCTTTTTCCTCCAAACATAATGATGGTCATTATGGCCAAACATTTCTATTTTAGTTTCATCAGACCAGAGGACATTCCTCCAAAAAGTATGATCGTTGTCCCCATGTGCAGGTGCAAATTGTAGTCTGGCTTTTTTTATGGCGGTTTTGGAGCAGTGGCTTCTTCCTTGCTGAGCAGCCTTTCGGGTTATGTCGATATAGGACTCATTTTACTGTGGATATAGATACTTTTGTACCTGTTTCCTCCAGAATTTTCACAAGGTCCTTTGCTGTTGTTCTGGGATTGATTTGCACTTTTCGCTCCAAAGTACTTCATCTCTAGGAGACAGACCGCGTCTCCCTCTAGAGCGGTATAATGGCTGCGTGGTCCCATGGTGTTTTTACTTGCGTACTATTGTTTGTACAGATTAACATGGTACCTTCAGGCATTTGGAAATTGGTCCCAAGGATGAACCAGACCTGTGGAGGTCTACAATATTTTTTCTGAGGTCTTGGCTGATTTCTTTTGATTTTCCCATGATGTCAAGCAAAGAGGCACTGAGTTGGAAGGTATGCCTTGAAATACATTCACAGGTACACCTCCAATTGATTTAAATTATGTCAATTAGCCTATCAGAAGCTTCTAAAGCCATGACATCATTTTATGGAATTTTCCAAGCTGTTTAAAGGCACAGTCAACTTAGTGTATGTAAACTTCTGACCCACTGGAATTGTGATAAAGTGAATTATAAGTGAAATAATCTGTCTGGAAACAATTGTTGGAAAAATTACTTGTGTCATGCACAAAGTAGTTGTCCTAACCGACTTGCCAAAACTATAGTTTGTTAACAGGAATTTTGTGGAGTGTTTGAAAAACAAGTTTTAATGACTCCAACCTAAGTGTAAGTAAACCTCCGACTTCAACTCTAAACACGCACACATCTTTAAAAAAATATTTTCCTTCATTATTTTCCGCTAACCCTACCACCCCTCCCGCTAACCCTACCACCCCTCCCCTAACACGTAGGCTTCTACTTCCAGCTTATACATACTATATACATTTTACAGACACAATATATATTGCAATAGTTATATGTTGTTTGTTTTTTGTCCTGTCCTTCCTCTGCCCTCAACCTCTCCCATCTTTTTCTGATGTCCATCCAGTTTGATTTCTATTTGCCATATATTTTTAATTGTGCTGTTTCAACAAACAGTTGAACCTACAGTATATACATTTTACAGACACAGTATATTTTACATTTGTTATCTTGTTGTTATTAGTCCCACCCTTCAGCTCTTCTCAAACCCTCCCATCTGTCTCTTAACACCATCCATATTGGATTTCTATTTGCCATATATTTTTCCACTGTGCTGTGATGCTTCACAAAAGTTCTGAACCTTTTAATTCTAATAATTTCTACAGATTGTAAATAAAATATTTTTTTGCCAAAAGTATTATTATATGATTGATCGATTGACTATGACTTTTTAAATCATCCAGTATTGCTATGTGCAGCGTTAGTTCCAGTTAAATGTTGCAATTCTTCAGCAATTCCTGGACCAAAAACAAGCTACATATGGACAGTACCAAAATAAATGATCTAATAACTCTGTCTCTTCACAGCAAAATGTGTAAAGCTGGGACGGTTGTATATATATTGGTTGCAAGAATTTTGTATAACATTTAAATAAAAATAAAATACGTTTTGAATCTAGAGTCATTTTGCATATCAGTTCCTAAACCATGTGCCATGGAATCGGTACATCAAAAATCTCTTCCCAAATATTTTGCAATCTATATGCCACAGAGGTCCATTTTTTGGTCCTTAAATGAAACTGGTTGATGGTGTTGATGTGAGCCATGACCAGCCTTTCAAAGCACTTCATGGCTACCGACGTGAGTGCTACAGGGCGCTAGTCATTTAGTCAGGTTACCTTTGCTTTCTTAGGCACAGGGACTATGGTGGTCTGCTTGAAACATATAGGTATTACAGACTTGGTCAGGGAGAGGTTGAAAATGTCAGTGAAAACACTTGCCAGTTGGTCCGCGTACGCTTTGAGTACACGTCCTGGTAATCTGTCTGGCCTTGTGAATGTTGACCTGTTTTAAGGTCTTGCTTAAATCGGCTACGGAGAGCGTGATCACACAGTCGTCCGAAACAGCGGGTGCTCTCATGCATGCTTCAGTTTTGCTTGCCTCGAAGCGAGCATAAAAGGCATTTAGCTCACCTGGTAGACTCGCGTCACTGAGCAGCTCGTGGCTAGGTTTCTCTTTGTAGTCCGACGAGCGTGAGAGCCGGTATAGTAGGATTCAATCTTAGTCCTGAATTGACGCTTTGGCTGTTTGATGGTTTGTCTGAAGGCACAGTGGGATTTCTTATAAGCGTCCGGATTAGTGTCCCGGTCCTTGAAAGCGGCAGCTCTAGCCTTTAGCTCATTGAGGATTTTGCCTGTAATCCATGGCTTCTGGTTGGGATATGTACGTATGGTCACTATGGGGACAATGTCATCGATGCACTTATTGATGAAGCCGGTGACTGAGGTGGTATACTCCTCAATGCCGTTGGTTGAATCCCGGAACATATTCCAGTCTGTGCTAGAGAAACAGTCCTGTAGCGTAGCATCCGTGTCATCTAACCACTTCCATATTGAGTGAGTCACTGGTACTTCCTGCTTTAGTTTTTGCTTGTAAGCAGAAATCAAGGATAGAATTCTGGTCAGATTTTCCAAATGGAGGGCGAGGGAGAACATTGTACGCGTCTCTGTGTGTGGAGTAAAGGTGGTCTAGAGTTTTTTTTCTTCTGGTTACAAGTGACATGCTGGTATAAATTAGGTAAATGGATTGCAGTTTTGCCTGCACAGGTGTGCTAAGCTTTCAGCATCATATCCAAGAAGACTCAAGGCTGTAATCACTTCCAAAGCTGCTTCAAGAAAGTACTGAGTAAAGGGTCTGAATACTTATTTAAATGTTATATTTCAGTTTTTTATAAGTAATACAAATTCTAAAAACCTGTTTTTGCTTTGTTATTATGGGGTATTGAGTGTAGATTGATGAGGGTGAAAAAACTATTTAATCAATTTTAGAAAAAGGCTATAACGGAACAAAATGTGGAAATAGTCAAGGGGTCTGAATCGTTTCCTAATGCACTGGATTTAGTATACTTTTATCTAAAATAGATAACCTTTTTAGTGATTTACTCTTTTTATTTTTATGAAATTCAATGAGGAGGATGTTCCTCCCTTTCTTCTTCTGAGGAGCATCCACTGGTGAGGGTCATTCAATGTTTTGAGTTCTTCTGCAAGAAAAATTAATTGATCCAAACATGATGGAGATTCATCCAAGGATAAGGATGTTCATCGATGACATCCATTATTTCCTATATTATTCTCATTTACATTTGTTCAGGGGCATTGTAATGTATTCAGAAATTCCATACATGCATGCATGTTTACATACAGTGAGTGAGGCTACATGCTTCCACTGCACGTACCAAACCTTACTCTAAAACCTTGACCTCAGGAAACGCGCTTTGGTTCACGCCTTGTGTTTGTTTGTGTATGTAGCTACGTACCACAGTGTGACTGTGGGAGGGAGCTGTCGTGTTGTGAGGCTGCACATGAAACAAGGTGCTTGGAGCCTCAATATGGGAGGAAGTAATAACTCTTAATGTTGGGCACTTGGGAGCTGTACGGGGCCTCATTATCTCCCTAAACCCTTTAGGCTTTCGGATGTTCTCACCTTCCGCCCACCGCTGACCTATGACTCACCAGCCTCTGTATCCTCACGCTAAACCTTTATTAGATTACCTTAAATCACTAAGCCTCATATTATAGGCAAAGACACTTTTTTTTATCTGCGTCTCTCTCGATGTTCTCTTCTCCCTCTCTTCTGATGAAACTGTGCATGCCTGGCAGTGTCTGTCTACGTGTACAGATAAGTTTGCATTCATTACCCCACCACTCAATGTGAACCACTGCAGGGTGAATCAAACACATTCACATCAGTACTGTGCTTGAGTTTGTGCTGTGTAGAACTTGATTCCAGGCAATAACATGGAGGACAGTGAATAGAATCACCTGAGAAGCAGTGAGCTAATGGCTACATATTTTACATGGGCAGCATGTAAAAGCAAGAACTGTCATCTCTCTACCTGGGCAGAGCCCTCCATAAGGCAAATAAAATAGAGGTTGACTCTTCCCATCCACTCCACCCTGAATTCCAGTTCCTTCTCTCTAGCCGCGGGTACAGAATACCTAAGGTTAAAAAAAGGGCCAAGTATTCAAAATGCAGTTCTGTAATTTAACTAAATGTTGGACTAATTGCATTTAGCACTTGCACTATGAAACTGCACTTACCCTGCCTATTTGTTTGTAAATATCTTTTGCAATTTAATTTTTTTGTTTATATGTGATATGTTTTATGACTGCAGCAAGATGAATTGCCTCTCTGAGGACATTAAAGTTTTCTTAATCTGAACGGGATTTAATGACAGAAACAATACCAGACACACTCAGCTGACGGAAGGCAGGCTACATAGGACAACCCCTTTTGAAAGATTAAAAAGTGTTATTCCTGGGATGCGCAAGTCAGGACTACCTAATTAGTTACTGCTATAGTTAGGTAAAATAGACATGTGGACTAATGATTGACGTTAATGAATTAGCACCAAGGCAACAAAAAAATTGCCTGGTGGGTAAAGCCTTTGATTTTGGACTGATCTCTGTGTAATTCAAACAACATTTATTACATTAAGGAAATCATCCGTTGCAAGAGAGGTTATGACGATATCTTGATATCAGTGATTGTCAGTTGCAAGTGACCCACAAATCAGCAAAGATAGAATCTACTGGGATTATATCATACTGGTAGTCATGTGAAGGGCTGAATTTACACAATGAGTCATTTCCCCATGATCCTCTCTGATTTATGTGATAATCACTGAGTGGGCCTTAATTACTTTTTAAATATTTTATAGTACGCAACAAGGGACATGACAAAAAGAGTAATATGATCCAAAAGTCTGTTTCTAAATATGTGTAACAATTTCCTGGTGAGATGAGACTTTAAAGAGGGATGTGCTCCAAAAGAATTATATTTAACTGTAATTTATTTAATAAAATGTACTATTGACCTATTGTCTGAACGTTAGCCAAGTACTCAACTACTGCCAATGCTGATTTGGGCCGCTGATATGAACCTTTATACACTTTATAAAAATACAGAAAATAAAAATATATAAAATCCCCTGACATTTCCATCCCTAACTATATCATTTTCCGACTAGATAGAACTGCCAAAGGGGGCGGTGTTGCAATCTACTGCAGAGATAGCCTACATAGTTCTGTCTTACTATCCAGGTCTGTATCCAAACAATTCAAACTTCTACTTTTAAAAATCCATCTTTCCAAAAACAGGTCTCTCACTGTTGCCGCTTGCTATAGACCTCCCTCTGCCCCCAGCTGTGCCCTGGACACCATATGTGAACTGATTGCCCCCCCATCTATCTTCAGAGCTCGTGCTGCTAGGAGACCTAAACTGTGACATGCTTAACACCCCGGCCATTCTACAATCTAAGCTTGATGCCCTCAATCTCACACAAATTATCAATGAACCCACCAGGTACAACCCCAAATCCGTAAACACGGGCACCCTCATAGATATCATCCTAACCAACTTGCCCTCCAAATACACCTCTGCTGTTTTCAACCAAGATCTCAGCGATCCTTGCCTCATTGCCTTCATCCGTAATGGGTCTGCTGTCAAACAACCACCCCTCATCACTGTCAAACGCTCCCTAAAACACTTCAGAGAACAGGCCTTTCTAATCGACCTGGCCCGGGTATCTTGGAATGACATTGACCTCATTCTGTCAGTAGAGGATGCCTGGTTATTCTTTAAAAGTGCCTTCCTTACCATCTTAAATAAGCATGCCCCATTTAAAAAATGTAGAACCAGGAACAGATATAGTCCTTGGTTCTCTCCAGACCTGACTGCCCTTGACCAGCACGAAAATATCCTGTGGCGTTCTGCATTAGCATCGAACAGCCCCCGTGATATGCAACTTTTCAGCAACTTTAGGAATAAATATACACAAGCAGATAGGAAAGCTAAGGCTAGCTTTTTCAAGCAGAAATTTGCATTCTGTAGCACAACCTCAAAAAAGTTCTGGGACACTGTAAAGTCCATGGAGAATAAGAGCACCTCCTCCCAGCTGCCCACTGCACTGAGGCTAGGAAACACTGTTACCACCGATAAATCCACAATAATTGAGAATTTCAATAAGCATTTTTCTACGGCTGGCCATGCTTTCCACCTGGCTACCCCTACCCCAGTCAACAGCCCTGTGCTGGTTAGACTGTAAACTCTCCTTCCAGACTCACATTAAACATGTCCAATCTCAAATTAAATCTAGAATTGGCTTCCTATTTTGCAACAAAGCCTCCTTCACTCGTGCTGCCAAACATACCATCGTAAAACTGACCATCCTACCGATTCTCGACTTCGGCAATGTCATTTACAAAATAGCCTCCAACACTCTACTCAACAAATTGGATGCAGTCTATTACAGTGCCATCCGTTTTGTCACCAAAGCCCATATACTACCCACCACTGCAACATGTATGCTCTCGTTGGCTGGCCCTCGCTTTATTGTAAAGGTAAAGCCCCGCCTTATCTCAGCTCACTGGTCACCATAGCAGCACCCACCTGTAGCACGCGCTCCAGCAGGTGTATCTCACTGGTCACCCCCAAAGCCAATCCTTCGTTTGGCCGCCTCTCCTTCCAGTTCTCTGCTGCCAATGACTGGAACGAACTGCAAAAATCTCTGAAGCTGGAGACTCTTACAGTGCCTTGCGAAATTATTCGGCCCCCTTGAACTTTGCTACCTTTTGCCACATTTCAGGCTTCAAACATAAAGATATAAAACTGTATTTTTTTGTGAAGAATCAACAACAAGTGGGACACAATCATGAAGTGGAACGATATTTATTGGATATTTCAAACTTTTTTAACAAATCAAAAACTGAAAAATTGGGCGTGCAAAATTATTCAGCCCCCTTAAGTTAATACTTTGTAGCGCCACCTTTTGCTGCGATTACAGCTGTAAGTCGCTTGGGGTATGTCTCTATCAGTTTTGCACATCGAGAGACTGACATTTTTTCCCATTCCTCCTTGCAAAACAGCTCGAGCTCAGTGAGGTTGGATGGAGAGCATTTGTGAACAGCAGTTTTCAGTTCTTTCCACAGATTCTCGATTGGATTCAGGTCTGGACTTTGACTTGGCCATTCTAACACCTGGATATGTTTATTTTTGAACCATTCCATTGTAGATTTTGCTTTATGTTTTGGATCATTGTCTTGTTGGAAGACAAATCTCCGTCCCAGTCTCAGGTCTTTTGCAGACTCCATCAGGTTTTCTTCCAGAATGGTCCTGTATTTGGCTCCATCCATCTTCCCATCAATTTTAACCATCTTCCCTGTCCCTGCTGAAGAAAAGCAGGCCCAAACCATGATGCTGCCACCACCATGTTTGACAGTGGGGATGGTGTGTTCAGGGTGATGAGCTGTGTTGCTTTTACGCCAAACATAACGTTTTGCATTGTTGCCAAAAAGTTCCATTTTGGTTTCATCTTACCAGAGCACCTTCTTCCACATGTTTGGTGTGTCTCCCAGGTGGCTTGTGGCAAACTTTAAACAACACTTTTTATGGATATCTTTAAGAAATGGCTTTCTTCTTGCCACTCTTCCATAAAGGCCAGATTTGTGCAATATACGACTGATATACGACTGTCTCCCACCTCAGCTGTAGATCTCTGCAGTTCATCCAGAGTGATCATGGGCCTCTTGGCTGCATCTCTGATCAGTCTTCTCCTTGTATGAGCTGAAAGTTTAGAGTGACGGCCAGGTCTTGGTAGATTTGCAGTGGTCTGATACTCCTTCCATTTCAATATTATCGCTTGCACAGTGCTCCTTGGGATGTTTAAAGCTTGGGAAATCTTTTTGTATCCAAATCCGGCTTTAAACTTCTTCACAACAGTATCTCGGACCTGCCTGGTGTGTTCCTTGTTCTTCATGATGCTCTCTGCGCTTTTAACGGACCTCTGAGACTATCACAGTGCAGGTGCATTTATACGGAGACTTGATTACACACAGGTGGATTGTATTTATCATCATTAGTCATTTAGGTCAACATTGGATCATTCAGAGATCCTCACTGAACTTCTGGAGAGAGTTTGCTGCACTGAAAGTAAAGGGGATGAATAATTTTGCACGCCCAATTTTTCAGTTTTTGATTTGTTAAAAAAGTTTGAAATATCCAATAAATGTCGTTCCACTTCATGATTGTGTCCCACTTGTTGTTGATTTTTCACAAAAAAATACAGTTTTATATCTTTATGTTTGAAGCCTGAAATGTGGCAAAAGGTCGCAAAGTTCAAGGGGGCCGAATACTTTCGCAAGGCACTGTACCTCCCTCACTAGCTTTAAGCACCAACTGTCAGAGCAGCTCACAGATCACTGCACCTGTACATAGCTCATCTGTAAATAGCCTATCCAATCTACCTCATCCCTATACTGTATTTATTTATTTATCTTGCTCCTTTGCTCCCCAGTATCTCTACTTGCACATTCATCTTCTGCACATCCTACCATTCCAGTATTTAATTGCTATATTATAATTCCTTCGCCACCATGGACTATTTATTGCCTTACCTCTCTTATTCTACCTCATTTGCACATGCTGTATATAGATTTTTCTACTGTATTATTGATTGTATGTTTGTTTATTCCATGTGTAACTCTGTGTTATTGTATGTGTCGAACTGCTTTGCTTTATCTTGGCCAGGTCGCAGTTGCAAATGATAACTAGCCTGCCTAGTTAAATAAAGGTGATTTAAAAAAAATATATATATAAAAAACATTCAAATAGAAAAGACCTCAGAGACAGAAGAATAGAGGCCTTCTATTTCTCTAATGTCTGTTGCGGTGGACTGTCAAGCCCTGACCATAGAGAGCTGTTTATTCTCTATGTTGGTTAGGTCGGGTGTGATTAAGGGTGGGTTATCTAGGGGAATTATATGTCTATGTGGGCCTGGTATGGTTCCCAATCAGAGGCAGCTGTTTATCGTTGTCTCTGATTGGGGATCATACTTAGGTAGCCATTTGCCATAGTGATTTGTGGGATCTTGACAACCTTTTAGTTTTAGTTGCCTGTTCGCACAACGTCATCACGTTTAGTTTATTCTTTATTTTGTATTAGCTTAAGTTTCACTTTCATTAAAATATGTTGAACTTGAAGTACGCTGCGTCTAGGTCCGACCATCATTATTACGAACATCGTGACATGGACAGATAGATCAGTGCTGTCATTAAATACCATGTTTTAGGATAAACTGACTGACAACAAGTCTGGTTTCTGTTCTCCCTTGTTACAACAAGATGCTAATGCTATTTATAGCGATTTAATAGACTTTTGATGGAATATATGATATTTTTAGAAAGGTGATAAATTATGCGCCACGAATGTGTCTGGCTTAATTACCACTTTCATCTAACACTTGCCTTGGATGTTTCAACATGTGACTTTGCACTCCATGAACCTCTTTTTCATTCATTAAACCAACACAGGAATAGGAGAGTAAACCAGCTCTTAAATAGAGCAGGGGTTGTTACTCATGGATCAATTGACCAGGGGTTGTAGCTGAACGAGTCTCTGTACTGAGAAGATAACTACATGTATCCATGGGAAACCTTGACATTCACCCTCTCTCCCCGACATGATTCCCCATCAACCTTATGGAGCTTGTAAAGATAAAACATGATAGCCCTGAAAGGGCAATTCCGCCACTTCTCAACCTCATATTCAGGATCTCCAACACCATACCAGAGTCTACATGTGTCAAAACGGCGTGTTTCTAAGATCTGTGTTGAAAAAGATGAGAAAGATCCTAAAAAATGCTGAAAAAACTGTGATTTTCAAAACCTGCAACGAGTTTCTATCTTGCTCCCCAAGTCACTGTGAATATTATAGTGTTTGAAAATCACAGTATCATCGGCTAGATCTTTTTAACTTTATATATTTTTTGTACAAAACGCAGAAATATGCCATTTTCACATATGTAGACACTGGTATTGTGCTGGAGATCATGAAAATTATGTTGAAAAGGGGATGGAATTGCCATAACATTGATCACGATGAGTGGGAGGCTATTGCCAGCGCTACAAGTATGACAATAGCTAACAACATGCTCCCCCTTCCTTTAATACCAAGTGAAATCCACAGAACATCACACTACTGCATGTGTATGGGCTCATGTAGAAGGTCAAAGCTATTTTGAATGTGTAACGCTAAAATCTCTTCCCCTGTTGTATCATAAAACAACAACTATTTAGTATTTATTTTATTTATTTAACCTTTATTTGGCTAGGTAAGTCAGTTAAAGAACAAATTCTTATTTACAATGATGGCCTACCAAAAGGCAAAAGGCCTCCTGCGAGGATTGGGGCTGGAATTAAACATTTAAAATAAAATAGGCCAAACACACATCACGACAAGAGAGAAACCACAACACTGCTTAAAGAGAGACCTAAGACAACAGCATGGTAGCAACACACAACATGACAACAACATGGTAGCTACACAAGAAACATTGTAGAAACATTATTGGGCACAGACAACAGCACAAAAGGCAAGAAGGTAGAGACAACAATACATCACGCGAAGCAGCCACAAATAAATACTAAATATTTGTTGTTTTACAATACAACAGGGAAAGAGATTTTAGCGTTACGCATTCAAAATAGCTTTGATCTTCTACATGAGCCCATACACATGCAGTAGCGTGATGTTCTGTGGATTTCACTTGGTAAGTAAGAGTGTCCATGATTGAGTCTTTGAATGAAGAGATGGAGACAAAACGGTCTAGTTTGAGTGTTTTTTTGCAGCTCGTTCCAGTTGCTAGCTGCTGCTAACTGAATAGAGTTGCGACCCAGTGATGTGTGTGCTTTGGGGACCGTTAAAGGAATGTGACCGGCAGAACGGGTATTGTATGTGGAGGATGAGGGCTGCAGTAGGTATCTCAGATAGGGGGGACTGAGGCCTAAGAGGGTTTTATAAATAAGCATCAACCAGTGGGTCTTGCGACAGGTATACAGAGATGACCAGTTTACAGAGGAGTATAGAGTGCAGTGATGTGTCCAATAAGGAGAATTTGTGGCAAATCTGATGGCTGAATGGTAGAGAACATATAGCCGCTCGAGAGCACCCTTACCTGCTAATCTATAAATTACGTCTCTGTAATCTAGCATGGGTAGGATGGTCATCTGAATCAGGGTTAGTTTGGCAGCTGGCTTGAAAGAGGGGCGATTACAGTAGAGGAAACCAAGTGTAGATTTAACCTTAGCCTGCAGCTTTGATATGTGCTGAGAGAAGGACAGTGTACCGTCTAGCCATACTCCCAAGTACTTATATGAGGTGACTACCTCAAGCTCTAAACCCTCAGAGGTAGTAATCACACCTGTGGGGAGAGAGGCATTCTTCTTACCAAAGCACATGACCTATGTTTTGGAGGTGTTCAAAACAAGGTTAAGGGCATAGAAATCCTGTTAGACACTAAGAAAGCTTTTTTTTGTAGAGTGTTTAACACAAAATCCACAGAGGGGTCAGATGAGTATAAGACTGCATAGAAATCAGCATAGAAATGGATGAACGAGCTTCCTACTGCCTGAGCTATGTTGTTGATGTAAATTGAGAGGTGCGTGGGACCAAGGATCAAGCCTTGGGGTACTCCCTTGGTGACAGGCAGAGGCTGAGACAACAGATGTTCTGACTTTATACACTGCACTCTTTGAGAGAGGTAGTGAGCAAACCAGGCCACAGACCCCTAAGAGACACCAATGCTCCTTAGCCAGCCCACAAGAATGGGATGGCCTACCGTATCAAAAGCTTTGACCAAGTCAATAAAAATAGCAGCACAACATTGCTTAGAATCAAGGGCAATGTTGACATCATTGAGGACCATCAAGGTTGCAGTGACACATCCATAACCTGAGCAGAAACCAGATTGTATACCTGAGAGAATACTATAGACATCAAGAAAGCCAGTCTGTTGATTATTGACAAGTTTTTCCAACACTTTTAATAAACAGGGCAAAATAGAAATTGGCCAATAACAGCTTGATTTCCCATTTAAATAAAGAACAAACCGTGGCTGCATTCCAAGCAATGGGACCTCCCCAGAAAGGAGAGATGGGTTAAAAAGGTCAGAGATAGGCTTGGTGATGATAGGGGCAGAAACCTTAAAGAAGAAAGTGTCTAAACCATCTGATGCAGATGTTTTTTGGGGGTCAAGTTTGCACCTCGGACTCAGAGACCGCCTGCAGGGAGAAACTTTGTAGCGGGGCAGGGGAAACAGAGGGGGGAGCATCGGGGCTAGTCGCATTGTGGGAGATGAGGTGGGATATGAGGTGGGTGGGAGATGAGGGAGAGGGAGATGAGGAAATGTTGGATGGGCAACTTGTGACTTGTGCTCTGATATCTGGGCAGCAGGTAGCCTAGTGGTTAGCGCGTTGGACTAGTAACCGAAAGGTTGCAAGATTGAATCCCGGAGCTAACAAGGTAAAAATCTGTCGTTCTACCCCTGAACAAGGCAGTTAACCAACTGTTCCTAGGCCATCATTGAAAATAAGAATTTGTTCTTAACTGACTTTTCTAGTTAAATAAAATAAATCTGCTTCACTGATTTCTGCTCTTGTAAAAGCCTGGGTTTTCTGCACGTTAACCTGAAATGTATCAATTGAAAGTATGGGTTCACAGCTCCAATCCAGATGTGTTGGTCATTACTGAGACGTGGTTAAGGAAGAGTGTTTTGAGTACTGATGTTAACCTTTCTGGTTCTAACTTTTTTCGTCAAGACAGATCTTCCAAAGTGGGGGAGTGTCAATCTTTTCCAACGATCACCTTCAGTGCTCGGTTGTCTCCACCAAGTCTGTCCCTAAACAATTTGATTTGCTGGTTTTAAGCAATCAACTTTCAAATAGCTCTTTGTTGACTGTTGCTGGGTGCTATTGTCCTCTATCTGCACTGGCCTGTACCCTACCTGCCCTAAGCTCTCTCCTGGCCCCTTACACAAAGTCTGAATTTGTCCTGCTAGGTGACCTAAACTGGGACATGCTTAAACCACATGACCAAGTCCTAAAGCAATGGGACTCCCTAAATCTTTCTCCGATTATTACCATTCTCCTCGATGTTATCCTCACAAATAATCCTGATAGGTGTCAGTCTCGTGTTTTCTGTAATGACCTTAGTGATCATTGTTTTACAGCCTGTGTTCGTAATGGCTGCTCAGTGAAACGACCTATCCTAATTTGTCATAGAAGCTTACTAAAAAACTTTAATGAGCAAGCCTTCCTTCATGAACTGACCGCTGTAAAATGGTATAGAATCAGCTTGATCCCCTCTATTGAAGACGCTTGGACCTTCTCTCTTGATATTTTCAGTGGTATTGTTTACAAACACGACCCCATAAAGAAAATTATAATTCAAAACAGGTTCAGAACCGTGATCTGGCAGAGTTACTCCACCTCAAGAATTCCATTTGTCAAAAGGCCCATGCATACTCATGGTGACTGGCTCTCGTTCAGGCAAATGAGAAATAAGTCCACTCAGGCTATCCAGAAGGCCAAAGTTAGTTACTTTAAGGAGCCGTTCTCTCTCTGTGGGTCTAACCCCAAGACGCTTTGGAAAGCGGTTAAAGACCTGGAGAATAAACCCTCCTCATCACAGCTGCCCATGTCCCTTAATGTTGATGATGTGGTTGTTACTGGAGCGGCAGGGTAGCCTAGTGGTTAGAGCGTTGGACTAGTAACCGGAAGGTTGCGTGTTCAAACCCCCGAGCTGACAAGGTACCTTAGAGCGTTGGACTAGTAACCGGAAGGTTGCGTGTTCAAACCCCCGAGCTGACAAGGTACCTTGCGGTTACTAGTCCAACGCTCTAACCACTAGGCTACCCTGCCACATCATCAACATTAAGGGACATGGGCAGCTGTGTAGAGGAGGGTTTATTCTCCAGGTCTTTAACCGCTTTCCAAACCGTCTTGGGGTTAGACCCACAGAGAGAGAACGGCTCCTTAAAGTAACTAACTTTGGCCTTCTGGATAGCCTGAGTGGACTTATTTCTCATTTGCCTGAACGAGAGCCAGTCACCATGAGTATGCGTGTGCCGAGCCTTTTGACAAATGGAATTCTTGAGGTGGAGTAACTCTGCCAGATCACGGTTGAACCAGGGTCTGAACCTGTTTTGAATTATAATTTTCTTTATGGGGTCGTGTTTGTAAACAATACCACTGAAAATCTGTCGTTCTGCCCCTGAACAGGCAGTTAACCCACCAGGCCATCATTGAAAATAAGAATTTGTTCTTAACTGACTTGCCTGGTTAAATAAAGGTAAAATAAAAAATTAAAATAAACTGACAAGAAGCACATGGCTAAAGTCTTTAATCACCACTTCATTAAGTCAGGATTCCTATTTGACACAGCCATGCCTCCTTGCCCATCCAACATTTCCTCATCTCCCACCCCTTCTAATGTGACTAGCCCCGATGCTCCTCACTCTTTTTCCCCTGCCCCACTACAAAGTTCCTCCCTGCAGGCGGTCACTGAGTCCGAGGTGCTAATGTAGCTCCTTAAACTTGACCCCAAAAAAACATCTGCATCAGATGGTTTAGACCCTTTCTTCTTTAAGGTTTCTGCCCTTATCATCACCAAGCCTATCTCTGACCTTTTTAACCCGTCTCTCCTTTCTAGGGAGGTCCCATTGCTTGGAATGCAGCCACGGTTCGTCCTTTATTTAAAGGGGGAGATTCAGATGACCATCCTGATTCAGATGACCATCCTACCCATGCTATATTACAGAGACGTAATTTATAGATCGCCAGGTAAGGGTGCTCTCGAGCAGCTATATGTTCTTTACCAATCGGCCATCAGATTTGCCACCAATGCTCCTTATTGGACACATCACTGCACTCTATGCTCCTCTGTAAACTGGTCATCTCTGTATACCCGTCGCAAGACCCACTGGTTGATGCTTATTTATAAAACCCTCTTAGGCCTCACTCCCCCCTATCTGATATATCTACTGCAGCCCTCATCCTCCACATACAATACCCATTCTGCCAGTCACATTCTGTTAAAGGTCCCCAAAGCACACACAGCCCTGGGTCGCTCCTCTTCTCAGTTCACTGCAGCTAGCGACTGGAACGAGCAGGCAAAAAACACTCAAATGGAACAGTTTTATCGCAATCTCTTCATTCAAAGACTCAATCATGGACACACTTACTGACAGTTGTGGCTGCTTTGTGTGACGTGTAGTTGTCTCTACCTTCTTGCCTTTTGTGCTGTTGTCTGTGCCCAATAATGTTTGTAACATGTATTGTGCTGCTACCATGTTGTGTTGCTACCATGTTGTTGTTATGTTGTGTTGTTACCATGCTGTGTTGTCATGTGTTGCTGCCTTGCTGTGTTGTTGTCTTAGGTCTCTCTTTATGTAGTGTTGTGTTGTCTCTCTTGTCGTGATGTGTGTTTGTCCTATTTTATTATTTTAATCCCAGCCCCTGTCCCCGCAAGAGGCCTTTTGCCTTTTGGTAGGCCGTCATTGTAAATAAGAATTTGTTCTCAACTGACTTGCCTAGTTAAATAAAGGTTAAAGAAAAATAAAGAACATAGAAAAAAATATAATAATTTGGGGCTAGCCATTGTAAGTTCAGAGTCACTCGCCCCAACAGTGTGTGTGTGCTGGAGGCGAGCGAAAGCTCGGGAGAGAGGGGGAAGTATGGTGGGGGTACTTGTACCAGACAGGGGGAGACAGGCCAGGGCAGACGGTGAACAGATCGCCAGGTGGAATCCAAGCAGCAGCGCAGTAGGCAGCGGGAGTTGGTGTCACACCCACTTGGGAGAAGCATTTTTTGGGAGGCCCAGCTAGCTAGCTAACGTAACTAGCAAGTCTCTATTCATCGCTTTTTTCCACGTGGAAAAGGAGGTCGTTATCTAGTTATATCTCTTCAGTTCCGGCGAATGGTGTTTTACAACGTCCAAACAAAGTTGTCCTGTGACTGTTGTACTTTGGAGATTGTGAGGAGGATATTTTCTGATGTGATCAAAGCAACAATATTGTTTTATATTGAGGTAATTTACAATTGAAGTGTCCTGGCTACATAACAGTTCAAAATAGAGATGAATCCAGGGGGTACTGTATTGTAATGACCTCTGCACAGATGGAGGGGGTTTCAAAGGCCTCTGCAATTGGGTGGGAGAGGTTGTGAAACTCTCCTGCCATTGTTGGGCTCAAGGGCTTTGACACCTCTCATTTCACACCTCAGTGCTAATTGATCTGATCTGCTGTGTCCTAGCAAGCTTGGTAGCCTTCATTTAGCGTGCAGTCCTTATAAAGTGAAATATATCATTGTAATTTATTACAACCAATATAAATCAATGAAGAGTGTGTATCGACACGTCGTTACTGTAATCACTTTGGCTGTCTTTGTTCTGCAGGATCGTGTCTAATGCTCAGAAGTCTCATGTTTTCATCTCAGCGAGAGGCCACATAGTCTCCAGATTCCTTATTTCCATGCCTCGCTGCTGTGGATGACTCATCCCCCTACACCCCCTGCCTTATTCCAGACATAGAGGAGGACTCTGTCTACATTGCCGGACTACAGGATACTAATTATTTTATTGCACATGCCATATAACAAAATAGGAAAAAAGAAAGAAAGAAAGAAAGAAAGAAAGAGGGGGAACAAAATCAATAACAAATTTCTTTTGAAATGCTTCAAACATAGTTATGATAATGAGTTTCAGATATGAAGAGGTGAATTAAACTCTTTATATTGCGCTACACCGAAAAACGTGTTTAGTGGGTCTCTGAGATAGGAAGGCGATGAGGTGGTTGACTCAATGTGCTATAAATTCCTCTGAAGCTACATAGAGAGAAGTTATTTTAGTGCATTTGATTTCCTCTCCAGTGGAGTGCAGTGTTCTTCAATCAAATCAAGCAGCAGAAAAAAGCAATATCAAAATCCCTAAGACTAGCAATGAGTGGCAATTAATTTCGGTATCGTCGTCCAAAGATCTGAAGAGTTGCTCTGTGGAGTCTGTTGCAGTCCTTAGGTTTTACGTACACACTAGATACAGGAGGATGTTTGAGAATATTGTATTGATTTGTGCCCCCAAAGTGTCAATATGGGCCACTTGAAGACACAAGTCATGCAGGGAGACAGACCACTGATCTGAATTAGATCATGAGCTGAGAAACACAGCCATCAATGCATTCCAGTATGCAGGACAAGGCATCACATGTAACAAACCAAAAATACATAAGCACACAATTATATTTCATAACCAAGCATGTCCGTCATGTTTTCTGAATTGGAAAACATTCAGGAGACGTAAGTGTTTCAAATAAGGTGCAGTGATTCGTCAGCTACATGAAAATAACTAGCCAGTGATGAGCGTTTGCATGTGATACCTTAATATCGATGGATAGAAAATAATTCACTGTGGAAGTCATAATCTCCATGGTTACTGATACTGATGCAGGTGTTAGCTTCACAGCCTGGTTAACTCCCCCTCCAAAAGTTTCACTCCTTATGACATGGATGAAACGTCACATGACGTCTGTATTTGGAGGTGGAGAAAAGGAGGGGGCTGGCATGAGAACTAATGAAACTTAGCTTTGATGTAAGCTGTTGTGCTCTAACACACTCACTGACGACCACACCAACTCCCTAGCTCCCCATGCACCAATCTACCTCTTACCTCCTAGCTTTAAATAGCCCCAGCGTTGAGAAATGTGAGCAAAGCTTTAGAAATACACCTTTCTGTTTTATGGCCACCTGTGTGGCCTCCAGCGGCTAATTTTTGCCTCCTGTTTGTCCCAAAACGTGCGGGAGGCCAGGGGTGCTCGACAGAGCTCATTATTCTCATCCTTTACCTTTTAATCAGGGAGATTTGGCAAGAGCTTAATGATGGGGCCGATGAGTCAGCCAGGCTGCGGTTGCAGGAGCTGGAGGTAGGGGTTACACCAAGATGAGGGGGAAACAGGGAGAAACCAATAGAGAGAGATGGAGAGAAAATCAAATAGACCGAGTGGGTTGGAAGTAATGCAAAGAACATAAATATCTGCATTGACTTAAGACACTTTTCTGTTGCTGGCAGAACCCCAATTTGTTGGTATAAATATATGACATGGCCCCTACCTCTTGAATCCTTTCATTGACATTGTTTCCTTGCAATGTAAATGTTATCATTGGAAAGCCAACAGCCTTTGGAATGGGTGACTGTACTCATTACAGAGAACCCTAGAATGTCACTACTAAAACTACTATGAGGTAAAGCCTTATTAGGAATGTTGGTGAATAAACCAACACTTTACGGCCATGCAACTGGGAAAAAAGGTAATTCAATGAAGATCATCAACATACTGATGTTGTAGGGATTACTGTAAATTATGATTCATGTAAACAACGTTCATTATCTGACCATATAAGACATGCATGCATCCCATAACTCGTCCACCTGATTGATGAGGTAGTAGACTTAGGCATTCCAACTATGCCATCACAATTATAGCCAATGACACAACTTTCCATGCCTGTGTTTGGTTAATAGCGTCAATTGTTTTTCCAAACACTAAAAGTGATGTGATTTATGTCTTTTGGGGTTTGACGTGCTGTTTTAATACTAGTGGTACTACAGCAACACTGTATGCATTTTGGTTCCAAAATGAAGGCCGTGGTCTGTACCTGACAAATAAATCACTCTGCATAAAAGTTTTTACCTTACCCATTCAATTACCATGTTTTGTAATCCTGAACTTGACTGGTGCATTGTAGTGATGAACCACAGAAGGTAAGAATGTAGTGAGAGAAAGATAGATGCAGGGTGCTGCTTAATGCAGTAGCCCACTGAGCTGTTGGATTGAGCCAGGCCTCAGCAGGACAGAGAAGAGAGGAGAGACAGAGCATGAACCTCTCAGTCATGGAGGGAGGAACTGCGTTTCACTTCCAGACAATACCTTAAGCAAGGCTTGGACGAGGCAGACAATGTCAGAGTGTCCTACAGTTTGACACTAGAGACAGACAGAGATGTGAGTCCGTGGTAAGACATACACCTACCAGTACAGTGTATGAGTCCCTCCATATAGTGTCTAAAACCTTGATAGAGCCCATTCAATAAGACAATATAAAAACAAAATGAAGGGACGTCACATCATGTAAACAAACCTCACATTGATAAAATAATCACACATCATAGGAGGACAGCGGAGACACAGTGTTGGAGAGTGGTAAGGTAATTATTTGTGTCGAGCAGGCTGATGTCTTAAGGACTGCAGAGGAGCACTCAAAACAAGCAGCAGCTGCTAGCTGATTTTATTGTCATCTGGAAAAACTTCCTCACTCTTTTGCCTCTCCCCTCACTCTCCTCTCTCTCCGCCGGCTGTCAAATCAAAGATGCTGAGCCTTTGAAGGAATGACGTCAAAACAGTGCATCAATCATGATCCCTCAGATTTCTTAGGTATAAAAATGATGCATTGACAGGTCTCTGGCTCCCTCTGAATGGTAACCCTCTGTGGGGATAGGGAAACAGTCCTTTGAATACAGAGGAGCCGAGGATAAGGTTATGAATGAAATGTAGTTTTAGTTGATAAAATACAGTATATCTATTATTTGTATCTTGACTAAACTAAGTAACATTTGTATGAAAATTATAGGAGAAACTGATGATGATTGTAGACCATCTTATCTCTGTGAGGAAGAACTACATTCATAAAGCACAGGATGATTGCAATAACCAAGACCTTTCCAAATGTAATTAAATAAACACCACTCTGTAAACATGACCTTGTTGACATTACAAGTAACATATGCCACTTCAGGATAGGTATCTGAGGAATCACACTGTGACTCACTATTATGATAATCTCTCATAGACTTCCTGGTCTGTGTTCAGTGGTTGCCATGCCATAGGCTGACATGCTCTCCTGACCTCACAGTGACCCTCTGTGAATAGGACAGTGGCACCTGCTCCGCGCTCCACTAGTGGGCTTCCTGTTTGGTGTGAGGCGTGGAACAGAGACGTTTAATTGTACCTTATTTCTATTGACAACCTGAGCCAGTGGCTTAATGAGTTTCAGGTTCAGGGCCCTGGGCAAAGCTATTCAATAGAGTGATTAATCATGCAACTGGAATTGATCCAAGACGTACCCCCTACCATGGCAGGGAAAGGCTGATGAAAGCCCTGGCAGAATGAATAACGGTTCAGGCGGTTCAACTTTTAAACAAAACAGAGCGGGACATTTGAAAGGGAACAGAGCTGGTTAAATGGTGCGTGAACACAAACACCACTCCTCCTAAAATGTGTGTTGAAAGTGTTTGTGACTGTAGTTGCTTCAAGCCATTAATGATATAGTGACGAAAAATGTCCTAATGAGATTTTTTATTTAATTTTTTTATTTCACCTTTATTTAACCAGGTAGACTAGTTGAGAACAAGTTCTCATTTACAACTGCAACCTTGCCAAGATAAAGCATTGCAGTGTGAACAGACAACAACACAGAGTTACACATGGAGTAAACAATAAACAAGTCAATAACACAGTAGAAAATAAAGAGTCTATATACATTGTGTGCAAAAGGCATGAGGAGGTAGGCAATAAATAGGCCATAGGAGCGAATAATTACAATTTAGTAGATGATAGTGATCATTCAGCAATCCAAAGTGCTGGATATTACTGGATCAATATTGGAATCTATTGTTTAGTCAAAATTCATTGATTCAGTGTCAGGTATATTTTGGCATTGTCCCTTTTTTGTATTCATGGCATGAGCTCATATTTTGCTCTGAGGTCGGCCAGTCCAGGTGGAATTCAGTTTGGTTAAATTATAAGAAGCCAATTTTGTTCAAATTTTATTTCGTCTCACCTGGGAAAGCTCAAATAAGTTATTTAGTGAGACTTTTTTATTGGATGTTGATTTGACTACATGAGCTGTAGGTAGATTTTGAAGATTTTGAACAGTTTTTGAACAGTTTTTGCAGTGCAACAGTTGGGTCCAAATGACCGCTCATTCAGAACTGGAGCTGTCAGGAGAATAGATTGACTACTGTAGCTGTAACAGTATAACTTTAGACCGTCCCCTCGCCCATACCCAGGCGTGAACCAGGGACCCTCTGCACACATCAACAACAGTCCCCCACAAAGCATCGTTACCCATCGCTCCACAAAAGCCTTGACTCCTCAGAGCAAGGGGAACTACTACTTCAAGGTCTCAGAGCAGGTGACGTCACCGATTGAAATGCTATTTAGCGCGCACCGCTAACTAAGCTAGCTGTTTCACATCCGTTACATAGCTACATGTTCTTTACTTCCAGGTGCTGCTCCGGCAGTGAACTGTGTCTGAAAATGATTATTCTTTTCTCTTTTTTTTCAGAAATGTCTTCTTGAACATGTGAACTTTCATGTGCCTTCATTACAAACTCGTATTGGATCTGTATATATTAAATAAAATGTTTAATTATGAGCCTAGTTTAGCCAAGGAGAAAGCACTAAGCTATACAGGGAGAAAGACAGGATCCTTCCTGGCTAGCCATGATTGGCTGAGATAATGGAGGGGTTGGCGATGCCAAGAGATGAGTCCTGGTCTGTCACGTCACAGGCTTCTGTCTATAACAGAATGGGGGCTTCTTCTACTTGTCTTGGAAAAAGTACTCAAATGTTACACTTGAGTAAAATTAAAGATACCTTAATCGAAAGTGACTCAAGTAAAAGTGAAAGTCATCCAGTAAAATACTACTTGAGTAAAACATTATTTGGTTTTAAATATACTTAAGTATCAAAAGTAAATGGAATTGCTCAAATATACTTAAGTATTAAAATTATTAACAATTTCAAATGACTTATATTATGCAAACCATTGGCACACTCCAACAATCAGATATTAATTTACAAACAAAGCACCAGATTAGAGGCATTAGGGACGACCAGGGATGTTCTCTTGATAAGTAAGTGAATTGGACTATTTTCCTGTCAAAATGTAACGAGTACTTTTGGCTGTCAGGGAAAATGTATGAAGTAAAAGTAAATGCATGAAGTAAAAGTTGTCAAAAATATAATTAGTAAAGTACAGATACCCCCAAAAATGACTTAAGTAGTACTTTAAAGCATTTTTACTGAAGTACTTTACACCACTGTGTGGGATAATAGGTGTATCAGCAGAATAACTTCCCCATGTTTCCTCCAACTACAGTGTATGATATACCATTTTAAAGCTCAGAGTCTATACCTTTATAAAATGCAAAAAAGATATATACTGTATAAAATGTTTTTTTTAAAATAATATTTGATTTAAGCACACATAGAGAAATCTGATTTAAAAAATTCTGAACAGCCCAGTATTTACATAAGCTCAGGATGTGAGGTGTCATCACAACATGGATTCACTGAACCAATGAAAGCTTAAGCGAGCTGCCCTTGAGAGGAGAAGGAGGATGACGCAGATAGTAAGTCTTGGTGAATGAGAGAAGGAGATAGTAAGTCTTGGTGAATGAGAGAAGGAGATAGTAAGTCTTGGTGAATGAGAGAAGGAGATAGTAAGTCTTGGTGAATGAGAGAAGGAGATAGTAAGTCTTGGTGAATGAGAGAAGGAGATAGTAAGTCTTGGTGAATGAGAGAAGGAGATAGTAAGTCTTGGTGAATGAGAGAAGGAGATAGTAAGTCTTGGTGAATGAGAGAAGGAGATAGTAAGTCTTGGTGAATGAGAGAAGGAGATAGTAAGTCTTGGTGAATGAGAGAAGGAGATAGTAAGTCTTGGTGAATGAGAGAAGGAGATAGTAAGTCTTGGTGAATGAGAGAAGGAGATAGTAAGTCTTGGTGAATGAGAGAAGGAGATAGTAAGTCTTGGTGAATGAGAGAAGGAGATAGGCACACAGAGAGATATGGTAAGAGGTGAGAAGAGAGTGACAGAGAACAATAGTGAAAAGGGAGATCATCTGATGTATGGTCATTCTAAGTATCATTCTATAAATATACCTTTTACATATGATATTGGGATATTGTATAAGCCTTGAAGACACTAGGGCAAAGCCGATCTGTCTGTTATTCACAACAACAAAAGTAAAGAAGTTTTTAAAAAGTATTCCTGGTGTGTCATACCATGAGAAAGACACATCTCGTTCCTTCTTGGCTCTGCACTAAATATCGCCACCTGCTAGTTTATAGCCAGAGCTTGTTTTTTAATTAGATACACAGAGAAATTATCATTAAATAGTCTGTGTTGATCTTTGCAATAGCGCACCTGCATCTCTGGGAGTCCAATGCAATCATTCTTTTATTGACGATAGGATAAGACAGGAGTGCAGGATTTCTTACAGCTCATTGTCTTGTCATGGCATCCCAGTGTGATACTGTAAAGGTCTAAGAGTCACCTAAACTGTTTTAAACCACTCCAAATATTTTTTAAAGACATCAAGGGCTTAGATGTCATATAATTCAAATATGGACAGGACTAATATTCTGGCACATTTCATTTGGGAGGGTTAAGCAGTAATAGGAAGCATATACTATCCATTGCATCATTGCATCATTGCAGCAGGATATTGTATCCCCAATACATATCTGTATGTTTTTCAACTATAGTATGTAGGAGCTACAGTATATTGAATATTTCAAATTAGAAGCAGTGTGCAGTGCACTTCTGTGATCCCCTTTCTTCATGAAGTTCATGTCAGTCATTTCTAGTGCTGAGAATTCAAAATCCTCAATGGAAAAACCTGATTAGTGATATTGTGTTGATGTGTGTGAGGTTGGAGGCTGTGCAGACAATTCATTAAAGGTGCTATTCACCTGGAACCCAATCTCTATAGAAACAGCATTGTTTCTGGGTCCTTCCACAAAGACTGCCTTTTGCATCCCTTTGATATTTGAAGTAGAAATTGTGCACCAATATTGCATTTTAAAGGCCTTTATATTAAATGAATTGTTCTTTAATATGGAGCATGTGGAAAATTCAATAAATCCAATTTTTAATATGAATAAAAGACTTGCTGAAGTCCCAAAAATATGCATTTTGACATGTCCCTGTAATGGCTGTCGTGGGTTGAAGAAGGTGAGGATCAAATGAACACTGAATGGAAAAACAACAAAAGAGAATGACTGAAACAGTTCTGTCTGGTACAGAATACAAAAACAGAAAACAACTACCCACAAAACCCTTGTGGGGAAGAGCTACCTAAGTATGGTTCTCAATCAGAGACAACGATAGACAGCTGTCCCTGATTGAGAACCATACCCAGCCAAAAACAAAGAAATACAAAAACATAGAAAAAGGAACATAGAATGCCCACCCTAGTCACACCCTGGCCTAACCAAAATAGAGAATAAAAGCCTCTCTATGGCCAGGGCATGACAGTCCATCATGTTTCTCTGACTTCTATTAACATTTTAACCCACTTAGCCCAAATATTTCCCCAAGTTTTCACTATCATTATAAAGGCCTAGTTATTCTTTGTTGCTTGGACAAAGTCATTTCTGAAGATTGTTATTTCTGTCAAGTGATTTAGTGATTAATTTACGTTTATCTCTGATTTTAAGGTCAACCCTGTCACGTGAACTGAACACTCGGTTTAATATGGTGAAACTATTCCTTTTTTAATTCAATATTTTTCAAAAGAAACATTGAACAACCAATCATCAAATCATAGTGTAAAAGTAGGTAAGCTGGTTCTGCTCTTCTTGGCCATTTTCTGGTGTTTTGTGGCAGAAAACTGAGCGGGTCGAGCATAACACCTCAACCCATAGATAGACAGGCTAGAAATGTTTGAACAATTTCAATATTTTTGTGATGCTTGCATTAAATTGCCCCTCGCTGTTGCACACAACAAGCTTCCATTTCCCCTCTCACAAGGAGATTTATGACTGATGAAAACTTCAACCATGTTACGTAAACCCTGTTACCTTAATTGACACTTACTATAGTCATTTTTCTTAACTTAACCTCATATAAGGTTGAACATGTGCACTTTATGACAGAATGTTACAATTAGGTGAAATAAATTGTTTAAAAAAATCAAATTACACTACCCAAAAGGCATTCTATTGGTGGAATGACACTCCTGCTGTCTGAGTGACATAACGAATGACCCCATGACTCTAAATGACCCTCCTGCCATCTGAGTGACTCATAACGAATGGACCCATGACACATTTGTGTGTGTGCGTGCAAAAAAGGAACACTTGTGGGTAACGTTTGTGTGTGAAGATTTATCAGTAGGTTCAGATATATTCTGACTTTCATCAGGCATATATTGTATGCTTATAATGGTACTGGTAAAGTGGCTCCCGTGTGGCTCAGTGGTCTAATGCACTCCATCTCAGTGCAAGAGGCCAGGCTGTATCACATCTGGCCGTGATTGAGAGTCCCATCAGGCGACGCACAATTGGCCAAGTGTCGTCCGGGTTTGACCGGGGTAGGCCGTCATTGTAAATAAGAATTTGTTCTTAACTGACTTGCCTAGTTAAATAAAGGTTAAATAAAAAGTTTAACACACAGACATCCAGTTTACTGCATGTTGGTGCCTACTAAATTAATCTGAATCAAAATGACATCCGGTAGGATTTGTGTGTGTGTGCGAGCGTGCGTGAGAAAGACAGAGTGTGGGAGATGGTAGGACAGAGGAAGGGATTGCACTAAAGGGAAAATTACAAATATTAAAATGACATGGAATAATACAGAATTTCTGCACACATTGGCACAGAGCCTCCCCAGTTCCCAGGTGAAGGTGGGTGAGGGAAAGGGACTGTGTGTGTGTTTGTGTGTTTATGTGCATGCGCTTACATACTTGTGCGTGTGTGTGCGTGTGTGTGCGTGTGCGTGTGTGCGTGTGTGCGCGTGTGCGTGTGTGCGTGTGTGTGTGTGTGTGTGTGTGTGTGTGTGTGTGTGTGTGCGTTTATGAGTGATTTAGGAAGGCACAGGAAGAGATTCTTAATTACTCCATGAGGGGGTTCTCAGCCACAGAAAGGACAGAGCAGAGAAGCTCCTCCTATGCCAACAGCTGCTGATGCTGCCTTCCTTACAACAGGGTACATTTAGTGAGTTGGGAGGGAGATAGCTCTGTGTTCAGTAAAGATCTCTGTCTTTGTGTTTGTAAGAATATGTGTGTAAGGCTTTGAATAATATAGGTCTCCGATAGATTCAGATTTGATTTAAGCAAAAGCCACAATGTGTTTTCTTATTGCAGATCATTTCCCAGAACAGATATATTTATCTCTATTAGTCCCTCAGAATTTCTGCGCTTCACGGCGAACTAATAACACCAGCCATTACACCGAAACAAAAACAACAACTCCCAGAGGTCTATGGGAAAAGCCTTGCTGAGATGCATTGGCAGGGATGTGCGTAAGAGAGGTCCAGTGGCGTGATCTGGCCCTCTGATGTGTTCTGGCGGAGCACATTGACTGAGAAATGATTCATTAGTTGGAGACAAGAAGGGTAGGTTGGATATATAGGCTGTGCTTGAGGCTACGATGAGCAAGGACTTCTCCTCTTACTGACAAAACTGGCAGTGAGGGGAAGACATGTTTATTACAAAACATCTGATGCCTATATGTGAATCTGTGTGTATGCCTAGCCTATGTGTGTGTGCATGTGCTTGCATTCATATCTTCAATCATATTAATACAAAACAATATTAATACAAAAGTAATTGGACAAGTATGAACATATGTGAAGATGATAGGAATGTACTGGTCTGCCTGATGAACAGTCATTAAGCAGCAGTCATCCGGTTGGTCTCACAATGGCCAGCCTTGTTGCTTACACCCAGCGGCTGATCAGGGAGGCTGCTCTGTTTACGCAGAGAGCTGTGGGGCAGCTAAAGGCTTCCGCTGCCTTGGGAGACACTTCTGCAGGTTGCAAGCCATGGAAGCTGGACATAAACAAAGAATTATAGATAACACCCTGGAGCTTCAAACCAAAACTGTCAGCACTACTAAGAGAAAAATCGTATTTCTTCTTTTTTCTTTGCACTGGTAACGTTCTGGTCATGATGGTGAATGTAAACGGGGGACCAAATCCCTCAGTTACCATTATATGTTCTTCTCGGCTGTCGACTTATAAGGTTAATCTATTCTCTCACACTATTCCCCCTGAGCTGTCTGCCATTACATGAGTCACTAACATGACTGTGCTGCACGCAACAACAAATGCTATGGCATTGGGATGAAACACCCCCTTTGACAAAAGTAGCCTATGAATATAGCATTCTTCTGATTCATACACAAAATCCCTTTCAGTGTCAAAGTAATTCAACACAAGGATCTATCTTTTTCCAAGAAGTGTAGAAATTGTTGAAGAAATATGGATGAGCTGAGGTGTTGCCTATGAAAATAGGCTTCTAGGTGTGTTGAAACTCAGGGAAGAAGCCCACCCAAAACGACTCTCTAAAACAGCCAGCATACTCTTTCACCGTTTTATTTTATTTTTTATTTATTTCACCTTTATTTAACCAGTTAAGCTAGCTAAGAACAAATTTTCATTTACAACTGCGGCCTGGCCAAGATAAAGCAAAGCAGTGTGACAATAACAACAGTAATTGGCAGCAGAGAACTGGAAGGAAAGGCAGCCAAAGGAGTTGTTGGCTTTGGGGATGACCAGTGAGATATACCTGCTGGAGTGTGTGCTACGGGTGGGTGTTGTTATCGTGACCAGTGAGCTGAGATAAGGCAGAGCTTTACCTAGCATAGACTTATAGATGACCTGGAGCCAGTGGGTCTGGCGACGAATATGTAGCGAGGGCCAGCCGACTAGAGCATACAGGTCGCAGTGTTGGGTGAAAACACATTAACAAACACTATCAAGTGTACATCCTGATAATATTCTTGGTAACAACAATACAGCTTTAAAATAATTATAATTCAAGTGTTCTGCCGCATGCATAGGGAGGTGTGGTGCATATTGGGATTGCAAGATAACGAGCCAGGAAATACAACAATTTCACTTGGGTGCTGTATAGTGACACATTTCGGGGAGTGTCCATGAAATAGGTGTTTCTTTTGCGTGGTGACTCACATCTTGTTGACTTGGAGACCAAAAAAGCAGCTGAATGGAAGAGGACATTCAGTCTACCCTTGAAACTCGGCACCATTGAGGAAGAGAGAGAGAGAGAGGCAGAAGGAAAGAGTTGAGAAAGCTTGAAGAACCATGAGCCTTGGGTTGCATAAGGCAATGAGTCACACTCACTGTTTGGATCTTGGGAACCGATAGGAAATCGTTCCGTTGTCTCTCAGTGGGGAGTGTTTTTTTATCTGAAAGAAAAAGGAATACTGGTGGTGATTTGAGAGGGATGCAAGAGATGTCTTATTGGGTAAATGTGAGAGAGAGAGAGAGAGAGAGAGAGAGAGAGAGAGAGAGACAGAGAGAGAGAGGGGGAGGGTGTTGAGAGATACAAAATAAAGGTACACCAAATGCAGGTCGTTCTCAAGAACATACAGTACTGGAATCTACATTTGGAGAGAGTTGGGCAAACAATGCATGAATGTTCTGTAAGCTGTCAGGAGAGCAGTGAGGGTCTAATGATGTACTTGATCCAACAGCATTCATAAGCTGTGATCATCATTAATAACAGAGGGAAAGCTATTGAGTAGTGAGTATAACTGGCACTGACAGTATGTCTCTGTATGAGTATGTAAGTGTTGGACAGCCCACCGGTTTCCATCAATCCAGCAGTGGTAATATTCCTATAGCCAACTCAATTAGATTACAATGGTACTCTGATTCCACTCCCCACTCAGGGGTCTGGCTTCTTTTCTCTAGAGGCATTTGGTCAGGAGAAGTATTTCTATACATCAGTCCTCAGATATATCTTTCTGAAATCTCACATAATGTACATATGTTAGAGAGAACATGTTTGTTTGATTGTATTAGAACCACCACTTTCTCCAAATGGCGTCACAATACAGTCTGATAGGCCATTGTGAGTCATTCTAAAACTCAATAGTCCCATAGAATGCTTTATGCAGCTCCAGGAGATGACGTCAATCTGCAGGCACTGTTATTTCATCTCT
The DNA here is from genome assembly GCF_018296145.1 of Oncorhynchus tshawytscha. Classification (NCBI taxonomy): domain Eukaryota; kingdom Metazoa; phylum Chordata; class Actinopteri; order Salmoniformes; family Salmonidae; genus Oncorhynchus; species Oncorhynchus tshawytscha. The sequence continues at coordinate 68,268,878 of NC_056440.1, read as the reverse complement.
GCAGGGTCTGTGACCATGAAAATAACATTACAAAGCAGCTGACTCACCTGATCTGTGGCCCTAAGAAGATTCACACCTCTTAGTGATGAATTGCAGTGTGAAGATGAAACCATTTCTTTCTCTTCGTTGGGCCTAAAAAAAAGCTGCTATTCCACCTCCAAAGCTTCTCATAGAAATAAACCTTTTTAACGCTGACAAAATGTATGTTTGAACATGTACGTACGACAACACAGAAAAATGGAAAAATAATCTGTCCAAACATTTTTGTGCCAGGGATTTTCTTTTTAGGCCAAGCATTTCCCGTCTTCCATCAAGAGGGTAGGCATTTAAGTGAACTAGCATCCACTGCACTGATTCCACCCCCCTGCTCATTGCCATGTTAAAATTACACCAATGTTTCAGTTCATTGTCTACGGCCAGTGCACTTTGTGGGTACACAAAGGGGGAGCAGCATGGTTTTCTGGTGCTTCATCATTTCCAATGCTGTTTCACAATGAGCCGACAGGATTAGCCAAACCTACCCATCAGCATTTCTACCAGATTGAGAGGTTGGAAATTAATCTGACAGCGTGCTTTCAAAAAAGACCCTGGAGCTAAAGGACACATGGGCCTTGATATGTGTTTCTGCATCTCCTTGGTTTGCCTGTTTCAATTATTATTCAATGAGTTATGGTTCAGACTATTGGGGCTAAGTTTGAACACATGAACTCAGACACATTCTCTGTGGTTGCTGGGACTCACATTTGCATTTAGCATGAATCTGGTATGGTTTTCACACTCCTTTGCCATTTCATCTGAGTAGATCTGTGACCGATTGGTGAATCTCTTTTTTGAGCTGAAGCTGCAGTTAAACAGTAACTCACAAGTTTATGGCCAATTGCAGGGTAGCCTAGTGGTTAGAGCTTTGGACTAGTAACTGAAAGGTTGCAAGTTCAAATCCCTGAGCTGACAAGGTACAAATCTGTCATTCTGCCCCTGAACAGGAAGTTAACCCACTGTTCCTAGGCTGTCATTGAACATAAGAATTTGTTCTTAACTGACTTGCCTAGTAAAATAAAGGTTAAAAAAAAAAATCTCAGTTGTCAATTCAGTGATGTCATTTTCATAAAATAAAATGTTCATTTTTTCCAGAGGATTCATTATTTGAATTGTAGAAAGGCATGGCTGAATGGTACATGAATGGACAATTTCCACTAAGGACCAATGTTTTACCAAAAGGGCTCAGACTTGCTCAGTGGACCTGCTCTGACTTGGGGCCAAGACCAGGCCACAGGCACTTTTCAGCTTTCATTTACATAACAATGGCTAACTGGGAACATGGATTAACACCTTCCACGGTTAACACCTTCTCACAAAGCAACTGTCTTGATGATGCAGAAGTTGTTGATTCTGCTCTTCACAAGTCCTCAGTGTCAGCCCTAGCTATGGAAACACATTTCCCACAGAATAACACTAGAACTAACATTAACCTAATCACTGGTGACACACTGATGCTGTATAATGGAAACCCCCTAGAATTGTGATGTAATATGAATATTTTGCTTGTATGAGTATGAGTCAGACATATTTTCATTACTGCCCTCTGCTACCACAAGCTGAAAATGTTCTCTGTCAAATAAACTTGACTAAATCAAACAAAAATATATAATTATCTGTTGTTCCATTGTATTGTTTACTGAACTGCCTGTTTCCTACAAAAAGGTTAGACAAATAGACAACTCATTTGACATTTCTATCTTGGTGCAAGCCCTCTATCCAGGAGTTCACATTAATAGAGTACTGTAAGTCATGAATTTATGATTTGGGCCAAATTCCTGTGTATTTTTGCAATTCCATAAATGTTTTATAGAGAATAATTCTCACAACATTATGCTATAACTGCAAACCAGTTAGTAACTTCACCACACATTCTTATTGCGGATGACAATCTGCACCATACATCCCATTACAACACAGACAGTTGAAGAGACAGACCAACTACTTCAGACAACAGCGTTTATTGTGTTGATGGTGTAAATGTCTGATGATATAAATCACTTGAGGCGAGCAACACACCAGCCAGTCATACCCAGTCATACCAGGCTTAGAGAATGAATGACAGGACCACACTAGTTGACCATCATATGCATGTAAAATGGACCGTCAAGACTCTTTGAACACTATGGCGACAATGACAGATATTTGCTTTGTAAAAGTTGTGGTTTCACTACCATCGCTATCCAAACCACAAGCCCCATTCCATTTCCATCTCGGACCAATCAAATTCATCCTCTGTTTTGTTCCCTGACAACAGGTTCTCAGTCAATACGGCTCTCTGAGGGGGCCAGTGGATGATATAATTGGTCCAGCAGACACACATTGTGATGTAATTGGTCCAGCAGACACACATCATGTGAGCAACAACGCATTGGCAACGACCATAGCCTCAATGCCTCCATTGACTGGTTACAAATACGGACAATGCCCCAAGGTTATTTACGTAATGATGCCTGAGCAATACGACAAATATCTGTGCTTTCTGAAAGAAATTCATTTCCTCATAAGTGAATAATAGTTGTGAATTTATTAACAAATTTGTGTCTGTTTTGTTCTCCCATCCTGTTTGTCTGTGATGTCCTTCTTATGCCAGCTGTATTCTACAGACAACCACTGCTTTATGATGGCCTGACAGTGATCATTGACCATCCACAGGCCTTTCATCAGGTGATAATCATGGACATTTCTTTGAGGACAGACTGACAGCGTCATCTGGTGTTAATGCCTTCCTTTGCTCCCTGCTGCCAATATCTTAGGTCTTACACTCCATAGGCCCCTAAGGGGACTGTCTTCCTATTGAAAACTATGGCTGAAGGAAGAAAAGAGAAAATGGTTGTCGGTGACATATTTTCTGCCACACAAAGAATCCTATTGGAGTTGACTGTGAGGACTGGACGTCTGTAGAGCAGAGTGGAGATAACATGACTGGGGCACGGCTCATTAGTGTAAACTGGATCATCACAGTGAGGATAAATGGACATTTTGGCCTGTCCACCTCTAATATGGAGAGCAAGTGGAGCATTTGGAATGAGACCAATTTAGCAGCTTAAGATAACCAGCATACACAGATGCAATAATCAACTACCTTCCTCAAAATAACTTATTTATTTCACTCAGTTAAATTAATCCTTTGACATGAAATACATTTGAGTGTTATGCAGTAACAATGTATTTCTGCAGTGCAGTTACGATTCCCAGCCTGTCTTTTCTTCTCCTTTAGGCCTACATGGGAGACTAAGAAAAAATCTTAGTAGAACTTTTAAATACTCACCACTAAGTGGTACTATTTCTCTACAGAAGAGTTGAGCCCTCTGTTTCCCTCACATCGGGACAAGATGTGGTGATATGAGAAAACAAGATACTAAATGTGCAAAAGATATCATGACATCTTATGTCACTGAATAGCATGTATCAAGGCAGTGTCATTTTCCATGTATTGGAAATAGTTATGTTAGGTGTATGACATACAGTACCCATCAAAAGTTGACACACCTACTCATTCAAGAATTTGTCTTTATTTTTATACACCATAGAATAATTTCAAAACTATGAAATTGTTACACCCTGACCTGTTTCTCCTGTCTTTGTGCTTGTCTCCTCCCCCATCCAGGTGTTGCCCATCTTCCCCATTATCCCCAGTGTATTTATACCTTCTCTGTTTGTCTGTTGCCAGTTCGTTTTGTTTGTCAAACCTACCAGTGTTTTTCCCCTTGCTCTTGTCTGTTTCTAGTTCCTGTTTTCTAGTTTTCCCAGTTTTGACCATTCTGCCTGCTCTGACCCTGCCTGCCGTTCTGTACCTTGTCACATCACACTGGATTACTGACCTCTGCCTGCCCTGAAACTGCCTGCCGTTCTGTACCTTTAACTGGATTACCGACCTCTGCCTGCCTGTTGTTTTGCAAGTAATAAACCTTCGTTACTTTGACACTGTCTGCATCTGGGTCTTCCCTAAAACGTGATAGTACCAAGAACATATCCACCCAAGAACATGTGCGCCACATCCGACAGGTCCGCCAACGCCTCCTGGAGAACCAGCTTTTGGTGAAAGCAGAGAAGAGCGAATTTCATCGCTCCCTTGCCGTCCCTAGTCTCACATATTCCTGGACTTTGTCACGGGTCTCCCCCTGTCTGATGACAACACCGCCATCCTGACAGTAGTGGACTGGTTTTCCAAAGCTGCCCACTTCATTCCTCTCCCCAAGCTACCCTCTGCCAAATAGATGGCCCAGCTCATGGAGCAGCAAGTCTTCCAGATCCATGGACTCCCATGGACATGGTCTCCAACCAGGTTCCTCAGTTCTCGTCCCGGTTCTGGAAGGCACTCATTTGGCCGTCGGCCAGCCCTAGAGGGGGGGGGGGGTAGTACTGTCACACACTGACGTGTTTCACCTGAATTTGTACTTGTCTCCACCCCCTTCCAGGTGTCACCCATCTCCACATTATCTCCAGTGCATTTTTAAAAAGTATTTTTATTTCACCTTTATTTAACCAGTTAAAACCTCTAGTGACTCCCCATCCTGCATGAGGGAGCGTAATCATCGCCTGACACTAATTAGCATAACGCAACGGACATAAATATTCCTAGAAAATATTCCTATTCATGAAAATCACAAATGTATTGAGACACAGCTTAGCCTTTTTTTAATCACCCTGTCATCTCAGATTTTCAAAATATGCTTTACAGCCAAAGCTAGACAAGCATTGGTGTAAGTTTATCGATAGCCTAGCATAGCATTTTGTCCAGCTAGCAGCAGGTAAATTGGTCACGGAAATCAGAAAAGCAATCAAATTAAATCGTTTACATTTGATGAGCTTCGGATGTTTTCACACACGAGACTCCCAGTTAGATAGCAAATGTTCCTTTTTTCCAAAACTATTATTTTTGTAGGCGAAATAGCTCCTTTTGTTCTTCACGTTTGGATGAGAAATCGCCCGGAAATTGCAGTCACGAAAACGGCGAAAAAATATTCCAAATTAGCTCCATAATATCGACAGAAACATGGCAAACGTTGTTTATAATCAATCCTCAAGGTGTTTTTCAAATATCTATTCGATAGTATATCCATTGGGACAATTAGTTATTCAGTAGGACCGATTGGAGTAATGGCTACCTCTGTATTTTACGCGAGAATCTCTCTGGGAGCATCAGGTGACCACTTGAGCAATGTAGCCGCTTACGGGTATTCTTCAACATAAATGAGTAAAACTACGTCACAATGCTGTAGACACCTTCGGGAATACGGAGAAAGAGTAATCTGGTTGATAGCCCATTCACTGCTTAATTGGGACTCATTGGAACACAGCGCTTTCAAAACAAGAGGCACTTCCGGGTTGGATTTTTCTCAGGCTTTCGCCTGCAACATTAGTTATGTTATACTCACAGACAATATTTTTACAGTTTTGGAAACTTTAGAGTGTTTTCTATCCTAAGCTGTCAATTATATGCATATTCTAGCATCTTCTCCTGACAAAATATCCCGTTTACTATGGGAACGTTTTCTTTTCAAAAATGAAAATACTGCACCCTAGTCACAACAGCTAGTTGAGTTCTCATTTGCAACTGCGACCTGGCCAAGATAAAGCAAAGCAGTTCGACACATACAACAACACAGAGTTACACATGGAATAAACAAACATACAATCAATAAAACAGTAGAAAAATCTATATACAGCATGTGCAAATGAGGTAGGATAAGAGAGGTAAGGCAACACATAGGCTATGGTAGCAAATTAATTACAATATAGCAATTAAACACTGGAATGGGAGGATGTGCAGAAGATGAATGTAAAGTTGAGATACTGGGGTGCAAAGGAGCAAGATAAATAAATAAATACAGTATGGGGATGAGGTAGATTGGATGGGCTATTTACAGATGAGCTATGTACAGGTGCAGTGATCTGTGAGCTGCTCTGACAGCTGGTGTTTAAAGCTAGTGAGGGAGGTAAGAGTCTCCAGCTTCAGAGATTTTTGCAGTTCCTTCCAGTCATTGGCAGCAGAGAACTGGAAGGAGAGGCGGCCAAACGAAGAAATGGCTTTGGGGGTGACCAGTGAGATACAACTGCTGGAGCGCGTGCTACAGGTGGGTGCTGCTATGGTGACCAGTGAGCTGAGATAAGGCGGGGCTTTACCTAGCAGAGACTTGTAGATGACCTGGAGCCAGTGGGTTTGGCGACGAGAATAAAGCGAGGGCCAGTCAACGAGAGCATACAGGTCGCAGCGGTGGGTAGTATATGGGCTTTGGTGACAAAATGGATGGCACTGTGATAGACTGCATCCAATTTGTTGAGTAGAGTGTTGGAGGCTATTTTGTAAATGACATCGCTGAAGTCGAGGATCGGTAGGATGGTCAGTTTTACGAGGGTATGTTTGGCAGCATGAGTGTAGGATGCTTTGTTATGAAATCTGAAGCCAATTCTAGATTTAATTTTGTATTAGAGATGTTTAATGTGAGTCTGGAAGGAGAGTTTACAGTTTAACCAGACAACTAGGTATTTGTTGTATGGCATTGAAGCTCATCTGGAGGTTAGTTAACACAGTGTCCAAAGAAGGGCCAGAGGTATTCAGAATGGTGTCGTCTACATAGAGGTGGATCAAAGAATCACCAGCAGCGAGAGCGACATCATTGATGTATACAGAGAAGAGAGTCGGCCCGAGAATTGAACCCTGTGGCACCCCCATAGATACTGCCAGAGGTCTGGATAACAGGCCCTCCGATTTGACATATTGAACTCTATCAGAGAAGTAGTTGGTGAACCAAGCAAGGCAATCATTTGAGAAACCAAGGCTGTTGAGTCTGCCAATAAGAATGTTGTGATTGACAGAGTCGAAAGCCTTAGCCAGGTCGATGAATATGGCTGCACAGTAATGTCTCTTATCGATGGCGGTTATGATATCGTTTAGGACCTTGAGTGTGGCTGAGGTGCATCCATGACCAGCTCTGAAACCAGATTGCATAGTGGAGAAGGTACGGTGAGATTCGAAATGGTCGGTAATCTGTTTGTTAGAAAGGCAGGGTAGAATAGATATAGGTCTGTAGCAGTTTGGGTCTAGAGTGTCTCCCCCTTTGAAGAGGGGGATGACTGCGGCAGCTTTCCAATCTATGGGAATCTCAGATGATAAGAAAGAGAGGTTGAACAGGCTAGTAATATGGGTTGCAATCATTTCGGCAGATAATTTTAGAAAGAGAGGATCCAGATTGTCTAGCCACGCTTGATTTGTAGGGGTACCGGTTTTGCAGCTCATTCAGAACATCAGCTATCTGGATTTGGGTGAAGGAGAAGGGGGAGGTTTGGGCGAGTTGCTGTGGGGAGTGCAGGGCTGTTGACCGGGATAGGGGTAGCCAGGTGGAAAGCATGGCCAGCCGTAGAAAAATGCTTATTGAAATTCTCAATTATTGTGGATTTATCGCTAGTGACTGTGTTTCCTAGCCTCAGTGCAGTGGGCAGCTGGGAGGAGGTGTTCTAATTCTCCATGGACTTTACAGTGTCCAGAACTTTTTTGAGTTTGTACTACAGAATGCAAATTTCTGTTTGAAAAAGCTAGCCTTAGTGTTCCTAACTGCCTGTGTATATTGGTTCGTGAAGTCCCTGTAAAGTTGCATATCACAGGGGCTATTCGATGCTAATGCAGAACGCCACAGGATGTTTTTGTGCTGGTCAAGGGCAGACAGGTCTGGAGTGAACCAAGGGCTATATCTATTCCTAGTTCTAATTTCTTTGAGTGGAGCATGCTTATTTAAGATGGTGAGGAAGGCACTTTTAAAGAATAACCAGGCATCCTCTACTGACAGGATGAGGTCAATGTCATTCCAGGATACCCCGGCCAGGTCGATAAGAAATGCCTGTTTGCTGAAGTGTTTTAGGGAGTGTTTGACAGTGATGAGAGGTGGTCGTTTGACCGCAGACCCATTACGGATGCAGGCAATGAGGCAGTGATCGCTGAGATCTTGGTTGAAAACAGCAGTGGTGTATTTGGAGGGCAAGCTTGTTAGGATGATATCTATGAGGGTGTCCGTGTTTATGGATTTGGGGTTGTACCTGGTAGGTTCATTGATAATTTGTGTGAGATTGAGGGCATCAAGCTTAGATTGTAAGAATGCTGTGGTGTTAAGCATGTCCCAGTTTAGGTCACCTAGCAGCACAAGCTCAGAAGATAGATGGGGGGCAATAATTCACACATGGTGTCCAGGGCACAGCTGGGGGCAGAGGGTGGTCTATAGCAAGCGGCAACGGTGAGAGACTTGTTTCTGGAACGGTGAATGTTTAGAAGTAGAAGCTCAAATTGTTTTGGTACAGACCTGGATAGTAAGACAGATATCTGTAGTAGATTGCAACGCCGCCCCCTTTGGCAGTTATATCTTGTCGGAAAATGTTATAGTTAGGGATGGAAATTTCAGGGTTTTTAGTGGTCTTCCTAAACCAGGATTCAGACACGGCTAAGACATCTGGGTTTGCAGAATGTGCTAAAGCAGTGAATAAAGCAATCTTAGGGAGTAGGCTTCTAATGTTAACATGCATGAAACCAAGGCTTTTACAGTTACAGAAGTCAACAAATGAGAGCACCTGGGGAGTAGGAGTGGAGCTAGGCACTGCAGGTCCTGGATTAACCTCTACATCACCTGAGGAACAGAGGAGAAGTAGGTTAAGGGTGCGGCTAAAGGCTATAAGAACTGGCCGTCTAGCACGTTCGGAACAGAGAGTAAAGGGAGCAGGTTTCTGGGCACGATAGCATAGATTCAAGGAATAATGTACAGAGAAAGGTATGATAGGATGACAGTACATTGGAGTTAAACCTAGGCATTGAGTAATGATGAGAGAGATATAGTCTCTAGAGATGTTTAAACCAGGTGATGTCATCGCATTTGTGGGAGTTGGAACAACATGGTTGGTTAAGGCATATTGAGCAGGGCTAGAGGCTCTACAGTGAAATAAGACAGTAATCACTAACCAGGACAGTAATGGACAAGGCATATTGATATTAGGGAGTGGCATGCGTAGCCAAACCAGACCTCAGCGCGGGAGCTTCTTGTTTTAGCTTCTGTCTGTAGGCAGGGAGCAACTTCCGAAAGGAGGGCGGGGGAGGGCCTTATATGCGTTGCGGAAGTTAGAATAGCAATGATCCAAGGTTTTACCAGCCCTGGTTGCGCAATCGATATGCTGATACAATTTAAGGAGTCTTGTTTTCAGATTAGCCTTGTTAAAATCCCCAGCTACAATGAATGCAGCCTCAGGATATGTGGATTCCAGTTTGCAAAGAGTCAAATAAAGTTTGTTCAGAGCCATCGATGTGTCTGCTTGGGGGGGAATATATACGGCTGTGATTATAATCGAAGAGAATTCCCTTGGTAGATAACGCGGTCGACATTTGATTGTGAGGAATTCTAAATCAGGTGAACAGAAGGACTTGAGTTCCTGTATGTTGTTGTGACCACACCACGTCTCGTTAGCCATAAAGCATACGCCCCCGCCCCTCTTCTTACCAGAAAGATGTTTGTTTCTGTCGGCGCGATGCGTGGAGAAACCAGCTGGCTGCACCGACTCCGATAGCGTCTCTCGAGTGAGCCATGTTTCCGTGAAGCAAAGAACGTTACAGTCTCTGATGTCCCTCTGGAATGTTACCCTTGCTCGGATTTCACCAACCTTGTTGTCAAGAGACTGGATATTGGCGAGAAGTATGCTAGGGAGTGGTGCGCGATGGGCCCGTCTCCGGTGTCTGACCAGAAGACCGCTTCATTTCCTTCTTTTACGAAGTCGTTGTTTTGGGTCGCTGGCTGGGATCCATTCTGCTGTCCTGGGTGAAAGGCAGAACACAGGATCCGCTTCGGGAAAGTCATATTCTTGGTCGTTCTGATGGTGAGTTGACGCTGCTCTTATATTCAGTAGTTCTTTTCGACTGTATGTAATGAAACCTAAGATGACCTGGGGTACCAATGTAAGAAATAACACGTAAAAAAACAAAAAACTGCAGAGTTTCCTAGGAACGCGAAGCGAGGCGGCTATCTCTGTCGGCACCGGAAGTTGGAAGCTGATTCGGTGAGCGAGTTCATTAGAACGTGCGTTGAAGATGTCGTTCCCATAGCAACGATTAAAACATTCCCAAACCAGAATCGTGGATTGATGGCAGCATTCGCGTGAAACTGAAAGCGCAAACCACTGCTTTTAATCAGGGCAAGGTGACCGGAAACATGACCGAATACAAACAGTGTAGCTATTCCCTCCGCAAGGCAATCAAACAAGCTAAGCGTCAGTATAGAGACAAAGTAGAATCGCAATTCAACGGCTCAGACACAAGAGGTATGTGGCAGGGTCTACAGTCAATCACGGATTACAAAAAGAAAACCAGCCCAGTCATGGACCAGGATGTCTTGCTCCCAGGCAGACTAAATAACTTTTTTGCCCGCTTTGAGGACAATACAGTGCCACTGACACGGCCCGCAACCAAAACATGCGGACTCTCCTTCACTGCAGCCGAGGTGAGTAAAACATTTAAACGTGCCCAGACGGCATCCCCAGCCGCGCCCTCAGAGCATGCGCAGACCAGCTGGCTGGTGTGTTTACGGACATATTCAATCAATCCTTATCCCAGTCTGCTGTTCCCACATGCTTCAAGAGGGCCACCATTGTTCCTGTTCCCAAGAAAGCTAAGGTAATTGAGCTAAACGACTACCACCCCGTAGCACTCACTTCTGTCATCATGAAGTGCTTTGAGAGACTAGTCAAGGACCATATCACCTCCACCCTACCTGACACCCTAGACCCACTCTAATTTGCTTACCGCCCAAATAGGTCCACAGACGATGCAATCTCAACCACACTGCACACTGCCCTAACCCATCTGGACAAGAGGAATACCTATGTGAGAATGCTGTTCATCGACTACAGCTCAGCATTTAACACCATAGTACCCTCCAAACTCGTCATCAAGCTTGAGACCCTGGGTCTCGACCCCGCCCTGTGCAACTGGGTACTGGACTTCCTGACGGGCCGCCCCCAGGTGGTGAGGGTAGGTAACAACATCTCCACCCCGCTGATCCTCAACACTGGGGCCCCACAAGGGTGCATTCTGAGCCCTCTCCTGTACTCCCTGTTCACCCACGACTGCGTGGCCACGCATGCCTCCAAATCAATCATCAAGTTTGCGGACGACACAACAGTGGTAGGCTTGATTACCAACAACGACGAGACGGCCTACAGGGAGGAGGTGAGGGCACTCGGAGTGTGGTGTCAGGAAAATAACCTCACACTCAACGTCAACAAAACTAAGGAGATGATTGTGGACTTCAGGAAACAGCAGAGGGAACACCCCCCTATCCACATCGATTGGACAGTAGTGGAGTGGGTAGTAAGTCTTAAGTTCCTTGGCGTACACATCACAGACAAACTGAATTGGTCCACCCACACAGACAGCATCGTGAAGAAGGCACAACAGCGCCTCTTCAACCTCAGGAGGCTGAAGAAATTCGGCTTGTCACCAAAAGCACTCACAAACTTCTACAGATGCACAATCGAGAGCATCCTGTTGGGCTGTATCCCCGCCTGGTACGGCAACTGCTCCGCCCACAACCGTAAGACTCTCCAGAAGGTAGTGAGGTCTGCACAACGCATCACCGGGGGCAAACTACCTGCCCTCCAGGACACCTACACCACCCGATGTCACAGGAAGGCCATAAAGATCATCAAGGACAACAACCACTCGAACCACTGCCTGTTCACCCCACTATCATCCAGAAGGCAAGGTCAGTACAGGTGCATCAAAGCTGGGACCGAGAGACTGAAAAACAGCTTCAATCTCAAGGCCATCAGCCACCACTAACACTGAGTGGCTGCTGCCAACACACTGACTCAACTCCAGCCACTTTAATAATGGGAATTGATGGGAATTGATGTAAAATATATCACTAGCTACTTTAAACAATGCTACTTAATATAATGTTTACATTATTCATCTCATATGTATATACTGTACTCTATATAATCTACTGCATCTTGCCTATGCCGCTCTGTACCATCACTCATTCATATATCTTTATGTACATATTCTTTATCCCTTTACACTTGTGTGTATAAGGTAGTAGTTTTGGAATTGTTAGTTAGATTACTCGTTGGTTATTACTGCATTGTCGGAACTAGAAGCACAAGCATTTCGCTACACTCGCATTAACATCTGCTAACCATGTGTATGTGACAAATACATTTGATTTGATTTGAATATCGCAATTCACGTGTCCCTAACACACCTTGACAAGAAGAACACCTATGTGTATGCGAGAATGCTGTTCATTGACTACACTTCAGCATTCAACACTATTGTTCCCTCCAAGCTCAGGGCCCTGGGCCTGGACATCACCCTCTGCAACTGAATCCTGGACTTCCTGACGGGCAGACCACAGGCTGTGAGAATTGGCAACAACACATCCTCCACACTGACTCTTAACACAATGACCCCCAGGGATGTGTCCTCAGCCCTCTGCTGTACTCCCTGTTCACCCACGACTGTGTGGCTAACACCAACTCCATCATCAAGTTTGCTAATGACACCACAGTTGTAGACCTGATCACTAACAATGAGGAGTCAACCTATAGGGAGGAGATAAGTGAACTGGCATTGTGGTGTCAGGACAACAACCTCTCCCTCAACGTCAGCAAAACAAAGGAGTTGATTGTCGACTTCAGGAACCAGAGGAGAGCAGTTTTAAGTTCCTCGGCATCCACATCACCGATAACTTGACATAGACCAACAGCACCACCACTCTTGTCAAGAGGGCGCAACAGCGCCTCTACTTCCTAAGGCATCTGAAGAAATTTGGCATGCCCCCCTGGGTCCTCTCCAAATAGTACCACTGCACAATTGAGTGCGTCCTGATCGGTTGCATCATGACCTAGCAAGGGAAATGCTCCACCCATGAACGCAAGGCCCTCCAACGGGTGATGAACATCTCTGAGGCCGTGCTCCCACCCATTCAGGACATCTACTCAAAACGGCGCCTACACTCTTAGAATAAAGGGTTCTTTGGGGTTCTCAGGATCTCATCACGGTATTGCTGTGCGTTCAAATTGCCATCAATAAAATGCAATTGTGTTTGTTGTCAGTAGCTTATGCCTGCCCATACCAAAATCCCACTGCCACCACTGGGCAGTTGTGAGGCCGGTTGGACGTACTGCTAAATACTCTAAAACAACGTTGGAGGTGGCTTATGGTAGAGAAATGAACATTAAATTCTCTGGCAACAGCTTTGTTGGACATTCCTGTGGTCAGCATGCCAATTGCATGCTCCCTCAAAACATGAGACATCTGTGGCATTGTGTTGTGTGACAAAACTTCACATTTTAGAGTGGCCTTTTATTGTCCCCAGCACATGGTGCACCTTCTTTATATGCCACACCTGTCAGGTGGATGAATTATCTTGGAGAAATGCTCACTAACAGGGATGTAAACAAATTTGTGCACACAATTGAAGAGAAATACGCTTTTTGCGTGTATGAAACATTTATGGGATCTTTTATTTTAGCTCGTGAAACATGGAACCAACACTTTACATGTTGCATTTATATTTTTGTTCAGTGTACAGTAGTGGCCAAAAGTTTTGAGAATGACACAAATATTAATTTTCACAAAGTCTGCTGCCTCAGTTTGAATGATTGCAATTTGCATATACTCCAGAATGTTATGAAGTGTGAACAGATTAACTGCAATTAATTGCAAAGTCCCTCTTTTCCATGCAAATGAACTGAATCCCCAAAAAACATTTCCACTGCATTTCAGCCCTGCCACAAAAGGACGAGCTGATATCATGTCAGCGATTCTCTCGTTAACACAGGTGTGAGTGTTGACGCGGACAAGGCTGGAGATCACTCTGTCATGCTGATTGAGTTCGAATAACAGACTGGAAGCTTGAAAAGGAGGGTGGTGCTTGGAATCATTGTTCTTCCTCTGTCAGCCATGGTTACCTGCAAGGAAACACGTGCCGTCATCATTGCTTTGCACAAAAAGGGCTTCACAGGCAAGGATATTGCTGCCAGTAAGATTGCACCTAAATCAAAAATTTAGCAGATCATCAAGAACTTCAAGGAGAGCGGTTCAATTGTTGTGAAGAAGGCTTCAGGGCACCCAAGAAAGTCCGGCAAGCACCAGGACCATCTCCTAAAGTTGATTCAGCTGCGGGATCAGGGCACCACCAGTACAGAGCTTGCTCAGGAATTTGCAGCAGGCAGGTGAGTGCATCTGCACGCACAGTGAGGCGAAGACTTTTGGAGCATAGCCTGGTGTCAAGAAGGGCAGCAAAGAAGCCACTTCTCTCCAGGAAAAACATCAGGGACAGACTGATATTCTGCAAAATGTACAGGGATTGGACTGATGAGGACTGGGGTAAAGTCATTTTCTCTGACGAATCCCCCTTCCGATTGTTTGGGGCATCCGGAAAAAAGCTTGTCCGGAGAAGACTAGGTGAACGCTACCATCAGTCCTGTGTCATGCCAACAGTAAAGCATCCTGAGACCATTCATGTGTGGGGTTGCTTCTCAGCCAAGGGAGTGGGCTCACTCACAATTTTGCCTAGGAACACAACCATGAATAAAGAATGGTACCAACACATTCTCCGAGAGCAACTTCTCCCAACCATCCAGGAACAGTTTGGTGACACACAATGCCCATTCCAGCATGGTGTAGCACCTTGCCATAAGGTAAACGTGTTAACTAAGTGGCTCTGGGAACAAAACATCAATATTTTGGGTCCATGGCCAGGAAACTCGCCAGACCTTAATACCATTGAGAACTTGTCGTCAATCCTCAAGAGGCGGGTGGACAAACAAAACCCCACAAATTCTGACAAACTCCAAGCATTGATTATACAAGAATGGGCTACCATCAGTCAAAATGTGGCCCAGAAGTTAATTGACAGAATGTCAGGGCGGATTGCAAAGGTCGTGAAAAAGAAGGGTCAACACTGCAAATATTGACTCTTTGCATCAACTTCATGTAATTGTCAATAACAGCCTTTGACACTTATGAAATGCTTGTAATCATACTTCAGTATTCCATAGTAACATCTGAAAAAAATATCAAAGACACTGAAGCAGCAAACTTTGTGAAAATTAATATTTGTGTCATTCTCAAAACTTTTAGCCACGACTGTATGAAAGCAAAGAACCTTGAGGGTTCTATCCCTACCTTAGATGGTAATGGGATTTTAGAAAAACGAAAGCTAACCCAGTCACATCAAACTCTGAAATGACAGCTATTGTTCCCTTTTAATTTGTTTAGGCTGTTTTGCATTGATATTTACAGTGGGGCAAAAAAGTATTTAGTCAGCCACCAATTGTGCAAGTTCTCCCACTTAAAAAGACGAGAGAGGCCTGTAATTTTCATCATAGGTACACTTCAACTATGACAGACAAAATGAGAAAAAGAAATCCAGAAATGCACAGGAGTTTGCTTTGGCGTTTTAGGACCTTGGCTGCCGGAGCTGGATGGAGCGACAGGGCCCTGATTGACCATTACCTTTGTAGTCTACGCGAGGACGTCCGTCGGGAGCTGGCCTGTAGAGACACCACCCTCCCCTTCGACCAGCTGGTGGACATGTCCATCAGGCTGGACAACATGCTGGCTACTTGTGGACGTCTAGATCGGGGTCTGGTTGTTCCATCCTCCTGCACCCTCTCTCCCGAACCTATGGAATTGGGGGGGATGGTGCGCAGGGTGACCGGAGGGGGTTCCCTCTCGAGCACCATCTATGGTTGCAGAGAGCACACTGCTGGTCGGTGCCGGGTTGGTTCCTTTGGGAATAGAGAAGGCAGGCAGGGCACTCTGGCATCACCCCAGGTGAGTAGGCACCATTCTCATCCAGAGCCCTCTGTTGCACTAATGTTTGTCTCTGTCACTTTCCCAGATTTTTCTGCGGTCTTATTGCCAGGACTGGCCGGGGGAGTGGGCGAAGTTCGTGCCCTGGGCAGAGATGGCCCAGAACTCGCTACATCACTCCTCCACTAACCTTACCCTAATACACATTGAAAATGAGTATCAGCCGGTTCTGGCTCCTTGGCATCAGAGTCAGACCGAGGCTCCTGTGTTGGACAATTGGTTTCGGCGTGCTGAGGAAACCTGGGAGGCAGCCCACGTCCACCTTCAGCGCGCCATAAGGCGCCATAAAATCGGTGCAGACCGTCGCCGCAGTGAGGCCCCGGTGTTCGCACCAGGGGACAGGGTCTGGCTCTCGACCCGAAACCTGCCCCTCCGCCTGCTCTGCCGGAAGCTGGGTCCGTGGTTTGTGGGGCCGTTTAAAGTCCTGAGGAGAGTGAACGAGGTATGTTATAGGTTACAGCTGCCCACTAATTACCGTATTAACCCCTCGTTCCATGTGTCTCCTCAGGCCGGTGGTGGCTGGCCCGCTCCAGGAGGCTGAAGTGCGTGATGTTCCTCCGCCTCCTCTAGACATAGCGGAGGTCCCGGCGTACTCTGTTCGATCCATTATGGATTCGAGACGTCGGGCGAGGGGCCTTCAGTACCTCGTGGACTGGGAGGGGTACGGGCCGGAGGAGAGATGCTGGGTTCCGGTGGAGGACGTGTTAGATGCTTCCGTGTTAAAATGATCCATCCGGATCGCCCTGCACCTCGCCCTCCGGGTCATCCCCTAGGCAGGTGTGGGGGGGGAGTACTGTCACGACTTCTACCGAAGTCGATGCCTCTCCTTGTTCGGGCGGTCGACGTCACCGGTCTTCTAGCCATCATTGATCCATTTTTCATTTGTTTTGTCTTGTCTTCCCACACACCTGTTTTCAATACCATTCATTACCTGTTGTGTATTTAACCCTGTTTCCCCTCATGTCTTTGTCAGAGATTGTTTATTGTCAGTGTTGTGTTTATTGTATAGGTGCGCGACGGGTCCTCGTACCCATGTTTGTTTATTTCTATTCTTATTAGTGTTATGGAGCATGTTACGTGGACGAGCTAAAATAAAAGATCCCATAAATGTTTCATGCACGCAAAAAGCGTATTTCTCTTCAATTGTGTGCACAAATTAAAAGACTCCACTTTACACTCCTGCACCTGACTTCCCTGCCACCTATACACACAACTCTGACATTTATTTAACTAGGCAAGTCAGTTAAGAACACATTCTTATTTACAATGACTTCCAAACTCTAACACAGATGACGCTGAGCCAATTGTGTGCCGCCCTACGGGACTCCCAATCACGGCCGGTTGTGATACAGCCTGGAATCGAACCAGGGTCTGTAGGGATGCCTCTAGCACTGAGATGCAGTGCCTTAGACTGCTGTGCCACCCGGGAGTCTCTCAGTGTCTGTTGGAAGGCAGACTGAACCAGGTTTTCCTCTAGGATTTTGCCTGTGCTTAGCTTAATTTTGTTTATTTTTTATCCTGAAAAACTCCCCAGTCCTTAATGATTACAAGCCATGGCATGATGCATCTACCACTACCTTGAAAATATGGATGGTGGTACTTAGTAATGTGTTGTATTGGATTTGCCCCAAACATAACACTTTGTATTTAGGACAAAAAGTTAATTGCCTTTGACAATTTTTTGCAGTATTACTATAGTGCTTTGTTGCAAACAGGATGCATGTTTTGGAATATATTTATTCTGTACAGACCTCCTTCTTTTCACTCTGTCAATCAGGTTAGTATGTGGAGTAACTACAGTGTTGCTTCATTCTCAGTTTTCTCCTATCACAGCCAATAAACTCTGTAAATTGTTTTAAAGTCACCATTGGCCTCATGGTGAAATCCCTGAGGGGTTTCCTTCCTCTCCTGCAACTGAGTTAGGAAGGACACCTGTATCTTTGGGTGTCTTGATACACCAAGTTTAATGAATAACTTCACCATGATCAAAGGGATATTCCATTTCTGCTTTTTTTTTACCCTCTACCAATAAGTACCCTTCTTTGTAAGTCATTGGAAAACCTCCCTGGTCTTTGTGGATGAATCTGTGTTTGAAATGCACTGTTCGACTGAAGGACCTAACAGATAATTGTATGTGTGTGGGGTACAGAGATTAGGTAGTTATTTAAAAAATCATGATAAACACTATTGCACACAGAGTGAGTCAATGCAACTTATGTGACTTGTTGTTAAAATGTTTTATTCCTGAACTTATTTAGGCTTACCATAACAAAGGGGTTGAATACTTATTGACTTAAGACATTTCAGATTTTCATTTAAAAAAAACATAATTCCACGTTGACATTATGGGGTATTGTTTATAGGCCAGTGACATAAAAACTCAATTGAATCCATTTAAAATTCAGGCTGTAACACAACGAAATGTGGAAAAAGTTAAGGGGAATGTGAATACTTTCTGAAGGCACTGTATCTATATATAAGAGCATAAGTGTGGAGGACTAAATGTTTTGAATATTAAGGCACATACAGAAACTCTAAATCCAAACTGGTTTCCAGAAGGCTACAAAGAGAGGCACATCATATGTTTAAGATGGGGCTCTTTGCCCTTTTGCACTTTAAAACCGCACATTTATGGTGGATTGACAGTGTAATCCTATTTAAAGTGTCTTCCTTTTTAAATAAAAGCCATACAGAGTTGGCTGCAATTTAAATGTCATCCTCCAGAAAAGGTAGATCAAATATTACAGCAAAACTTCAAGATTGCTTCGATCACGTGGATTGGGATATGTTCTGGATAGCGGCGAACAACATTGATGTATACGCTGAGTCGGTGAGCGAGTTTATTAGCAAGTGTATCGGTGATGTTGTACCCACGGCGACAATTAAAACCTTCCCCTAACCAGAAACCGTGGATTGATGGCAGCATTCGCGCAGAACTGAAAGCGCAAACTACTGCTTTTAATCAGGGTAAGGCAACCAGAAACATGACCGAATACAAACAGTACCTATTCCCTCCGCAAGGCAATCAAACATTCTAAGCGTCAGTATAGAGACAAAGTAGAGTCGCAATTCAACAACTCAGGCACGACAGATGTGGCAGGGTCTACAGTCAATCACGGACTACAAAAAGAAAACCAGCCCCGTCGCGGACCCGATGTCTTGCTCCCAGACAAACTAAACAACTTCTTTGCTCACTTTGAGGACAATACAGTGCCACCGACACGGCCCGCTACCAAAACCTGCGGACTCTCCTTCACCGCAGCCAACGTGAGTAAAACATTTCAACGTGTTAACCTTCGCAAGGCTACTAGCCCAGACAACATCCCTAGCCGTGTCCTCAGAGCATGTGCAGACCAGCTGGCTGGTGTGTTTACGGGACATATTCAATCAATCCCTATCCTAGTATGCTGTTCCCACATGCTTCAAGAGGGCCACCGTTGTTCCTGTTCCCAAGAAAGCTAATGTAACTGAGCTAAATGACTATCACCCCGTAGCACTCACTTCCGTCATTATGAAGTGCTTTGAGAGACTAGTCAAGGATCATATCACCTCCAACCTACCTGACACCCTAGACCCACTCCAATTTGCTTACCGTCCCAATAGGTCCACAGACGACGCAATCGCAATCCCACTGCACACTGTCCTAACCCATCTGGACAAGAGGAATACCTATGTAAGAATGCTGTTCATCGACTACAGCTCAGCATTTAACACCATAGTACCCTCCAAACTCGTCATTAGACCCCGCCCTGTGCAATTGGGTCCTGGACTTTCTGACGAGCCACCCCCAGATGGTGAGGGTAGGAAACAACATCTCCACCCCGCTGATCCTCAACACTGGGGCCCCACAACGGTGTGTTCTCAGCCCTCTCCTGTACTCCCTGTTCACCCATGACTGTGTGGCCATGCACGCGTCCAACTCAAATCATCAAGTTTGCAGACAACACTACAGTGGTAGGCTTGATTACCAACAACGACGAGACGGCCTACAGGGAGGAGGTGAGGGCCCTCGGAGTGTGGTGTCAGGAAAATAACTTCACAATCAACGTCAACAAAGGAGATGATCGTGGACATCAGGAAACAGCAGAGGGAGCACCCCCCTATCCACATCGACGGGACAGTAGTGGTGAAGATGGAAAGTTAAGTTCCTCGGCGTACACATCATGGACAAACTGAAGAATAAGAAGGTGCAACAGCGCTCTTCATCCTCAGGAGGCTGAAGAAATGTGGCTTGTCACCAAAAATACAAACTTTTAGAGATGCACAATCCAGAGCATCCTGTCGGGCTGTATCACCGCCTGGAACGGCAACTGCTCCACCCGCAACCGCAAGGCTCCCCAGTGTAAAGGGTGCGTGTTGGTGGCAGGGAAGTCAGGCGCAGGAGAATGAACCTAGTAAAAACGGAGTTGTTTAATAAATGCTGATAAAACTCCAAAAACCAAAATTTACAAAATAACAAAAGTGGATACAAAACCTGTCGCACACCAACATAATACATGTACATCACATACAATCAAACAATCTCCGACAAGGACATGAGGGGAAACAGAGGGTTAAATACACAACAGGTAATTGATGGGATTGGAACCAGGGGTGAAGGAAGACAAGACAAAACCAATGGAAAATGAAAAATGGATCAGTGATGGCTAGAAGGCCGGTGACGTCGACTGCCGAACACCGCCCGAACAAGGAGAGGGATCGACTTCGGCGGAAGTCGTGACACCCAGAGGGTAGTGAGGTCTGCACAACGCATCACTGGGGACACACTACCTGCTCTCCAGGACACGCTAACCCTACACCACCCGATGTAACAGGAAGGCCAAAAATATCATCAAGGACAACAACCACCCGAGCCACTGCCTGTTCACCCCGCTATCATCCAGAAGGCGAGGTCAGTACAGGTGCATCAAAGCTGGGACCGAGAGACTGAAAAACAGCTCAATCTCAAGGCCATCAGACTGTTAAACAGCCATCAGTAACACTGAGTGGCTGCTGCCAACATACTGGCTCAAATCTCTAGCCACTTTAATAATTAAAAATTGGATGTAATAAATGTATCACTAGTCACTTTAAACAATGCCACTTTATATAATGTTTACATAACCTACATTACTCATCTCATATGTATATACTGTACTCTATACCATCTACTGCATCTATGCTGTTCGGCCATCGCTCATCCATATATTTATATGTACATATTCTTATTCAATTCCTTTACACTTGTGTGTATAAGGTAGTTGTTGTGAAATTGTTAAGATTACTTGTTAGATATTACTGCATGGTCAGAACTAGAAGCACAAGCATTTCGCTACACTCGCATTAACATCTGCTAACCATGTGTATGTGACCAATAAAATTTGATTTGATTTGTAGTTTTGAAAAAATTGGTAAAATTGTCACACAAGCAACTAACAACAGAGTATGGAGGTGTATGCTCAATACAAAATGATAACCAACTGCGGCTCTGCCACAAAATTGGAAGAGGCAATTACTTAAGGAAGAAATGTAAGAATTAGTGTCTGCCACTCATTTAAAACCATAAATGGCTTAAAATGATTAGTATAAATAAAAATTCTGTTTCTTAAAGTCAAAAGATTTGACAGCTATGCCGCATAGAATTCCAGTCAGTTGGGAACAGGTCTTTGATGTCCTAATACCTTGGCATTGGGTCAATGAACTAACATATAAAACAACAATTAACACATCAATCTGTTCATTTCAATTTATGTTATTATATAAAACACTTGCTACAAAAAGAATGTTCCAATATATAGGGCATTGAACAGTCAGCCCTGTGCAGACTGCCACAAGCAAACAGAATCAATAGAATATCTTTTCTGGTACTGTCCATCTGTGGCTCACTTTTGGAGTCAGGTCCAGGAATGGTTGTTATGTCATAATATCAGAGTTCAGATGGATCTGCAAACTGTATTGTTCGGGGATCTGAAAAAACACAATCAATCAATGGGAAATATCATTATACTTTTGGGTAAAATGGAGGGATGTATTGCAAAAGAAAATAGCAAAATTGTATTATACTGGGAAATATAGGTTAATCTGTGGACATCGGAGGGCTGGAATTAAGATAAGAATGGATAGTGGATTGTCCACTGTGGGTGGAAATCTAGCACTTGCAGAAAGAGGAAATTAGGAATATATGCATAATTAGTTAACTATATGTACTGTATACAGTATATGAGTGAAAATCACTGTAAGTAGCAGTAGATGATGTATTGTTAGCTTACTCCAATCAAAGGAGGGGTGGTAGTGATGGGGGGGGGGAATAAACAAATAAGGGGTATTACAAATGATGCAAACAATTCACTTGATAAGACCCTAAATCTATCTGGAATATTAAAGCTGACCCCCCCTTATCTTCAAACGTATGTCAAACTCTATAAAGGTTGTATAAAAGGTGACATAACGTGCATAGCGTGCATTGGTAAATGTGACAATCTAATATTGCATTACATACTCCATTTAACATCAAGGGATCCAAAACTTGTAAAATGTGTCACTTAAAACCAAAGCTTTGATAAACCTGCTATGTTACATAGATATTTGCTTTGTCAATGTGCTTCTGCTTGGACAATTTCCTTCTCAAACAATCTATCATAACATGTGCCTTTGCACCTTTCACTTGCAAAATTATGCAAATGTATTTACATGAAAACTGACAACCTTGCAGGATCTTCCTCTCCATCCGAACAAACTTAGCTGCTGTTGCGTTCACACACAGTGGCGGAATGTATGTTGCATGTTATAAGTATGTCACCATCATGTGCACTACTAACAGTTAGAACTTATTGGATGACATTGTTGTGACTGTCATTTTGGGGCTTGAAAAATGTATGGCTTTACATTAATAACCGACTCCACAATACCATGACTCTTTGACATAAGAGAAACTTCAATTGAAAAGACAGAGTTCTTAATATTTTGTTCAGCAACATATTGATCAAACACATATTCTAAAAATGTCTCTGTTGTATTTAAAAAGCACTGATTATCATATGGGTATGACAAAAACTGTGTTATGAGTAATGTACAAGAAAAGGTCTTGACAATGAATGTTCTGAGCTCTGTGATGTTATTCATGCTGATGATGGACCCATACAACAAGCGTCATGAGCGGAATCAGTATTTCTCTCAGGTATGAAACAGAACACTGCCCTGATTCCCATGATGCTCAGAGCATGATGTGTACCCCTGTGTCTCTTTCAAAGCTGGTATTGCCGATTGTCACAATAATTTGTAGAATTAATGGACCAAGGCGCAGCGTGTGTAGAGTTCCACGTTTAATTAATGAAACTCACCAAAGCAATGCAGAACAAATTAAACGTGAAGTCAAATGCAGTGCTCACAGGCAACTACACACAAACAACAAGATCCCACAAAAACCCAGTGGGAAAAGGCTGCCTAAATATGATCCCCAATCAGAGACAGCGATAGACAGCTACCTCTGATTGGGAACCATACCAGGCCAACATAGAAATACAAAAACTAGAGTACCCACCCTAGTCACACCCCGACCTAACCAAATTAGAGAATAAAAGGCTCTCTAAGGTCAGGGTGTGACACCGATGGTGGCATCCTTCTTCGCTGGCTGCTTAGTTCGGAGAGATGGCTGGTTCTACAATGTTTATCAATGATATCATACACTATCCACATCAATATCATAATCTATCCATATATTTGTATGTTGAACAGGCTGAATGGCACTTTGGACAGCACCTTCTGTAGGTCGGCATGCCTCTGGGGAGCTCGCACTGGTCACCTCTGTGGCAGAGGCTCTGCCACAAGTTACAGAGGATTGCCTGCCCAACCACAAAGAAGAGCAACACTTGGAGGAGGGAGCTGTGGACAAGTAACAAAGTACCTTGCCCGCCACCCTTTTGGTGAAAATAGAGTTCTATTTAGCACAGCGACTCTTAAACTATTGAGAGAGAAGTGTCTACTCTACTGGCTGGATTGTTCACACACTTTCACATTCCCCCTTGTTGGAGGCAGGAGTCAAGCAGAAATCCTGAGTGGCGCAGCATTCTAAGGTATGGCATCGCAGTGCTAGAGGCGTCACTACAGTCCCGGGTTTGATCCCGGGTAGTATCACAACCAGACGTGATCGGGAGTCCCACAGGGCAGCACACAATTGGCCCAGCGTCGTCCGGGTTAGAGGAGGGTTTGGCCGGGGTAGGCCGTCATTGTAAATAAGAATGTGCTCTTAGAAACGGTTTGTTACACTTTATTTTAGGCCTACAGTATTATTGGTAGAAATCATATGGTAAAATGTAAATAACCTGACAATTAGGCCTATCTAATAATAACAACTACATTTCAGTCAGTTGGAGTCAGTAAGCCTACCATTATATCAGATATTGACCAATTACTACCAAAGGACTAACCTGAGATGGTACCACACTCAAAGAAATGACCGAGGTGGAAATGAATTGATCATTTAAATGAATTGTTACACAATTACAAACGTATTAATTGCAGTGTGTTGCTTACTAAAGCAAAAGTGTGACGTTGTGAAATCAGTAATATGTAGGTCAGTATTAACATACTGTATTCAGCAGATCGTGTGGCAGGTTGTCCGGCAGGGTGCTTACCGAGTGAGCAAGAAAAAGCGGGCTGCTGGTGGCAGGGAGCAAAGGAAGGAAACGTGAGGAATGGCTGAAAGCTGACTGTGTTTTTCTACAGGAAACAAATCAGGAGGGAAACAATAGCAAAAATAACGCTCCAAGTGTTTCCCATTTCGGTTGGAGAATTGTACTGAGGCTTCTTATTTTGTCCACGCACGGATCCGTCTGGTTTGCTGATTTAATGGGACAACGAAAACGGAAAAAAGCAAAAGGTGTCGATTTTGTCGTCTGTGTGGACGGGTGATACTTATTTTTATAGGACCAACACTCCACACGGGATGAATATGAGGACACTTAGTGCAAGGTAAACCGCATTGTTTGAGTAAAGAAAATGTCCCAGACTTGACAGGAGTAGTTAAGGATATATGTTTGGTGGGACTGATGCATTAACATGTTATATCCTTGAAGTGGTCGACTACCTATCAATAATAATACGTATTCAAGCTTCTTGGACAAGCCATCACAACCGAGCAGTCACACGAAAAGTAGCATACATGTCCTTGTAAGAGAAACGTAAAGCCATTTTTGCTTAGTCTGAACAGAAGAAAAACATGCGCGTGTTTGTCATCTGGATATTTTTGCGGTTGTTTTCACTACGGGATGGTGCGGCTGGTCAAGGACAATCCACTCCGGCTATTTGTTCGTCCTCATGCAGCTGCGACGAGGACGGAGGCGCCGATTGTTCTGGGAAAGGACTGACCACTGTCCCAACTGGTCTAAGCGCCTTCACCTATTATCTGTAAGTATCAACACATATTGAAACTGTGTAATAAAACACGATTAAACCTATAATCAATATCTCTCCCTAGTTAGGACGTGTTTGTAACGGTAAGGTCGGCCACTACTTACTCGAGAGGGGCACCTCTCCACGTCAGTACTGGAGCAAACTTTTGCACAATGGCTGTCAATTAAGCAAAATAATCGAGTGCGTTTTTACAACTTTGGGCTGTGGATCAGTTATTGAACTGATAACAAACATTATTGTGGTTGGTATGAGAGAGCAAACACAAAGAATGATGAACAGCCAGAGGAAAAGTAGGCCTTAAAATTAAAGGTTGGTACAGTATATACAGTATTGGCTAGGCAATGGTTGCCAAATGGTTCATGCTGGTCCAAACTCATTCACTTGCTGACCTTTCCTTGATATGACCCCTCTTATACCCTAGTATTTTACTCTACTGAAAAGCATACAAGCTATAGCATATTCCTTGGCCTGGGACCTGGACTTTCACTTTCTTAGACTACAGCCATGATCTTTTACACTTATATTCAGGGACATGTGGAATAGTAGCCCATCATCCATGTAAAGCAAGAAGGTCTTAATTTGCTGATTCTTCGGCCTGTCTTGGCTCTGTAGTCTGGACTGACTCTTTGTAGAGATGTAAAGGAATAGAACTAAGAAGACATTTTGTGCCTACTGCTGTGAGAAGTCTGAGGTTTGATCCAGCACAGGCATTGACAGAGGGAACCTCATGATGCTTTGGTGTAATCCTTTTCATTTGGCCTTTATAAAATTGGAGATCAGACATGAACAGATCCCAGAAATACCTGCCTGAGACTGTTTATCCTGAATGCGACTCCACTCACCAACTCACATCATGGCAGAGAAAGTGTATGCCTACCCCTAAAAGACAACACTTTGGACACACTTACCCATCTCAGAGACAGTTGTTGTGGTTGGTTTTCTGATATTTGCATTGCATATCCTTTACATATGCATTACATGTCCTTTACAAAGTGATGCAGGAAAACCTTTCAAATTCATCTTACAGGGAATTCAGAATGACCCAGAATTCGACCCAGAATGTGTCAGTTCAGTAACACTTTACTGTAATAATGAACTCTTATTTACTTCCAAAGTTTCCTAAATTGCAATATTGTGGCTCAAGCAATTTATCAACATGGGGAAAATGTGCAATGTTAAATTATTTGTAGACTATATTTTTAACCAAATAAAATGTTCTGAATCTTGTTCAGGAAGCGCCGAAAGGAAAAAGCTGTTGTGATCAACACAAAATAACAACTAAACCAAAAGCCCTATGACATGGGTCTTTTAGTTAGCCTACAGTTGCTTTTAAGGAATGGTGATTGTTTCTTTTCTGTATTCCCTGTGATTCCGCCATCATATCTGTCTTTGTCTCTGTACCAAGAAAAGCGAGTTGCTCTGCACTACCTTACTAAAGAGAGAGAGCATTACTAACTGAGGAGAAACTGAGACTGGGACTGCATAGTTAATACATTTCTGGTTAACTAGCCTTAAAGGTTTCACAATGTCTTAGTTAATGATAAACAGAGCAGCCGCCCAAGGGCGTCAAAGGGTCTATGTGTTATTTATTGAAGGTGGATGAAGGAAATGTGCTTCCTAATGTGGAAAAGAAGGAAGTATCTGACCTTGAGAAGACTACCCTCTGGGCACACACTGGTTGAATCAAAGTGGTTTCCATGTTGTTTCAATGAAATTACGTTGAACCAACGTGAAGTAGATGTTGAATTAACGTCTGGGCCCAGGGGTATTGATACAGAACAGTTTCATATCCAAGACTGAATGAGACATTTAAATATATACAATATCACCATCACCTTTATTTACATAACATAAAAGCTGAGGGGTTGGTTTTTACCTTTGTTTCCACCTAGGTGCCTGAACATTACACCACATTGACTGTAAGTACATTTTATTGACTTCTTGAGTTCATTAATATCCAGCAGAATTGTAGAAATACACACGCTCTAGAGTTGACCCAATAAACTGCCAGTGTTGTTTTGTGTCAGGTAAAATGAAGAGAAACAGTGGTATTTACCAATATGTCAACCTAGACACAGTGTAGTGTATGTATGCTGTTATCAAACATTATGATCTTTTCAGACTTACATGTAAGTTACCAACATATCCCCAAATATTGTATTACAATTGTGATGTCTACTTATTACGATTGGAAGTGTGGGCGTGAAGGCTTCTTGTGCACCTACACTGAGCAAGGGTTAACCAAATGCTTTGTGACAGCTTTTTAGCTCATAACTACGTGATATATTCAGTTCAAGCCCTCAGAGTATTTGACGGGTTGCCTTGGAGCAATTCCACGCCAACAGAGTGATTTTTCACTTTAAAATGCATGTCAAACAAAAACCAATTATTGCAAACAAATGATACAACTCCATGCACAGGGACTACTTAGCAATTTCCTCTGACAATTCAAGTAAATGTGTTTTTGTAAAAGGTTCAGTGGAAATTGTTAAAAGTGGTCAATCATTGGTTTTTGTTTGAAATACATGTTAAAGTAAAAATATTTGTCTGTTTCTGTGGAATTGACCCTTAGTGCAGCTGTCTCTATTTCTCTCTCTCCATTAATGTCTCTTCCCCGTCTCTTATTAAACTCCCCTTCTTTCCATTCCTTCCATTCCTTCTGTGTTTTGGTGAGTAGAGAGGGCAGGGGTCATGATGGATTAGTGCGACACATCACAGCTGTAGAAATACTTTTTTTGTCAGTGTTAATTCACAGGGAGGCTGTGCTGAGCTGGTAATGCTCCTAACCGGAAGTGAGCTAATGTTTGTTTAAAGAACTAAACAAAATATTTACCTCCATAATGTTAATTTAATCCCAGTTAGCGCTCATCAAAGGTGGAATTACATCCTTAGTACTCTTCTAGAAATATATTTTGGTAACACTTTACATTAAGTTGCTTGTTTGCTGGCATACTAATCTATTAATTGGGGTACACATTATCTGCTGTGACGTTTAGTGGAAATTATATGCTTTTTTGCTGAAACAGCAGAAACACAGGGATCAATCAGCAAGACGGGCAAATAGTGAAGCTTGATAAATTG
This sequence comes from Oncorhynchus tshawytscha, assembly GCF_018296145.1. NCBI lineage: Eukaryota > Metazoa > Chordata > Actinopteri > Salmoniformes > Salmonidae > Oncorhynchus > Oncorhynchus tshawytscha. The sequence goes on along the minus strand of NC_056440.1, from coordinate 68,240,515 downwards.
AGTAAAGGAAATTACTGAAGGGAGAGATTAATGGACAGAAAGAGACAGTGAAATTGACACACACACACAGAGAGAGAGAGAGATAATGACAGAAGCAGACAGGTCCAGCAGTCTTACAAGAGACACATTGCAGGCCCTGCTGTCCCCAGAGGTGGGAGAATGGTTTCCCAGAAGGTTGGCTTTGTTTGTGATTTTCCTCCTGCTGTGATTCCATCCAGTACAACCTGCCACCCCATGAATGTACTGAAACTGTTGTACATTGAAGCTGAGAGGAAAATGGAAGGCAGCAGTTCTGTTATGAAGAGAACTTACAGAAATAGGAGCACAAACATTAACTTCATCTTTTGAAAGTCAGGCCTTGGAATTCTGGAATGTCTTCTTAAATTGGAATAGTTTCAGACAGTTATGACTAGACCTGCTCTTGTCCTGCATTTGTAGTTATTTAGAGCGGTACTTCAAGTTTTTATTTCATGTGTGGTCATTCTTCAAAATTATTAACCCATATACTTAGTCACAAAATAATATACAGTACTGTACATTGCCACTTTCATTGGCAATATCCTACAATACTTTAACATTTATGCATCTGTTGATTTACATAATCTTACGGAATTTGACACAGACAGGAATTGGCCTGTGCCCTTTGTTTTATCAGTCCATAAATCAGAGTGTTGGGTTGGCACCAGCCAGCAGCCCAGGGGAAGGTTGGAGAGGTGGGCTGGAGGGTGGAGCTGCCTGCAGCATGTTGGTGTGTACATTACGTTTTTTATTGGCAGCTGAAAATGAGACTCTCCTGCCTGAGGATAACAGGTGGGGAGAAAGAGAAATATGTTCTGGAACCCCCTCACCCTGTACACAAATTTCCCCTCTGACAGATACGAGTGACGAAAGAACATCTCAGTCTCTTGAGGGCTTGGTGACTGTGTGTGCACTCTCGCTCTCATGTGTGCGTGCGGGGGGCATGAGGGTTTGGGATAGGAGGGGGTCACTTCTCACATCTCATCTCAATTGAAGTCCTTTCATAGTGTGAACAAGCACAAGTTTAGGGGAGGGAGGGGATAGGGGGACTAATGCCCTTTCACTCACTGGTCCAGCTAGCTCACTTGCCATTGGTGCCCTCTATCCATCTTAAGCTGAATGACACTTTTGTTCATGGTCAGCAGAGGTGAAAGGAGCCAGTCACTGGTTCCCGCTCCCAAACAGGATGACTGCAAGATGGTAGAATGTTTACTTCTCTCTCTCTCTCCCCCCCCTTTTGCTCTGTCTCTTTCTCTCTCTCCCTTATACACAACTCTCACTCCTTTTTTACTTCTAATCACTTACTCATCTTCACAATTTTTATCCTCTTTTTCCATAGTCCTCTCCAACTCTCTCATCATCACATTCTCTGTCAATCTCTCTCTCTTGGTTCAATTCAACGTTGTTAATTGGCATAAAAAGCATACATTTGAATAGCAAAATAACTAAGTTTAATGAAAGCCAACGACAACAACTCCCATACCCATATCAATCACTTCTCTCACTCTGTCTCTCACCGTTTTAGGACTGACATGTTTGCCTTGCAGGCTGGTTGTTTGCACTCTAGCTACAGCGAATCAGTCTCCCCTTGTACCCATGTGGTAAATGCTTGACCTTCTCTGCACTCCCATGGTGGAACACTCTGCCCGTTTGTGTATACAAAGTGCCCTTGTTCCTTTCCAGCATGGCAGCCAGGGAACCGCAGCCATCTTCCTCAATTCTCACCACCTTCACCTCTTTAATCAATAAGAAACAGCCGGCTGAGAAAATAGTTACCCATTACTTGCATTTTTTCCCCACAACTCTGCTGTCAAGGGACCAGGGGGCTAAAAAGCCAAAGCATTACTGAGTTTGCTTTACTTCTGAGGTAGTCAATGGTAGCAGGTGGTTGGGTTGGTGCCCAGTTTGGCTTCTCTACCTCAACAAATGACGTACCGACAGGATATCGATTTTCATTCAGATGACATTAGCTGGCTAAATAAACACTGCCAAAGGGTATTGAAGAAGTGAAGTTGTCCTCCTTTTGAAGATCACCTTGGGATTCATGGTACATCTGAACTAAGGCTATGCCTCCTTGAAGCATGGCCCTTGCTGAGACTACATCAGATACTTTTTTACACTTGCTACCTTCAACACCCTCCAACTCATCACCCAGAGATCTTCAAAGGACAGACATAGTAACCTTTTTCCCCAAATCTCTATCTTAGTTATCTGCCGTTGTCCTGTCTGTCAATCCTTGCTGTTCTTGGCACGGTAGCTTCCCCTCCCTCTCATGGCTCCATGCCAGCCAGTGTCTGATCCGCCCACACACATACCACATATACACGCCTTGGTTTTGGAGTCGCTTTAAGTTGAATCTCTTTTTGGTCTGCCTTTGCCAAGCAGTGCAATCTTTCCATGTATAGTTCTCTGTCTGTAATGTGGAGCTCTGTGGTTGTTGTGTGGCTTTGCTGAGCTCCTTGTCTGGTCTGTGGACAAACACCAGTGGCCTGTGTAATTGTGAAGGGAAAGCTAACTCCGAGCTCAGGTTAAAATCATTCTGACCAAGATTTGTTTTGGATCAAAACGTTGTCAATAAATCAGTGAATTGGGAGCATAAACAGTGTGCAGGCCTTCTTTATTAGCCCTCCACCAAAGTCTTTTAAGGATGTGCTTATAACCACAAGCTTTTCTAAAACCATGCTCCAACCATCAGAGACCGCACAATAAGCAATTAAATAACAAGTATAATTTCTCTTGAACAGGGTTGACCTCTTTTTGACCCTCTTACCATGGAGAGATTGTGGATGGCTTTGAGATAATGCTGAGATAATATATGTATTCTCATCTTGCATCATAGCAGATTAATTATTGCTTTTTTAAAAAATTGTTTCAAAGGTATAGATTTTGTCTTTGATATTGACCCCAAAAGTGAGTTTGGAAAGGTATCATGTCTTTTAGCAGACATTTTTTTCTGAGTAAAGATGATCTGTGTGTCTCTGTTTACTTGGATTGGCAGTGAATTCCCAGGGAGTTTTAAATGTGCTCTGTTGAGACTTGACAACAGCCTCTGCTGCCTGCTCCCCATACTTTCCTCTGTTGGATGTCTTTGTCACTGATCTCTTTTTTTTCTGTAGGGAAATCTCGCTTGAGAAGTGAAACTTTTGGCAACTCTTGCTAGAAATGTGATTCTTTCCGTTTCCCACCAAGGCTGATATGAGCCCAAAGTGACACCTTTGCATTATTTGATGTCATGTTGACATTTCATACCTTCAGAACAGTGGGCATGTAACTGTTTTGCTTCAGAAAGAGTGCTGTTTTTTTTATATGTATCACAGCTGTATTTCTATATAGGATAGGCAGGTCCCCTGATGACTAAAGCAGCTGGGAGGGAGGGTGACAGCATTCACAGACCACCCTTTCATCCTGTCCCTGTGACTGCCTGCACTCTTGACCATGGCAGCCAACAGCCTGTGGAAGATGGTTACAGGGTGCGGGTGTAGGGGTGCTGTCAGCAAGACAGAATGTATGCAAAGGAAGGGACCACCGGGAAAGCCTTCCAAATAGTGGCCACACAACGCCCCAAGGAGAGTCCGTAGGGGGGTGGATCAAGGTGGAAGCTCCATTGTACAGCGCCTAGAAGGCAATTGGATAAGCTAGGTAACCTGGAGATGGGGAAGATAGATGGCAGGGACGATGAGGGCCTTTGTAGTTAGAAACGTGGGGGGTGGGATTGTGGCGAGCGATATTATCCTTTAAGGATCCAAAGTCCTACATGCACACACATGCAAGACGTTGAGGAGGCCTGGTAGTGAAATTCAAGATTGGCCCTTTTATTATTATTTATTTAATTTTTTTCGCCACAATTTCGTAGTATCCAATTGTTTCAACTCCCGTACGGGCTCGGGAGAGACGAAGGTCGAGAGTTATGCATCCTCCGAAACACAACCCAACCAAGCCGCACTGCATCCAACCCGGAAGCCAGCAGCACCAATGTGTCGGAGGAAACACCGTGCCCCTAGCGACCTGCTCACAGAAGTCGCTAGTGCGCGATGAGACAAGAATATCCCTACTGGCCAAACCCTCCCTAACCCGGACGACGCTAGGCCAATTGTGCGTCGCCCCATGGACCTCCCGGTCGCGGCCGGCTGCGACAGAGCCTGGGCTCGAACCCAGAGTCTCTGGTGGCACAGCCTTAGACCACTGCGCCACCCTGGAGGCCTAGATTGACCCTTTTTGGGGGTTTCGCTTCATTATCAAAAGCAGGATGTTTTTTCAGTCCTGTTGTGGTTCAACTCTAACATCTGATGTCTATGGACTCCTCTTTGAAACCAATGAATGGATTCCTAATCAAGATGAGAGTGGCCCGAAGTTAAAAGCTACTCTCTGTTGTGGAACACAAGGGAATTGTTATGGTGTCATACCATTTTTGCTGTCTTTTTATACTATAGCCTATGTCATTTTTATTGGAAGTAAAGATGATCTATACTAATCTGTAGGCTGCTTTAGGATCATTCTAAAAAACAGTTTACAATCTTTACTAAACCTGCCTATATAACAATCTCTCATCAATTCCTAGAACTTTAGTTGGATTCGATGACAATTTTTGCCTACGGTTACTCTCTATGTATTACATATGTAAGTCACATACTGGATTAGTCAGGTGGGGAAGAAACGTGAGTGCTGTCTGCATAGTTGTCGTGCTGCTACATGCCTGTCTTTCTCTGCAGTGAGTTGGAAAAGTGAACGTCCCCTGGGCAATATGAGGAGGGTTTCTTCAAGGGTTTACAGTATTGCTGGGGACCTGTTTTGGCCCAAATGAATCATTATACTGCTGGGGAAGATGACAGTACTTCCCCTCTACCAATCTACAGGAAAAGCAATGTAACAGTGTTGAAAGCATGCTTCTGAGCAGTTACTTCCTAGTTATGCCTCCAAAAAGATACATGTGTTACACACTACCATGGCATCAAACATTATATACTATTTCTGCAATTCTCTGTTGTTGTGTCTTTAGGAGTATAAATCCAGCTTGATTGTTTGAGATCTGAATTGGAATCAGGGCTGTGTTCTGTTTCTAACCTGAGAGAAATGCTGATTCACTCATGACACTTGTTGTTTGGTTCCAGTGACATCAGCATGAATAACATCACAGAGCTCCCAGCATTTGTCTTCAAGAACTTCCCCTATCTAGAAGAACTGTGAGTATTCATCTTTTCTAGTACATTACCCACTACAGTTTGTCACATGTATATGATAATCAGTGGTTTTCAACCACAACAGACCAGTTGTATTATGTGTTTGATCAACAAGTTGCTCAACGAGATATGAAGAACCTTGTAGTTTCTCTTACACCAAAGAGTCATGCCTTGTGTTTTCAGAAAGGGCAAGTTACACCATGATGACTATCAAAAAGTACCATGACTATAGGCTACGTATGATTCCAGAGAACATGTATGTGAGATGCATCACTTTCTTTCATTGTGTTTTCTTTGACAATTTACAGGGTGGCAACCGCATGTCTCAGTTCTGGGACCCATTCAATGAGCATATCTAATCTTAGAGTGTGTTTGTATTTTTTTTTTTACTCTTGAAATACCCCTCTGTCTGGTTCAGAGCTAGAAGTAAAGATAAGATCTGTCTACCTGATATCAGGTAACATGTCACCCTGAGAATGCAAAATGACCAGCTAACATTATTCTGCTTCTGTGCCCATGTTATTTTAGCCTGTCTGTGTCTATCATCTCGAACAAGTCTTTGCTCCCTTCTCTTCTGAACACTAGGTCTACTTCATCTGCTTTGTCAAAGGGCAATTTACTTTTCATCGCATTGTAAGTGGAGGAATGCAAGGCAGGAAGGAAGAAGGCAAAACAATGGTTTCCATGACAACCCGGCTAAAAAGGCACTCTCGCTGCACTCCACCACTCAACATTACCTTTCAGGCAGGGGCAGGAGTCTCTGCCCAGTGTCATATATACTTAGTGAAACCTGTTCTCTGGGTTCCATCCTGCTCTGGAGCTGAGCAGTAGGCTTGGGAGATACCATATACCGGGATATTTTTCAAAATACTGTTTATCATTTTCAATACTGTTTTTTAAAAAATGGGGTGCGTTTTATTCATTTATTATTATTTTTTATTTCACCTTTATTTAACCAGGTAGGCTAGTTGAGAACAAGTTCTCATTTACAACTGCGACCTGGCCAAGATAAAGCATAGCAGTGTGAACAGACAACATCACAGAGTTACACATGGAGTAAACAATAAACAAGTCAATAACACAGTAGAAAATAGAAAAAAAAGAGTCTATATACATTGTGTGCAAAAGGCATGAGGAGGTAGGTGAATAATTACAATTTAGCAGATTAACACTGGAGTGATAAATGATCAGATGGTCATGTGCAGGTAGAGATACTGGTGTGCAAAAGAGCAGAAAAGTAAATAAATAAAAACAGTATGGGGATGAGGTAGGTCAATTGGGTGGGCTATTTACCGATAGACTATTTACCGATGGACTATGTACAGCTGCAGCTTTTAACTATAAGAAATCCTAAGATGTGTCAAAATCAATTATATCCTGCGGAGGGCTCCAGCTACGCATTTGGTTTGCTAACTTGCAAGCTGAGTGGCTAGATTTCAAGGTCAAGCTTCTTGGTTACAGCAGAGACATTCAATCCCCTCCTGGATCAGGATCCCTGTTGCCTAATTTGTTCTGTACTCCAAAAAAACGAAACAAAAAAACTAGTTTTGTTTTGTTTGAATTAGCTCCCCTTGTGTACACTGCCGATAATACCGTATACCCCGGTATGGTACAGAATCGGTATCTCAGTATGAAAATCAGGATACCGCCCAACCCTACTGAGCAGCGCTGTAGGGCCTAGCAGTTATTTTCGTGCTTCGGAATGCTGTTTTGTTGACAGCTGTCTAGAGTTTTTAATTTGTGTTTGTTTAGCCTTATCCTTGAAACAAATCATAAGGTTTCATTGAGTGAACTGAGAGGATGGCGTGGTGGTGTTGTCACTGAACCACGGCTCCAGCCCTGAGGGCTTACTGAGAAGAGAGGGGGACATGCCCAGAGAGAAACATTCCCTCTCTGATAGTCACGCAACCCTCCTTCATACACACCTCCCATCCTGAACAAAGCACAACACAGCCTAGCTACCATGCTGACCGATAAAGAGATGTAGGGGAGTCGTCCCCCTCAATTTGTGTTTGTATGTGTTTGTCTGTCTCTGTACACATTTGTCTCCATGAGCGTGTGTTCCTAGTCTCTTTACCTTCTGATGTTGAAGTGTATGTTGTCTACCAGTGAGTTTCTTAGTGAAATAGAATGGTTGTGGGAGTGGTGCTACAGAAGGGAAGGATTTAGTCTGTCCTCAACAAGGCTTAGCACATTCTTCTGCCTTCATCAAAGCCTAGGGGGACGTGTTCTGAATTTGTTGACAGAAAGGGAATGGGTGGGGAGGTTCTTCACCCTGAAACATGAAGGATGTCTTAGCAATTTGTTAGCAGGCCGACGTGTGGTGGCTGGGCCGTAGACATGTGGGTGTTGACCAGCTCCAAGACTGGACGTAAAGTTACAGTACCATATAAATGTGGCAGACACACTAACCACATACAATTTGCACATGAATCCTACTCTGCTTTCAAACCTGAAGCTTTGTTACTTGAGTCCTAGATTAATAATTAATAATTGTCAGTAGTTGGGCTTGCAGTTGCAGCAAACTTAGTGCAAGAGAGTCAACAGGTAGGCTTAACGTATGTGCATGAAACTGGCCCCTTTGACTACAAGTACTTCAACAGTTCATTTACTGCTGGGAAACAATACAAATGCTGTCAAAAGGAAACAATTCCGTCAATGAATAGTTGATAAAGATGCATGAGAAGCCAAATTGATTTGGGTGTTTGATGGTGAAGCGTGTCCTGTGGAATCCTGTGGTTTGAGCCAGAGCCAAGTCAAGTTGTAGAGCATGTACCATTATATAACCTTCCAAATCCAGCCATGTTTGTCAACCACAACAAATATTATTTTAAACATGGTCTGCCATTGGATCACAGTGGAAGTCTGCCACTAGCGTTTGTGTGTTTAGACTAGAGACCCTGTCATATGATGTTGTCTGGTTGTTATATGATGGACCAACCGTGTTCGACATCCCTGGACGTGTGTCCTCGAGTAGGCCCCAGTAAGGGGGTGCGTTGTGGGGTTGTATTAGGGCATGGTGGGAGTTGTTACTCAGATTCCCCAGGCTCTCAGTCTCACACCCAGCAGCTATTGGCTGCAGGGGAATCTAATGCCACCCAGCTCAAGTTGCAGAGGGTGATAAATCTGGTGCTAATCTCCCAGGCCAGATTTGGTGGAACTATGAGTCCCTGACATCCCGCCCCCACATGATTATTCACATTGCCAGTTCTTCCTGATATCCTGGCTGGAAGGGAAGGGGAGGTAGACCAGGCCCAGGAGGGGAAACCTAGGCCCAGTCCTAATGTGTCCACTCTCCCCAGAGGGTCTGGTGAAGTGACAAAATGCCATCGCACTGACACGTCTCTCTAGCACCCCAGGCGTTATGTTATGTTATGCTATGCCTGGTGACACAAACTGGAGCCTGTGGGGTGTTTTCATTCGTTTTTTTTGGTCAATGACTTTCCATCTTGTATGTATTAACATTTCAAAGTGAAGCTGTTAAATTGAGAGCTTTGAAAGTTGTACCAACAACATATAGATTACTATATGAATCATTGCTTTCGATGCAATCATGAATTGATCACCATCTTTTTCTCTCTCTCTTCCTCTCTCTCTACCTCAGGCGACTGGCAGGAAATGACCTCTCATTCATCCACCCTGACGCTCTGTCTGGACTGCATCAGCTCAAAGTCCTGTTAGTGTGCCGCTCATTGGTCCTCCACACACACTTACAACACGTACACACAGACAAACACTCATTTAATACCTGTATGTTCTGTGACTGTACATTGAGCCAAGGGTTCAAAGACCAGTACTGGTGAGTGCTCGGGCACAACCCACACAAAATCAAACACACAGACATTCACATGCACACACCTGTAAATAAAACTGGTGAATGAAATACAGGTGAATTAAATAATAAGAGGTGTTCACTTCCTTCCCAACTAGCGGTTGCCATGTGACGTGTGTGAAGAGGCAGGAAACCAGAGGGCCTGTTCCCCTGGGCCCTAGCCTGCTTTGACGACAGAGACTACTGATAGTAGAGAGGAAGGGAGATAGTCACCATAACCACATCTATGTCCAGTAGAGACTAGAATCCACAGATGGATACTAATGCTCATCACTACATGGTCAAGTACTCACATGCCACATAAAAATTACTACAGTTTACTGTTTACTGTAGAATACTACAGTACTTACTGTATTCTGTAGTATACTATACTACACACTAGTATCTCTTGATCATGTGTAGTACGAGTAGTATATAATGTCGTAGTATACTGTTGAATACTATAGAATTATCCACAAAAAACACTAGTAAATATTGCTGAAATGTCTGTCAGCCAAAACCTTTTTTTTTACTATATTAAATATTACAGTATTTAATTTGCATATACCCTGCCCATTCTACTCCCCATATCCCAATTTGTGCCACCTGTAAGTGAGAAAAATACAGGCCAAGGATAGACCATATATACTGAGTGGACAAAACATTTCCATGACATAGACTGACCAGGTAAATCCAGGTAAAAGCTATGGCCCCTTATAGATGTCACTTGTTAAATCCACTTCAATCAGTGTAGATGAAATAGATTTTTAAGCCTCGAGACATGGATTGTGTATGTGTGCTAATCAGAGGGTGATTGACCAAGACAAAATATGTAAGTGAATTTTGAACTAGTTATGGTAGTAGGCGCCAGGCGCACCGGCTTGGGTGTGTCAAGAACTGCAATGTTGCTGGGTTTTTCACGGTCAACAGTTTTTCCTGTGTATATCAAGAATGGTCCACCACTTGAAGGACATCCAGCCAACTTGACACAACTGTGAAAAATTTGCTCTTTTAGTATTTGTCCAGTATGTTTTGTCAAAGAGAGAGCCCCCCACTTCTATGTCATAGATGATAAAACAAAAACACTTTAGTAAATACTACAGTAATGACTGCAAAAATACTATAGTATAAACTACTGTTTTTTACTACAGTATTTATACTACAGTAAACTGTAAATACTACAGTATACTACAGTATTCAATGTAGTAAAAACAATACAGTGGGTAAGTCTGCAAAAACACTACAGTGAGTGAATACTATACTATTCCTACCATAGTATACACTAATATTCTTTCATATGGGATATGCATGCAGACACAAACGTGTGTGCTCAGAGACACACACATCCTCCCCACAGTCAAGTATACTGTAATGCATAGTGTACACTCTACTTCACCCCGAACCCATACACAAGCTTATGAAACAAAGCCTGAGGTGCTAGTTAGTCAATGATTTTGACCCTTTATAGAGATAAGAGATTGAGAGGCTGGAACACTTTGTGATCCTTTTGTGTTCATTTTACATTACATTTTAGTCATTTAGCAGACGCTCTTATCTAGAGCGACTTACAGTAGTGAGTGCATACATTTTCATACTGTGTTCACACTTTAACTCAATACAGAGCTGATCTTCTCATTCTCGTACGCACCATGTGACTGCTGGTTGCATCACTAGCCGGCTACCAACTGGTTACTCAACCCTACACGTTAAAGGTTGCTGCCCTATATACATAGACATTGAATCACTGGTCACTTTAATAATTGAACACTAGTCACTTTAATAATGTTTACATACTGCTTTACTCATTTCATGCCGTATGTATTCTACTGTATTTTAGTCAATGCCACTCTGACATTGCTCGTCCTAATATTTATATATTTCTTAATCGATTCTATTGCTTTTAGATCTGTGTATAGTTGTGAATTGTTAGATATTACTGCACTGTTGCCGCTAGGAACACAAGCATTTTCCTACACCCGCAATAACATCTGCTAAATATGTGTATGTGACCAATAAAATGTGATTTGATTTGGTTGTGCAGAAATGGTAATGAGGAGGCATGTTGGTGCGACCACAGTTCAGGTTATAAAACTGTGTTCTCTCCCTCAGGATGTTGCAGAATAATCAGCTGAAGACTGTTCCAAGTACAGCTATAAAGAACCTCTACTCTCTACAGTCTCTGTGAGTCCCCCTATCTCTTCACCCATCTGGAATTACACACACACACCTTTTCGAGACTTGAAATGGCAATACTCATGGACATCGCAAGCATAATCATGACATTTACAATGGGAAGCATTCACTCTACAATCCAATTGACCTATTAGCTTCCTCTAGACTGGCCTGCATCATTGCACTGACCTTTACACAGCTCACACATAACCATCTGGTTACCATGCTGTCTTTACCCCCCACCACGTTACATTTACCAACAGTTAGACATCATCTATTTATTTATGTGGTTGATTTTTACCTGTATGGGTTTGAAAGGGATGTGTGTGGGTTATATTTCCTAGACACTGCATGGCTCTCCAGTGCGGCAATTTTAATTATTGCTGTGTGACCTGGAATTTTAATTCAGGTACCAGTATGCCTAGAAAAAATAAGGATTCTAGCTTTAATACCTCAAATATTTTTCATTGTGCTCCTAAATGTCTTTGTGTCCGCCTACATTTTTCAACTTAGGCGCGCACATGTGCTCCTTGTAAAAATGGTCCGCGTAGAACCCTGCACTGGTTTCCAAATCCCCAGCTCCTCAGCGTCTTTCATTTGACTTTAACTTAGTGACTCTGTGACTACTGCATGTCACTCGACGAGGGACTATGACTGAGCATTACTCCATCTTTGTTTCCCTTTCCCTCTTTTGACTCTGACTGTGAATAGTGTAGGATGAGTTCCAGCTGGAAGCCTGGTCCGGGACATGCTGAAAATCCAGCTTTCTGACATTTATCACCTCTCCAGATCCTTTCCCTCAGTCCCACGTTTTCCCTCTTTTTTTCCTTCTCTTGTTTTTTTTGCAGGAGTCTTTTCTCTCTTAGGGGCTAAGGTCTGTAGCTGAAGTAATATGTTTTGGCAGAGCCTAGCTGGGTTTGTATAATGCCTTTGAGAGTTAGATGTCAATCATCGTGCCTTTCTGCTTCCAACACAGACTCGTAGGGAATTTAGAGGGAGAGAGAGATATGGAGTCATGGAGGTGGAAAGAGAGCGAGGGAAGAGGAGATTGAAACTTAGAGGGAGTCTGTGAAGGGAAGAGCAGAATTACAAGGGGATAGAGCTTTTGTTGCGACGGAGAGAGTGAACGTTGTGATACTACATTAAGGAGCAGGTTTCATGAATGAGGAACAGAATGTGCAGCACCAGCCAAATACAAAACTAGTAGAAACCTTGTGTAGAACAAAGCTATTTAAAACCTAGTCCTCACCAGAGCAGTTTAAATAGTTAGAAATAAATGCAGAATATTTATAAGAGTAATGAAATTCCAATTTGTATAGTAACGCCATACTTTCTATACATACGTTATTATGTAGTTGTAACGGTTTTCCTCCTCTTCTGAGGAGGAGTAGGAAAGATCGGACCAATGCGCAGCGTGATAAGTGTCCATATTTTAATGAAATACAGTGCCTTGCGAAAGTATTCGGCCCCCTTGAACTTTGCGACCTTTTGCCACATTTCAGGCTTCAAACATAAAGATATAAAACTGTATTTTTTTGTGAAGAATCAACAACAAGTGGGACACAATCATGAAGTGGAACGACATTTATTGGATATTTCAAACTTTTTTAACAAATCAAAAACTGAAAAATTGGGCGTGCAAAATTATTCAGACCCCTTAAGTTAATACTTTGTAGCGCCACCTTTTGCTGCGATTACAGCTGTAAGTCGCTTGGGGTATGTCTCTATCAGTTTTGCACATCGAGAGACTGACATTTTTTCCCATTCCTCCTTGCAAAACAGCTCGAGCTCAGTGAGGTTGGATGGAGAGCATTTGTGAACAGCAGTTTTCAGTTCTTTCCACAGATTCTCGATTGGATTCAGGTCTGGACTTTGACTTGGCCATTCTAACACCTGGATATGTTTATTTTTGAACCATTCCATTGTAGATTTTGCTTTATGTTTTGGATCATTGTCTTGTTGGAAGACAAATCTCCGTCCCAGGTCTTTTGCAGACTCCATCAGGTTTTCTTCCAGAATGGTCCTGTATTTGGCTCCATCCATCTTCCCATCAATTTTAACCATCTTCCCTGTCCCTGCTGAAGAAAAGCAGGCCCAAACCATGATGCTGCCACCACCATGTTTGACAGTGGGGATGGTGTGTTCAGGGTGATGAGCTGTGTTGCTTTTACGCCAAACATAACGTTTTGTATTGTTGCCAAAAAGTTCAATTTTGGTTTAATCTGACCAGAGCACCTTCTTCCACATGTTTGGTGTGTCTCCCAGGTGGCTTGTGGCAAACTTTAAACAACACTTTTTATGGATATCTTTAAGAAATGGCTTTCTTCTTGCCACTCTTCCATAAAGGCCAGATTTGTGCAATATACGACTGATTGTTGTCCTATGGACAGAGTCTCCCACCTCAGCTGTAGATCTCTGCTGTTCATCCAGAGTGATCATGGGCCTCTTGGCTGCATCTCTGATCAGTCTTCTCCTTGTATGAGCTGAAAGTTTAGAGGGACGGCCAGGTCTTGGTAGATTTGCAGTGGTCTGATACTCCTTCCATTTCAATAGTATCGCTTGCACAGTGCTCCTTGGGATGTTTAAAGCTTGGGAAATCTTTTTGTATCCAAATCCGGCTTTAAACTTCTTCACAACAGTATCTCGGACCTGCCCGGTGTGTTCCTTGTTCTTCATGATGCTCTCTGCGCTTTTAACAGCCCTCTGAGACTATCACAGTGCAGGTGCATTTATACGGAGTCTTGATTACACACAGGTGGATTGTATTTATCATCATTAGTCATTTAGGTCAACATTGGATCATTCAGAGATCCTCACGGAACTTCTGGAGAGAGTTTGCTGCACTGAAAGTAAAGGGGCTGAATAATTTTGCACTGCCTAAGTATGGTTCTCAATCAGAGACAACGATCGACAGCTGCATCTGATTGGGAACCATACCAGGCCAAACACAGAAATACAAAACCTAGAATACGAAACATAGAATGCCCACCCCAACTCACGCCCTGACCAAACTAAAACAGAGACATAAAAAAGGAACTAAGGTCAGGACGTGACAGTAGTAGGCTATCCAATGGCTCATTCAAATATTTGCAGTTGATAAGATTAAGGGCAATGGAAAGCTGTTAAAAATGGAAGACCGTAGTGTTAATGTTTTTCTACTGAGGCAATAGAAATACCTCATAAATACCATTCCTTACATGGCCCTTGATTCTCTCTCTCTCTCTCTCTCTCTCTCTCTCTCTCTCTCTCTCTCTCTGTTATGTGCTGTATCAATATGAAATGTCCTCAACGTGAGAATGTTAATGGTGGTGAATGTATGACAGGATTCACATATTGGTGTGACATAACTAGTAAGATAAAGGTTTCTAAAATCTCTTTCCCCCCCTCCCTCTGCAGACGTCTGGATGCCAACCACATCACGACGGTGCCTGAGGATAGCTTTGAGGGCCTGCAGCAGCTCCGCCACCTCTGGCTGGATGACAACAGCCTGACTGAGGTCCCAGTGGGCCCCATGAGACACCAGGCTAACCTGCAGGCTCTCACCCTGGCACTCAACCGCATCACCCACATCCCCAACAATGCCTTTGCCAACCTCTCCAGTCTGGTGGTGCTGTGAGTGCTGCAGATTTATCTATTCCAGACCTGGGTTCAAATACTATTTTAAATCTTTCAAATACATTTAGCGTTTGCTCTAGTCTCTCTGGAGTGCAAGAGGGGCAGGGTTTGGACTCCTTGTGATTATTCTATTGGTTCCATTGTGCCAGGCAAGCTCAGTAAACTCAAGATAGTATTTAAACCCATGTCTGAACTATTCAAGTCAAAACAGAGGATCTGTTCTGTGCTCCTTCCCATAGGGGAGAGTTTGGGGGGTTCAACTCAATGGTAGTATACTGTAGATTCAGATGTAGCACAGACATTAGATATTTTTGGTGGAGATTTACATCTGTTGGAAGAAGAATATGTAGGAATCATGGGTAATAGAATATAACTTTTATTATGAAAGACAGTTACATGTAACTATTTTAATATTTTTAAACAAAGTGTCAAAGGAACTAACCCTCAGATTACACTTCTCTACCATTCAAACATTGCAGATGTTCAAATCCATTCCACTCCAAGTCAAATTAAATTCTCAGTTAAGTACATCAACATACTGTATGAAGCCATCACTTACTGTGGAATGCCCCTACAAACACAAACGCACGCATGCACACATGTGCACGCGCACACAAATGCACGCACGCACGCGCTTGCACACACACACACACGCACAAGAAAAATGCTATTGCTGCAGGGCCCATTTGGAGGGAAAAAGGACAGAGCTGTGTCCCTAGTGGCTGGCAAGAATAAACAGGAAGAAAATACCTTGAATCCGTCAGGCTTCGACACACCAGCACTCACAATGATACCTGACTTACCAATCACTGTGGTCTCTGGTGATAGCTGCAGAGGACATTTACCTTATGAATAGATTGAATTGGGTCTTACTATCAGGCAGGGAGTGTGGGAGATGTGAAAAGTGCTGCGTTGTTCATCCAAAAAGGATGGGATGCCATGTGGCAGGTTGAGCATTTTGTTTTTATGTGTGTTGTATGTCAATAAGAATTGCTATATTATATCCTGCTTAAAAATCCAGACAGGTGACCTCTCGAGTGGCGCAGTGGTCTAAGGTACTACATCGCAGTGCTAGCTGTGCCACTAGAGATTCTGGGTTCGAGTCCAGGCTCTGTCGCAGCCGGCCGCAACCGGGAGACACAGGGAGACCCATGGAGTGGTGCACAATTGGCCCAGCGTCGTCGGGGTTAGGGAGGGTTTGGCTGGCAGGGATGTCCTTGTCCTATCGCGCACTAGCGACTCCTGTGGCGGGCCGGCTGCAGTGCACGCTGACACGGTCGCCAGGTGTACGGTGTTTCCTCCGACACATTGGTATGGCTGGCTTCCGGGTTAAGTGGGCATTGTGTCAAGAAGTAGTGCGGCTTGGTTGGATCGTGTTTCGGAGGATGCACAGCTCTCGACCTTCGCCTCTCCCGAGTCCATACGGGAGTTGCAGCGATGAGACAATTGGATACCATGAAATTGGGGAGAAAAAGGGGTAAAAAAAAAAAGATATGTAATAAATAACCCAGATGGATGTTCATTGTTCAATCACACAGACTAGATATCCTATACATGTTCCTTCTGTTGTTCAATGTCCCTTTTGGCTCGTCTGCAACAGTGAAGTCTAATTTGAGCCGGGAATGGAATATAAATATATCCTTTATCTTCCAGGCATCTGCATAATAACAGAATTAAGGAGATTGGGGAGAGCTGCTTCACGGGGCTAGAGAACCTAGAGACGCTGTAAGTGCATTTGAATACGAACTCATTAACAGTATGTATGAGCCACTCACCCCCCCACACACACACACACACCCAGAGCAGCCGGGACATCAGTGTGTATGAGCCACTCATGAGCCCTCACCCCCCCACACACACACACACACCCAGAGCAGCCGGGACATCAGTGTGTATGAGCCACTCACCCAGAGCAGCCGGGACATCAGTGTGTATGAGCCACTCACCCCCCCACACCCCCACACACACACACCCAGAGCAGCCGGGACATCAGTGTGTATGAGCCCCCCCCACACACACACACCCACCCACACACCCAGAGCAGCCGGGACATCAGTGTGTATGAGCCCCCCACACACACACCCACCCACCCACACACCCAGAGCAGCCGGGACATCAGTGTGTATGAGCCACACCACCCCCCCCCCCACCCACACACCCACCCACCCACACACCCAGAGCAGCCGGGACATCAGTGTGTATGAGCCCCCCCCCCCCACACACACACACACCCACCCACACACCCAGAGCAGCCGGGACGTCAGTGTGTATGAGCCACCCCCCACCCACACACCCAGAGCAGCCGGGACATCAGTGTGTATGAGCCCCCCCACACACACACACACCCACCCACACACCCAGAGCAGCCGGGACGTCAGTGTGTATGAGCCACTCACCCCCACACACACACACACCCAGAGCAGCCGGGACGTCAGTGTGTATGAGCCACTCACCCCCCACACACACACACCCAGAGCAGCCGGGACGTCAGTGTGTCCACTTCCTCCTGTAATTGCTCCAGGATAAATGGAGCGGAGTCCGTGATGGCTATCTGCACTACCCTCCCATTGTTCGCTTCCTCCTGCGTCGCCAGCCTGAACAGTGACACAACATCTTTAGTCCGGAGGGGACAGAGACATTCTGACCTATGGTTTAACAGCAGCCATATTAGACTGTTATTAGGCTGTGTCACTCAACGTTGACACTGATAAAGCATAAAGAGAATTGTCTTACTTACTATAGGAGCCTACCTTATATTATGAGCACTCCAGTCTATCAAGGGAACGACAGTACACTTGGCTATTTTATAGTGTAGTGCCTGAAACTGGAAGATCAATATTTTACTATTGTTAAGGTGACCGTATGTTTGCACAGCACTGCTAGTGAATGGTTACAGTATGATTGAGTGTGCTGTGGTATGTGGTGTAATGATTATGAAACTCCCTGCTCCTTTTGGCCCCTCAGGGATCTTAACTTCAACAACCTGATGACCTTCCCAGAAGCAATCCAGGCACTGCCCAAACTGAAGGAGCTGTGAGTACTGTCCCATGACAAACACATGCACACACACACAGTCACAAATGGAAGCACACACACACGCGCCCGTCACTGACACACAGGGATGCACATGCGTACACAGATTCCCTTTGTGAGATTTTTAAAATCTGAAATGTCAACTTTGAGTGATTAGGTTGTTTAGTCAGTAAGTGACATGTGGCCTAAAGGTGATATCATTTTCTGCAAAAAGAGGAGACCCCTCGTCTTTTCTCCAGTGTAACTGTGGTTGTGTGCAGGCTGCAGTGTTTTTGTAGAAATGTGAGCTGTTGATGTGTCTCGGTGGAGCTGTGAACCTTGGCAGGGGGAGCTGAGAGATTAATGATGGGGTCTGACTAGTGCCCCCAAGAATACACTCCTCTATCTGTTTTTTCCTTACCTTTGTTGCTCTCCTCTCCTGTCTGTCAGCGCTGTAGTAGAGAGAGAGGCTGTCTTAATGTTCCTGTACAATGGTTTCTTGATCCCTTGAACTTGTGATGGATATAAGGGACCTGTCTACTGGATAAAGACGCAGGCACCTTAGGTACATTACCTGGCCTTTGTTTTCACAGTGTCACTGGGACATCTTGAACAATAGATCATGACTTCACAACATTTCATGTGGACAGTAACAACTGTTCTCCAGATGGTGTCCTTTCATATTTCTGATGGAAAAACAATATTGAACAGATATGGAATTTACCATGTTTTATGACAGCAGTATAGATTAATTAGCAGTAAAACCTTCAGGCAAATAATTGACATGCACTAGATTGAAAGATGCCATCTAATGGTGAAAACTGGAATTAGCCACATTAAGTGCAGAAATCAGGAAGCTGTAGCACACAGAAGCTGTGCATACAGAATTAGTGGTAATTTACATATTGGCAACTATAACAGTTTACTTAATTTGGACCTCTCGCTTTTCCTAATCACAATTTGTATCTTATTCAGCTGTTGCAACTGTATCGTTGCATATTTAATATTCCACCTTCATCCCAAAGATTGTGGTTAGAATAATTGTTTCACTGTGTATATTTTCATTTTCCTCCAGTGGATTTCACAGCAACGACATAGCAGCCGTACCTGAGGGAGCCTTCCACAAGAACCCTTTGCTCCGCACAATGTAAGACCACCATACTTCAAAGCCAGTCCGACAGTCAACAAATACTATAGAATAGAACCTTAAGCCTTCACACATTCATGTACTAGCACAGTGTTCCCCAACTCCAGTCCTCCAGTACACCCAACAGCACACATTTTGGTTGTAGCTCCAGTCAAACTCACCTGATTCAACTCATTGAGTGCCTGATGATTAGTTGACCAATTGAATCACGTCTGCTTGTCCGGGGCTACAAAATATGTGTACTGTTGGGGGTAGTCCAAGACTGGAGTTGGGAAACACTGTACTAGTATGTACAGTTTATCATATTTACACACATAACTGTCTCACTGACTGACTGACTGACTGGCTGACTGACTGACTGCACCAAGCTGGTAATATAGTGACTGACTGACAGCACCAAGCTGGTAATATAGTGACTGACTGACTGACAGCACCAAGCTGGTAATATAGTGACTGACTGACTGCACCAATCTGGTAATATAGTGACTGACTGACAGCACCAAGCTGGTAATATAGTGACTGACTGACTGACAGCACCAAGCTGGTAATATAGTGACTGACTGACAGCACCAATCTGGTAATATAGTGACTGACTGACTGCACCAAGCTGGTAATATAGTGACTGACTGACTGCACCAATCTGGTAATATAGTGACTGACTGACTGACTGACTGCACCAAGCTGGTAATATAGTGACTGACTGACTGACAGCACCAATCTGGTAATATAGTGACTGACTGACTGCACCAAGCTGGTAATATAGTGACTGACTGACAACACCAATCTGGTAATATAGTGACTGACTGACAGCACCAAGCTGGTATAGTGACTGACCATGGGCCCAATAAGATAAGATATTTGTCCAGAAGATGGTGCCATTTTCGCATAGTAAATTAGTTTACTGTCAGTGTCCTCTTCTCTTACCCTCCCCAGCCACCTGTATGACAACCCCCTGTCCTTTGTGGGAACTTCAGCCTTCCAGAACCTGTCTGACCTGCACTCCCTGTAAGTCCCTGTCCATATCTGTTAGAAAACCAAGTCTGGTACTCTGAGCATTGTATTCATAGTGTTGTAAGGATCTCTGAATTAACTGCTTTACAATAACAGTGTATGAAATCACCATGTGATACAATACACTGGATATCGCTGGTGCTTTTTTCATACCATGATCTAATGTTACGAGTGGACAGTTATTCCGACTAAAGTTAGTCTCTGGTCTGTCATACCTGTTTGTGTTCTAACCCTGTGAGGTATGTGTTTCAGGATGCTACGTGGAGCCAGTATGATGCAGGAGTTTCCCTGTCTCACTGGGACTAACAACCTGGAGAGTCTGTGAGTACACAATACAGCTGATGCTTTACATCAACATACACAACTGACACTGACCAACAATGTTAGAATGAATGTGTTCGTGTTAGACAGATTGTTAGTGATTAGATTTTTTTCTGCCTTTGAGGTTAAGTGAGACCGTTTGTCAGTGGTAATTAAATCAGAGTGTTTCTTTCTCAGTACTTTGACAGGCACAAAGATTGCTGCCGTACCGGTTGAGCTCTGTGAGGATCTCAAGGTGCTGCGGACTCTGTAAGTATCCCCAACCTCACCTCTCACCCTTATCCTACCTTATTAATCTGTTTCACATAAATGCTGGTGACATTCCAGATTACATTATTTCATCCTTTTGCCCATCAGAGACCTGTCCTACAATGAGATTGAGGAGCTGCCTTCCTTCCAGGGCTGTCTAAAGCTGCAGGAAATGTGAGTAAGGTATATTGTTGGGAATGTGAGCAAGAGCACAAACACATTTTTAAACATTACACTCAAGATGACCCCCATCTTCTATCCTTTTCTGAGTGTATATTCTGTGTTCTGCCCTAATTATAGAAGCCTGCAGCACAACCACATCCAACAAATCGACAGGGACACATTCCAGGGTCTGTCTGCCCTGCGCTTGCTGTGAGTACACACACACACACACACACACACTCACACACACACTTGAAGCCTATAGTACCTTGAGGCTTAAAGGTGAAGGGCCTAAGTAGATCTCATTGGAAATTAACTCAGTTCTGCTTTCACTAGCTCATGCCAGAGGCTAATTTAAAAAAGCATGCTTAATTTGCTGCCCTGATTCTGAACACATCATTAAGTAATTTTCTTTACTACAGGGACCTGAGTAGAAATGAAATGAAAACCATCCACAGAGATGCTTTCCTCTATTTGACGGTGCTAACAAACCTGTGAGTAGGACACTGTACTGTGGTAAAAACTAAATCCGTTCTCAAACAAGTCATGATAACAAATACATTACTGTTTAAACAAATGTGTACATATGCTAGTAGTGTGTTCCAGGAATGTATGTATGCTAATATGTCCTGTTTGTTTTAGAGACCTGAGCTTAAACTCGCTGACCAGCATTCCAACAACTGGACTGAGTTCACTGAACCAACTGAAACTCACAGGAAACCTGCAGATGAAAAATGTATTTACTGCAAAGAGCCTCCCCAAACTCAGGTCAGAATCCCAGTAATTCATCCAAATGACCTCACACTGTCCTGAACTAGATGTGAACTCACTGTAGTGCCAAACCCAATTCACTTACAGTAACTAAACTTAAGTCCAACTGTGAGGTTGGGGTCATGCAACACTTTGAACGATAATGGTCCTATTGTGGTCTACAGGTCAGTATCAGTTCCCTATGCTTACCAGTGCTGTGCATTTGTGGGATGTGATTCTTCAACAACTTCCACTGATGAGGAGGACATCAAGAAGGTTACAGGTAAAACATGTCGTCATGACTGGTGATTAGACCACTCTTGGAATAAAAAAAAGTATTATTCAGAGGAGGGATAAAAAGTATATTGAAATTGATAGCTAATTAATCTTTGTGTTCTAGGTGGAGAAGAAGTGCAGAGGATATCGATGGTCATGCACTGCTCTCCCTCTCCAGGTAAACCACAGTCACTTTATTGTCATCTACAGCATTGAATTCGGTACATCATCACATCTCTTACTAACTGAAGGCTGACTCTGTCTCTCTCCTCCAGGAGCCTTCAAGCCCTGTGAGCACCTCCTGGGCAGCTGGATGATCCGTCTGACTGTGTGGTTCATCTGCCTGGTGGCCCTGATCTTCAACACTCTGGTGCTGGCAGCCACCTTCTCCCGCCGGGCCTTGGCCCTCTCCCCTGCCAGGCTTCTGGTTGGCCTCTTGGCCCTCACCAACCTGCTCACTGGGGTCTATGTGGGGGTGCTCACTGTCCTGGATGCTGCCACCTGGGGCTCCTTTGCGGAGTTTGGGGTCTGGTGGGAGACGGGGGTGGGCTGCCGGGCAACAGGGGCCCTGGCGGTGTTGTCCTCAGAGTGGGCTGTGCTGCTGTTGCCCCTGGCGGCTGTGGAGCGCAGCGTGGCGGTGAGGGCGCTCCTGGGGAAGGCCATCTCACCCAGGAGGAGCAGCGAGAGGGGGGTCGGGGACCGACGCTTCACCCTGGCGGCTGCTCTCCTGGGACTCCTGGCGGCTGCAGCAGCCTGCCTACCCCTCTTCAGTACCAGCGACCCTTCAGCCTCCCCTCTCTGTTTACCCTTCTCTGGCGGTGAGGGCCCTGCGCTGGGTGTCACTGTGGCCCTGGTGCTGCTCAACGCTCTGGCCTACCTGTTCACAGCAGCAGTGTACACCCAGCTGTACTGTGGCTTGGGCAGGGTGGAGCTAGCAGACCAGGAGCAGGCAGGGGCCGTACGCCACGTGGCATGGCTCATATTTACCAACTGCATCTTCTTCTGCCCTGTTGCAGCCTTCTCCTTCGCCCCTCTACTGGCCAGGTCTGGCACCGCAGGGGGCCCTGAGATCGCCAAGTCCATCACGCTCATTTTCTTCCCCCTACCGGCATGCCTTAATCCCGTGCTCTATGTTTTCTTCAGCCCCGCCTTCCGGGAGGACTGGCTGCGTCTGCGGGGCCATGGAGCTGTGGCCCGGGGGGTGAAGGCTGGGCAGTGTGCAGGTGGCTCTGGGGTCGTGGATGGGGACGGAGACTCCTCCACACGGCTGGGCTATGACTGTGGGGTGTACTCCCAGCTCTGTGGGGAAACAGGCATGTGTGAGCGCTGCCAGGCGGTTCTACACGCCAGGACCTCTTCCTCCTCATCATCAGTCTGCAGACACTTGGTAAAGTCCCACAGCTGCCCTACCCTCTCAGCCGGTGCGGCAGTGGGCCAGCGTACGGAGGGATACTGGGCAGACAGCGGCACCCTCTCTGCCCAGTCAGAGTACGCTGACGAGGGGGACTCGTTTGTATCCGACAGTTCAGACCAGGTGCAGGCCTGTGGACGAGCCTGCTTCTGCCAGAGCCGAGGGCTCCCTCTGGTCCACTACGCATACAACATACCTCGCATCAAAGACTGAGAAACTCTTCAGCTGTGTGTGTGCATCTGTGTTTGTTTGTGTGTGTGCGTGTGTGTGTTGGACACTATAATAAAAACAAAGGTTTGTGATACACAACAAAACATGTGCAGGGTCCCTGCACACAAATCATTCAGGAAGCACTTCTTTAATCACTGTGTGAACCAGACTTAACCGTCACAAAAAGGGAATCTGGCATTAAATGAGACTTCTTCGAGACCTGAGACTTTTTGGTCAACTCTTGTTTTGCCCTTCAGGATTTACAACTGATTCCTGTGTGTGATAACAACAAACTGTCTGTCAAATGTGTAACAAAAGAGGAAACCTTGCCACCAGTGCCTGCTTCTTGGTTTAGAGCAAACTCATTGTCAAGGTGTTACAAGCCTGAATTCATCTGTCACGTCTCTTGCTAAGGCAAGGATCTATGTGCCATCCTTTTGTAGTTTGTTTTGTGTTATATGTATATTGTGTTTATATGTTGTCATTCCCTGGTCTGTCGATTTTAAAGCCTTGCCATAATCGCTATTCATTTGTATATGTAGCAAATGTAATCATAATCCTCACTCTAGGGTTGTTTTTCATATGAGAATGTAACTGAAAGGAGAATTGTATGGAAGCGGCTTTAAATTAAGGGGTACTGACAATGTGTTAAATATAATCTGACAGCTGCATTTTCAGCTCTCCCTTTGTGAGCCAACTGAATCTGTTCATGTATCTTCACATGCCCTGTATTCATTCCTCAAGAGTACAAGTCCAATGACTTAAATGTTTATTATCTT
The DNA here is from genome assembly GCF_018296145.1 of Oncorhynchus tshawytscha. Classification (NCBI taxonomy): domain Eukaryota; kingdom Metazoa; phylum Chordata; class Actinopteri; order Salmoniformes; family Salmonidae; genus Oncorhynchus; species Oncorhynchus tshawytscha. The sequence continues at coordinate 68,216,394 of NC_056440.1, read as the reverse complement.
TGACAATAAGTGTCAACAATTCTTCCTCGCTATGAGTGATACAATCATGGATGTCACGTGGGAATGGAAGAGAGCACTGTTTTATCAACAGTCTTCCCAGGTTGTTGTGGAGAGTTTTATGACTTTGTTTTGTCTCTTGGACTGAAAATCATTTAGTTGAACTGTGCTTTACCCCCAGGGTCGTTCTAATTTATTGCTTAAAGAGGAGCAGAATGTCTGGGCCATGGACAAGGTTATTTCAGGTGCCAGGAAGTTGGCTTTGAAAGGTGAGTGCAGCATGTACCAAGTGCAAGCTAAGCCTCTGGTGCTGAATGTTGATGGCACACAAAGGCCTTCATTTCTGGATTGTTCTCTGAGACAGATCACATTATAGTAAAATATATATATATTTTTTTCTTCTCTTAAAATTGACATAATTGTTACTCACAACCCATTAATTATGATCAAGATGCACACAAGCCCACAGCTCAGCAGTGTTGCCAGTGTAATGGATATCATGGTGTATGTTATGATATAATAACAACATATAATGTTTCACAATGAAACATTTTATTGGATCAGGTTTGACTGTAGGGGAATATCTGTTTGATGTACACGAGCATGACTTTGCGTATGGGGCCTGCACCATACCACACCCTAGGAGCCTGTATCCACATGTGTAATTCATGTGAGCGCTCAGGAAATTAGGCAATGTAGGGAAGCCTAGACTCCCCTCAACACTGTTAATGTGTCCATATTATCAAGCTCATTGGCTTTTGAAATTATATCACTAATTTTCTTATTTTTGAATGGATTTGTCAATGTTTTGACTGAGTGTAATTTTAACCCCAACCAACTGTCCAGATTGTATTGGAGATGTTTGAGCCCGTACATGCAAATTCCAAATCGGTGTGTATTGCTGTCTGTTTATCCATATTTAAATTATTTTTGATAGAAAAACCAATAATCAAGAATGGGATGGATTGACTAACCATGGAAGCTACCTCTTCTAGTTTAGTGGCTACCAGCAGTGCTTTGTAAGGTGTGTGTTCTTATGCTATTGATATTTTGTTATTTTGGTTTGAACTGTAGGCTTTGTTTGTAAATACATCGTTGTACAGCGTCACTGAATTTAAGTCATGCTTTTAGTGGGAGGAATGTACAGTATGTACTGTATACTGTGATTTTTGTAAACCAAACTATATAAAAACCATTTGCTTAAAAAAACAATGCTTTATCTACAAGATTTCTGACACACACACTCTCACTCATGCTTATAATTTATTTGCCCCACAGTGACACACAGTTGAGTTGGACTGATTTCGACCTTGTCAGGACGGTCAGTGTTTTTCTTTGCCTACAGTGTTAGGTTCTGTCTGACTGACTGACCATAGTGCCACTCAAGGGTGCTGTTGAAATTGTCAAGGCTATAAATGTCCCACAGGGCACTGGCACCTCTCCCAATTGGCTTCTCTGGCTGAGTTTCAAATCAAATTGTCACATACACATGGTTAGCAGATGTTAATGCGAGTGTAGCGAAATGCTTGTGCTTCTAGTTCCGACCATGCAGTAATATCTAACAAGTAATCTAACCTAACAATTTCACAACAACTACCTTATACACACAAGTGTAAAGGAATGAATAAGAATATGTACATAAAAATATATGAATGAGTGATGGCCGAATGGCATAGTTTGTTCATAGTATTGTTTAAAGTGGCTAGTGATACATTTATTTTTCCATTATTAAAGTGGCTAGAGTTGAGTCAGTATGTTGGCAGCAGCCACTCAATGTTAGTGATGGCTGTTTTACAGTCTGATGGCCTTGAGATAGAAGCTGTTTTTCAGTCTCTCGGTCCCTGCTTTGATGCACCTGTACTGACCTCACCTTCTGGATGATAGCTGGGTGAACAGGCATTGGCTCGGGTGGATGTTGTCCTTGATGATCTTTTTGGCCTTCCTGTGACATCGGATGGTGTAGGTGTCCTGGAGGGCAGGTAGTTTGCCCGCGGTGATGCGGTGTGCAGACCTCACTACCCTCTGGAGAGCCTTACGGTTGTGGGCGGAACAGTTGCCGTACCAGGCGGTGATACAGCCCGACAGGATGCTCTCGATTGTGCATCTGTAAAAGTTTGTTTTTGGTGACAAGACAAATTTCTTCAGCCTCCTGAGGTTGAAGAGGCGCTGCTGCGCCTTCTTCACCACGCTGTCTGTGTGGGTGGACCATTTCAGTTTGTCCGTGATGTGAACGCAGAGGAACTTAAAACTTTCCAGCCTCTTCACTACTGTCCTGTCGATGTGGATAGGGGGCTACTCCCTCTGCTGTTTCCTGAAGTCCACGATCATCTCCTTAGTTTTGTTGACGTTGAGTGTGAGGTTATTTTCCTGACACCACACTCCGAGGGCCCTCACCTCCTCCCTGTAGACCGTCTCATCGTTGTTGGTAATCAAGCCTACCACTGTAGTGTCGTCTGCAAACTTGATGATTTGAGTTGGAGGTGTTCATGGCCACGCAGTCATGGGTGAACAGGGAGTACAGGAGAGGGCTGAGAGCGCACCCTTGTGGGGCCCCAGTGTTGAGGATCAGCGGGGTGGAGATGTTACCTACCCTCACCACCTGGGGGCGGCCCGTCAGGAAGTCCAGGACCCAGTTGCACAGGGCGGGGTCAAGACCCAGGGTCTCAAGCTTAATGACGAGTTTGGAGGGTACTATGGTGTTAAATGTTGAGCTGTAGTTGATGAACAGCATTCTTACATAGGTATTCCTCTTGTCTAGATGGGTTAGGGCAGGGTGCAGTGTGATTGCGTCGTCTGTGGACCTATTGGGGCTGTGAGCAAATTGGAGTGGGTCTAGGGTGTCAGGTAGGGTGGAGGTGATATGGTCCTTGACAAGTCTCTCAAAGCACTTCATGATGACGGAAGTGAGTGCAACAGGGCAGTAGTCATTTAGCTCAGTTACATTAGCTTTCATTGAGAACAGGAACAATGGTGGCCCTCTTGAAGCATGTGGGAACAGCAGACTGGGATAAGGATTGATTGAATATGTCCGTAAGCACACCAGCCAGCTGGTCTGCGCATGCTCTGAGGACACGGCTGGGGATGCCGTCTGGGCCTGCAGCCTTGCAAGGGTTAACACGTTTAAATGTTTTACTCACGTTGGCTGCAGTGAAGGAGAGTCCACAGGTTTTGGTAGCGGGCCGTGTCAGTGGCACTGTATTGTCCTCAAAGCGAGCATTATGGGTAAAAAATAACCCTGTTGATGGTGTCCATGCCACCTGATTCACACTGAGTGCCCCTGTTCCTTTAACACATCCAAACCTCACGGGGTGTGTAACAACATCATGATGGGGGCTTACTGGAAGCGTATAAGTGCACATGAACTATGGTCTTGAATGTGACCTATCAAATCTTCACCAAGTTTGACAATAAGAATGTGTTTATGTTTAGAAAATGTGTTGTGTGAATGTATGCTAGTGGATGAAGGTAGGTGGTTGGCAGTGGACCTCAGAAACCAACAGGGGCAGCCTTATCTCTCACACCCTGTTTGGAAATGGACTTGGCTTGACCAAACATTTCACCTCCCAGCGATGCACCCACAGGGGGAATGGGACATTCCAGCTGTTCCAACCCTCCCCACACCTCATCGCCGGGCCAAACACATTAAACATATTGCTATATCCTCTTTTGGGCTTAGTTAGACTTTGTTACGTTAATACCCAGCAGCTTTTGTTCATTCCCACTGGCATTCAAGCGCCAGAGCATCAACTGTTTGTTGACCTCATAGTGATTATCTTCTGTGGGTAGGGCAGCATGAGGCACACGAGTGCTGCTCCACCTGTGTATTCATCTCTGTGTTAACCCCTGTCCACTGTCTGTTTCCCATGTTAAACAATGGTGGGGTTTTATAAGGCCCCCACTAGTGAACAGGCCACACCAGAGATAGTGGTTTACTTAACTTGCATTAACCAGTTTACAGCTGGGAATATGAGTATGGTTGGGTACCCTACAGACCTGGGATAGACTTGTATTGGAATAAGTGAGAAAAGAAAGTGCCCACTGGCCGATGACAAAGCTTTGCATTTATTTTTCAGACATAAAATAAATATTCTTTGCCTCTGATACTCAATAACCCTTTTCTACAAAGGATGATAGAGTGAATCAAACAATGCAGTCCTTTGCTACTCTTCAAATTATTCCATGAAATAAATAAAGGTACAATAACACAATGTGGATGAATGTAATGTCTTGGATGACCTATGTAAGATGGTTTCACAACAGGGAACGGGGAGGATTGACATGTGCACATAACGGGGTGGTAGTGGGACACATGGTAATGAAAGCTAATGGATTATCTCTGGTCTCTTCACATTGAGCTGTAGTCTGGCCAGGGTCCCAGTGGAGGTCCGTGTAGGATGAGACAGGACATCCATCCTATCTTCAACCGGCTTCTTTACACCTAATCAGCCTTGTTCATCTGCTTATCCCTCTCCTCTTTGGTGATTTGAGCTGCAAAGGCAATTAGTCTAAGTCGTGAATCATATTTCCAATTAAAAAATCAAACATACTAGAACGTATTTGTTGGTGATTAATGTAGGACTGATAATACTTCACTATTTTAGACTTTATTCAATCGAATTATTGTCTTTTTACATTTTAATTCTAGACTATATCAATTTATAATATCCATGCCATTTGATAAATAAATACCACTGAGAAAATGACTGTTACTTCAATAACATTGGGATTAGAATAACATCTCCAGTTCAATTTGTTAATATCAAGATAGATTTTTCTAAAAATCTATAGTGTACAGATGAGGTATATTTTATATTATATATATTATATTATATATTTTACCTTCTCGTACCCTTAAATTTGGTGAGATGGACCATGCACATTGTTACATACAGTAATGTATAGTACATTTACATTTGAGTCATTTAGCAGACGCTCTTATGCAGAGCGATTTACAGAAGCAATTAGGATTAAGTATTTTGGCACACCTTTTATTCTTTTCTAATTAATACAAATGAAACAGTTCTATAATAATGGGATTGACCTCAGTTATTACTGAGTGTGGGGGCTTACCTTGGGGGAAAGTGCCAGGTGCTGGGAATAAAAAAGGTAGAAGCATGACAGGACACAGCATGGTGGGGTTACAGACAGAAGGAGAGACACACGTCAGAGGAGATGGATCATGTAATGGTGGCAGGATCCATTTAGAACCTTTACATGTATTCCAGTGTACATTCTAAAGGTCCGTCAGGGAGTTAATATACCCTTATGAAGACATAACGATATGTCTGTATATGTTAACATGAGATCTCAAATAGGAAGAATAGATTTACTGTATTTGCCCACTAGAACATACTATGATTACCATGATACATGTTCTTGATTTGAACATGCCATTTAACACGTACAAGTATAATTCTTCCATCTCAGATTTGATGTCCAAATGTAATATTTCATAAGGAAACCCCCAAACATGTTTCAAATATGAGTTGGGGAGCATTCATATATTATGACATTTTCAGACATTTATATATGACTTCATATTTGATGGACACATATGTACTAAGGTTACCTGTTCCAGACAGGAAACAGACTGAAGTACACAGGAAGTTGGAAATCTTGACAATTACATCCCTATTTACGGTGGTCATAACTGTAACAATCACCATGTACACTCAGTGGCCAGATTATTAGGTACACCCATCTAGTACCGGGTCGGACCCCACTTTGCCTGAATTCTTCGGGATATGGAAACATTGCTGAATTGGTTTCAAGGGCCCTAACGTGTGCCAGGAAAACATTCTCCACACCATTACACCACAGCCACCAGCCAGTACTGCTGATACCAGGCAGGATGGGGCCATAGACTCATGCTGCTTACGCCAAATCCTGACTCTATCATCAGCATGGCGCAACAGGAGCCGGGATTCTTCGGACCAGGCAATGTTTTTCCACGCCTCAATTGTCCACTGTTGGTGATCGCATGCCCACTGGAGCCACTTCTTGTGTTTAGCTGATAGGAGTGGAACCTGGTCATCTGCTGCAATAGCCCATCTGTGATAAGGACCAACGAGTTGTTCATTCCGAGATGCTGTTCTGCACACCACTGTGCCGTTATTTGCCTGTTTGTGACCAGCCTGTTAGGTTGCACCATTCTTGCCATTCTCCTTTGACCTCTTATTAATGAGCTGTTTACACCCACAGGACTGCCGCTGACTGGATGTTTTTTGTTTGTTGCACTATTCTTAGTAACCCTGAGACACTGTCGTGTGTGAAAAGTCCAGAATGCCGGCCGTTTCTGAGATACTGGAACCTGCGCACCTGTCACCAATGATCATATCACGCTCAAAGACACTTCGGTCACATGTTTTACCCATTCTAACATTCAATCGACCAGTAACTGGAAACCTTGATGCCTGTCTGCCTGATTCATATAGCAAGCCATGGCCACATGATTCATTGTCTCTAGGAGCGAACCATTTTCGTGAACAGGGTGGTGTACCTAAAAAACTGGCCACTGAGCACACAAGAATGACAATGGAGTTGGCAGTTGGTTGGCAGGCCAGGTGTGTTAAGGAGCTCACCAGCAGAGAAAAGGTGAGTAGTGTTAGGGATACTTACGGCGAATCTCTAGCTTGCACTCCACTGCGTCTTCTCCACTGGCGTTGACTGCTTTGCACATGTACACTCCCCCGTCAAATGAGCAGGGCTTGCGGATCTCCAGGGTGAGTACGCCCTGCCTACTGAACATACGGTACTTGGCCTCGTTGGAGATGTCCATCTTGTTTTTGTACCATGTCACTTTGGGCTGAGAGAGAGAGGTTACAATGTGAACTAGATTTGCCTAGAGTAATGCATATGGCAAAACAATGAAATAATGTCTATCTGCTATTACTAAGGCTCATAGTTTTTACTGGTCAGGACATGCTTGTCATCCCCCTACAGTACCAGTAGCAGACATGATGATAATGTAATAGTCGTGCTGATTTGATGGTGATTTTGATGGTGATAAATCACTATATCATTCATGGTTAGCAGCATAGCCTTTGTCTCTGTCATTCTCGCTTGTATAGGGACACCTCACCTTGGGGATACCTCTGACAGAGCAGCTGAGGGTGGCGTTGTAGCCTGCTATGACTGAACGGCTCACTAGAGGGTGTGTGAACTTAGGCGCCTCGGAAAAGTCATGCTCCTTGTAAATTGGAGGCTTGTACTCGAAACCTGATGAACAGATGAACAGGTGCAGTTCTCAACTTATGTTCAGAAAGTTTATGAGTTTTTACACAGGTGGCAGCAGGCAATGTTTTTTAAAATGAATTTCATGTGAATGCTAATCCTACATAAACTCAGCAAAATAAAAAAAAGTCCTCTCACTGTCAACTGCGATTATTTTCAGCACACAGTAAATATTGGTATGATCATAACAAGAGACATAAACTGAACAAGTTCCACAGACATGTGAGTAGCAGAAATGGAATAATGTGTCCCTGAATGGAGAGGGGGGGGAGAGAGTCCAAATCAAAAGTAACAGTCAGTATCTGGTGTGGCCACCAGCTGCATTAAGTACTGCAGTGCATCTCCTCCTCATGGACTGCACCAGATTTGCCAGTTCTTGCTGTGAGATGTTACTTACCCCACTCTTCCACCATGGCACCTGCAAGTTCCCGGACATTTCTGGGGGGAATGACCCGAGCCCTCACACTCCGATCCAACAGGTCCCAGACGTGCTCAATGGGATTGAGATCTGGGCTCTTCGCTGGCCATGGCAGAACATTGACATTCCTGTCTTGCAGGAAATCACGCACAGAACGAGCAGTATGGCTGATGGCATTGTCATGCTGGAGGGTCATGTCAGGATGAGCCTGCAGGAAGGGTACCACATGAGGGAGGAGGATGTCATTGCCTGCAATGACAACAAGCTCAGTCCGATGATGCTGTGACACACTTCCCCAGAAAATGATGGAGCCTCCACCTCCAAATCGATCCCGCTCCAGAGTACAGGCCTCGGTGTAACGCTCATTTCTTCCAAGATAAATGCGAATCCGACCATCACCCCTGGTGAGACAAAAACGCGACTCGTCAGTGAAGAGCACTTTTTGCCAGTCCTGTCTGATCCAGCGACGGTGGGTTTGTGCCCATAGGCAACATTGTTGCCGGTGATGTCTGGTGAGGACCTGCCTTACAACAGGCCTACAAGCCCTCAGTCCAGCCTCTCTCAGCCTATTGCGGACAGTCTGAGCACTAATGGAGGGATTGTGCGTTCCTGGTGTAACTCGGGCAGTTGTTGTTGCCATCCTGTACCTCTCCCGGATGTTCGGATGTACCGATCCTGTTGCGGTGTTGTTAGACGTGGTCGGCCACTGCGAGGACGATCAGCTGTACGTCCTGTCTCCCTGTAGTGCTGTCTTAGGCGTCTCACAGTACGGACATTGCAATTTATTGCCCTGACCACATCTGCAGTCCTCATGCCTCCTTGCAGCATGCCTAAGGCACATTCACACAGATGAGCAGGGACCCTGGGCATCTTTCTTTTGGTGTTTTTCAGAGTCAGTAGAACGGCCTCTTTGGTGTCCTAAGTTTTCATAACTGTGACCTTAATTGCCTACCGTCTGTAAGATGTTAGTTAGTGTCTTCCACAGGTCCAGTGTCTTCCACAGGTCCATGTTCATTAATTGTTTATGGTTCATTGAACAAGCATGGGAAACAGTGTTTAAACCCTTTACAATGAAGATCTGTGAAGTTATTTGGATTATTACGAATTATCTTGGAAAGACAGGGTCCTGAAAAAGGGACGTTTCTTGTTTTGCTGAGTTTACATACACAATGACCATGTTAAATTTATAACTATTGTTTGTTTATAGTTATGATGTCAGGGTGGTATTACTGTCATGATCAGTGTGCCAGATATGGGAGCCCACCTGTTTTCTGGATGTAGGCACTGTCTGCTGAGAAGCAGGGCTCTAGGCTGAGGCCTACCATGTTCACAGCGTAGATACGGAAGATGTATTCATTCCCCATGATGAGATCAGCCACCACACAGTTAGTTCGCCTATATAGCTCATAGACAGTGTACCATTCCTGAAAACCAACCACATTTGAGTCAAACTCTTCATTTAAAATTGAGACCACATTTTAGGGCTACCAAAATACTACAGAACAGTTAAACCACACTGTCAGTGTAACGTGTCTTGAGAGAATGAGAATGCATGCCAACTCCTATGAGTGTTTGCCAAACAAAGGGCCCCAACTGGGTTATATTTAGCAATGGGGCATCTCTGATATCCCATTGAGATATTGTTCTTTGTAACATGATAATCTCATATCTCACAGCCTGCCATTGTGAGATGGAAGAAATTAATTGGGTCTAATAATGACTTGTGTGAAACCTGAACAGGGAGCTTTTTATTTAGCCACTAACCTTGCAGCTCAGAGGTACATTGGGTTTCCATCACTACACAGACAAGCCATGTCCAGTATGAGGCCAAGGCTGGGGGCTAAAAACAGGGTGTGCTTGGCTTGCTGTGCTCTGGGTGGCTGCTTGGGGTGGTGGAAGGAGGCAGTTGGAGCTCAAACAAACAGGCCCAGAATGCAGTTCTCCTTGCCCACAAAGACTCTCTGCCTAGCTGTGGCTGACTGTGTGTCACAAGGGAGGGTAAAATCCCCCTCGTGACCATGTAGCATTCTTCCCATCACATAGTGTACATACATTAGTCAATTATGGCCATGTGTCAGAGAGCTTAGCTACCTTGCCTTGGCAATGGCATGGTTATTAAACCCAACGTTCTAACACTCAGAGCTTGGCATAGTTCACTCTGAGCCCAGCCAGAGAACTAACAGATAATTATCAGCCAGCTCGCCCTCTCTCACACACACACTGGGATGACCTGTGTGTGTCAGTTAGAAAATAAATATTAGCCTAATCATAATTTAGAATATAGATCATGCTTTCCTGAACCTGCCATGTGTGGGGCAGTGTATGATATTCGTATAACCTTACTCATCTAGTATTGTCTGACCAATATGAATTGCTAGTTTTCTGTCATATATGAACCTCTTGCACAAATGAATGAGGAGAACATTTTCTTGTTAGACTCTGCCCAGCAGATTGACTCTCACCATGGTCTTCTTGTCAGCCTTCTGAACCATGTAGCCGGTTATTTCACAATTTCCATTGTCCTTGGGTGGCTTCCACTCCAGAGCCACGTTAAAGCCCCAAACATCCATGATCTTCAGTTTCTCTGGAGACCCAGGCAAATCTAAAGATAAGAAATAATATTTATCGAGTCAACATACTGTACAATAACTTTACCTTAAACTCCAATTCAATCAATCACAGAGAAAGGTAAACCACACGGTGGGTACACGTAGAATATTGTTTACGCTGTATTTTAGGAGCAGGTGTGGTTTTGTTTCAATATCCAATGATAATGTCGGCAAAGGGACCAGCTTGCGGGATGTATCGGTTTCATAGTTAATAACTCAGATACAGCATAAACCCATTATGAGTGAACTGATAGTGCCACTGATCAATCATAAAACATTTCTATTGCAAACCATTAGAGTTGTGAGGAGTCCTCACCGACTATCTGAATTGAGATGCTGGCTGTGTCCTCAACATTCTCAATCTGCAGCTTGACTTCATACTTCCCAGAGTCCTTCCTCTCTGACTTGCGGATGAACAGGATTGTGTCGGTGTCGCTGTTCCGGACGCTGACCTGCTTCGGGTTCAGATGCTCCCCATCTTTACTCCAGGTGATCACAGGCCTAGGCTTGCCCTAAAATAAAAAATAATTGAGATTGGAAATGAAACATTCTAATATTTTTAAGAAAGAAAGATTCTGGAGGACTGCAGTACAAGTAAGTTAATATGTGTGAAATATTGGTTTTCCTCAGTAACCTACGTTTACTAAATTATCATTATAGTTCCAGGGGTGATGATGATTTCAGTACATCTCCAGACCAAGACATTTGAAATATGATATTGTTCAGATATTTTTTATGGCAGATTTGAACCTAGATAAGTGTGCCTAATAGATACAGTAGATGGTGGTACATTTGGCAGTGGCCCAGACTCCTTGGCTTGTGGTTTTCAGCAGTTACTCACTATGAGCTGCTTAAGAGAATCACGTCTGTATCAGTTATCAGTCTGTCAATTGCATGTGTTACTAGGATACAGTTTCAAAACTGAAGCTGTATGTATTTATAGTCTTGAGGGAAAAGCAGAAACAAATAAAGAGAGAGTGATTTACTGTAGTATTTTTGCAGACTGTAGTATCCTGTAGTATTTACTGTAGTGTTTTTGCAGTCATTACTGTAGTATTTACTATAGTGTTTTTGTTCAATTATCTTTGACATACAAATGGGGGTTTTCTCGTTGAGGAAACCTACTGGACAAATACTAAAAGAGAAAGACATTTTCCCAAAACATGTAGGTAGGTAGGACTGGGGTCTGAACAAATAGTTCAGAGCCTCTGCTCTTTTCTATAACCTGTAGTGAACACAGTATGGTCTATACTTGGCATGTAGGTTTCTCACTTATGGGTGGCAGAAATTGGGTTATGGGGGAGGGGAAAATTATCATGAAATACTGTAGTATTACTACACATAAAAAACTGTAGTGTTTTGCAGACATTACTGTAGTATTTACTACAGTATTTTTTGGGTGCGGAAAAAACTTGTGTTTACTGTAGTATTCTACAGTATACTACAAAATGCTATAGCAAATACAGATGTAGGATCTTATTTGGGCCTGTTTGCTACAGCAGGAAAATAATCCTGCAGTATCAGAACATGTGGATTTAAATTAATGGACATTTCTGTTGAAAAATTAAGCCTTTTTAAACCTCAAATACACTACAAGTGTTCAATATCCTGCATTCTAGAAAAGTTATCCTAAAACAGGGTGGTCAAATTAAGATCTGTACTACACATGACCGAGGGATACTACAGTGTGTTTAATTCTATAGTAAGTAGGCCTACTGTAGTATTCTACCGTAAAAACTGTAGTATTTTTAATGTGGGTAGCACCATTCCATAACTCAGTGTGCACCAAAGAAAAGGAAATAGCAATTTCTAGTTCCTAAATCATTCAGCATATTTCTCTTATGGGCAAGGGCACCAGCATATATACAGTTCATTCATCCTATAGAGAGTGAAGGGTGTACTCTAGCCCATACCTGGAAAGGGATCACAAGGTTGATTGTCTCCTCCACTTTCTTGATGAGGGTCTGGCGGAGAATTCTAGGAATCCAGATTTTGGGTTTCTCTGTGAACAAAAAAATCATAGGATGACAATGAATAAAGTTGGGCTGGCTTTAGGACCATGCAGACACCTCGGTGTGGGCGGGAAGACTGTTTGCCTGACTGCAGTGAACAGCACGACTTTTCTCGCATAACAGTGCAGAGGTGGAAGATGGCAGTAATTGACTAGGTAACAGCTTGAAACTAAACTCTAGTTTTGAATTCCGGTGCTGAGCTAGTGCGTAGCAGCTAATACATTTGGTTTGCTAACTTGCTAGCTAAGTGTCTAGTTCGCGAGATAAAGCTTCTTGGTTACAACAGAAACAATCACATTTCTTTGTGTTTGCCAAACATTTCTTTGTGCCGCAGCAAACTGATTAGCCTTTAGAGATACTGTAGTTATAGAACTTTATGAGCTGGGTTGTCTGTCCTTGCAATTAGTTATGTTCGCTTGCGCTTGTTAGCATTTAGCTAGCGTCCGCTATGGGATTTTTTTGGGGGAAAAAATACTGGCCATTGTCTGCACTGCCAGTAATACCGTATACCCCGCTATGGTACAGGAACGGTTTGAAGGTATGAAAATCTGCATACCGCCCAACCATAGGTGGTTCATGGCTCAGACTTTTCCCTGAGACTGGGAGTACCACAATACCTTTCAACTATCACTTTTAGCTTGATGGCACCATTACTGGTCTAATGAGTTACTGTTCATGTACATTGACCAACTGCCTGTGAGGTAATAGTAAATGTGAGTTGACAACATCAAGTGCTTGTCAGTGCAATTCCATGGTAACAGTAGCACAGACTTTCACTTTAAAATGTCAAACGAAAAACAATAATTGGAGAGTTAAACAAACCATATAACTCTATGCACAAGGACTACTTTTAACAATTTCCACATAAAATGTTGCAAAAACGTATTTACTTGTAGAACAGTGCAGATGCAGAGTTTGGTAACAGAATGAGAGTTTGTGCCATCATTCTGTTACCAAACTTGGCATCTGCACTGTTCTACAAGTAAATATGTTTTTGTTTAACTTTGCAATCATTGGTTTTTGTTTGACATATATTTTAAGGTGAAAAATCTGAGTCTGAGTGTCACTCTGTTACCGTGGAATTGCCTTACTGCCAATCAGCATTTAGTGATAGTATCATCCTGTCAGCAAGCGGAAAGGCCGGGGGCTTCAGTGTGCATCTGAGACCTCAAAATACATCTCACAGCTAATCTGTTAGGTGCTGAGAGCGAAATAGCTGATGACCTTGGCAATGTATGTATGTTCCCAAACATGATCTGTGAGCTCTGAGATCCATGTAGGGTAGTGGAGGCTAACTTCAAGCCTCATCAGCTAAATATCTCAAACTGTAGAGAAATAGGAGAGAGGAGACAACAGCAGGACACCCCACTTACTTTCCATTTCAACCTTTGGGTTTTGAACAAACTCATGTCTCACTCTTACAGTGCAAGTGTTTTAGGAACTTCCCTGGTAAAAAATGTATTTATGTTTTGTACATGTTTGGACTTTACTCTCATTGTATGGGAGGGAGGGTAAAATGGAAAAATTGGGATTTGTTTTAGTCAATCATGGGGGAATGCTTACGCATGATCTCGCGGATAGTGACGGCCTGTGCTAGGGAGGTAGGTGCACTGGGCCCTGCGGTGTTGTAGGCTCTGACACGGAACTGCATCTTCTCCCCTGTCGGCAGGTCCCGGATGATTACAGATGTCCTCTCTGTCAGACCCTCGAAAGCTGGCACCCATTCATCAGCTGTTGGCAAGAGATGGCCAGACAGACTTGTCAAAACGCAACATCCGAAGAAATCTCAGTGCCCCATCCCTATATGTCATCACAACTAGGGCTGCCTGCATGGATTGAGTTAGAACATTGACGTGCAGCTGGCCAGCATAGTCAACCCTGAAGGGATTGCTTTAATTACATAAGCATTGTGCTAATGGTCCCTGGCTCAAACCACTCTTGACAATTTAGGTCCTTGGTGTTGTCAGACTTAAACCAAAGCTTTTTACATAATGGCTCGTCATGGAAAGTGTGATACAGCTAGCAAGGTAGAGGATGTTGTTTTATGTAAGAGGGTCAAATGTTGGACATTTTGCTGCATTTGGATTTATTTGACAGTTTTTCTATATTGTTAGGTTGGTTTTTAAATAATGTGTTCCTAACTGAAATACTCTCTTCAACAGCTTTCATGCCATCCTCCTCCTTATCTACCCAGATATTGTGTGTGTGTGTGTGTGTGTGTGTGTCTGGGATCAAAATATTGAATGCCAGACCCTCCTGGACCCCAGTACTCACAGCCCTCCTTGCAGTACTCGACCCCATAGCCATCCAGCTCAGACGAGCCCAGATGCTCCGGGGTTCTCCACTTCAGTGAGACGGTAGTGTCACTGATGTCATCCACGCACAGGCCGACGGGCTCACTGGTTGGGGCTTAGAGAGAGAGGGACACAAGAAAGGAAGAGAGAGGGAGATCAGCAACATGATTCTAGTCTAAATAAGAAATAAATGACAACAAAAAAGACATCAATAGCTACATATGTTATGTGACTGTAAAGAAGACATGTTGCAAAACAGAATGAAACATTTCAGTGTCAGCAGGTGTCAAGGCAGGATATTTTTTATTGTGGATTTACTGCTACCTGTCACTGATGCCTCAGCATCAAGGCAGCTTAATTTCGCTGCAGATAAAGTGTAGTGTTGCTACAGGGAACAGCCATGTAAACTAGGGTCCTCCAATAAAAGCATGAGTCACTTCCTGAAATAGTGTCTATAACCGCAACCCATGTGTTAAGCTCCCTGCAGGCTAGCTGACATGGAGCTAGCACATTGGAGATTTAGTATGGACCTTGCAGGCTCCCGAGTGGCGCTGTGGTCTAAGGCACTGCATCTCAGTGCTTGAGGTGTCACTACAGACACCCTGGTTTGAATCCAGGCTGTATCACAACCGGCTGTGATTTGGAGTCCCATAGGGCAGCGCACAGTTGGCACAGCGTCGTCCGGGTTTGGCTGGTCATTGTAAATGAGAATTTGTTCTTAACTTACTTACCTAGTTAAATCAAGGTTAAAAAAATGTAAATGCTGGACAGGGCTTTCAACCTGGTCTTAGAGCATTTTGTATTATTCTGTACGCAAATCCAAGCCACTCCATTTAGGATGGTATGTATTTATTTGTGGATGTCCATTACCCATTTCATATGACATGTTTACTAATAACAATTCGTATTACATGTTACGAATTTCTAAAACGAACAATGTGTTATGAATTTGCGACACGTACAATATATTACGAATTTGCAAAACGTATGATATGTTAGAAATTCTAGCTAGGTGACTGGGGGGTTAACGTTAGCTAGCTGGCTAACTTTAGCTTGGCTAGGGATTATGGTTTGGGGTTAAGTTTATGAGTTAGGTTAAAGGGTTAGATCAGGGGAAGGGTTAGCTAAAAGGGTTAAGGTTGTGGTTAGGGTTATCTAACATGCCTAGTTGCAAAGTAGCTCAACAATCGTAAGTAGTTGAGGTTGCTAAAATGCTAAAGTTATACATGATGAGATTCAAACTCACAACCTTTGGGTTGCTAGACGTTTGTGTTATATGCCTACCCATCTACCCCGACCAACCACCCAACTTTTTTTTTTCCTTAAGTAACCATCTGTCTTATGTAACCATCAGTGGAGGTTGCTGAGGGGAGGCCGGCTCATAATAATGGCCAGAACAGAGTAAAAGGAATGGCATCAAACACATGGAAACCACGTGTTTGATGTATTTGATACCATTCCAATTATTCCGCTCCAGCCATTACCATGAGCCCGTCCTCCCCAATTAAGGTACCACCAACCTCCTGTGGTCACCATACCAAACGTGACATATCATACTAATATCAGTGTTCTGGATTTACCTTTACTATGTTACATCTAGTCTATGAGACAAGGCTGCAATACTAGACTAGCTGCATCACTGCTACTATGGAAACCATTCAGTCCCTATAAATCTTAATGTCATGTTCAAGTCACCATTTTTCTTAGAAAATGGGTAAATAACAATGGAGAAACAAATGGTGAGTATCTCACATTTTTTGTTTACATCCAAGAGTCTAAAGATTTATTTCATGAATAATCATCCAAATATCAAGAGAGAGAACTGGGGTCATTTGTAATTTGTCTTGTCATAGCTGATTTGTACCACATAAACAGTTTGTATATAACAACACATTAGCACATAGAGACAACCTGCAAAAGCAGCCTAAAATAAGCACAAGCTGACAGTCATCAGAGGTTGAGTTACAGAGTTGCCTTGCCCCCGAGCCCATGTCACAGGTTAACCAGAACAGGGGCCATGTAGGCACGTACTAGAGGTCAGAGGTCAGTCTGTTTAAAGGGACTGAATGGGAAAGACCAACCGGTGTCTACGGGCAGTACAGGAACACAGCAAACATAATACTTTGATAAACATCCTTTTCATATTTTTAGCCAATACACAAACAACAACACAGGAAAGGCTGTTAGTAGAAAACTTTTTTTTCTCTTTTGCGCCTGTGAGTTTTAATACAGAGAGACAAAATATACATTAAACAACAAACATCTGATTTACCAATGAAGGTGGCACTGTCCGTTCCTACTTATATTGTCCCTTACAATAACAGTAAAAAGGAGAACAGAACCACAGAAACCACAGCCAGGGTTTACCTTCTATCTTATTATCATCATCATCATTAAAGAAAACACAGTATTTATTACAGCACAAACCATGCCCCTAATAGTTGACCCTAGCTTAGAGGAAAATAAATCTGCCTACTCCTTGGAGGTTCCGGCTCTGGTACGGGCTCTGGTGCCGGGGCAGGCTCTGCTGGGGCACCCTCTGCAGGGGGAGCTCTATCGGCTGGTGGGTCTCCTTCTGCCGAAGAGGCCCCATCCTCAGCTGGGGGTGCCGGAGCTGGGGCTCCTTCTGCTGGGACTGGCTCTGCTGCGGGTGCTGCTCGCTCAACAGGGGCCTCTGGTGCTGGTTCATCTGCTGCCTCTGGCTTGGCCTCCCCCTCTGTCGGAGCCTTTACTGCACCATCCACTGGAACCTCCTCCGTCGCCGGCTTCTTCTCGGCCGTCTTTGGCAGCATTGGCTTGGTCATCCTTGAATAAGGTTAAGATAGTGCTGTTCGAAGTGAGTTTGTCGTACTCCTGTTCCTTGTCTCCCACACGCCTCAATCTACTCTGCTGCTGCTCCTCTGTCTCTCTCTGTTCTGCCTCAGTAATAGCACTCGACAGCAGCCGTTCAGCTGGGTCAATGTCCTCCCAGAGCAGCCTCAACAGTAGCAGCTAGCCCCTGTGTTCTAAGCAGCTGGTCCCAGCCCCGCCGTGCGCTTACATGCCATTATTTATAGAGGGGGATGCCACGGATAGTTTCGTAATCAGCTGTCTTACGAGAGATGGGTCCGTCCGGATACCTCGATGTTCACACTCACATCCCGGAGAAGGTAGAAGGGGACCCAAGGTAATAGAGTAAGAGACAAAGCAAAAGAGAGCCCCTTAATTCCACCAGACTCTGATTTCTGTCCTGAAAACACCTCCAGTCTTATTTTAGCCAGCATCTACCCAAACATGTTTTCCTTACAAGCACAAGTCTGCATGCCATGGGAACCAAATCTCAAGATGACCATGTGTTGTTGTTGAGTAGTTAGAGGTGCCCGTTGTGATTGCATAGCAGACCTTACATGGCTTAGGGGATATGTAAACTTAACTCTCAGTAGCCAAGCCCCCAAGACAATTCACTTTAGTGATAGACCGCACTGATGTCAATACTTCAAGATGAAAACAGTTTTGCACATTTTCAATTAAAATACTTTTAAAAATACATACATCAAATTGGGAATTTTGTGACATTAATGCAACTGTATTATCAAGGAAGTAATATCAACATTATCTTCAGAGAATACAGGTATGTAGCTGCAGTCAGAACAATGGGGTTGTTTCGTCTGTTTTGCTCTGTTTATGTTCCTTGGTCAGCTCACAGCAGCTCAGTGTGAGTGTAAATCAGACATCAATCATCTCTGCCAGGACAAAATTTGTGTTATGTGACAGTGTGACAATACTTGCACACAATAGTATGATTATTGTGAATAGTCAGATGAATATAATAGTTTGATTAAAACGTTTACATGCAATGCAAGAAGAACGATTTTCCTAATAATCCTGTTTACATGGACACATCTGAAATCAGGCTACCTGAAGGGACTTTAATAAATGCACAAAATCACCAATCAAAATAAACATTCTACCACAGTGACCATGTTATTTTTGGGAAGCCTATTTGATTCTGAGTCCGGACATATACAGTTTGTATGTGAAAACTATTTCTAAGATGCATACTTTCAGTTTGCACACACAGGTCATTACTTCTCTGCATTATTCATCTACATGGGCTAGCTCAGGCTGTGTTAAGTTACAGCATGTGAGGTGTTAGGTTACAGTATGTGAGGTGAATTGTTTCTCATAAGTAATGGTTTAATTGAATTGATTTGGCATAATACATGATTGCGTTGTAAATATACATTCTTTCAGACCACTGTGCCCTCTTGTGGTAACTTCCCTCGCGCATAAGAGGGATGATTCCGCTTGCTGGTGCTGGCACTTGTGCAGATTAAATGCACTGCTGGAACTCTGATTAAGCCGTTTACACATGTCCTAATAATTCAAAAGATTGCTTAGAAAACCCGATGTTTTAATTGGCGTATGTTTACTTCGATTTTGACCTTACGCCAATTAAGAGTAAGGTATTTACCTGACTATTCCCATACTGGTCCTACTGCCATAATAAATTTAATATCAAATTATTAGTGTGCATGTAAAAGTAATCATATGACTGGCAAGTGACTGATACCTTTTGCTGACCTGGCCCCACCAGAGCACGCGCCTATACGATGACCATCCAGCCCATGAATCATTCTCCACCGCTCAAAGTTTACACCAAAAAGTTTTGAAAGCTGACACCTATCTGTTTGCATTTTTTAATGACCTGATTGTACGAGGCGCTACATGGAACAAAATGTATTTCCCCATCCCTCAAACAGGCAAGTTCAATTTCATAGATGTACATAAAAGAAAATCACATAGGAGGGGAACTCACCCACTGGGATGAAGGGTTGTGAGGCAGCGCTGTGGCATGACATGCCAATGGCGTTCACTGCATAGACACGCATCTCATATTCCACACCTTCTGTCATCCTCTTGGCCTCATAGGTAGTATCAGTGTAGGGGTCAAAGTTCAGCCTCATCCACCTGTAACTCTTCTTCTTCTTCCTCTCCAGCACATAGCCTGGGAAGAAAAAGTCAAACATTGTTACTATAGACATCACAGGAGGTTGGTGGCACCTTAATGGCTGCAGTGGAATGGTGTCAAATACATCAAACATATGGTTTCCATGTGTCTGATGCCATTCCATTTGTTCCGTTCCAGCCATTATTGTGAGCCGTCGTCCCATCAGCCTCCACTGATAGACATGTGACTGTACCTATCAATATACTATAATCAAACTACTCGTATTTTTCTCTGTACATGTTCGCTGTAAACAAGTGAGCATTGTGTATGCCTGAACATAAGATCTGGTAAGACATTATGCACACTACTGTATATCCTCACCAATGATTGGGTTGCCACCATCTGACTTAGGGGGGTCCCACTGGACAACGCAGGAGTCCTCTCCAACACTGAGGATCCTTGGGGCCGAGGGAGGGTCTGGCGCATCTGAGGAAAAGAAAAGGCCATTAAAAAAACATGAATAAGATGACTTGGGACTATAAGGTTCTATCTGCAAAAAGATGATTCTGAGATAGTTGGCTTTAAAATTTCAAACCTTCATTGGTTTGAATGGTGTCCGCAATTTTTTATGTAGTATTCTTTTGAACTTAACAAAATGCATTGGGGGTATTTAGAGTACTAAATAGGTAGAGAACATTGAACAGTATAAGGCTATGACAAAAACTACATTTGGACAAAAATGCAGATAGAACCTTTGTCCCAATCTCCCGAAGTGTAAAATACAGAATAAGCAAGGTACAACCTGATTCAACTAATGTCTCTCATCTCTTTGACTAATGACCGAAAGAAAAATGTGTCAACAAAAATCATTGTGGACAGTGGTTGTATCTTACCAACAACTTTGACGTTAATGTCAGCTTTGTCCTCCCCAGCAGGGTTCCGCACAATCACAGAGTAGAGGCCCTCGTCCTGTTTATCCGCTCCCTCAATAGTGAAGATACAGTGTCCCTTGGTGCTCTCCACGTGGAGCCTTCCATCTCCCTCTGTCATCACCTGACTCATCAGGACAGCAGATCATTAGTGGAGTCATTCTCATTCAGCTGAACTTAAGGGATCAATTCCAATTCGTAATGCAACCGTTTATATCATCTGATCTGGGGTGTATTCATTAGTGCACACCGTTGCAAACAAGAGTTTCTTAATGGACAAATTCAGGTAGGTCCCTCCTTGCTTTGGCTTGCTTGCTTCCAGTCTGTTGTAGTGAACATACCCTTGATGATACTGTTTATTGTCAAAGCCAAAAAAGGATGAAATACACTTTCCCAGACACATTGGCTGGAAAGTATTTACCTGGTCATGCTTTTTGGCATGAAAACCAACCACACTGGGAGGTTTACTCATAGACTCAGCTGAAATGTTCATGCAGAAGCAGCTATAATACTTACTGTTCTGCCCTGGTGTCACCCCTTCGATGTCTTTCATTTCAGCAGAAGATTTTGAACATGCTCTTACCTGATCGTCATGAAGTATGAAACTGCATGCATTGTTTAATTAGCATTGAATGCTGTGGTAAGTTATCAGGCAACATGTTGCCACCCAGGCCTCTATTGGCACAGACAAAATAAAATCCTTGATGTTTTGAAATGAACAGTGTGTGAGAGCATGAGGAATAAAAAGTAACAGGGATGCCAGAAGAGAAAGGACAGCATGAGACTGACAAAAATGCACAAAACGAAATATACATCGGAAAGAGATGCATTTTTTGGAACCCAGGTGTTATGGAGAGAACTAGTAACACAGAGATTGAAAGGAGACATGCACAGGCCTCAGCGTTGGTGTTTAGGGCCACACTCACATCCCCTTCCTTGATGCTCCATGTTTCTGCCGCCACCTCAGAGCCAGCCTACATGAGCAGAGTAAAGCAGTAAGGGTACTGAAGAGGAGGCCAGAGGGTATTCCCCTCTTGTTCTCCCCAACTAACCTCCCGTTCCCAGCAATCAACCAGTCACCTGAGGGCATTTAGGTCATGCGATCACCTGCAGCCCTCCTACCTGTTGGGATGGGTGAGGAAGGGACATTCTCACCATGAAAGTGAAACAATTAGTCAAGACATAAATTAAAAAGGTTGACAATGGAGAACATGGGAAACCACAGAGTTGAAAGTGGAAAACAAGGTCAATCCCATAGCTGATAGTGAAAAAACATGGAAAGAAGCATTAATAATTAAGCTGGTCAACAGTACGTGGCCACTAGGTAGTGGAAGAGTTAATTGTATGAGTGAACATACAAAGTATCAGACAGCTTATGACTTACTAACGGGGCAGACAAAACAACATGGTTCAGTCTTCTCACAGCAAGCCTTACCTGAACATCTGTACAGTCATTGGAACTGAGGTAGTCTCCCCTAAACATCCACTGGCCAGAGGCCAGCGTTCACACAAGATTTGGTTCTGGGCTGCCAAGATTGGAATAGAAGCTATGTGCTAGCCTGTTTGGCTACTGAGGAAAACCAGCAACTTTACCTTTTCTCCCTTTGTCCAGACCACAGTAGGCGCTGGGTCTCCAGTGATGGGCACATCCAGTCGCAGCTTGTTCCCAGCCACCACCACTATGGTGGAGTCGGCCGTGTGACCCATGCAGTCCAGGTGGATCTTTGGAGGATCTTCAGGAATAAAGAATGATGGATATGCAACATATGTAAATGTATTCTTAATCCGGCAATCCAAGATATATAATCCTTGCAATTGAGTAAGAGGCTGCGAGGATGAAGAATAAACCATGGCATACCTTGGCGAGGCACATAATCAATCTTGACCTCTGAAAAGTAGACAAACACGCAATTAATTTATTAGATGAAAATGATCATTATGAAATGACATGGTGTTATTGTAAAAGTACCCAGGAAGTTGAGTTTGGCTGAGAGGTTGAATGCGTATCCCTCTGGAACAAAGGTGTAGTCACCCTGGTCCTCGGGTTTGACGTCATCGATAGTGAGTTTGTGGATCCTTCAGTGAGAGAACATAATTTTCACTAGTATTTGTCCAACTACTCAACAAACATTCTGATCCTACCCAGTACAACAGTATGGATACCATATTCTCACCTGCCAATGTGTGTAATATTGGTCCTGGCATCGGCCTTCACTTCCACTCCGTTCTTGTACCAGATACCCTTCACAGTCTCATCTGAGACCTCACACTTAAACACAGCCTCGTCCTTTGCCTTCACCGTGAGGTCAGCAATGTTCTGGTACACCTCCAGTTCCTTCTCTAAAGAGTCAGAGGTCAGAGATGATTCACAATGTATGTTGTATATGAAGTATTTCAGAGTATGGTGTGTTCATTTTGATTCTATGTTTTTCTGGGAGACTTTTACTAGGGAATCCTAGGTGACATGGATATACTGTATAACTTATACAGTATATAACAACACCAGATGCATAGAGGATAGGGCATCTGATCCACACAGGAAACAAATACTTTTAGACATCAATGGAGGCTGCAAGCTCAAAGTCTATCAACATAAGAGAGAGTATGAGACAGTTAAGGGTAGTGGACAGGTAGTGTCCGCAATGATCAATGTAAGCTACTCCACTCCTAGTGAAGGTTACAGCAGAATGAAGTTAGCTGACAGGAGAAATGAGAAGCTGCTACCGAGAGCCTAATGGGATTGGCAGCTGGTAATTCTTGGCAATGGCTAAATTTGAATAGAGGCGCAGATAAACTATTGTTGCGAGGCGGGCCAGACACCAGACATCATCTTTAAATTCAACTACACGCAACACCCCCTGAGCAACACACAACAAAATAATACACACAAGATACTTGTGTATTCAGGGGTTTGTGCTTAGTCCCCTCCTGTACTCCCCGTTCACCTATGACTGCGTGGCCACGCATGACTCCAACACCATCATTAAGTTTGCCGAAGACACAACAGTAGTAGGGCTGTTCACCAACAACGAAACAGACTGCAGAGAGGAGGTCAGAGACCTGGCAACCTCTTCCCCAATGTGAGCAAGACAAAGGAGCTGATTGTGAACTACAGGAAAATAAGGGCCAAGCACTCCCCCATTCACATCGAAGGGGCTGTAGTGGAGCGGGTCGAGAGCTTCAAGTTCCCTCGTATCCACATCACTAAGAAACTATCATGGTCCAGACACACCAAGACAGTTGTGAAGAGGGCACAATAACTCATATTTCCCCTCAGGAGACTGAAAAGATTTGCATGGGTCCTCAGACCCTCAAAAAATTATACAGGAGCACACTGCAACACACACACACACAGAAAGCACACACACACACACATGCATATTGACGCCACACACACACAGACATACATTCACATTCCACCACACTCCACATACGCTGCTGCTGCTCTCTGTTTATTATCCCTACCTACATGTACTGTACATATTACCTCAATTCCGCGACTAACCCGTACTCCTGGACATTTACTCAGTACCGGTACCCCTTGTATATAGCCTCATTATAGTTATTTTATTGTGTTATTATTTTTCCTTTTGTCCATGTAGCAGAAAATTCTTACTTCATTTTTAAAAAACCCTGCATTGTTGTTAAAGGGCTCCTAAGTAAGCATTTTATGATAAGGTTGTATTTGTACTTGGACATGTGGAAAACAAAATGTGATTTGAATTTGTTTTGGTTTCATAAAAGTATATATACAAACATACATGTCTGTATATAAACAGTACCAGTCAAAGGTATGGACACAACTACACACTCAAGGGTTTTTCTTTATTGTTTACTATTTTCTACATTGTAGAATAATAGTGAAAACATCAAAACTATGAAATAACGCATTTTGGAATTATGTAGTAACCAAAAAAGGCTATTTGACCAAGAAGGAGAGTGATGGAGTGCTGCATCAGATGACCTGGCCTCCACAATCAACGGACATCAACCCAATTGAGATGGTTTGGGATGAGTTGGACCGTAGAGCGAAGGAAAAGCAGCCAACAAGTACTCAGCATATGTGGGAACTCTTCAAGACTGTTGGAAAAGCACTCCAGGTGAAGCTGGTTGAGAGAATGCCAAGAGCGTGTAAAGCTGTCATCAAGGCAAAGGGTGGCTACTTTGAAGAATCTCAAATATAAAATATATTTGGATTTGTTTAACTATTATTATTCTAATCTATTCTATTATTCTAAAATGGTAAAAATAGAGAAATACCCATGAAGGAGTAGGTGTGTCCAAACTTTGACTGGTACTGTACATCTACATCCAAAATTGCAGGTCTAACTTTAGGACAGCAAAACCAATGTCTGCACTCTGCAGCTCTTGACATCAATGACAGAGCATGTATGGCCATGTTAGGATTGTAAAACTTAAACTGATGTTTAGTTAAGAGATGGTGGAGAATGGGTGTTTTTAGACGTCATAATGACATGGCTAAGGTTCTGTCACAGTTGAAAATGCTGAAGTGACGTTGTTAATTGATGGTTGTTGTTCAATCACGTAATGGTTTAAATTGATGTTGTTATTTAACTTTTGTCCTACGTTGGTTTAGATTTTCTCCTACGTTGATTTTCATTGAATGGTCATCATCCAACGAACGTCTCTACCACGTCTCCTGTGGGTTGATTCTCTATGCTCGCTGGAATAGGACAACATTTTTAGTTTGCTGTATTCCCTATCTTTTTTGAATATCCCTATAAATATACACCTATTGGCACGAATTAGATATACAGAAGAAATTAAACACGCAGTACAACGGGACAGAATATATATATATATGTATATATATATATATAGAGAGAGAGAGAGAACACAGAGAGAGAAAACAGAGAGAGACAGAACCCATACAGAGAGAGAAAGAGAGAGAGACAGAACCCATACAGAGAGAGAAAGAGAGAGAGACAGAGACAGAGACAGACAAAGACACATATAGACAATTGAAGGTCACCTGCGCCAGCCTGTACCCATCAGATAAAATATATGGGCCATGTCTTCTAACTTTAGCTGGTATTTCAACAGACTTGTGTTTGTGCTGTAACCTAGACATAGTGACATGTTTGATGGCATGGGCAGCCATGTTTCAAGGTTAGGCAGAACAGGGGCTTGCTTGGAGTGACAGGAACATAAGAGTAGGCTGGGTCTCGGTGAAGGGTGAGGAAGATGATTCACATTGTTTTTTTTGTTTTTTTTAAATCTTCAGCCCAGTACTATAGTTCAAAGATTGCTTTGTCTGTCTTTAAACTGGACATGCTTTATGGACTGCAGGTGGTTAGACCCCCGGATACTAGCTATCATGTTCAACATTGTTGAGCAGAGATGTATTTAAATCTGTTGTGTTGTCTGACGTAAGCACTTACCCGACACCATGAGTTCAGCCATAGATTCACCACCATTGGTTTTAACTGTGTAGTGGCCACAGTCCTCCTTAGTTGCCTCATTAATGATGAGGACGTGCTTGCGCCCATCTTTCTTGAAGCGGTACTTGAAGGACTCATCCCTTGTCAGCTCCACACCATCTTTCTCCCTGCATAGACAGAGCAGCACATGAGCACCAGCAGTATCAAATTCTCCATTATTGTCTGATTAATTGAATCTACATTTCTACATCAACATTATATATATATATATATATATATATATATATATATATATATATATATATTAAGCAAGACTATATAAAGACTTTATAAACAGTCAGAGGTGTCACTATAACAGCTTTGATTTGAGGTTATGTTAGACAGTATCTAGTCAATGTGTTACAGAGTTGCCGATGTAACACAGTCAGCCCTTTTGCATTACAAATCGGCACTGACAAATGTTCTCAATATGTCACTTTTCTGAATGGTCATCACTTTACCACAACTATTTACTTTTCACCAATGAAGGCACCGTTGCACAGGTATTAATTAACAGTGGTATCATTGCAATCTGATACTGTATGTTTGCCCAAAGAAACAAATTGGCGGATAGATATTTATTTATGTGCCCATGGTTAGGCCCAATTCCAGGAACAGCACAATGTTGTATTTTGGATGGGTGACCATAATTCACGATTGCTTTCCCGCTAAAGGACAGGGGACGTGCTAACAGCCCTGTGTGACCTTTCATGTGGCTGATAATTTACTGCATGTTGTGATATCCAGCCTAGCCCTGTGGCAGATATACTGTGACTGAGATACTGTGGCAGAGACCCTGTGGCAGAGACCCTGTGGCAGAGACCCTGTGACAGAGACATTGTGGCAGAGACAATGTGGCAGAGACACTGTAATATATAGCCCAGCCCTTTGGCAGAGACACTGTAATATATAGCCCAGCCCTTTGGCAGAGACACTGTAATATATAGCTCAGCCCTTTGGCAGAGACACTGTAATATATAGCTCAGCCCTTTGGCAGAGACACTGTAATATATAGCCCAGCCCTTTGGCAGAGACACTGTACCTGAGACACTGTGACAGGAAGGTCAGCATCTGTCTGTCAATCAGGGAAGTCACAGCCTGGGGGTGACTAACACGTTAAAGCCATGAGCGACACAAATGCCATCTACCGGACATGTGAGGAATGTGCACCATGCAGCGCAGACTCAAAAACTACATCTGTTTCAACCCTTACAACCAGAATAATGTTATCCTCAAACCAAGATCTGATGTGTGGATTAATTCTAACAAGGGAAACACAAAATACAGCTATTTCCTATATGAAACCTAATGTACCACAATGTCACCATATTAGTTATTACAGCCATCTGTTGTGTCTATCCGAGTTGTTGTGAAGTGACGTAATGTGAACAGTATGCCAGACCATGCTTTTGATGTCCTCGGTCAGGGACTTGGCACTTTGTAAATCTTAAAATACTGTCTGGTATGGCACCCATTGTTAACCTCCTCACACCTTCTATGGTATGGAAGTGTTTGAGTTTGATTTGTGGGTTGAGGGAACGTCTTACCATTTGACAGTAGCCCCTTCTTCTGACACCTCACACTCTAACTCCACCCGCTCACCCTTCATGACCATCTGGTCCTCCAGATGACTTGTAATAGTGACAGGAGGCTCTGCAGACACACAGAGAAAGAAACAGTAAGAACCACCATTATACCACCAGGCACTTTAGCAAATAATCATATTTCCCTTGTTGTGTTATGATGCTATCTTAATCATCACGCAGGCACAAATATAATGTCAGTGTGAAATGCATTCAAACTGGTGTACAAACGAAACATTGATGTTGGACCGTTGATTTTCCACTTTCAGTTGTCTCACATGCACCTTTGACAAAGAGCTCTGTGGTGCACTTCTCATCTCCGACCACACAAGTGTATGTGGCATCGTCTGACAGTGAGCAGTGGTTGATGGTGAGGTATCGCTTGTTGCCAACACTCTCAAAGATGTACCTGGTAGATGGACAACAACCTTCATTATCCACTCAATTATTCACCAGCACCTTTCATAATAAATGTTCCTTATTGACAGATATAGACAACATTCAAACCACGATAGCCTTCTGTGTAACACTCTTCCTGTTGATGATACATTGTATAGATAGTTGGTAAATTGGTTGATAGCCTAACAGTTTAACATCAGTCATCATCATGTTTTCAGAGTAGACAGCAGTGTGGAGACCCCAAAAAGCTTCCATATTTACAATGGTTGACAGTCGTATTCCTGTCTAGCTTATTTCAGCCCTTTGCTACTGTCGGTACCTAGCAAAACAATCTCAGATGTGTTGCTTGACAAGATGAAAGTACTTACTTGCTGTTCATGAAAGGTCAGCAAGATCAGCACAGTCCATCCATGTGTTGTGTCGGGGGAGAGAAGAGGAACGTTAGCATGACATAATATAGCAATCTGAGAGATAGCTAATTGTATTGTTGAGTTGCTGAATAAACATGTGTTGTACACACATTTGTAAGAGATGGTAATCAGTAATTCATTCTAATTGATTGCAAGCTCAGAAAACCCTCTCCGCTGATGGCTACCTTCCAGTTGATTGAATCTCTTGCCCATTCTTCAGCCATTTTACATCTACGTCTTCATTGGCCACCTCAATGCATAGTTTCATTTTATGCCCTTTTTCTACCTGGTAGGCGGGGTCCAGCTTCTTTAGGAAAGCTGGGGTTTGGAGACACAAACACGTGAGCAATTACTTTTCCTATAGTTAACAATACTGATCTGCAGAGGTAACATTTAGCTGTAAATACAGATACAGTAGCTAGCTTCTACAATGGAGGCTTGCATGGAGGGATGACTGAAGGGATGAGTACCTAAATGGGTATTTGCGGTGTCCATTTTAGGGCAGGTTCAATCTCAGGATGCATAATGTATGAGCTGAAGGATAAGTGTTGGTTTCACAAAGAGAGAGATACCAACCTTCACTCTTCTTTTCCTCCTTCTTCATCTTCTTCAGCCTCTTCAACATCCCCCGCAGGTCTGTTATGCCATACTGGAAGGCAATCTTCTCATACTCACTGGCTGGAGCCTTCTGGAGGATTTCCCATACATCCTCATCAGGCTCACTTTTCACCTGGGACTTAGAGGCACTGGCACAGAAAGACGACACAGGGGGACAAGGTAAGCCACTGCCTGAAGCCATCACTTAGCATTATCATTAGGCTACATTACTGACCATGCACAGTAACAGTTAGGTCTATCCATGCTCAATAGGCCTACTTATACATTTTCTTCATTACTTGCAATTTTCCATTACAATTTTCTAAGTCACGTATGCATTCAGGTTTCACTCAAAAACTCATTGCCGTTTTCACATAACAGTCAGAAAGCATATTATTACATCGACAACAATTGTTTCTTACCGATGACCTGGTGAACCTTTAAAAAAACTGCTGCACTCATTCCGAAGCAGAACCCAAGCGACAAACCAAACAGATTAATACACACATCAAATATGCATTGCAGTACCCAAAATCGAATTATAGCACCCCAGAACCCACCCATGAAGACCGCAAACAAGCGCAACAACTACAACAAATATAATTTATGCTGCAATAGTCTGCAGACAGACAGAAAAGTGTCATAATTATTGTAAAATATTGAAAATGAATTCCGATTAATCAGAATTATATAGAACATCAAATCCGAATAATTTATACTGCATTATGAATTTAGAAAAAAACATTCACATTTTCAACAAACAAGAGACCCTTAAAACAATGTGCTTGCCAGTATAGGTCAATGCATGACATCAAGGTAAATGCCAGGGCATGAAATCCACTAGACTAGGAGATGGGTTTGACATTAAGGGATTGAGTGAGATGGAACAATGTCTGTGTGTGATGGGGCGGAAATAAACCATTGCTTTGAAAACAGGCGGAGTTGTGACTGGATATCGAAGGAAGGTCTGGAGAGTCAGTAATGACTCATTGTGATGATGCAGTGACACTCATAGGGAAGAAAGAGATGCAGACCACAAAGTGTTGTGAAAGCTTCTGTTGCATTCAGATGTGTGCTAAACCTCCTGCACTCTGAGAAGAAAATGTGCCATCTACAACCTAAAAGGGTCCTTTTGCTGTCCCCGTAAGATAACCCTTTGAAGAACCCTATTTGGTTCCAGAGAGAACCCTTTTGGGTTCCATATATAACACTCTCCACAGAGGGTTCTACATGGAATCCAAAAGGGTTTTACCTGGATCCAAAAGGGTTTTACCTGGAACCAAAAAGGGTTCTACCTGGACCCAAAAATGGTTCTCCTATGGGGACAGCCAAAGAACTGTTTTGGAACCTTTTTATCTAATAGTGTGTTCTAGCTTGTGTGGTAGAAGTGACAGAGTCTTCTACAGGGCATGAGGTATGTGAGTGTGCTAGGCAGAAGTAGTTTGGGACCAGTGTGAGATTAGCAGGAGGACTCAAGATGCATTGTGAGTAGGCAGCAAGACTGACCTGAATTCAGGTTAGTGAAAAAGTAACTGGGAAAACATGTCCATTCATCCAATCTGTTGGGTAAACTAGTAGTAGTCACTTACTCTCTGTATAGGGGGGGGTGACAAAGAGAGATGGACACAGTGAGATAACATGCCCAAGAGAAACAAGCTTACTGATTTTGAAAATAATGATGTTACTCAACTTTTTGTTCTGAAATAATCAGAGATAATTCACACTCACCTTTTCTTCAACAAGGCACTGAAGTCCAACTCTCCTGCTTCCTCACTTCCATCCACACTGCTGTAGAAATATCAGCGCCAATAACACAATGTCAGTACCCTATCAAAGCAATGTATTCTGACAGTTTGGTTATCATCATCACCATAAGAGATGAGCGGCACCCTTAACAACAACAGCAAAAATGTTGTCCCCCACGAATGATGCCAAAATCAAAATCCCCATGAAATCTCTATTTCACACTGATCAATGGGACGAGGGATCTCAGGGAGAGGACAGCCGTTTTAAATGTGGCTGGAAGTGTTCATCTCCTCCCTCTGATCTCTGAAGCGATCAGGATTAAACGAGGGCCTGGTGGTTTATGTGGTAGAATTACAACACACGGCGGTGACTTCCTCCAGTGATATCTCTCATCCGACAGCCCTGGAGAACCAGTGCCACAGAAAAGCCTGTGTGTCTTAACACATCCTGGCACTTTCAATGCCATCAAACCAGGGGCAAGACCAAAACTCACTACGTCGGCTCACTGTTTGTGCAGCTGGCTCCACTGTTTTGATAAAAGACCCTGTGGTAGATCAGAGAGAGAGTTTGAGTGACATATAAAGTTGGTGTGCTGTTAAGCTGCTTGTTAACCCAGCCTATTGTACTCTCTCACCTCCAGACCAGAGGCTGGTTCTGTCAAAGTTGACACAATGACAGTGGATGACCAGGATGACCCAGTGTATTTAACATCTATGGT
This sequence comes from Oncorhynchus tshawytscha, assembly GCF_018296145.1. Classification (NCBI taxonomy): domain Eukaryota; kingdom Metazoa; phylum Chordata; class Actinopteri; order Salmoniformes; family Salmonidae; genus Oncorhynchus; species Oncorhynchus tshawytscha. The sequence goes on along the minus strand of NC_056440.1, from coordinate 68,185,078 downwards.
GGTCTCTTTAAAAGATGAGTTAGGTCAAACCTTGTCTCTTTCACACCATGGCAGTCTTCTCAAAATTCAGCAAAGAAGTTACATATTTCCATAAACTGGCTCTGTTTGACCCAAAGGGAAAGCAGAGAAAAAGAGGGACTGAAAAGCTTTCCCTGAAGTCTTTTTGGTAATCAGAGGCCCCAGTGTTTGGATGTGAACCCCCAAGTTGCAGCAAACCCTCACTACCTTCCTGATGGTACACTTCTCTTCCTAGTAGCTCCACTCCTGACAAGTTGGCATTGCCAGATAGTTATTTCTCTCACATATCCAAAGGACTGTAAAGATACTATTACACCCCATTCACTTATTGTGTATTGGCACATACTGTATACAAAAAAGAGAAGCATTTAAATAACCATCCAACAATATGCACAGACTGCTAGTTTGGGGCTGTCTAAAAATGCTTTAGATAATACCATTGTACAAAGTTGATTTGTGTTGTTTTGTTGATACAGCTTGCTAAATAACAACTTGATATACTTTTCCTTCAATCCTTCTCACTTTCTCTCACGCACACACACGAACACACACACATGAGTAGAGGCTGCTGAGGGGAGGATGGCTCATAATCATGGCTGGAACAGAGAGAATGGAATGGCATTAAACCATGTGTTTGATGTATTTGATACCATTCCATTTATTCAGCTCTACCCATTACCTTGAGCCAGTTCTCACCAATTAAGGTGCCACCAATCTCCAGTGACAAACACACACACACACACACACAGATACTTTTTTTCTTAGCTTACGTGCGCCTGAAAGCTGCCCTGATGTCAAACCCTTCCACAGCCCGGGCCTCTGAAACATGATAGAATAATCAGTTATCTCTTCTCTATCATTGATTTTATACCACAGGTACTATATAAAATAACTGATATTTTACTGTATGATTTAGCAAGGAAAGGCACTAAGGAGAAAATAAGAACAATTGTAGTTTCTGTTAAGCTGCCCCTAGTGATTGTATTGTGTGAGGGCACCCACCATGCACAGTTAGGTCAAAGTTGCAGCTGTCGAACTTGTCCCGGGATGACACCTCACACCTGTAAGCTCCAGCGAAGCTGGGCTTGGCTGCAATGATCTGCATCTCAAAGGTGTAGACCTGAAAACAAAGGTAAAAAATTCCTGGTAATAATAATGTCAGCCAAAACCATAAAACCTCTGAAGTCTTTTGCAAGGTGATCTCTAGGACTTTCCTGAACAACTTTTAACAGCTCATTGCAGTGTCCAACCTGTTCTTGTATCATGATGTTCGGAACTGTACATTGGTGACAACAGTATGTAACATGCTCATGTATGGGACAAAAGTCTAACCTTAGAGTTACGATCATAAAGCTCCTTGAGCTGCAGGTTCTTTCCAGACTTGCTAGCCAGGTCCATCCACTTCCCCTTAAACCACTTGATGGTGGGCTTCTTCAGCAGTGAAGCAGCATTCACTTTAGCCACAAAGTTGATGTTCTCACCTGGACACAACAGTAGGGAAACATGCCTTGACATGCCCATAACATCTTTATGAATGGCTTGCATGAATGGCTATGATCTCTGGGGTACTGTTCCTCACCAAGTTGCTCTGGAGGAGAGAGTCTGCTACATGGTTCAAATGTAATGGTGTCACTCACCCACAGCGACCTCCCCACTCTGGGGTTTCTCTGTAAACAGGCCAGTGAGGTCTGTCTTTGTGTCAGGGGCTTGACTTTCTGAGAAGGGAACAGGAAAATGTTAAACAGGACAAAGCAAGGGAGAAGCCGGGAGCAAGTAAACTACCAAGGATAGTTTCTACACAGAACCTCTGTGAAGGCTGATACAAAGCTAAATTATGATACTGGCAAGTGCAGTGCACAAGTTTTTCAGTGAAGTATCTTACAATGTCTCCATTGTCATGCATTGTGACCCTACAACATCACCACAAGCGTGTATCCAGTAGCTCAAAGGATCGGTGGAAACAATCTGTAAACATTGGTCTAACCATCAAATCCTGGAGTGTCATGTGCCTGTATATTGGCACCTGGCTGAGGTGCTACTGGTGTAGTGTCCGCTGCTGCAGGTGTCTCTGCTGGGGCTGGGGCCTCCGCTGGAGCTAAAGTGTCTGTAGCAGCTGGATCTGGAGCTGCTGGGTCCCCACCCTGGGCTTCCTCTGGTAACAAAGAATTTACCATGAGAGACTCATAGAACTATAACTATATCACAATATCAAAAGTGTCACACAAGCAGGAAGATGGCATGCTTGGGGGGAGGCATTCATGCAGGAACCAATGGGATGCTCGAGGGGTTACATTTTGTGGTGAAGCTTAGCCTTTGCACATGTTCTCTTAACTCATAAAATGTCTTAACATTTGAGAGCGCTTTGTTTCCGTAGGCACGTGTTTGATGTTGTTTTCCCAAATTGATAAACATGTTTGTTAAATCTATGTTACATATAAATGTACAGTAATTGCTAGCATCACAACATTTCATTCCCTTACCGTTTTTTGCAACATTGCACACATTTTGATGAATGTTTGGTATGCCTACGATATGTTGTTGCATTTCATTGACTATTTCTTCACCTCTGAGTGGGCACAATGTTTATAGCGCATATGGACTTTTGCAAGACTCACAAGGCAAGAGATAATTTTATTTCCATAAAAAGTGTTTGTTAGCTGTTTGTCCATGGCACTCCCCATCTGTTTCAAATGTGCAGTAGTCAATGAGAGAGTGTTGAATTTGGTTAACAAAAAATGGAATTGCTAATTTGCTACGTGAGGCTTATTTGATTGAATAGAAGTTCCGTAATGGTTAGGTTGTTACGAATGCATTACGAATGCACTAATATGAGTGAATGCACGTGGCATTAGATAGAGGACTCATCATGGATATAACCCGTTTTAACATGGACATTGCCATTGAGGGTTCCACCATTTTAAATTTGTCAACTAGGTGGGGATTCCTAAGAGTTGGGAGCAATCAGCCAATAAAGAAGAAGAAAATTGTTTACTTTGAAATGGAGACAGCCTCAATGGCGCTGCCCAGATGGTCACAGACTCTATAATGGCACAGATATACAGTATATCTCTATGGCCTGTTGTTCATACAAGTATCTTCCCTCTCATTGGCTAGAATGGTTCCACCTGATCTCACCTCTTCCTGCCTGCCTGCCTGCCTGCCTTCCATCTTTAAAGGACATGTATTTCCATTGTTGGAGCGGTCAATCGACTATTTTGGCAATATAATAGACAATCTTTTGGTAGATGGCTCTGAGTGGGCCTATCTGTAATGTATTTGTGTGCGGGTGCATTCTAATAGTTGTAGGTGGCCTTCCTGCGAGGATGTCAATATTATGAACGATTCGACTGTAAATTAAATAAGTTCTGATGATTATTTTGTCTGCTTTAGACTATTATTCCACACTGTAGTATAATTAATGAATATGCATTTTACATGACCAGTTATGGGTGAACTATCATTTTGACAGAGGTATGTCCCAGGGGGAGCTAAGAGAACATAATCGCCGGTAATTGTTAGGAGGCTGATGTGAGCCTGTTATACCCCAACCTGAGTCTGGAGTAGACAGATTTGCCTGCCTCAAGGCTTTTTCCTTTTCATTAGAAGTGTTATGACAAGTTTGGAAATGTCTATTTTTGATTACTTTGTCAATATTGGCAATTGAATGTCTGGATCACCATTGACATGAATAAAAACACAACTTCTGCACCTGAACCTGCCTCTTGCAACATTTCTGCCCTTACCACTGCTACAAGGTCCCTATTTTACACATTTGTCTACGCTTATCTTGCAAATATTTCCATTTATCAACTTTGAACGGATCAGGTTTCCATGTGCACTGTGTTATCTCCTGTCAGATGCCTCTTGTGACTATCTATCCTGAGCACTTGCTGCTGTGGTTACTCATGAGGAAACAATCTGTTTGTGCCAGGCCAGGGTGAAGGTCATCAGGGAGGGTTTGATGTGAATCACAGCAGCCCTGGACAGGCTGGAGCTGCTCCAAATCTGAGCTCTCCACAGCCACTGTCTCTCTCTGACCCCAGGCATTTTATCAAACCCCACACAGCTCCTACTGCCAGGCTGAAAGGGTTGCTGTGTGGTCAACTATGTAGGTAATGTTACAGTACACACTGTGCTCTGTGCTTGATGAAATGAAACATACTGAGTAATTGTCTAAAACAGACTGTGATTGAGGTGATAACAACCAGCAGTGCAACAAACAGTGCTCAGTGATCAAAACACATGTTTATGGTGTTTGGTGGCCTCTGTGCTCGGTGCTCCTCACACTGTGCTCATAGGTGAGTATGGCTCTGGAAAAAGATCTACATCCTAACAGACTCCCACCTTCCTTCTCCTTCACTTCCTCCTTCACTTCCAATTTGACTTCCTCCATGACTTCTTTCTCTTTCACCTTAAGGTCAAACTTGACTTTTGACCATCCGGCAATCACTGCATAGGCAGTGCCGTCCTTCTTGGTGACTGCTTGGATGGTAAGTGCTTGTTTCCATCTGCCTTGATCACATACTTGTCGCCAGAGGCAAGGTCCTTTGTGTTGCTCTGTCTTCTCACCTTCGCATCAGGCTTCCCTGTCTCTGTCTCAAAACCACTGTTGCCCCTTCCTCTGCCACCTGAGTCTTTGGTTTCTTGGCAAATGTTGAGACTCGAGAGGGAGGGATGGGTCAGAATGAAAGAATTCAGTTTAAGATGCCCAGTTTGTCATGGATTTTTGCAGTAAATTGTGATGTAAAACCTTTGAAGTGCACTATGATGATACACCATAGCAGTTCCATTATCAAAAGGAAGCTCTTCAGACAAATTACAAATAAGGTTATACGTTGCATTCAGAAAGTATTGTGACCACTTTCCCTTTTCCACATTTTGTTACATTACAGCCTTATTCTAAAATGTATTCAATATCTTTTTCCCCTCATCAATCTACACACAATACTCCATAATGACGAAGCGAAAACAGGTTTTTAGAAATGTTTGCAAATGCATAAAACAAATTGTAGGATTCAGACCCTTGGCTATGAGACTCGAAAGTGATCATCCTGAGATGCTTCTAAAACTTGGAGTCCACCTGTGGTAAATTCAATTGATTGGACATGAATTAGAAAGACACACACTTGTCTATACAAGGTCCCACAGTTGACCGTGTATGTCAGAGCAAAAATCAAGCCATGAGGTCGAAGGAATTATCCGTAGAGCTTTGAGACAGGATTGTGTCGAGACGCAGATCTGGGGAAGGGAACCAAAACATTTCAGCAGCATTGAAGGTACCCAAGAACACAGTGGCCTGCATCAATCTTAAATGGAAGAAGTTTGGAACCCCCATCGGGACCATCGGGTGACCAACAACCCGATGGTCACTGACAGAGCTCCAGAGTTCCTCTGTGGAGATGGGAGAACCTTCCAGAAGGACAACCATCTCTGCAACAATCAGGCCTTCTATGGTAGAGTGGCCAGACGGAAGCCACTCCTCAGTAAAAGGCGCATGACAGCCTGCTTGGAGTTTTCCAAAAGGCACCTAAATGACTCTAAGACCATGAGAAACAAGATTCTCTAGTCTGATGAAACCAAGATTGAACTCTTTGGCCTGAATTCCAAGCATCACATCTGGCGGAAACCTGGCACCGTCCCTACGGTGAAGCATGGTGGTGGAAGATTCATGCTGTGTGGATGTTTTTCAGTGGCAGGGACTGGGAGACTTATCAGGATTGAGGTAAAGATGAACGGAGCAAAGTACAGAGCGATCCTTGATGAAAACCTGCTCCAGAGCGCTCACGACCCCTGACTGGGGCGAAGGTTAACCTTCTAGCAGGAAAACAGCCCTAAGCACACAGCTAAGAAAACGCAGGAGTGGCTTCAGGACAAGTCTCTGAATGTCCTTGAGTGGCCCAGCCAGAGCCTGGATTTGAACCCAATCGAACATCTCTGGAGCGACCTCAAAATAGCTGTGATGTGACACTCCCCATCTAACCTGACAGAGCTTGAGAGGATCTGCAGAGAAGAATGGGAGAAACTCCCCAAATACAGGTCTGCCAAGCTTGTAGCGTCATACCCAAGAAGACTGGAGGCTGTAATCGCTGCCAAAGGTGCTTCAACAAGGTACTGAGTAATGGATCTGAATACTTATGTAAATGTGATATTCCCATTGGTTTTTAAAATACATTTGCAAAAAAAACAAAAAACTGTTGCTTTGTCATTATGGAATATTGTGTGTAGATTGATGAGGGGGGGAAATGAAATACATTTTAGAATAAGGCTGTAAAGTATCAAAATGTGGAAAAAGTCAAAGGGTCTGAGTACTTTCCGAATGCACTGAATAGAGCCTTAATTGTACCACAGTCTTGAATTCAGTTGAATTAATCTATTGAAATGGATAAATGCTGAAAATGCTGATTTTATCATTGCAATCATCTCTGCATTGCAGTGGGTTAATATCAGAGCTATCCAATGTGTTGTTAATGAGAGGTTTTGATTGTCTAATACATTTCTCCTCTCTGTGAGTCGTATCAGGTGTTTTATTACCCTCTAACCAGAGAATGGTTTCCAATCAGCTCATTACATCTCGAATGAAATGACCTCCACATAGAGCAAGATGACCCTATGGGTTTAAATACAGAATGCATATGTGCCCCACTAATAAATGCACTCAGCAGGCAACCCCAGTGACAGGGACACAGGTAGCACAGTAGAGGGATTAGTGAGACTATTTTAGATGTGAAGCGAGCATAGAAAGAATGTTACACCTTTGCTGGGCTTCCAAGTGTGCTTCTTTTTTCAGGCTAGTGATGACTGGTATCTCCTCCTTAACCTTAACAGTGTATTTATTGGGCCTATTTATATTACATTTCACTCCAATTCCTCCATATAAAGTAAAGTAAATCAGAAAAAATATAATATGAGGGTTGAAACATAATTTGAACTAACAACAGTTATTGTAAAAAGAAAAGGAAAAATAGCAAGCAAGCAAAGCAGCTAGCTAGCATTAGGACCAGGAAGTGTTTACCCAATGAACTTATATAGTTCACCTGTATCTTCTAGTTCTTGTTTTATTTCAGTCCAAATAGTTCACCACAAACAATTTCTTCATCAGTTGGGGAATTCAAAACCACTTTGCAGTGCGAAGCATCTTTGTATCAGTAGAGAGACTCATTCTTCATTTAAAAGATACTTCAATAAAAATCTGATTTACAGAATAATTATCTGTTGATAGCAGGGTCTTGATGCTAATACTAAATGAGTTTGGGAGATCTTGAACACAAGATGTCTTAGCGACATACTGTATCTGAGTAACTGATTCTGGGAGGAGGCTGCATTGTCATCTGATCTGTTGAGTTGCTCTTTCCACAGTGAATGGCAATGCATTCCATGTGACCCAAAAAAGTGGAAAGTTATTTGTCGGGTTGGTATCCTGTGAGGCATTTCTGGATCATCGGCACATGAGTGATGTTTACACATGAACTCAGTGGTGCATGAGATGATGCACTCAATGTAGAACTTACTCTTACATACACTCCCCTATGTATTTATTTGGACAGTGAAGCTAAAACTTTGAGATAAAATGTTATATGAGGCGACAGTACAGAATGTCGCCTTTTATTTTGGGGTATTTTCATACATACATGTTTTACCGTTTAGAAATCAACTTACTTTATGTACCTAGTCCCCCCATTTGAAGGTGTCATAAGTATTTGTACAAAATCACTTGCAGTGTATAACATTTTGTCAAAAGTATTTGCTTCCATATTCGTAGCACGCAATGACTACATCAAGCTTGTGACTGTACACATTTATTGGACGCATTTGCAGTTTGCTTTCGTTGTATTTCAGATTATGTTGTGCCCAATAGCAATGTATGGTAAAAAATGAATTGTTACATTTTGGAGTCCATTTCTACATTAATGTGGATCAAATCAAATCAAAATCAAATCAAATTTTATTTGTCACATACACATGGTTAGCAGATGTTAATGCGAGTGTAGCGAAATGCTTGTGCTTCTAGTTCCGACAATGCAGTAATAACGAGCAAGTAATCTAACTAACAATTCCAAAAAAAACTACTGTCATACACAGTGTAAGGGGATAAAGAATATGTACATAAGGATATATGAATGAGTGATGGTACAGAGCAGCATAGGCAAGATACAGTAGATGATATCGAGTACAGTATATACATATGAGATAAGTATGTAAACCAAGTGGCATAGTTAAAGTGGCTAGTGATACATGTATTACATAAGGATGCAGTCGATGATATAGAGTACAGTATCAACGTATGCATATGAGATGAACAATGTAGGGTAAGTAACATTATATAAGGTAGCATTGTTTAAAGTGGCTAGTGATATATTTACATCATTTCCCATCAATTCCCATGATTAGAGTGGCTGGAGTAGAGTCAGTGTCATTGACAGTGTGTTGGCAGTAGCCACTCAATGTTAGTGGTGGCTGTTTAACAGTCTGATGGCCTTGAGATAGAAGCTGTTTTTCAGTCTCTCGGTCCCAGCTTTGATGCACCTGTACTGACCTCGCCTTCTGGATGGCAGCGGGGTGAACAGGCAGTGGCTCGGGTGGTTGATGTCCTTGATGATCTTTATGGCCTTCCTGTAGCATCGGGTGGTGTAGGTGTCCTGGAGGGCAGGTAGTTTGCCCCGGTGATGCGTTGTGCAGACCTCACTACCCTCTGGAGAGCCTTACGGTTGAGGGCGGTGCAGTTGCCATACCAGGCGGTGATACAGCCCGCCAGGATGCTCTCGATTGTGCATCTGTAGAAGTTTGTGAGTGCTTTTGGTGACAAGCCGAATTTCTTCAGCCTCCTGAGGTTGAAGAGGCGCTGCTGCGCCTTCCTCACGATGCTGTCTGTGTGAGTGGACCAATTCAGTTTGTCTGTGATGTGTATGCCGAGGAACTTAAAACTTGCTACCCTCTCCACTACTGTTCCATCGATGTGGATGGGGGTGTTCCCTCTGCTGTTTCCTGAAGTCCACAATCATCTCCTTAGTTTTGTTGACGTTGAGTGTGAGGTTATTTTCCTGACACCACACTCCGAGGGCCCTCACCTCCTCCCTGTAGGCCGTCTCGTCGTTGTTGGTAATCAAGCCTACCACTGTTGTGTCGTCCGCAAACTTGATGATTGAGTTGGAGGCGTGCATGGCCACGCAGTCGTGGGTGAACAGGGAGTACAGGAGAGGGCTCAGAACGCACCCTTGTGGGGCCCCAGTGTTGAGGATCAGCGGGGAGGAGATGTTGTTGCCTACCCTCACCACCTGGGGGCGGCCCGTCAGGAAGTCCAGTACCCAGTTGCACAGGGCGGGGTCGAGACCCAGGGTCTCGAGCTTGATGACGAGCTTGGAGGGTACTATGGTGTTGAATGCCGAGCTGTAGTCGATGAACAGCATTCTCACATAGGTATTCCTCTTGTCCAGATGGGTTAGGGCAGTGTGCAGTGTGGTTGAGATTGCATCGTCTGTGGACCTATTTGGGCGGTAAGCAAATTGGAGTGGGTCAAGGGTGTCAGGTAGGGTGGAGGTGATATGGTCCTTGACTAGTCTCTCAAAGCACTTCATGATGACGGATGTGAGTGCTACGGGCGGTAGTCGTTTAGCTCAGTTACCTTAGCTTTCTTGGGAACAGGAACAATGGATGCTACCATGATTATGGATAATCATGAATGAATCGTAAATAATGATGAGTGAGAAAGTTACAGATGCACAAAGATCATGCCCCCAAAACATACTAACCCTTACACATTGTTTGGGGGGGTATGATATTTATGCCTCTGTAACTTTCTCACTCATCACTGTTCATAATTCAGCAATTATTATTCGTAATCAAGTGAATTGTTCCAAATACTTATGACACCTTCAAATGGGTGGACTAGATACATAAAGAGCTTACATTTCTAAACTGTCACGGTCATCATAATGAGGAGACCAAGGCGCAGCGTGGTAAGCTTACATAACTCTTTAATGAAAGAGAGAACACTGAACAAAACTATAAAAAACAACAAAATGTGAAGCTATATGGCTCGTGCAGAACAGGCAACTAAACATAGAAAAACAATCCACAAAATACCCAAGGAATATGGCTACCTCAATATGGTCCCCAATCAGAGACAACGATAAACAGCCACCTCTGATTGAGAACCAATCTAGGCAACCGATGACATATAAACACCTAGACTAGAAAAACCCCTAGACATACAAAAACCCCTAGACAATACTAAAACTAAACAAACCACCCTTGTCACACCCTGACCTAACCAAAATAATAAAGAAAACAAAGATAACTAAGGTCAGGGCGTGACATAAACGGTGAAACAGATCATATCTGTATACTGTATATATATAATACAGTATAAAACTACAAATCAAATCAAATGTTATTAGTCACATGCCTGAATACAATATGTCGAACATCTCTGGAGCAACCTCAAAATAGCTGTGAAGTGACACTCCCCATCTAACCTGACAGAGTTTGAGAGGATCTGCAGAGAAGAATGGGAGTAACTCCCCAAATACAGGTGTGCCAAGCTTGTAGCGTCATACCTAATCTTACAGTGAAATGCTTATTTACGAGCCCCTAACCAACAATGCAGTTAACCAAAAAAATACGGATAAGAATAAGAAATAAAAGTAACAAAGAGCAGCAGTAAAATAACAATAGCGAGACTATATACAGGGGGGTACCGGCACAGAGTCAATGTGCTGGGGCACAGGTTAGTTGAATATGTACATATGGGTAGAGTTATTAAAGTGATTATGCATAGATGATAACAACAGAGAGTAGCAGCGGTGTAAAAGAGTTGGGGGGCAATGCAAATAGTCCAGGTAGCCATTTGATGAGCTGTTCAGGAGTTTTATGGCTTAGGGGTAGAAGCTGTTTAGAAGCCTCTTGGACCTAGACTTTGCGCTCTGGTACCGCTTGCCGTGCGGTAGCAGAGAGAACAGTCTATGACTAGGGTGGCTGGAGTCTATGACCATTTTTAGGGCCTTCCTCTGACACCGCCTGGTATAGAGGCCCTGGATGGCAGGAAGCTTGGCCCCAGTGATGTACTGGGCCGTTCGCACTACCCTCTCTTTTGCCTTGCGGTCTGAGGCCGAGCAGTTGCCATACCAGGCAGTGATGCAACTGGTCAGGATGGTCTCGATGGTGCAGCTGTAGAACTTTTGAGGACCCATGCCAAATCTTTTCAGTCTCCTGAGGGGGAATAGGTTATGTTGTGCCCTCTTCACGACTGTCTTGGTGTGCTTGGACCATGTTAGTTTGTTGGTGATGTGGACACCAAGGAACTTGAAGCTCTCAACCTGCTTCACTGCAACCCCGTCGATGAGAATGGGCATAATGGGATTTCTTATAAGGGTCTTCTTTCCGGGTTAGAGTCCCGCTCCTTGAAAGCGGCAGCTCTAGCCTTTAGCTCAGGGCGGATGTTGGCTGTAATCCATGGCTTCTGTTTGGGGTATGTACGTACGGTCACTGTGGGGACGACATCATTGATGCTCTTATTGATGGAGCCAATGACTGATGTGGTGTACTCCTCAATGCCATCGGAGGAATCCTGGAACATAATTCCAGTCTGTACTAGAAAAACAGTCCTGTAGCTTAGCATCTGCTTAATGTGACCACTTTCTTATTGATCTAGTCACTGTTGCGTCCTGCTTAAATGTTTTGCTTGTAAGCAGGAATTAGGTCAGAATTATGGTCAGATTTGCCAAATGGAGGGTGAGGGAGAGCTTTGTATGCGTCTCTGTGTGTGGAGTAAAGGTGGAGTTTTTTTTCCCTCTGGTTGCACATTTAACATGCTGATAGAAATTTGGTAAAACAGATTTAAGTTTCCCTGAATTAAAGTCCCCGGCTACTAGGAGCACCGCCTCTGGGTGAGAGTTTTCTTGTTTGCTTATGGCGGAATACAGCTCATTCAATTTTGGTCTTAGTGCCAGCCTCAGTCTGTGGTGGTGTGTAAACAGCTACGAAAAGTACAGATGAACTCTCTAGGTAGATAATGTGGTCTACAGCTTATCATGAGATACTCTACCACAGGCGAGCAATAGCTCGAGACTTCCTTAGATATCGTGCACCAGCTGTTATTTACAAAAATAAACTCAGCAAAAAAAGAAATGTCTCTTTTTCAGGACCCTGTCTTTCAAAGATAACTCGTTAAAATCCAAATAACTTCACAGATCTTCATTGTAAAGGGTTTAAACACTGTTTCCCATGCTTGTTTAATGAACCATAAACAATTAACGAACATGCACATGTTGAATGGTCGTTAAGACACCAGCTTATAGACGGTAGGCAATTAAGGTCATAGTTATGAAAACTTAGGACACTAAAGAGGCCTTTCTACTGACTCAGAAAAACACCAAAAGAAAGATGCTCAGGGTCCCTGCTCATCTGCGTGAACGTGCCTTAGGTATGCTGCAAGGAGGCATGAGTACTGCAGATGTGGTCAGGGCAATAAATTGCAATGTCCGTACTGTGACATGCCTAAGACAGTGCTACAGGGAGACAGGACGGACAGCTGATCGTCCTCGCAGTGGCAGACCACGTGTAACAACACCTGCACAGGATCGGTACATCTGAACATCACACCTGCGGGACAGGTACAGGATGGCAACAACAACTGCCCGAGTTTATACCAGGAATGCACAATCCCTCCATCAGTGCTCAGACTGTCTGCAATAGGCTGAGAGAGGCTGGACTGAGGGCTTGTAGGCCTGTTGTAAAGGCAGGTCCTCACCAAACATCACCGGCAACATTGTCGCCTATCTGCACAAACCCACAGTCGCTGGACCAGACAGGACTGGCAAAAGGTGATCTTCACTGACGAGTAGGGGTTCTCTCTCACCAGGAGTGATGGTCGGATTCACGTTTATCGTCGAAGGAATAAGCTTTACACCGAGGCCTGTACTCTGGAGCGGGATCGATTTGAAGGTGGAGGGTTCGTCATGGTCTGGGGCAGTGTGTCACAGCATCATCGGCCTGAGCTTGTTGTCATTACAGGCAATCTCAACGCTGTGCATTACAGGGAAGACATCCTCCTCCCTCATGTGGTACCCTTCCTGCAGGCTCATCCTGACATGACCCTCCAGCTTGTCAATGCCACCAGCCATACTACTCGTTCTGTGCGTGATTTCTTGCAAGACAGGAATGTCAGTGTTCTGCCATGGCCAGCGAAGAGCCCGGATCTCAATCCCATTGAGCATGCCTGGGACCTGTTAGATCGAAGGGTGAGGGTTAGGGCCATTCCCCCCAGGAATGTCTGGGAACTTGCAGGTTCCTTGGTGGAAGAGTGGGGTAACATCTCACAGCAAGAACTGGCAAATCTGGTGCAGTCCATGAGGAGGAGATGCACTGCAGTAGTTAATGCAGCTGGTGGCCACACCAGATACTGACTGTTACTTTTGATTTTGACCCCCCCTCCCCTTTGTTCAGGGACATATTATTACATTTCTGCTAGTCACATGTCTGTGGAACTTGTTCAGTTTATGTCTCAGTTGTTGAATCTGGTTATGTTAATACAAATACTTACACATGTTAAGTTTTCTGAAAATAAACGCAGTTGACAGTGAGAGGATGTTTCTTTTTTTGCTGAGTTTACATAGCACGCCACCCCTTGTCTTACCAGACGCCACTGTTCTATCCAGCTGGTACAGCGTATAACCAGCCAGCTGTATGTTGATAGTGTCATCGTTCAGCCATGACTCCATGAAGGATATTACAGTTTTGAATGTCCCGTTGGTAGTGTAATCTTGAGCGTAGGTCATCTATTTTATTCTCCAAAGATTGCACGTTTGCTAGCAGAATGGAAGGAAGTGGGGGTTTATTCAATTGTCTACGAATTATCAGAAGGCAGCCTGCCCTTTGTCCCCTTTTTCTCTGCCTCCTCTTCATGCAAATCACAGGGATCTGGGCCTGTTCCCAAGAAACAGTATATCGTTCGCATCGGGCTCGTCAGACTCGTTAAAGGAAAAAAAGTATTCTGCCTGTCCGTGGTGAGTAATCACAGTCCTGATGTCCAGAAGTTATTTTTGGTCATAAGAGACGGTAGTGCCAACATTATGTACAAAATAAGTAAGGAAATAAGTTACAAAAAAATGCAAATAAACGAACAAAAAACCACAATCGATTGGGGACATGTAAAACGTCTGTGTCACGGCAGATTTCCTCCTCTTCCTCTAACCAAAATAATAAAGAAATCTAAGATAACTAAGGCCAGGGCGTGACAATCTGCCTTCTTCTCCGGCTTTATTATAAATACCCTAAAATAAAAGATGACATTCTGTACTGTTGCTTCATATAAAACACTTGATCTCAAATCCAGAATGCTGGAGTATAGAGCCAATTTAAGGTTTAGCTTCACTGTCCCATATGTAGGGGATTGTAAATATGCAAAGCCCATGCAGACTCATTTGGTAACAATAGGCTCCATAATGATCCAGAATAAAATGACAGTGGGCTGGATTCAATATAACCATAACCATGTTTCTGTAGTAGCTCTGTTTACACACCTCCTGCCACAGCACATATGTGCATTATTCCGAAAATTAGAATTCTGTGAGAACATTTTACAGGGAAAAAAGGCTTGTTTATAAGGTGATGCATAAACACTGCAATGTGAGATGATGGTTGGACAAATGTCTTCATGAGTTCATGGGGGTGAGTATATAAGTGGTCTGTACTTTTATGTTAATCCTACTGTTGCTCTGCTTTGTAACCAAAACTGGGTTGGCCTCTACTGTATGTGTTTTAAAACATTGAAAGACATGCATTGCTTAGCACATGGACCCTTTTCCCAAGGGCTGGAGGATGGAGGAGGGTGTGGTCAAAGAAACACAGTATGGAGACAGCATTACTTTTCTCACACAGGAAGAGGGGGTGTTACTTCTCTATTTTTAAAAAGGCTTGGAAGTAACCACCAGTACATTGCATTCGGAAAGTATACAGACCCCTTCCATTTTTCAACATTGTTTTACGTAACAGCCCTATTCTAAAATGGATTCAATTCATTAAAAACAGAAATGCCTTATTTACATAAGTATTAATACCCTTTGCCATGAGACTCGAAATTGGGCTCAGGTGTATCCTGTTTCCATTGATCATCCTTGAGATGTTTCTAAAAACTTGATTAGAGTCCACCTGTGGTAAATTAAATTGATTGGACATGATTTGGAAAGGCACATACCTTGTCCATAGAGCTCCAAGGCAGGAATGTGTCGAGGCACAGATCTACGGACGGGTACCAAACCATTTCTGCAACATTTAAGGTCCCCAAGAAAACAGTAGCCTCCATAATTTTTAAATGGAAGAAGTTTGGAACCACCAAGATTCTTCCTAGAACTGAGCAATCAGTGGAGAAGGGCCTTGGTCAGGGAGGTGTTCCTCTGCGGAGCTGGGAGAACCTTCCAGAAGGACAACCATCTCTGTAGCACTCCACCAATCAGGCCTTTATGGTAGAGTAGCCAGACAGAAGCCATTCCTCAGTAAAAGGCATATGCCAGCCCGCTTGAAGTTTGCCAAAAGGCACCTAAGGACTCTAAGACCATGAGATGGAACCTGTTCTGATGGAACCAAGATTGAACTCTTTGGCCTGAATGCCAAGCATCACGTCTGGAGGAAACCTGTCACTACCCCTACAGTGAAGCATGGTGGTGGCAGCATCATACTGTGGGGATGTTTTTCAGTGGCAGGAACTGGGAGACTAGTCAGGATCGAGGGAAAGATGAACGGAGCAAAGTACAGAGAGATGCTTCAAAGGTGCTTCAAGAAAGTACTGAGTGAAGGATCTGAATACTTGTGTAACTCTAAAAATCTGTTTTTGCTTTGTAATTATGTGGTATTGTGTGAAGATTGATGAGGGGGTAAAAACTATTTAATCAATTTTAGAATAAGTCTGTAACATAACAAAATGTGGAAATAGTCAAGGGGTCTGAATACTTTTCGAATGCACTGTACACTCCCTTTACAGTTTCAATGGAACAAATAGAGAGAAGAACTGCACAGAAGACATGCATAGCTAATATGAAGCTGAAGAGGCAGGCATTGGTAAAGTTCACCCTTGTAACAGCAACAACTTTCAAATGTCACCTCTCTGAAATGCAACTGTGTAGACAAGAATCTATGACATGAGATGATCAGTGATCAAAGGTCCCACCAGTCCCACAGGTTGGGGGGGATTTGTTATTTTAGAGGGAAAAGGGAGAGGAGGTTAAAAAAAATCCAGTGACGTCTTTAGATAGCAGCTGGAGATGCTGCAGTTAAACAAGATGGAATCTGATCAAGCACACTTACCTGTTTTTTTGACCGGCTCTGGCATCCTGATTGAACGTTTCTTCCAGAAAGTAACCAACAATAACTTACACACTCCTTCCTAGCTCACCCCTTGCGTTTAATAGTGGGGTTCCTGAGCAACCCCTCTTCACAACAGTACCAACCCACCCTCTTTTGTCACGATGTCTAGAACCAATCCCCTTTCTGTCCGGCAATGAGATAATAGACGTGCATCCCCTCATCCCTCCCTATCCTTCCACCCCACACTCACACAACCCCAGACCTCTCTGACCTACGGCAGACCATATTTCAACCATCCCTTCTCCCGACACCGCAGCTGCATGACAGGCGAGGCGAGGGAGGGAGGGAATGGGAGGTGGGGGGTTAAATTTAGAACCTGAGTCCAGCAACGTCTCCTGCTCTTTCTAGATTTGTGCTGCTGCCTGGCCTTACAGAAAGTAGTAGCTGCTTCAGAAAACAACAGACAGGAGGCTAGAGTAATCCTTTTATCTGTTGGCAGGAATATGACTGCTTTTCCCCTGGTGAACCAGGACTTCCAGGAATCCTTCCATGGCTGTCCGAAGCCTCGGCTTGGTGGCATAGCGAGGACATGACAGACTAACAGACTGACTGGAGTAAGGTATTATGGAGTGTTAACTGTGGAGGCGGTTGAGCAACCACACCTTAGTGGAGTATTTTGGGATAATAAGGGATGTCTGACCCTGATCGTTAACATTACATCCTGATCATTTTAGGACTTTTCTTTTTGTGTTTTACCTTGGCCTTGTGTCTGCCCAGTTTTCTGAATTGTCCCAGCTGTTATTGCAAACTAACTTATACTTCCTAAAAACAATACAGTAAAAGTCAAATGTTTGGACACACCTAATCATTCCAGGATTTTTCTTTATTTGTACTATTTTCAACATTGTAGAATAATCGTGAGAACATCAAAACTATTAAATAACTCATATGGAATCATGTAGGAACCAAAAAAGTACAAATATATTTGAGATTTTTCAAAGTTGCCACCCTTTGCCTTGATGACAGCTTTGCACACTCTTGGCATTCTCTCAACCAGCTTCATGAGGTAGTCACCTGGAATGTACTTAAATGAACAGGTGTGCCTTTTTAAAAGTTAAATAGTGGAATTTCTTTCCTTCTTAATTGAGTCAATCAGTTGTGTTGTGACAAGGTAGGGGTGGTATACAGAAGATAGCCCTATTTGGTAAAATACCAAGTCCATATTATGGCAAGAACAGCTCAAATATGTAAAGAGAAACAACTGTCCATCATTACTTTAAGACATGAAGGTCAGTCAATTTGGAAAATTTCAAGAACTTTTAAAGTTTATTCAAGTGCGGTCGTAAAAACCATTAAGCGCTATGATGAAACTGGCTCTCATGAGGACCGCCACAGGAAAGGAAGACCCAGAGTTACCTCTGCTGCAGAGGATAAGTTCATTAGAGTTAACCGCACCTCAGATTGTGAAGCATTCATTTGGGCTGCAGAGTTCAAGTAACAGGCACATCTAAACATCAACTGTTCATCAAAGACTGCATGAATCAGGTCTTCATGGTCGAATTGCTGCAAAGAAACAACTACTTAAGGACACCAATAAGAAGATACTTGCTTGGGCCAAGAAACACGAGCAATAAACATTAGACTGGTGGAAATCTGTCCTTTGAAAAAAAAATATTTATAAGACACAGGGTTTTCTTTATAAGACACAGAGTAGGTGAACGGTTGATCTCCGCATGTGTGGTTCCCACAGTGAAGCATGGAGGACGAGGTGTGATGGTGTGGGAGAGCTTTGCTGGTGACACTGTCAGTGATTTATTTAGAATTCAAGGCACACTTAACTAGCATGGCTACCACAGTATTCTGCAGCGATACGCCATCCCATCTTGTTTGTGCTTAGTGGGACTATCATTTATTTTTAACAGGACAATGACCCAAACACACCAGGCTTTGTAAGGGCTATTTGATCAAGAAGGAGAGTGATGGAGTGCTGCATCAGATGACCTGGCCTCCACAATCACCCGACCTCAACCCAATTGAGATGGTTTGGGATGAGTTCGACCGCAGAGTGAAGGAAAAGCAGCCAACAAGTGCTCAGCATATGTGGGAACTCCTTCAAGACTATTGGAAAAGCGTTCCAGGTGAAGCTGGCTGAGAGAATGCCAAGAGTGTTGAAAGCTGTCATTTAGGAAAAGGGTGGCTACTTTGAAGAATCTAAAATCTAAAATATATTTTGATATACAATATAACTTTTGGGGGGGTTACTACATAATTTCATAGTTTCTATAATGTAGAAAGTAGCAGAAATAAAGAAAAACCCTTGAATGAGTATGTGTATCCAAACTTTTGGCTGGTACTGTATATGCTTTTATTTTCAACCTTGTTTTATTGCTCAGTCAGTAATAAATGCCGGAGGGTTCACTTAAATCAATCCTCACTGTTTCTATGATTTTGCATTATTCAATTGAATTATTCTAACTATATCCATGTCCTTTATGTCTCCTCAGTTGTATTTATTAATTGATTTATCCCAGAGGAACTGTAGGGAAAATACACTTAAAACTATTATCTGTCTCTTGATGGTGTCCTCCCTGGATACCTCACTTTGTGTCACTTTTCACTGCAGACTTTGCCCTGTGCTCCCATCATAGAGCTGTGTCAGCACCCAGAATTATTTACACCTACAAGCTTCAGCTGCCACATAACTGGGTTGGGGGTGGGTGGATGGTGGGGGACGGGGTGGCCTTGTCTGCTGCCAGCGGGCCCAGTAAAGTCTCCATGGCTGCCCACATGTCTATATATTATCTGGCTCGGCCACTGGGGTTCTGCGTAGATGGCTGTGATTCCCAGAGGATTTGCTAAAGCCAGTCTGTGAGGTGCTGGAACAATGCGAGGATGAGTCGACTAAAACCACATGGCGTGTGAGAAATAGAAATGCTTTGGAGTTCGTCACATGCAGATATGTAACTGAGTCATGCCAACATCCAAACATGCCAACATGCGTTATACAGAGAGCACATAGAGTACGGAAAAACAACTGGTCATATACACTGTCATACACTTCAAACAGGGGTCTATGATTGAGAGCATGGGAGAAATATCCCTGTGTTGGTATTCTTAGGCTAGGTATAGATTGCACCTTAGCTCAGAGGAGGCAAGGGTCTGTGCTTCATCTTTGAACACAAGCAGACGATAAGGGCTGGGTCACAAGCCTCTTCAACCTCCCCCATTTCAGGAACAAGTCACTGGGATGTGACAGGGAAGTAATAGTCAAGGGGAGGGTCCGGAAAGGTTGCAGGTCTCCCAATGTTCAGAAGGGTTTACTTCCCAAAGTCTTGAGCTAACATGAGTTAGTATGTAATACACATGTAATACCATCATACAAATATATAAGCTTTATACCACGGCTTGGCTGAATACTCAAATCTGATTAGCAAAAGCTAACGTATAATATGTTGTGTTTGTGTGCTGCTACAGCAAAGGTTAAGTAACAGGAATTGCTTATCCAAAGTCAGTGCATTTCAGAGTATCAAATCAATTTCATTAATGCTAAAGAGTTCTTTATCAGTCTTTTTGTTTGTTAACGTTGCATCCAAGTCTAATTGATGTCAAATGTGCACAATGGTCAGTGAGTCCAACAGTGCGTAGAAGAAAGGAGATCTCTGAGGACTTCTAGTGGTCATCTGTATTACCACTCCTGTAAGCATTCTGGTGATAATGATTGAAAGTATAATTTAAAACAGCCCTATTTCTAAGTGCTAATGGAATGTAAAAGGTCCAGATGTGTGTGTGCAATCATTGAGTCAAAATGTGCTAATTGTCAGATTCCATTAAGTCACTGGCTTTGACGTTCACATAAATGCTTTTTACAAGAGCAGCAAAAACAGTTATTGTTGATTTGAACACAAACAATACTATATACAGTTAACTATCTCTCTCTGTCACTACCCTTTTCAGGACTTCCACTATGTTTCTCCCTCTACAAATGGGAATATGGCCTCCTCTCCAAGTGAGACCTCCCCCCCAGCACTTCACCACTGAACTGATAAGTCAGCTTCTTCTTGACCTTTTTGACCTCGCCTGTCTTGCCGTAGTTGCGAAGAGCCCGTGCCATCTTCTGGTAGGTCATTTTCTTGCGGTTGCCCTTCTGTACGCCCCACCGATGTGCCAGTGCCTCCTTGTGTTTCGAGGAGAACTGGAAGGTGCCCTTGTCCCTGTCCACCCACCAGATACTGTCCTTCATGTCCCCATTCCTCAGCAGATCCAGCAGGAACTGGTACAGACGGATCTTCTTCTTGTTGCCTATATTATTGTTGATAAAAGTACAAAATGGTTAAACATGCAATGAATCAGTTGAGGATGTTCCCTAACTATGACCTACATGGATTAGGATTATTGTGACCTCAAAAATAAAAAAATATGTGAGATATTAGGTATGCATTTCTGAATTAATTCCTTACCCAATTCTCCCCTTGTTACGTGGGCGATGTGGTCCCTCAGACACTCCTCATCAGACACTTCTAGTGGAGGGCTGCGGCCTCCTGGCTCCTCGTCGTCTGAGCTCCTCATCGTCTGAGGAGAGGGGTGCAAGTAGCCCATGGCACGAGGGTAATATGGCACCTTGGACACCACAAACAACAATAACCATGTAGTCATTACAATACAAAACCATCATTACAATTACAATACATTATTTTTGGAGCAGTATTCACTGAGAAATTACAACTAAACAAATTAGATACCATGCTGATCATGTTATATATACAGTGAGGCGCAAGTGTTATTAATGACGGCAACCATTTTTACTCCCCCAATCAACTTTCCCCACCACAGGTGGCTGGTAGCACCTTAAATAGGGAGGACTGGCGCATAGTAATGGCAGAATAAATGGAATGGTATCAAACACTCCATTCCAGCCACCTGTGTTGCAGAACAAATCTGATTGGTTTCGAACTCTGAATCTTGTAAATAACTTTGAGTTACAAGTTGTAATGTTGTAAAATCATGTTTGTGTTACAGTAGTCAAACAAATGTGACAGTATCTCTAAGATACAACTGGTCTCCTGACTTGAAGCAAAGAGTAAAATGTAGAAAACTAGCAACCTTATGCTAAGCTAATTAGAGCAAGAAAGCTAGCTAAGCATTAAGCAACCTCTTAGCTACTCATGTTGAATTTATAAATAGAATGTTGAGTCATAGAATATAGCTAGCTAGGTCTTGAATATACCTGTAAATCCCATTTTATTTAGTTGAATAAGCTATACAAACTTCTGGGGGAAGAAAAGTAAAATGCTAAGCTAAATGTAGCTTAGCTGAGCAGAGACCTACTGCCTTCTAATGTTGAATTATAAAATAAAAATAGCTAGCAAGTTAGGTCTCAAATATGCTAGTAGGTCAGTTAATACTTGTTTTATTAAAAGTGTAGTTGAATAAGCAATATCAACAACAAAAAATGGAACAGACTGTTTATGCTACCCTGGGGGCAGAAATGGTAGTTTGGGTCAAGATCACTTGGTGCCCTAAGGGTAGACTTTAAGCAGACTGGAATAAACTGTTTAAATTCTTCCCCGGGGGCAGTAATGTTAATTTGTGTTAAGATCACTTTGGTGCCCTAAGGGCAACCATGGACATATGGTCATTTCCATGTAAAAGGACCCATGAACAACAACATGTGAAGTTCGTAGGAGAAATTAAGACAGATTTAAATTTTTCAACCATTTTCCATTTTCCAATTAAAATAATTTTGAAGACCCCTGCCAACTAATATCAACACTTTTATATTTATATGTTTCTGCCTTCTATAAGTTTAAGAACATTGCCTTGTGCTTTGAAATTCCGTTACCAAAACCCCACATATGTTTAAGATATTTTCTAATTTCTCTCCTTCAAAGAGGAGTGAGGATAATGAAGGTTCACAGAAATAACAAGTACACCTATCAATTATTATAGTGTTTTTACTGATATCAATTTTGTTCATAAATTATTATGTGATAAAAACTCTAAATTCTGTTACCAAATTGGTAATGGAATTTCCCAAATATCGGAAATGGGATTTCTGCAATTTAATTGGCTACAATGGGAAATCACAGTATTTACAAACCACAGTTGGGTTCACAAGTTTGGAGAACACAGTACTATACAGTACTAGCCCCAAATAAAAGTAGAGTAGAATTCAGTACAGTAAAGAAAAGTATAGTATAGTACAGTACCGTACTGTACTGTACTGTACTGTACTGTACTGTACAGTACAGTACACTATAACTCTACTCTACTGTTCTGTGCTCTGCTGTATTGTACTCTACTGAGCTCTTTGGTGGTGTACTTTGATGTCCAAACTTATGAAACATAGACGTCTATGACTGGTTCAGATTTGGTCCAGTTCGGACCAAGCAAATTTGGTCTCGTTTGGGGGCAGAGCTCATTAAAATAATAGCTGTTGTGTAGAATAATCCCCAAATATGGATATTTGGATATTGCATATGTATACCTTTCTGTACCTATTTAGAACAGATCCCCATGAAGACAATGACATTCATATCCATAATTAAGCATTTCTATGTAGTACAGATCAGGTACCCATGATGAAACTTTGTTACCGCAATTCAATTACCCGGTGTAAATCCACTTCACTTGTAGTTCCATAACCAAAATAGATTTTTTCAAAGTCAAGGTGTCATGCCATAGATGACACCCCATTCTTTCTGCAGATATTGTTGAATCCTAATTCTGAATTCTTAATTCTGAGTTTTTGGAAAACGTGGACACATAAAAAACTGAGGGAGATTTTAAATGTGTAAATGTGTTTTTGTTAAATTTTCTGTGTAAATTGTTAAATGTAGCCCTTGTGCATAGAGTCCTTGTGCACTGTATGGTTTGTTAAACTTTAAAATAAATCAGTTTTGTTTGGCATACATTTTAAGTGAAAAATCTGAGTCGTGGAATTGCCCTTTTCTAAATCCTATGGTTATCTTCACCCAAACTAACATTTACTGGCATATTTGAGACCTAGCTAGCTAGCACTATTCTTTGACTCAACATTAGTAAAATATAGCTATCTGCTAGCCAACTCGTTCTGTTTAGCTTAGCATTTTATATTGATGCCCCTGGAGTAGCATAACTATCCATCCCTGTTCTGTTTTGTCATATAGGTTATTCAACTTAACATTTCAATAAAGCAAATGTTACCTGACTTACTTGTATATTTGACACCTAATTAGCTATAGTAGTTATATTTTTTCCTTCAACATGAGTAGCTAAGGTTGATAAATGCTTAGCTAACTAGCTTGCTCTGATTATCTTAGCATGTCGCTGCTAGCTTGCTGCATTTGACTGTTTCAAGTCAGGAGACCAGTTGTATCTTAGAGGTATTGTCACATTTGTCTGACTACCCATAATAACAACTTGTAACTCAAAGTTTTATTTACATGATTCTCAGTTTAAACCTTCGCCATGTTTTTAATAGCAGTATATCTGTTAACCTAGACCTGTTTCTTGACGATATAATCATCTCAAGTTAGCCCAGCGGTGGCAAAGATTATAGGGCACCTCCCCGCTGCATGAGGTGTGATGTGTGGTTGCTGTTACAGCAGTTTGAATGTTTGGCTGTGCAAAATCCTGTCCAAGCATTCAGCACACAGTTCTAAAAACCCACTGTTTCTACTCTGAGGCAGTATGTCAGTTCCATTCACAAATAGAAAAGGCATCTTTAAGGATATTCTCATCCACACTCATTAATTAATGCTCTCTGTTTAAAGTGTGATATTTACAATGTTACAATGTAAGATTTGACACTAAGAAGACTGACAATGATTTGTGTGTGTGTGTGTGTGTGTGTGTGTGTGTGTGTGTGTGTGTGTGTGTGTGTGTGTGTGTGTGTGTGTGTGTGTGTGTGTGTGTGTGTGTGTGTGTGTGTGTGTGTGTGTGTGTGTGTGTGTGACATAATGTTGGGGAGGCCACTTCTGTTTAAAAATATATATTATTTGTTCATCAGCCGTTAGTGAGTTGGCAGATTATAGTTCTGTAGCAACACCAGCAGGCCCCAGTTAGGAAAAGGCCACAATATCAAACCATCTGTGTGTAGGCGCACCCTACATCCTCCACGCAACACAGCTCACCAGTAACAAACAGTAGCCCAGATACACTTTTCATAGTCATATCTTTATCTGAAGCCAGATGGTTGATTTTATGTTTACCTGTTATTAAACCTTTCTGAAGCATTGCTATTGCACTAGAGGGGACATGTAAATCAATTATGCTACTTGCTTTAGTCCTGAACATTCAGAACATTCTCTATTAGTCATGTACACTACATCTGCTTGAAAAGAATGACCAACTCCAACGCTCTGTCTGTGTTAGAGGAAAAGAGGGGTCAGGGGGGTGGGCTCACCGGTGGGGGTAGGGCATGGTTGTGTCCCCCAAGGCCAGTGTCCAGAGAGAGAGTGTCAACATCGCTGTAACGAGCCATACTGGGTAGATGTAGTTGCTGGACACTCTGGAGCTCAGTGAAGTGGCCCCCTGGGAGGTTGTCAAAGTCCAGAGGATGGGCATGATGAGTGGTGTGATAGTCCCAGTGATCTGAGCAGAGAGAAACATTTTAATTGTTCATAGAGTAAGAGGTACACTAAATGACAATGTTCAGATGGCATAGAATAGAGAGAACCTAGTTGAATACAGATTCCAAATACACAATGTATGCTATTTGTTTAAAAAGTGTTCAGCAAAATATTTTAGGCAGTTTCCTGTTCACACATCTTTGCTTTGGCAGTTGTCTTTTTCTTTCTTTTTAGCCCGAATGTCGCAAATGTGTTAAAACGTTCCGCATGTACACATGTTTTAGTGATCTGTTGTGTTCGGTCCTGACACTGCACCAGAGACTTGCCATTATTATTTTGTAATAATTTAGTTCGTTAAATGGAGCAAAGCCTATATAATTCTACAGCTCGTACTAGTAAATACCAGTTTATTCTTGGCAGTAGGATCAGTTGATTAAAGGAGAAAATACAACTGAACCTCTCCATTTCAATAAACCCCAGGGGGGGAAAGTTGTTCTACGACTGTAGGTTGAGTGCCTGACAGAAATAGGCATCTGTTTCCTGTACTCCATGGGGGCAACATGGTTGGCTCCAGCTGCAGTGTCTTGATACCTTTTATGTAGAGTATTGTCTTTAATATAGCTACTGTGTGTGATTTCCTCAGGCCTGGTCAAACACATATCTAGTTGGGCCGGCACATTTCACTTCCGTATAAGTGATATTCAGATTGTTTATTTCATCTACAATTATGTGATGGTAAGTTCATCAGAGAATGGGAAATTAATTGAAAAAGTATATCATTGTATCATAGTTATGAAGATTATCAATAGATAATACAAGAGGTATTAATACTAGGGAAAATGTTGTAGTGTTTTAAAGCTCACCTCCTTGACTCTCTGTATCGATGACATACGGATATGAATATTCTGACATCTGTTGTCTATAGATGTCGGGTTCGTACATGTCTTCTGATGGCTGTTAAAACAACAATAATATCCTCAACTGAAATCATAACAAAACTTCACATAATGTTTTACTATTGTTTCCAAGGAACTGACACTCAACATCTACATACAAATTGCTTTCTTCCCTTGATAATGTTTGTTGATAATGACATTGCTGAACAACATTTTGAGCTTTTTAAACTTCATTGACATTTACTACAATACTTTTTTTTTTTTTTTCATGGTCCGTCATAACCTTACAAAATAGATTTTTGTGAAACAAAACATATTGTTATATGTATAATCTATTATGTTAGAAATATTGTTCTTTTGACAGTATGTAGACCACAAAAGTACCAACATTGTGTACCAGTTTAAGAGTTTGAAAATGAATGACGTTACAGTAATCTATTAACATATTTTAATTAATTATCATAACTTGAAAAATGTAACGTTAATATCAAATTCAAACTTGAATTCAGTGAGCTTACAATGCTTGAGATGCATTTTCTGTATAAGTATATCCTGTGGTATATAAACAAGCACATAAACTCAACAAATAACCACATACCTGTATATACTTGGGCCTATAACTGAATTAACACATTGTTTGACACATTGTGTACTTACAGGACCAGGTGAGATGAGGTACCCCTCCATTCTGTATGGATGCAACATGAAGGCTTCTTCTTGAACCGACCTACTTCAGGCACTTAGCTTCAATTGTTTCTCACACTCTTTCAAAACTTTTCCCGCACCATTGCACAACGTTTACCAAATTTCCTCTCACCAAACGAAACCCAAAATGTCTCCCTCTGCCTACACAACTTTATCCACTTGTAAGCCAAGCTACTCTCTGGGACTCAAATTTTGTCTAATAAAATAAAATAAATTAGCCCTACTCAATGACTGAAAATGAAAAGGGAACCTGATATTTTGACTTCTGTATATCTTTGTGGGTGTACACATCTCAGTGTGTCTGGTGGCGGTTCCTGGTCATTGGTGATTTGTCAGGGGGAGATTCTAACATCTCACATTTATTAAGGCTCAATTGCGTCGCCTCCCAAACCAGCCAATCATTTCAAGGCCTGTCTCAACTGTCAAGTCTATTAGCATAGCATCATCTGTCAGTGGGTAGCATCTTTGCATCTCATTGTGACCAAATTTCGCCAACCAAATTTGATTTTTTATATATTTTTTTGTGGCTAAAGTGCAGGTATCCATATTCATATACCTTGCATACACTATGGAAATCTAGATGAATATTACAAATCTAATATTAAACCTGTTTACCATGTTTCAATGCCAGATAACTAAACATTGTCATTTCAGATTTTAAACTGGTTTAATTCCTACTTCTCAGACCAGTATCAGTGTGTACATTGGATTTGGTGTTCAGCAAGGTTCGGCACTTGTACCCCTGTTATTCCCTATACTATGCTATCCCTTCAAATCAACGTAGTGGTGTAAATATGTCAATTTAAAAAACAAACCAGTAGCTTGAGTTGTAGCCATATCAATGAAATAATGACTCACATACATCGATGAATTCTGCTGCATTTCTATCCAAACAACTGTTTTATCTGTGTGTAGATTAGCTGGACAGATAAAATCATGCCACTTCCTTTTTGCAATCCTGCAACAGCTGTGGAGATTAAGGGAGAGGAGATAAAACACCTCCTGTGACAATAGTAGTATTGGTGGGGGGATACTTGAGGAATTGTAAATATAATATTTTCTGACCAAATGTGTTTTTCTCACCAAAATATTCTTCCTCACAATGGGTACAGTGTACAGTAGCTCTGCTACTAGACTCAGATTACCCAATCTCCTGACCCTATGGTCTGTTTTACAGGACACAGTATGAGAATGCTTTTTTATCCAAGACTAGGCAGTGTCTGGGAAACCAGCCCTATCTGTCTCAGGTATCTCTCCCTGACACAACATCTCTGTTTTAACTTGAAGAGAAGTGAGGACACAAGCCAAGCCTCCACTGACAGGCTTGTGTAGATTTTGGACAGCGGAAGAGTGCATCAGTCTGATAATGACCAGGTACTTGAAATACTGTAGATAGTAAGATTCAAATCACACTGAAAATAATTTCGGAATGATTATTATATTCCCTTGGTTGTTCAAAGCTTAATATAACATACAACCAAAAACCCTGTAGTCAAATTGGTTTTTATTATAGATGTCCATGTATTCTATTGTTTTTCCTCTCCTTTATCTCTATCAAAGACTATGTTGAATATTCTGTGAATTGTTATAACCTTATCTGATAATGTTTTGATGTGCTACGTAGCACCAAATACAATGCGTTCTTTGTTTAATAATCAACATTAACAAAGGCAAACAATCAGTTTGACTTACTGATTGCAGTATAACAATCTTAATTTGGTAGACCTGTGCTTTTGATGTTGGTGTACTTTGTTGGATTTTGGTTTACGTGGCTTTTCAGTTTGCCTTGCTTGCATGGCCTGGGGTTATAATTTGAGTCCCCTGCATCCTTCTCTACCACTTGTGTGGCTGCTGAAACCACACAGCCTGTCCATGGCCCCCATGTTAATCACAGCTGTCTGAGCAAAACTGATGACATTTCGTACATTAATACACTATGTGCGTTACAGCAAGCCCAGCACGCTATTTTCACCACGGCTATTTTCAGAGCACACAACGACTCTCTTTTTGAATATATATTTTTGAATATATATTTTTTCTCTAACACAAAAATATGCTGCTTTGTCAGAAATCATTCAGGTTTCCCAGATCTGTTTAAAACTATTAGGTGGAGATCGGTGGATATCTCAGTAAGAGGTCGGTCCTTCAGCCTCATGGACAGCACTATAGTTAGTTTGACGAGTATGATATAGTGTAATTTCTGTTCCCCTGTACCTTGCTTTACAGAGTACATCCACATTACAGGTCTACTACATACTACATAAGGCGTCAGATTACTAGGCCTTCGAACAGCTAAGATGAAATCTAAACAGGCATCATTGTGCTCATCCCATTTTGTGAAAGACAAGAACACACTTTCAATTCTGTGTTTGAATGAATGGCTCAATACATAAAATGTGTGTTTCTCACAATGCAAATACTTACAGGAAATAGGCAGATAACATTCAAACACAATCAGGCCTATAATTTGGTTTAACATTTCTACTGTTAGTCAACTTCAGTCTTGACCATCATCATCATCACACACACACACACACACACACACACACTATGTAAAAGAGGAACTGGGAAATTCTCTTTTAGATTCAGTTCCTTATGGGGAGGGGGGTTGCTGTGAATGACTCCATTTGTGTGTCTAAACTTCAGTATGATCTAGGCCACAAAACTTAAAATATAAATCTACAGGGGTATTTCAGTGATTGTCTTGTCTGATCACATTGGGCCTTTTCATACAGTAAGGAAACATAATACGTATCGTATCTTATCAGTCCCTGACAGATCAGACCAGCTTCTTTCTTTGGTAAAACACAGTAAATAAAATGTCTACTGTGTTTGGTTTCCACCAACGACTTGTGGACAAAGAGTCTGGACCCAGATAAAGTATTTTACTGGAATATAAACACTTAATTAATGGCAATACTTCATAAAACCTGCTTTTTAATACAAAACTAGGTCTGGGAAACCAGCCCAGAAGTTCAGAGTGCAACTTCGCTACAGGCACGCGGATGCTGTTGTGTTTACTGTATCACTTGCACCCATGGACACTTTGGTTTTAGGCTACGAAAGCGAACGACTGAGTACTCGACAACTTGAGATGTCTGAATGCAGTTATGTTCACAAGATGCATATCTCTGATGGCTAAAGCATCCTTATAAGCAAACAGTTATATTGACACCTCTTACTTCACACCCCCCTATGTCTTTAATACCCTGAGTTCTCAGGGTATTAGTTCTCAGGGCCGTGTGACATTAGTACTAATTTAGCAATACAGAAAATACACTGGAGGGGGACTCAGTCAGGGTCTCAACTTACTGTTTTGAGTTAGAATGGTAGAATACACAAGGTGCAATTTTGACATGTGGTTTTGCATCAGTAGTTTTTCTATTGTTATGTCAGTCACTGACAGTCAGTCAATTAGCCCCTGTCAGCTAAATATTTTTTGATTGTTATGAGTCTAGCGGCCAGCTACTGTATCTAAATTTCTAGTAATCAATTACTAACCAATTAGTAACCAATTACTAGCTGGGGAGCCCCCATTGATTTTGTTTGTCACTCTTACTCAAATATCATGTTAAAAAACTGCAACCATTTCTCTCCACCCAATGGCAAAATTAGTAGAATTGCATGAAAAGTTAGATATTGCAGCTTACATTTTTTTTTCTCTCTGCTGCAAAATGTTTTGCTTGCAAAGGCGGCACCCCCCCACCCAAAATGTTTTTGCTTAGGGCCCCCAAAAGCCTAGAGTATTTTGCAACTGACTGCATGTGTGGGTATGGATGTGGGTACGCAGACCGAGTTCAGATTTTTTGCGGAGCCATCCCCATCAAAGTTGCCCATCCCTGGTCTAAACTAATTTGAGTGTATTTTTTATTTTTTACAGGCTACAGTTGAAGTCGGAAGTTTACATACACTTAGGTTAGAGTCATTAAAACTAGTTTTTCAACCACTCCACATATTTCTTGTTTAACAAACTATAGTTTTGGCAAGTTGGTTAGGACATCTACTTTGTGCATGACACAAGTCATTTTTCCAATAATTGTTTACAGACAGATTATTTCACTTATAATTCACTGTATCACAATTCCAGTGGGTCAGCTTCTGATAGGCTAATTTACATAATTTGAGTCAATTGTAGGTGTACCTGTGGATGTATTTCAAGGCCTACCTTCAAACTCATTGCCTCTTTGCTTGACATCATGGGAAAATTAAAAGAAATCAGCCAAGACCTCAGAAAATAAATTGTAGACCTCTGCAAGTCTGGTTCATCCTTGGGAGCAATTTCCAAACACCTGAAGGTACCACGTTCATCTGTACAAACAATAGTACGCAAGTATAAACACCATGGGGCCACGCAGCCGTCATACCACTCAGGAAGAAGATGCGTTCTTTCTCCTAGAGATGAATGTACTTTGGTGTGAAAAGTGCAAATCAATCCCAGAACAACAGCAAAGGACCTTGTGAAGATGCTGGAGGAAACGGGTACAAAAGTATCTCCATTCACAGTAAAACGAGTCCTATATCGTCATAATCTGAAAGGCCATTCAGCAAGAAAGAAGCCACTGCTCCAAAACCGCCATAAAAAAGCCAGACTACGGTTTGCAACTGCACATCGGGACAAAGATCATACTTTTTGGAGAAATGTCCTCTGATCTGATGAAACAAAAATAGAACTGTTTGGCCATAATGACCATTGTTATGTTTGGAGGAAAAAGGGGGAGACTTGCAAGCTGAAGAACACCATCGCAATCGTGAAGCACGGGGGTGGCAGCATCATGTTGTGGGGGTGCTTTGCTGCAGGAGGGACTGGTGCACTTCACAAAATAGATGGAATCATTAGGAAGGAAGATTATGTGGATATATTGAAGCAACATCTTAAGCCATCAGTTAAAGCTTGGTCGCAAATGGGTCTTCCATATGGACAATGACCCCAAGCATACTTCCAAAGTTGTGGCAAAATGGCTTAAGGACAACACAGTCTAGGTATTGGAGTGGGCATCACAAAGCCCTGACCTCAATCCTATAGAACATTTGTGGGCAGAACTGAAAAGGCATGGAAGCCTACAAACCTGACTCAATTACATCAGCTCTGTCAGGAGGAATGGGCCAAAATTCACCCAACTTATTGTGGGAAGCTTATGAAGGGCTACCCGAAACGTTTGACCCAAGTTAAACTATTTAAAGGCAATGCTACCAAATACTAATTGAGTGTATGTAAACTTCCGACCCGCTGGGAATGTGATGCAAGAAATGAAGGCTGAAATAAATCATTCTCTCTACTATTATTCTGACATTTCACATTCTTAAAATAAAGTAGTGATTCACTGACATTTTCAACATGTCTCTGATTGAGTCTATAATACCAACATGTTTCAAGCAGACCACCATAGTCCCTGTGCCCAAGAACAAAGGCAACCTGCCTAAATGACTACAGACCCGTAGCACTCACGTCCGTAGCCATGAAATGCTTTGAAAGGTTGGTAATGGCCCACATCAACACCATTATCCCAGAAACCCTAGACCCACTCCAATTTGCATACCGCCCAACCAGATCCACAGATGATGCAATTGCTATTGCACTCCACTCTGCCCTTTCCCCCCTGGACAAAAGGAACACTTAAGTGAGAATGCTATTCATTGACTACAGCTCAGCGTTCAACACCATAGTACCCTTAAAGCTCATCACTAAGCTAAGGATCCTGGGACTAAACACCTCCCTCTGCAATTGGATCCTGGACTTCCTGACTGGCCGCCCCCAGGTGGTGAGGGTAAGTAGCAACATATCTGCCACGCTGATCCTCAACACTGGAGCTCCCCAGGGGTGCGTGCTCTGTCCCCCCCTGTACCCCCTGTTCACCCATGACTGCATGGCCAGGCACGACTCCAACACTGTCATTAAGTTTGCAGACGACACAACAGTGGTAGGCCTGATCACCGACAATGACGAGACAGCCTATAGGGTCGAGGTCAGAGACCTGGCTGGGTGGTGCCAGAATGAATATCCCTCAACGTAACCAAAACTAAGGAGATGATTGTGGACTACAGGAAAATGAGGACCGAGCACGCCCCCATTCTCATCGATGGGGCTGTAGTGGAGCAGGTTGAGAGCTTCAAGTTCCTTGGTGTCCACATCAACAACAAACTAGAACGGTCCAAACACACCAAGACAGTTGTGAAGAGGGCAAGACAAAGCCTATTCCCCCTCAGGAAACTAAAAAGATTTGGCATGGGTCCTGAGATCCTCAAAAGGTTCTACAGCTGTAACATCGAGAGCATCCTGGTTTAATCACTGCCTGGTACGGCAATTGCCCGGCCTCTGACCACAAGGCACTACAGAGGGTAGTGCGTACGGCCCAGTACATCACTGGGGCTAAGCTGCTTGCCATCCAGGATCTCTACACCAGGCGGTGTCAGAGGAAGGCCCTAAAAATTGTAATAGAGCCATAAGACTCCTGAACAGGTAATCAAATGGCCACCCAGACTATTTGCATTGTGTGCCACCCCCCAACCCCTCTTTTTACGCTGCTGCTACTCTCTGTTTATCATATATGCATAGTCACTTTAACTATTGATTCATGTACATACTACCTCAATTGGGCCGACCAACCAGTGCTCCCGCACATTGGCTAACCGGGCTATCTGCATTGTGTCCCACCCACAACCCGCCAACTCCTCTTTTACGCTACTGCTACTCTCTGTTCATCATATATGCATAGTCACATTAACCATATCTACATGTACATACTACCTCAATCAGCCTGACTAACCGGTGTCTGTATGTAGCCTCGCTACTCTTATATCCTCGCTACTGTATGTAGCCTGTCTTTTTACTGTTGTTTTATTTCTTTACCTACCTATTGTTCACCTAAAACCTTTTTTGCACTATTTGGTTAGAGCCTGTAAGTAAGCATTTCACCTGTTGAATTCGGCGCGCGTGACAAATAAACTTTGATTTGATCCTAACTGACCTAAAACAGGGAATTTTTACTAGGATTAAATGTCAGGAATGATGAAAAACTGAGTTTAAATGTATTTGGCTAAGGTGCATGTAATCCGACTTCAACTGTATAATAGTGGCAAAAGTATTCTTAGGGATTGCAAAATAGTCACAATGTAGGCCTACTTATCTAGTCAGGACTATATCTGGCTTTAACTGATACCTTTGATTACTTATATGTCATAATCCGTCAGTTTAATTCGGACAGACAGAGAGCCTCTACCAGACCTCTGTGGCCTCACACTTTCGGGTCACGAGAACTACCCACAGACCCTCTCACAAGGGGATGACATGCAAGACCACTGACTGTGGAAAACAGGATACAGAGACCGTCGCAACAGGAAATGTTGCACTCCGTCTATCTATTCTGTTTGACCAAAATTTCTCCAGATCAATGTCCACACTGTGCTGGTTTTGACATAAATTACGTAATCATCCTCTGACAAACTCTCTTGAACAACTAGAGTAATTTAGCTTGAATAGTTGGAAACATGTTATAGCCCAGTAAAACTTTCGCTCACACTTTATTTGGATAGTCCGGATTTTCCAACTCACTATGTTGATAAGCAACTTCTTGCTAAGGTCATGGTTAGGTTTAGGTTCAGAATAAGGGTTAGGATAATGGTTAGGTTTAGAGCTAAGGTTAGTAGATAGTTAGTTTAAAAGTAACTGATAGTGTCTGTAGAGCACCTACAGATGGACTATCCAAATAGTGTTACCAAACATTCTTCATTCTAGTTATTATTTAAAGAGTCCTGTTATTAGTTTTGATGTGACAACAACATATTCTAAACCAAGGAATTACATTTAGAAGAAATAAATGAAGACAAATGTGGACACAAAGTATTAGCTGCCAGTGATGACCATAGGTCTACTGCCTAGATGTTAGCTAAAGATAACTTTTAAAGGTACATTTTTACTCTTGATGTAACCCATTGACTCTCAGTCAAAGATAAAATATACTATTAACGATCAACAAGGGTAAATGATCATTTATAATTCAACAACATTATGCAAGACTATCAAATCAAATAATCGATAAGGATCAAATGCAAACAACTGTAACCCAGTGATCTACAAAGGCCAAATTGCCTCTGTCATTACATCAACTTTTTCCTTCATTCAATAAAAAGTAGCAAGAATACCAACACTAGTTATACAGATATATCTCTGAGCTGAAACCAGCAGAAAAACATATTTCATAACGTTACAATCTGTATCAAAGGATGCTCATGGGAAGAAACGCCTCCTGTCTCTCTCAGTCCAGCCAGCCTCACTCTTACCATCACTAAGTCTTCCAGGAGCAGCATGGATAGTAGTACTCTCTCTGTGAATGCAGGAGAATCTCATTCAGTCGGTTAAAGCAAATTGCCACAGAGGGCAAGAAATCTGAGATTTCTATAACTCACTGAATTAACTAGGGAACTAAAAACTTCCTTAATTTTACCAATTTAAGCTGGAACTCAAAAGATTTTCTTCTTCTTCTCCTTCTCCTTCTTCCTTAAACCAGATGGTAACTAAACAGCTTGCCACAAAGCAAAGCTTGATTCGAGGTAGTGGTCGATGTAGTCATCTGTGATCTGATTTCTGCTCACTCTGTGGAGCCACTTGCTCCTTCCAGGCCTTATACTGCAGGTGCAATCCAGTAGTATGCCATAGACTCCATTAGATTACCATATGATGAACTGAACACCAAGGGCCCTTATTGATTTGGATGTATATCAGAGAGTTGTTTATAATAGAACGGAGTGGACACACTGCTACGGGAGTGGGTTATCCAAATGTAAGTCGTAGTTATTTGTTTTGTCTACTGTCTACCAAGAAAATAAATAACTGGTTGTATGCATATGTCGGAGGATAATCAGAATATCAGATCCCAAAAAGACATTCTCAAAAAAAGAGAGCAACTGTCAAGAAAATTATGGTTTTGAGGGCATGGCCAGAATAGACAGGCCGCAGAGAGGACCCTGACCCTGTTTTACTGCCTGACTGTCACCAGCAGTTTCGTTGGCCGTCATCTCTTTCACAATGTCATGGAGCCGCCCCTGACAGGCATGCAAGGGGACATCCAGATTTCTCACTTCTTATTCCCGATTCCTCATTTTCCCCAATGCACTCGGCTTTACAAGATCCAACCATCAGACAAGGCTTGGATAGAAGATAAAGTTAAATCACATGGCCGATTGACAAGCACGCACACACGCACGCACGTGTGTGCACACTATGTTTTTCCATTAAACTCTGCTTCATGTACCCTTGTCCCCCCTTGTCCCCCCTTGTCCCATAAGTTCCTCTTTCTATATGCATTGCTCAAGTCAGGCAGGGATGACTCATGCGAACATTATTCATGTTTTCTGTTATCTTAACCTCTCACAAACAATCTGCATGTGTTCTCAAGGCCCTCGTGTGTCCATTGTGTTGCACAAAAAAAGTAAAACATTTTTTTTGAAGATGGTAGGAATAAAAACACAGCAAACAGAGGACAAAGAAGGCACAGTATGTGGGTATGTACGGTGTATTGTGGTGGAAGGTGGGGTGTGTGTTTTTTTGTTTGGAAAAGTTGGAAATGCCAGAGCCCATACGTGTCTGCAAGCAGGAGTTGTGACAGAGAGAGCTTTCAATTGTGCAAATATGGGATATACATTTTAAAATAGATTATAAATATTGCCTGATCATGATGGAGCGGTCCCCAACCCTGTACCCTAGACACCCACCTGAGCGACCCACACACTAAGGAGAAATTCTTATCTGTTTTAAAGGCGTACTGAAAGTAGCTTATATGCAGCCAAGACAGAAAAACAAAGGTGGTTAGTGACCCACTAAAGCAGCACTGCCCCCTCAAGTAGGAATACCTATGTGAGAATGCTGTTCATCGACTACAGCTCGGCATTCAACACCATAGTACCCTCCAAGCTCGTCATCAAGCTCGAGACCCTGGGTCTCGACCCCGCCCTGTGCAACTGGGTACTGGACTTCCTGACGGGCCGCCCCCAGGTGGTGAGGGTAGGCAACAACATCTCCTCCCTGCTGATCCTCAACACTGGGGCCCCACAAGGGTGCGTTCTGAGCCCTCTCCTGTACTCCCTGTTCACCCACGACTGCGTGGCCACGCACGCCTCCAACTCAATCATCAAGTTTGCGGACGACACAACAGTGGTAGGCTTGATTACCAACAACGACGAGACGGCCTACAGGGAGGAGGTGAGGGCCCTCGGAGTGTGGTGTCAGGAAAATAACCTCACACTCAACGTCAACAAAACTAAGGAGATGATTGTGGACTTCAGGAAACAGCAGAGGGAACACCCCCCTATCCACATCGATGGAACAGTAGTGGAGAGGGTAGCAAGTTTTAAGTTCCTCGGCATACACATCACAGACAAAACTGAATTGGTCCACTCACACAGACAGCATCGTGAAGAAGGCGCAGCAGCGCCTCTTCAACCTCAGGAGGCTGAAGAAATTCGGCTTGTCACCAAAAGCACTCACAAACTTCTACAGATGCACAATCGAGAGCATCCTGGCGGGCTGTATCACCGCCTGGTACGGCAACTGCTCCGCCCTCAACCGTAAGGCTCTCCAGAGGGTAGTGAGGTCTGCACAACGCATCACCGGGGCAAACTACCTGCCCTCCAGGACACCTACACCACCTGATGTTACAGGAAGGCCATAAAGATCATCAAGGACATCAACCACCCGAGCCACTGCCTGTTCACCCCGCTATCATCCAGAAGGCGAGGTCAGTACAGGTGCATCAAAGCTGGGACCGAGAGACTGAAAAACAGCTTCTATCTCAAGGCCATCAGACTGTTAAACAGCCACCACTAACATTGAGTGGCTGCTGCCAACACACTGACACTGACACTGACTCAACTCCAGCCACTTTAATAATGGGAATTGATGGGAAATGATGTAAATATATCACTAGCCACTTTAAACAATGCTACCTTATATAATGTTACTTACCCTACATTATTCATCTCATATGCATACGTATATACTGTACTCTATATCATCGACTGTATCCTTATGTAATACATGTATCACTAGCCACTTTAACTATGCCACTTTGTTTACATACTCATCTCATATGTATATACTGTACTCGATATCAGCTACTGTATCTTGCCTATGCTGCTCTGTACCATCACTCATTCATATATCCTTATGTACATATTCTTTATCCCCTTACACTGTGTATAAGACAGTAGTTTTGGAATTGTTAGTTAGATTACTTGTTGGTTATTACTGCATTGTCGGAACTAGAAGCACAAGCATTTCGCTACACTCGCATTAACATCTGCTAACCATGTGTATGTGACAAATAAAATTTGATTTGATTTTGATTTGATTTGAAGTATCTGAGCTTGCATGGCAGGATTGGTCCAATAAAGCCAAAGCCCCCGGATGGCTGAGCACAATATACAAAGAATTTCTCAAAGCTGCTAATGAGAACCTTGATGACCTTGTACCTAGTCGGTAGGGATTATGCTGGGGTGCCCCCACCCAGGTAGTGTCAGTGCTGGCAACATTAGCTGCAGTAACCCATGGGGAGGGGATCACACTTGAACAATCAGAGAAGGGGCAAATTATTGTGGCCCCTGTGGAACAAATTGGAAAATATTCTCAACAGGGGACCAGTGTGTGTGTGTTTCAGGGTAGGGGGGTGTATCTGAACGCCATCAATTAGGACTTTACATTGGTTAATCATTCTCCCCATTGTTGCTCGATTTGCATGCCTTCTCAAACAGCTACAAATTTACAGTTGAAGTTGGAAGTTAACATATACCTTAGCCAAATACATTTAAACTAAATTTTTCACAATTCCTGACATTTAATCTTAGAAACAATTCCCTGTTTTAGGTCAGTTAGGATCACCACTTTATTTTAAGAGTGTGAAATGTCAGAATAATAGTAGAGAGAATGATTTATTTCAGCTTTTATTTCTTGCATCGCATTTCCAGTGGGTCGGAAGTTTACATACAGTCAATTAGTTTTTGGTAGCATTGCCTTTAAATGGTTTAACTTCGGTCAAACGTTTTGTGTAGCCTTCCACAAGCTTCCCACAATAAGTTGGGTGAATTTTGGCCCATTCCTTCTGACAGAGCTGGTGTAACGGACACAGGTTTGTAGGTCTCATTGCTCGCACAAGCTTTTTCAGTTCTCCCCACAAATTGTCTATAGGTTTGAGGTCAGGGCTTTGTGATGGCCACTCCAATACCTTGACTGTGTTGTCCTTAAGCCATTTTGCCACAACTTTGGAAGTATGCTTGGGGTCATTGTCCATTTGGAAGACCCATTTGCAACCAAGCTTTAACTTCCTGATTGATGTCTTGAGATGTTGCTTCAATATATCCACATAATTTTCCTACCTCATGATGCCATCTATTTTGTAAAGTGCACCAGTCCCTCCTGCAACAAAGCACCCCCGCAACATGATGCTGCTGGTGTTCTTCGGCTTGCAAGCATCCCCCTTTTTCCTCCAAACATAACCATGGTCATTGTGGCCAAACAATTCTATTTTTGTTTTATCAGACCAGAGGACATTTCTCCAAAAAGTACAATCTTTGTCCCCAGGTGCAGTTGCAAACCGTAGTCTGGCTTTTTTATGGCGGTTTTGGAGCAGTGGCTTCTTCCTTGCTGAACGGCCTTTCAGGTTATGTCGATATAGGACTTGTTTTACTGTGGATGGAGATACTTTTGTACCCGTTTCCTCCAGCATCTTCACAAGGTCCTTTGCTGTTGTTCTGGGATTGATTTGCACTTTTCGCACCAAAGTACATTCAACTCTCGGAGACAGAACGCGTCTCCTTCCTGAGCGGTATTACAGCTGCGTGGTCCCATGGTGTTTAGACTTGCGTAGTACTACTGTCTGTACAGATTAACGTGGTAACTTAAGGCATTTGGAAATTGCTCCCAAGGACGAACCAGACTTGTGGAGGTCTACAATATATTTTCTGAGGTCTTGGCTGATTTCTTTTGATTTTCCCATGATGTCAAGCAAAGAGGCAATGAGTTTGAAGGTAGGCCTTGAAATACATCCACAGGTACACCTACAATTGACTCAAATTATGTAAATTAGCCTATCAGAAGCTTCTAAAGTCATTACATCATTTTCTGGAATTTTCCAAGCTGTTTAAAGGCACAGTCAACTTAGTGTATGTAAACTTCTGACCCACTGGAATTGTGATACAGTGAATTATAAGTGAAAGAATCTGACTGTAAACAATTGTTGGAAAAATGACTTGTGTCATGCACAAAGTAGATGTCCTAACCGACTTTCCAAAACTATAGTTTGTTAACAAGACATTTGTGGAGTGGTTGAAAAATGAGTTTTAATGACTCCAACCTAAGTGTATGTAAACTTCTGACTTAAACTGTATATGCATTCACATATCAAGTCTCTCTTGAGTTGGGCTCAGCGATGTTTGTGGGGGAAGGGTGGGGAGTGTGTGTGTGTGTGTGTGTGTGTGTGTGTGTGTGTGTGTGTGTGTGTCTGTGTGTGTGTGTCCCACGTCTGTTGCTATGGGGCAATGATGTTAGGGACAATACAGGAGGAATCACAATAATTGTTTGCCAAAATAATAATTACTTGCCAAAAATGAAATGTTTGTCATTTCAATCCTGGTTATAGGTAACAATCCTTCATATGAACTGACAACATTATTACGCATGTTATTTGTTAATTTTGGAAATAAATTAAAACATGTAAGAATTTTTAATATACATTATATTTACCCCCAAAATATGGGGAATTGGAAATGATGCAGACAATTACATTGATGGAAGCTACAATCTATCTGCAATATTAAAGCTAATCTACCCCCTTAAAAAATGTGTCTGCATCATTAAAAAAAAATAGAATAAAAGAGTAGAAACAGTGTTATAGATTAATGTCATAATTTTTCTTGATACAATGTTTTATTCTTATCACACACTCAGGCAGGCATTTGAAAGAGGTCTCTGAGCACTACTCACCCATCCTTGCACAGGTGCTGTCTAAAGAAGTCACTGGCAGGTAGTTTGATGGCTTTCTCTGGCGTGACCAGAGTCAGGTTCACAGCAGCACCTATTGGTCAAAGAAGAGAGGCGCAGAATCACACACAAACGT
The DNA here is from genome assembly GCF_018296145.1 of Oncorhynchus tshawytscha. Lineage (NCBI taxonomy): Eukaryota > Metazoa > Chordata > Actinopteri > Salmoniformes > Salmonidae > Oncorhynchus > Oncorhynchus tshawytscha. Next base: position 68,144,512 of record NC_056440.1, on the reverse strand, counting down.
GTGTGCACACATACACACGCACGCACACACACTTCCATTGGTGTGTCAATCAGTATGGATCTCACAAATAAACTTACGGAAGAGTTATCATTACAGAGGAAATCGTCTGAATCAACAGAGTATTTATGGAAATTCACCCTCATTCCCAGGCTCAAGAGAGAGAGAGAGCCGTCTGGTGGACGAGATTACTGAGTGCCATACCTTAGAATATCTAGAAACTTCTGTACTGTAACTGTCAAATGCACCATCTGCTGGTCGAACTAGAAAGGCATGATGATACAGTGTAGGCCGCATGACATTTTTGTCAGGAGTCAATTTGTATTCCATAGATCATGGCGTTAACTGCATCATGAATCATAACGCCTGGGTCCCCAATATTTACTTCACCATCCATCACCTTCCAGGTCACTGGTACAGTGTGAATACAACAACACACGCCTTGAAAACTTTTTGGCACAGAGGGTGCCTTTTTGCCCTGAAGGCACAGTTCCTGTCCCATTTGGCTGCATTTAAATAAGCTCTCCGATTTTGAAAGCACAATATGGATGTATAATCATATTCACGATGATTTCTTAATCAACCTTAACATGTTATTGCCCTGGTGGAATTATCTACCCCTTAAAAAATTTGTCTACGTCATTAAAACAATTAAATGTTTAATGACATTTCATTTTTCACCATATAATAGAATAAAAGAGTAGTGCTGCGGTCTAAGGCACTGCATCTCAGTGCAAGAGGTCACTACAGTCCCTGGTTCAAATCCAGGCTGTATCACATCCGGTCGTGATTGGGAGTCCCATAGGGCGCGCACAATTGGCCCAACGTCGTCTGGGTTTGGCTGGGGTAGGCCGTCATTGTAAAGAAGAATTTGTTCTTAACTGACTTGCCTAGTTAAATAAAGGTTTAACAACATAAATAAATACAAATTATCTTTCGATTTTATATTGCGGATGTCCTTATAGGCAACTATTTGGTGTAAGGTGTAAAGTAACTAATTACAAATATACTCTCGTTACTGTCACTGAGTACTTATACTTTTTTGGAGTATTTTTCAAGTCATTCATTTTACTTCTACAATAGTGAAATGTAATTTAAGTACTCTTTCCACAACTGTATAAATACATGACTGATACAAACATTCACATGAAACAGAGGCATTATTACTGGACATAAGCCTACAGCACTGCAGGCTAATGTCAAACCTGGGGTGTAGCCATTACACCGATTCTGTTGCAAAGCGTTTGGCAACAGCAACCGTTCACTCTAAACGGAAAACGCAAAGGAGTTTATATTGGACAAATCCAGGAAGGTGCTCCCCGTTTGCTCTGTTTGGTTCTTAAACGGTAAACCGTTTCCGTAATGAATAGACCCCAGAAACCTCCATCGCAAACATAAGTGCCTAAACTACATTTTGGCATCCCTCCTGTCAGGAATAAAAATACACTTCCGGTGACGTGGCTCCTCTGGAAAAGGGGAAGCCGTGGCAGGAAAGTTAGCTGCGGAATCAGCTGGAGAGTGGAACAGCAGCGCTAGCCTACCTCACTGAGCTGGATGGCAGGGACACACTGGTGGAAGAACTTCAGGAATCACAACAGGGTAAAATATATTAATATCACATTACTTATTAACTTTTTCTTGTAAGTTGATTGCGTGATTTTAGCAATCCAAACTAACTGACTTCAACTTAAGGTTTGAAATGCAAACGTTAGGCTTGGCTAGTTAAGCGTGCTAGCTGAGTTTGTTTATAGACAGCCATTTGGGCGTCACGACCAGAACTTTCCAAGTAGCAGAGCGAATTAAATAGCAACTGGTTGCCAAATAAACAGTAACCTTTATTAAGTAAAAACAAGTCACCTAGCTAGCTAAATAAATGCATTCGATGCATATCTAACGTAGCAGATACAGCTGTTGCTACAGTGAGTGAGATGTGTTACATTGTAATTAACGTTAGCTGGCCCACAACTTGTTACTTTGTTACAATTCATCAAAATGTTAATGTTTGGGCCTTTCCGGAACGTGTGCAACACTCGCTTGTGCTATGTCGTCTCAACTTTTACTGCGCGAGCTGTCTGGCATCACACAACCGCATATCATCAGCATCCTATATCTATCGTTGACGTAAACAGCATTTTACTCGTTCCTGCAAGCCATGTTTGCGAATTCTTCACATAGCCTCCAACTTTTTAGTGTTGTCTTTCTCCCTTATATTTGTGATTTTCGTCGACCGTGAACAGCGCTCTGAAGAACACATTCAAAATGCGACGCAGGCGCGCTGACGTGTAGATGGGGTACCGCAGGCCAAGGGGCTCGCGGGCATTATCATACACAACCATGTAAAGTTAATATAATACTTTTCTGAATTAAACGTCAACCATAGTTATTTGGTTTAGTTCAAGTCATGATGCTGTGTAATAGGTCCTCTTAGACACGTTTTCTTAGACATTAGCAGACCTAAGCAGACCTAAGCACTTTTTCCATCTGTTTTGGTGGAATGACTACCCTACCAAGGGATTTATTTTGTCCTGTCCATTTTTACAGTCATCACCTGTTACTGGTCACACACAATATCGCAACTTTAGCCAAACATGTCTATACAAACTATTTGGCAGTGAATGTGCATTCAATTTATTTGAGAAAGCATCTATGTTGAGTTAAGAATGCATGTAGGCCTATCTACGTTATATGATGACCTCTCCATCTTGCAACATTGTCCTTGTTGGTTGCAGGTGCTCTCTGGAACGAGGGACGGATGAAATCAAGAGGTGGTAGGCCCAGCTGGGCGTTGGCTGCACTGTTCACTGGTGCTGCCCTGCTGGTCATCTCCTCCAGAGGGGCGTCCAGTGGGAAGATGATGTCCCAGGCAGCCATGGCTCATGCCACAGCCACAGCTGCTGGATCAGGCCCAGGGCTTCCAGATGAGTTCTTAGGCTTCCAGGCCTTAGCTGACTTCTTTGCAAGTGAACGTGCCGATGTCTGGCTCTGCTCTCTGGTTGGGTCTGTTGCTGTAGGCCTCACTGGAATTTTCCCCCTTCTTGTTATTCCTATTGAGGCAGGAGCGGCCCTCGAGACAGCGGGTAAGTTGTGACCTAAACTGATATGTAACCTTGCTGTTAGCCAGACTAATGCAGGCCTACTTTCATCTGAAAATGAGCCACACTGGTTATGCCTTGATCACCACACCCGTAATTAGACATCCTGAGGTAGCCTACAGTGACGGACTTACCATTAAGCAGAAGAGGCAAATGCCTCACATCATCAAGGGGCCCTTGTGAGCTGGGCATAATTTATCATAAAATACAGTTCTGCACTGTTTTTTCTGAAGAGCCATTTAAATGTGGAGCAATGGCACCTCTATTTTTCTCTGAGGAAACTGCTGCTTATGAGCTGAACAATGTGCTTCTGAACTCTGCCTGACCACACCCTTTTAAACACAGCCTTCAAGTAGAATATATAGAGGCCACAGTCACTACCTCCAAAGCTGCGTTGCTGATTTTTATTGTTGCCTTGAGTATTTAACCATGTGAGATACCAGTACTATTTATGTGCATAAAGTGTTCAACTGTAACATTTTGGTCAAATGTCAATGATTCCTTTGCACCATTGGGATTATGCTTTTGGCTCACACAAATCCTGCAGTTTGTTTAACTTTTTTTTTTAAATGACCAGAGAAAGTCATTCTAAAGGTATCACTGTCATAAGCCTTGTTGGATAATGGATACATGTGTCAATGTGAATGGTGCTGAATTGGGTGTGTCCTCATTTCCATGCTGTATTCTTCACTCTCAAAGAAGAGAAACTAGGCCACTATGTATTGCATTTCAACACCTCTCAGAAAACACAATTAACACTGAAGGCCACTGGCTTTGCCTGTCCTGGTCCTTTGTGCTTATTAGTATTGTTAAGGAGAAAGTCAGATCACTAATGCCATATTGTAATACAATAGCAATGGCAGTTGCATCCTCTGAAGCTGTTCATTCAGAAGTTTAAAAAAAATCGAGCCCATAAATTGAGAAATTACCCAGTAGGCCTATTTCTTTAATTGTCAGTCATACTTCATGCAAAGATAAACCTTTTTTAAATAGACAAACATGTAATGGCTCTTAATTTTAAAGCTAGAAATAGAAAATCACTTATTTTGCAGATTTATTTCAATGAAGCCTGTAAATGTTTTAGCTCAAACAGGGAAGAACCAGCATTTTTGTGTATCATGGATGATACAGCCTACCTCAACTACACTTTTCATAATTGCCATCTCTTTCTCTCTTGTTACTCTCCGTGTGTTTCCAGCTGGCTGTCGGAAGCTAAAGCAGCTTCTGAGCTTTGCCATTGGTGGTCTCTTGGGTGACGTGTTCCTCCACTTGCTCCCGGAGGCTTGGGCACATTCCCACTCCTGCAGCCCAGGTGGGTCAACCTTCTCTCTCAGGCACCCTCCTGTTCTTTCTATCCCCTTTATCCCTCCTGGAGACATCCTCATTCAAATTGCCTGTGCTTATTTCCCCCCACCAGTATACCTCTTCTGACCCTTCACACAGACCAGTGGAATGCCTGTGTCCTTAGGCTTGCATATCACTTATCTGACATGTCAGCACTATTGTAAAGAGTCTGTTTGCGAAAACAATTGATTGACACTTTTCAAACTGACAGAGAGGGAATGACAGCTAACATTCCCAGTATACTACATTTATTTTTTCTAATAAGTTAACATTGGAAGTGCAGATATTCTCTTCAGTATTAACGATTTGTCAAATATATAAGCAGTTTCAGTGAAAACATATACACTGAACAAAAATATAAATGTAACACTTTCAAAGATTGTACTGAGTTAGTTCATATATGGAAATCAGTCCACTGAAATAATTTCATTAGAGCCTAATTAAAGGTTAAATAAAATATATGGATTTCACATGCCTGGGAATACAGATATGCAGTTATTGGTCACAGCTACCTTTAAAAAAAAAAAGTTGAGGGAATGAGTCAGAAAAGCAGTTAGTATCTGGTGTGATACTAACCATTTACCTCATACAGATCGACACATCTCCTTCACATAGAGTTGATCAGGCTGTTGCTTGTGGCCTATGGAATGTTGTCACACTGCTCTTCAATGTCTGTGCGAAGTTACTGGATATTGGCCGGAACTGAAACACTGTTGTACACGTCGATCCAGAGCATCCCTGACATGCTCAAAGAGTGACATGTCTGGGGAGTATGCAGGCCATGGAAGAACGGGGACGTTTTCAGCTTCCAGGAACCGTTTATAGATCCTTGCAACATGGGGCTGTGCATTATCATGCCGAAACGTGAGGTGATGACAGCTGATGAATGGCACGATAATGGGCCTCAGGATCTCTTCACAGCATCTCTGTGCATTTAAATGGCCATTGATTAAAATGCAGTTGTGTTAGTCCGTAGTTCATCCCTGCCCATACCAAAACCCAATGCTACCATGGGGCACTGAAGGTGAGCATTTGCCCATTGAAGTTGGTTATGACGCCGAACTGCACTCGGGTCAAGACCTTTGTGAGGACGACGAGCATGCAGATGAGCTTCCCTGAGACGGTTTCTGTAGAAATTCTACATTTGTGCAAAACCACAGTTTAGTCCGTTGGCTGGTCTCGGACGATCCCGCAGGGTCAAGAGGCCGGGTGTGAGGTTACTAGTCCAACGCTCTAACCACTAGGCTACCCTTCCTGGAAGGATCATGCTGTTTAATCAGCTTTTTGAGATGCCACACCTATCAGATGGATGGATCATTTTGGCAAAGGAGAAATGCTCACTAACAGGGATGTAAACTAATTTGTGCACAACATTAGAGAAATAACATTTCTGGGGTCTTTTTATTTCAGCTCATAAAACATGTGACCAACACTACTTTTTTGTTGATTTTAATTTAGGATTACCAGGGATGTGTTCAGAAGGACGCAACATTTTGGAACATTCACATAGAAATATATTTCTATGTATACACATGCTTCTCTGTCAAGTATTGCAGTGTTTCCAAACTCCAGTACCCAGTCCTCCAGTATTTAAAAAAAATAAAAGCACACCTGATTTAACTGAACTAATCATCAAACGCTCAATGAGATGAATAAGGTGTGTTTGCATTGGGTACTGGCATTGGGAAACACTGATGTATGCTCTATTCATGGCATTTCTATCTGCAATGTTTGACAACTGGATGTGGCCCAGGATTAAGTTTCCCAGATCTGAGGTCCTCTGGTTGTCATGTAGAAATACACTTTAAAATGCTTTGCTGACTTCTATGAAGTCCTCGGTGGTGATGAGCAACCCTAAGCCATGCCTGCATTCCACTGGTCCATGTGAAAGGGGGTCTCCATACAATCCTAGAGAAAGTTTTCCAATTAGTTTGTCATCCCTGTTAAAATAGAGCCTATCTCACACTGTATGTCTCTTCCATCCTCCCTGTTTTCAGACGAGAGCCAGCTCCACTACAGGACCCAGGGCCTGTGGGTTATCATGGGCATGCTGTCCTTCCTTCTCCTGGAGAAGATGTTCCCAGATGAGAACAGTCAGGAGGACTCCATTGGTAACAGCCAGCATGTCCCTGTGAGTAGTTCAATGCTGTTTTATTGTCCATGTCTACATGAAAAGTGCAACAGAGTCAAGTCAATGCACCGGATACAACTCTTTAATAGCCCCAAATTATTTAAAGAAATAGTGGGCAGGTCTTTGCAAAGAAGGTTAAGGTCATGCATCTAATTACACACCTCATCTCATATGCTGGAACCCTCACATATTTATTCAGGTGTGTCCAGTGCACCAGTGCTCTTTAATCCCTTCACTGGTACCACAGTGACACTGCTCTTCCACGCAGTGGGGTGGCTAGTGGATCAGTTGGCTCCATCTAGGGCTTTCTGTTTGATCTGAGCTGGTCTTCAGTGGATAACTCTGACTTAAACCCAGGCACATTAGATCATCTTGATTGATGGTGTTATAGCTGAAGAAACCACAATCAGTTTTTATTCCACTCTTCAGTGATGAATCATTAGCATTTTGACTTCAACAATCAACTTCTGAATTTAAGCCGCTTTAAGGTAGTGATTAAACAGTGCTGTGATGACACTATGTCCTAAATGGGAATCTCCCAGAATTGTCTTATTTATAACTTTATAAGTGGAGTTGGAGTCCAAATGGAAAATAAGAAATCTGAGTCAAACTAATCCAATTTTCTACAGATTTGAATGTGAATATTATAAAATATGCATTTAAAAAATATATGCACATTTTCCCACCAGAGGTTTGTTTCTATCAAATGGGTGTGTTGTGGATAAAAAGGCTGTGATGCAGTGTACATAGAAACCACTTGGTGCTAAAGTTTGTCATGTACCGACTAAAAAACACAAGGTCAATGTGTTTCCATTGCATTTTCCACTCTATCGATTTGATTTTTCACACAAACTGTTGCGATAAATGGCAAACGTGCCCAATCAAGTTTTGGCATATTCTCTATAGACAACAGCTTGCTGATGACGTGGACAGGTTAGGTTATAGGATTGGATGGATAAGATCATTTTTATTCGTTAATTGGCAGCTAAGCACAAATCATGTCACTAGCATACATAATAAGATCCTCACTATTTATTGGAAAGGAGCATCGAGCTCATGACTGTGCACCACCCTGTGAAGTTCATCATAACTTCTTTCATCTGAAGCCTAATAAACTGGGCAAGCTTTTTCAAGTTAGGACCACACATCATAGCATCGACTTGCCTTCAAATTGACCTCGACATGATGGTAATGCTATCAACAATTGCGCAATAAATAGTTTCCACCAATTTGTCGCATAATTAATTTTACAGACACAAGATTCCCACCATGTCGAACAAGCAAATTGTCTGTTGACAATTATGAAATTGTACCGACACTTTTTCCATCCCAGCTGTCGTGATTTATTTATTTTTCACTCTAACTTTAATCTGGATTGAAACATGGTGACTGATGCAACCTTATCGATCCCCTATCTCCACAAGCAGGGACCCATTGTGCCATAGCCCTGAGTCTATCTGCTAGACACGCTTGGGATCAAAGCTGTATTCTATCTCTCCTCCATTTCTCTAATACCAGTGAGACCCTTTTTCATATGGGATTTGGAGTGGGTATTAGTGCAGAGTATTAGCTTCGGGATTCTTTTGATGTTTTGCGGTATGGAGTGATTTTTGGTGGTGCATTGAGTGAGTTGAGATGTTCTCTGCTCTGTGGAAATGGGAGAGCTTCTTGTGGAGTATGTAAAACAGAGGTACACAACTGCAGGCTTTTGAAGGCCTTAATGTCTGTAGGGTTCCTTTTATCCATTTTATTCCACTGATATAGTCAGCTCTAACTTGCTGATGGAAAGGTAAGGATAAAAACCAGCACTTTTAATCATACTGCATTTGTGATCCCATATGCTAAAATGTTCTGTTATTCAAAAGATAATCCTTAATTTAATTGCAGGTATTTGTTTCTTATCCTTGTGCCCCATACATCTCGCAAAAGTTGTGTGTGTGTGTGTACCACTTTCCTCTTCCTTCTCTTTTGCTCAGGAGGAGGAAGATTGGCATCCATGTCTGGTCTCATTCATTGTAGCTATTTATAGAGATGGGGAGGAAGCAGCTGCTACATCTACTTCAGAGAGGCCAGAGGAGTGTGTTCAGGGGTGGATAGTGAGATTCGGGGTAGATCAGTGCTCATTCCACAAATGGAGTCTTATCAAGCATGTTTCGATGTTGGTATCAAGATGCCGTTACTATTCAATTCAGAGACATAGGTCATGAATCACGATCTCACTTGGTGTCAAACTCCCACTCTCCAATGAATTACCCAGCCCACTCACACATTAGGGGACAGATTGATATTTGAGAAGATATTTAACATTTCCCAGCCACATTTAGAATACAGCAGGCTATTTGCCTCAATTTGACTATTAAATGCCGCTGTACTGTAAATGGCTTTAAACGAGGAAGGGACCAGGAAGTCGGCCCTGCTCTGGAAAGGAGAATGTCCTGGGGTAGAATTAATTTGTTTTTTGTTAAAAGCACGCAAATTCAGTGGAAGATGTGATGACTGCGACAGGAATTTTAGGCTGTAATGTGCAGTCCATGGTTGGAGGAGAGAAGCTATGGTTGACATAGAAGAAACACAGTAGTGTAGGTTGATTCAATGGAATGTATAGGTGTAGTGTACTATGTAAACCTTTGCATGCTTTAGAATTTCCTGCTGATTGGGATAATACCTGTTTTTTTTTTTTTGTCACCCCTTCTCCTCAGACTTCCCATAGCTCAGACTCCAGTAGTGAGGTGTTGTCCCACATCAATGGGCACCATTCTGATACGTGGAGCTCGCCCTGCAAGACAAAAAGCAGCTTGCAGCAAGTGCCAAAGAAAATAAAGGTAAGTTGGATCAAATGGGTAAAGTTTGCCTGATGGGATATTGTTCATTTTAACAAGCCATATGTAAATGACAAAAGGGAGAACAATCTGGAAATGTCCATTTGCTTAAGAGCCACCAAACTGAAATCCCCAGAGCCACCAAACTGAAATCCTTTGTACTAAGTAACCCCTTTTGCTTTGTGTATATGACTTCAGTGTGAGTCAGCTGTGGGATCCTGTATAGACTTGGTTCTGTGTCTCTATCTGGCAGACGAGTGGGTACCTGAACCTGCTGGCTAACTGCATTGACAACTTCACCCATGGCCTGGCTGTGGCAGGGAGCTTCCTGGTCAGCAGGAAGGTGAGTTAGTCTGCTGCACAAATATCTGCAATGAAGTCTGTCCAGGTGCTATATACTAAATAGTCCCCATGTGTGGGTTTTTAATAAATGCTAATTAAACCTAATAGCAGTTACTAATTTCAATGCAAGCATTTCAACAAAATGCACAGTGGTCATGAACAATGCATACAATACTTCAACTTAGAGCAGACTTATTACAGACTACAGTATGTTATGAAAGGTGGTTGTTTTGGCATTTGAGGCTCGTGCCCATGATTGGCAGAGGACCCAACCCCCTTGGCAGACTTGTAGATAGCTGTATCAGCGCTCACTTAGCCATAACATTCACTATTCTCAGCTCAGTCCACTATGAGCGTGATACTGCACCCCTGCTTAAGAGACTAGTTTCAACAACACAATTCTATGATTTTGATACAAAGTACGGTATTGTCATTATTTCAGAACATTGAATTCTACCTCGCTATTTTCTGAAGTATGATAATGATTACATTTCCCACGGTTGTGGGTGAGAAAGTCCAGCTGGAGAGGCATAAGGCTAACAGCATGAGCCAAAGGGAGAGTTTGCCAGAGAGGAAGTAAACTAGCTAGATGTCTCTACATCGCTCACACACATGGGCATCCCACTTATTTTGGTTTCCATCTGCACTCATATTTCTATATGCAGGCATGATGGTGTTTATCAAAGTAGAAGCCCAGTTGGATGCATGAAACAAACATTGTCATGTATACACACTGTAATGTAGTACAAGAGTCGTTATCAGAGTTTTAGTATAGGATCGGAAACATGTCTTGTACGTATATATTTTGCAGAGCCTGATCAGAGACATGTTCTATGTATTTCCTGACAGGTTGGGTGTCTCACCACCTTTGCCATCCTGCTCCATGAAATCCCCCATGAAGTAAGTTCAAACTTGCTATTTTTAGGGGATGTGACCTATTTTATTTGTAACATACTTCATGCAATGAAAGCTAATTATGACTTTTTTGAGTCATGAATTGATTCAGTTCTAGTTGATATCCCCATCTTTTCTTTTCTTACATAAATGGGCTCTGTGACGCATTGCTTATATGTGAATCTGTGACACATTGCTTACATGATGTTTGCTCATCTCTAGGTGGGTGACTTTGCCATCCTGCTGCGTGCAGGGTTTGACCGCTGGAGTGCTGCCCGCATGCAGCTATCCACAGCCCTGGGAGGGGTGCTGGGGGCCTGTTTTGCCCTGTGTGCCCAGTCTCCCAGAGGCACAGGTGAGCCACCTAGCATCCTCCATATACAAAACAGCAGCAGAGCACTGAAACTACAGCTCCACACCAGGTGCTTGACTTGGACTGAAATAAGGAACAGTATTTATTTTGGGTGCCGGTACTGTTTATATTTAGGTGCAAGAGATCCACAATACTTTTGATTGAATATTCTATAAGCGGTGCAGGAGCTAAAGCAGTAGACCATTAAGTGCTGGTATTCTGCTCCGGTGAGCTCCATGTCGAGAACTGTCCACACCCTTGGTATAGGCTATCAAGGAACCATAGTCTTCAGTGCATTGGCAGCCAAGCAGCATGAAAAGCTTTGTTTAACTATTAAGCCAAACCTTTCATTCCACTTCATCCTGTGTAGAAAATGCAACAGCGTGGATCTTACCATTCTCCTCGGGAGGCTTCCTGTACATAGCCCTGGTCAACGTGGTGCCTGACCTCCTGGAGGAGACCAGCCTCGGGTATGTACACTGGTCAGTCTGGACAGCCACTGACCACAATGCAAATACCCACTAAGAGACTAAATATGCAGCGGGGGAAAAAGTGTTAAGCTAATATGAAAATGAATGGGCAGACACTGAAGCAAAAACATGTTTCTTATTTTTTTCCAGACACTCCCTGTTGCAGATCCTGCTCCTGTGCTGTGGCATTGCCGTCATGGCCGTCTTGTCTGCCGTAGTGGATTGAGCTCAAAAGACAAGCCTGCTTTACCAAAATATAATTGAAAACATCACCAACATTCACTGGACTGGGACGCAATCCCCCTTTCTATAAAGTTAAGTCCTCAGATTGCATTCAGTTGCCCTTTTTATTATATGGAACTTTTTTATATACTCCACCTAGTGCCAAAACATCCTATCAGCATGGCCATCAACATGGAAGCGATCTGACAATCAGAACGGCACCTTGAATCATGATATCTGCTTTTTCAATCAGGACTCTAGACCAACCGCGTCCACCTTGTCTGCTGATCTCTGACTGTCTGTGTGGACACTGTGCCAAACCCAGACAGAGACAGACATTTTGAAATGGCAAGAGAGCTAAAGAAAGCTTATTGAAGCTTTCATGGAAGTGACTGGACTATCTGAGAGCATCAGACCATAATGGGCAGACACTCAGTCTCATCCTGTTTTATTGCACACATGCACATACTCAAACAGGTCATATCAGACACATATGAGCAGCTCATGCATACTGTACAAACTTAATCTCACATGGCTTTACCATACTAAAATGCGTACACATTTCCTTACATTCTTCAAATTGTATGCTCATGTGCTGCTTTCTATTTGTTTCTTTCAGGCTAATTTATATTTATTGTGTCTTATTGGTTTCTGTATCTGCTTGTACTGCCTAGTATTTATTGAATTATTTCAGATAGTAACATGGTGCAATGTTTTTGTCAAATTCTGTTGTGACTTCCATCACGCACCATTGCGTTTTCTGTAGGGTTAATCTGTTACATTGATGTATATTCAAGCAAAAAGAGCATGTATTTTTCAATTGCATACAATGCTAATTTGTTAAGAGACACTCAGACAGATATATTTGAAACTCCTTAATTATGAGAGCTTAATTTCAGGAAAATATGATTTAGAAATGTTATAATAATATTATACAAAATATTTTTGTGTGGTCTTGATTTTACTATATAGTCCTTTCAGAAAGTATTCACACCCCTTGACTTTCATGTTTTTTACAAAGTGGGATTGAAAACATTTTTTTAAATCAGCAATCTACAATACTCACGTCAGTTTAAAAAAAATAAAAAAAATATTGGAAAATCAGTCTTGATTAGTTAAGTATCCAACCCCCTGAGTCTGTTAAACACCTTTGGCAGCGATTACAGCTGCTTTTCTGGGTAAGTCTAAGAGCTTTGCACACCTGGATTGTACTATAGTTGCCCATTTTATTAAAGAAATTAAATTTGGTTGTTGATCATTGCTAGACAGCCATTTTCAATTAGATTTAAGTCAAATGAAACTAGGCCACTTGGGAGCAGTCAATGACATCTTGGTAAGCAACTCGTATATATTTGGTCTTGTGTTTAAGGTAATTGTCCTGCTGGAAGGTGAATTTCTCTCCCAGTGTTGGGAAGCTGATGGAACCGAGTTTTCTTCTAGGATTTTGTCTGTGCTTAGCTCTATTTAGTTTATTTTTAACCTAAACAACGTATTCCTTGCTGATGACAAGCGCACAACATGATGCAATCATGTTGAGAATAAGAAGTGCTACACTGTTGTTGGACCCAAACATAATGCTTTGTATTCAGGACAAAAAGTTCATTTCTTTGCCACATTTTTTTCAGTATTACTTCAGTGCCCTTGAAATATTTGTTGTCTTTTCAGTCTTGTCAGTATTGTGGAGTAACTAAAGTACAATGTTGTTCCATCCTCCATTAAACTCTATTTTAAAATCGCCATTAGCCCCATGGTGAAATCCCTGAGCGGTTTCCTTCCTCTCTTGCAACTGAATTGGGACTGGCACCTGAATCTTTGTCGTGACTGGGTATAATAATACACCATCCAAAGCGTTAACTGCATCATGCTCAAAGGGATATGTAATGTCTGCCCCCCCCACTGTATTATTGCGCAGAGTCCGTGCAATTTATTTGACTTGTTAAGCACATGTTTACTCCTGAACTTATTTAGGCTTGCCATAAAAGCATTGAATAATTATTGAGTCAAGACATTTCAGCTTTTCATTTGTAAAGATTTTTTTATTCCACTTTCACATTATGGGGTATTGTGTGTGTACATCAGTAACCCAAAACCTCAACTTAATAAATGTTTAATTTAGAATGTTACAAAATGTGGAAAAAGTCAGTGTGAATACTTTCTAATTGCACTGTATTTACTCTTGGTAGTTGCATGCGCACAAGTTACACTAAGTGAAAGCTATGGAGATTATGCATCAATATGTTATGCAATCAAAACAATAAAATTCCACACTAAACATAAATGTTTTCTGTAAGCACATGTTCTGCAGCAAAGAGTCCGGGCTTAAAATGTAATTGGAGCCAGAGGGGGGTATTGATTGTTCACTCTTGACAAGAGCCCGTTGCCATAATGACTCCCTTGCAGATTACCTTCCTTAGTCCTGTGAGAAGCCTACTGTCTGTGGGAGCCTTCCTGTGAGATAAGATACTGAAGCTCTGTTTATACCTGGTTCTAACTCGCACCATTTATCCTGATGTTGTCCACATTCTGATTGTGCCCACACCTTTGGACAGGTGGAGATGATTAAAAGACGCACTGTGATCTGGTTGTGATCAGATCTTCCTGACCACCTCCTGAGGTAGTCAGGCACGCATTGGGAGAATCTCAATTGAATACTCTGCACGCTTTCGCTTTGCCTTCGTAAACCCATTGGATGAGAAAGCCAGAGGTCCCTCCCTGACATCCTCCAGTGGAAGAGGAGGCGAGTAGAGAGGATGCAATTGAGATTCTCCCATAGTCACCAGAGACACTGGGTTCGCGCCCAGGCTCTGTCGTAACCGTCCACGACCGGGAGGTCTGTGGGGCGCCGCACAATTGGCCTAGCATCGTCCTGGTTGAGTGAGGGCTTGGCCGGTAGTGATATCCTTGTCTCATCGCGCACCAGCGACACCTGTGGCGGGCCGGGCGCAGTGCGCATTAACCAAGGTTGCCAGGTGCACTGTGTTTCCTCCGACACATTGGTGCGGCTGGCTTCCGGGTTGGATGCGCGCTGTGTTAAGAAGCAGTGCGGCTTGGTTGTGTTGTGTATCGGAGGACGCATGACTTTCAACCTTTGTCTCTCCCGAGCCCGTACAGGAGTTGTAGAGATGAGACAACATAGTAGCTACTAAAACAATTGGATACCACGAAATTCCCCCCAAAAAATCAAAACAAAAAAAAGATATTCTCCCATAGTGTCTGGATATCTTACAAGTGTAGATGGATCTGGACTGTGAAACCATTTATAAATCATCAGTATCAGACCTTCTAAAATCATTGACTTATGGCATGTATTTGTGTCTTAAAATAAACACTATTTTGAAAGAAAGTCAAATAATTTACATACAGGGCGGGACCAAGAAATGTAGTCACAATGTGGACACATTGGACAGCTATGAGAGACATTTTAATTTCATATGCAGAATGTGGACTTGACCAGGACAAAATACACATGTTAGTGCAAGGTATAAATGAGACATGAATGACAACCTATACGGCAAAGCGAGAAAATCCATAAACTTAACACCGCTGACCTCGAGCATAAATCGCCTCTGACTGTCTATCGGAACATTGCACAACATATCTAAAAGGAGATAGATAGGTCTTGATCCCATTAGGTCCTAGGAAAGACAAGTCCAGTTCACGATCAGTGGACGTCCAAACTCAAATCTGGCACACTTTGAAAAATTATACATAAGCCTTGTCCGATGTAAATGTTTGATACCTTGTTGTATTGAAAGGGATCATGTATTGCACATGGTATACGCAGAGAAAACAAATGCATGTAAGTCTTTCAAGGACATCTATTGTTGCACTATTGAACAATGTGCCGATTTTCATTGCTATCTTTACCTCCCTTTACCTCAGATGAACAATTGAGACCCATATGCACAATTTTGAATAGGAATATGTTCCCAAAACTTCATTGGTAACACTTTACACTGTTGCTCTTATACTCGTGTAATGACAATGTAATTACTCTATTAACAATGTAATTATTCAAGAAATAACATTTAATATGTACACCTTATTTCTTTGTATTGTAAATTAAAACCTATTCCTAAGTACTGATTGAATGTCTCTCCAAAGTTGTGTAAAACCTTTCTTTGATATACGTTAGCAGTGTTTTTGGATCAGCCGAGCCTGAGTGAAGGAGGAATATAGTTTTATTCATTTTAAATATTGATGTTATCATATAGCCCAAGGGTCTCCAACCTTCTTCCTTGAGAGCTACCCTGCTGTTGGTTTTTACTCCAATCCCAGTTGCAACTAACCTTGTTCAGTTTATCAAGCAGCTAATTATTAAATTAGGTGTGCTGGATTAGGGTTGGAGTGGAAACCTACAGGGCAGTAGCTCTCCAGGAACAGGGCTGGAGAGCCCTGATGTAGGCCTTGGGAATCCCTTGGTCAGTGTGTCTCCATGTTGTTTTATACATTGAAACGTTCACTATATTGAAAGGCTGTGGGCTCAATTCAATCAAACCTGCATTGTGGTAGTTTGTAAACAAAGACACCAATCATTGCCGTGGTAGGTCCAATTGAATTTCAGCCCGCACCTGTCTCAGTGCGTTTGTCAACTGTGCACAGAAAAGGCTTGTAATGAAATATGTTGGGTTACAAATAGGTTTTGATCCAGCATGTGGTCCATGTGCATGTTTCTTCATGATATATAAAACATAACCCAATATATACTTAATATGATAGTAAAACAACTGTGTCAGGTCCTTACAGTTGTAGCAGATCACAATGTCCCAAATAATAACAATAATACTAATAATAATACATATGATAGAATTAGTATATTAACACAATGTATTCGTATTTGATCAATCATACATGTTTACCCCTAGTATTATTATTATTATTATTGAACAACCTGCAGGAGATATATTGCCAGTGCTTAGTTTCTTCCCATCCTACTGAAACCCGAGAGGAGAGAGAGTGCATTGCATCACTACCCACTCCTCGCAGCATTGGTCGCCATCCATCCCCTCTCCTCTTTCCAGTACCAAAACAGATGGTGGAAAAATCATCACATCTGCCGGGACACACGACAACAATAGACAGCATCTAGCCCAAGAGAACCGGGGCGTCCATCATGTTTGCTGTCCAGAGCTCCATGAGGGTGTGAGCGCCGTCGGGATTTTTGACACGGGGTACCATCACGGCAGCCGAGGATTCTTCTCGCGACTGTCTGGGCTCTCCATCGAGTGGGGAAGATGGCCGCCATGAAAATTTTAACCAGCAGTGGGCTGTTCTTAGCGTTCTGTGCGTTGGGGTTGCTAGCCATGGCAATCTGCACCGACTTTTGGTATGAGACAGATGCGCGAAGACACCGAGAAAGGTGTAAAAACTACGCCAACAAGAGAAACGACCCGGGGTACATCTATATCTCAAATAGCAATCTCCCTCTCCAGATGCCCCCAAAGGGCATTGAAAGGAAAGGTAACAGTCCAAGTGCCGGAGCTCAGCCTCTTATTAGGGAAAAACGGCACTTTCTGGCCGCAGCGTCAGCTATGGAGTCCCACTGCAGTCGCCAGTTCAATTCAACCATCTCTGGGCTCTGGAGAAAGTGTCATCGAGATGGATTTGACCTGGAGACAGAGGATCTCATATATAAAGGTAAGGGTGCTACAGCTAATAGCCTACATCAGGCCCTGGTGTGATGTGGTACTGATGCTGCTCACTGAGTGTAAGCATGATGCTCAGATCCTCAGATCCAAACTCAACACGATCATATTGATACAATGGGCATGGGATTAACTGATGCTCCTAACTCCCACTGTAGGGCCGTTGCCATAATAATATTTTACAAGAGGGGCTTTTGTTCATCATTGTAAACTACAGTAGCAAATAAATAATCAGTAAATCATCTAGATGGAAATGCCAGTCGTGTACGTGACGCCGAAGACGTGGTACTTGCGTATTTTTTACGCTTTGTGTGTACGCCGCTGTCCATGGTGCTGAATTTATTTTCAGGCTTTGCGCCCAGTCCGTTCGCCTAGCAGCAGCACACAATGGCGGAGGAAGGGGGTCTTCCCTTGTAAAAGCGAAACGATTTGTCTCAGGTGCTATTTGGACTGTTCGAGTGCATTTGGCATCTGTTACATTCAAATACTAGATAATGTGTTATGGGTGATGCGTCGATTGTCACGGGGGAGACCGAGAGAAGACCAAGGACTGAATTATTGATAAACATCCTGCTTCGTGGGAATTTTGAGCTGTAAGAGAGGAAATCATAGTGCATGGAACTCTCGCAGAACGGCCTCGTCCGACACACGACAGCAGGGCTTTCTGTGCAATGCCATGAGGCGTTCATGCATGACTACTCTGAGATTCTGACGAGTGATGAGAGAACAACAGCATTAATGTTAGCATAAACACAGTACCTTCGTTCAAGGAAATTCAGGACACTGAATATTTTTGAGAATTCCCCACAAATTATAGCGTGTTTGTTTACCAGGATGTTTTCCTAATGTATTCAATCAGATTCAAACTGTCCAGAGTAGGCCTAGAGGACATGTTCATGGGTTAGTTTCACCATATAAAAACGAGAGCTCAGTTCATTTTTCAAAACATTGAACATCTAATAGTTGAGTTGAGTTTATTTTATTTTTACAGGGACAGTGCATTCAATGGGACAGTGCACATTCATCAACGCTTCAGTAAAAGTGCCGGTTTTAGCCAGCCGGCTAATTTTCAACCGTAGTCCCTAATAGATGGGTTAGCTGACAACGTCACGAAAACTATGCTCGCGATTCAATGGGGCAGAAGTCTGTGTTGTTATTCTGGATGGCCAGCTAAGAACAATGACAAGCTGCCATGTGGTGTTTTGACTGATGTCATGTCTATGCCAATATGGCTCAAATTTTCTAGCTAGCCTTTCTGGGACTGGGGGCAGTATTGAGTAGTTTGGATGAATGAGGTCCCCAAAGTAAACTGCCTGTTACTCAGGCCCAGAAGCTAGGATATGCATATAATGGATAGACAACGCTCTAAAGTTTCCAAAACTGTTAAAATAATGTCTGTGAGTATAACAGAACTGATATGGCAGGTGAAAACCTGAGGAGAATCCATCCAGGAAGTGCCATTATTTTGAAATGGGTGTTTTTCCATTGAAAGCCTATCCACCATATAAAGGGATATGACTCAGATTGCATTCCCTATGGCTTCCACTAGATGTGAACAGTCTTTAGACATTGTTGTTTCATTGTTTTTAGACATTGAAGGAGAATGACCACTTTGAATGAGTGGACAGTGGAAATTCCCAGAGCTGTTTGGTGCACCTTTATATTGACAACGCTATTGTCCGGTGTAAATATTATTGATTATTAAAAAAAAAAACCTGAGGATTGATTATAAACATTGTTTGACATGTTTCTACAAACTTTACTAATACTATTTGGATTTTTCGTCTGCCTGTTGTGACCGCCTTTGAGCCAATGGATTACCGAACAAACCTGCGCCAACAAAACGGAGGTTTTTGGACATAAAGAGGGACTTTATCGAACAAAACAAACATTTATTGTGTAACATGGAGTCTTTGAGTGCAACCATTTGAAGATCATCAAAGGTAATTGATTAATTTTGTCACTATTTCTGACTTTTGTGACTCCTCTACTTGGCTGGAAAATGTTTGTATGGTTTTGTGTGCTGGGCGCTGTCCTCAGATAATCGCATGGTTTGCTTTCGCCGTAAAGCCTTTTTGAAATCTGACACAGTGGCTGGATTAACAAGAAGTTTAGCTTTATTTTGATGTATTACACTTGTGATTTTATGAAAGTGAAATATTTATAATACTGTAATTTGAATTTCGCGCTCTGCAATTTCACCGGATGTTATTGAGTTGTCCCGCTAGCGGCACGCCTTTCCCAAACAGGCTAGCTAACCAACAATTGTAACAATGTATTTGAGAAACAACAAGTACGTGCTCATTATTTTCAATAAACATTGGAGACCCTCATGCTGAGGTAAACGGTAACTGTTGTCAGAATTGTGGGAAAGTGAGCTGATTTCTTTGATAGAATAAGGTAATCTGTAGCATATCATAAATTGACAACAATATCCACTACACCCTCAGGTTGAATTGCATTGAGACACATAGGCCCACTGGACAACATGATATTCTCTCTAGTTGCTCCCTTGTTTATCAGAATGATGAGTTGGTCTGCATCTGCAGACACCTCACAACTCAAACCTTAAAGTGTCTCTAAAGTGAAGTTAGTAGGTCTGTATACCACCATCACAGTAATACTGATATAAGTAACCTGGTGGGACCAGGGGGTAGCCACTAGCCAGATATGTTTGTAATGCAATGCTACATCTATGGCATGAAACAAATGACAGATGAGTTGGCTTAAGCACAAACAGAACTGGCTACCACCACACTCTGAGACCACAACACATTGAAAGTGATTAATTTGGCCAATACTATAGATTCTCCTCAGTAACTGGGACATGGAACCCAATCCAGAAATGTCTATTTCTTCTCTCAGGCTGCTATAGTTCCATATCAGGGCGTGAACTGTTGGCTCCATGTTTGAGCCTGCATACAGTACTTTTGACTTCCTTAGCTTCACATAGCTGAATGTTTGCAGCTGAAGTCCAGGTGTTCTAAGAGTGGAGCTTCACACTGTGACTTTTGACAACTCTATCACATTTGGTGCGTCAATACATTTGATTACTTGCTTTTGCTGCCTTTGACCTAAAATGTATCAAATAATATTAGCGAGTAGGTAGTCAGATCTGCTGCTGAGCAAGTGCTAAGTAAATTGATCTCCATCCATAGCTCTTGGTCTTGAGGCTCACACAATGTTAGATTTTGCAGTAGTCATGGGACATAAATGTCTCACCGCTCATCTGGATATATTGTGCTTTCCCACCAAACATGAGAACAATGAATTATGTATTTCTGTACTCTGAACTGAGTGAACTCAATGCTAATCCTTGTCAAACACTTTTTTGAACATTCACACTAGTTCATGTTTTCCTTTTTGATTCTTCCTCTTGTTTATGCCAGAACCATATAGCCTTTTCCATTCATGGTGACTGACTAGGCTTTATGGCAGGGGTCTTCTTCCACACTTACAAAACCATGTCATGAACATATTCCAACATAAATCTCCCTTCTCCCTGATCAAACAAGTAACTGATTACAGTACACCATATCCAGGAATATGTGAAGATATTTGCAATAATTTGAGCATAGGTGGTCTATCTCATTGGAGTGATATGATGAAACAGTAATGCAAGACTCGTCTCTTCCTGTTGTTATAATTGGTCTGGATACCCACCTCGCACGGAGAGATAATTAGAGGCTGATCTACATGAATGATGCCGGATGCTGTTTCTGCTCTGAATCACAGCTAGCTGTCTCTCACTTTGAGAGGCACACTGAGGATATTGCACGATGACATCATTCACAGTGACACAAAGGACTCATAACAATTTTTCTCTTTTAGAACTACTGTAGTGTCTACATGCTTAACTGAGTCACCATATTCAGTGTGGTTGAGTTTATTGTCTACAAAGCAGCCTGTTTTATCAAGGTCTTATCAAGACTGTGTTTCTATCATAATCATCAACTCTTTTCTTCAGGATTGATTCAGCGGTGCATCCCAGTCAAGTATCACTACTCTTCCTCCATCCTTCCGCGAAATTTACCCATCAACATCACCAAGACCATCCGTCAGGATGAGTGGCATGCACTCCGTAAGTCTGAGCCTGTTTGTCTGACTGTCTGTCTGTCTGTCTGTCTATCTAATGGATGTCTTACTGGCTGTACAGTATGTCTGGACTCTCCGTGTTCAATCATTTTCTCTCTCTCTGTCTATCTCTCTAGTTCTCTTTCTCTCTAACTGTTATCTCAGGATCAAATACATTTAAAGTGGCGGCCATTGAGAGCAATTTCATCTTCTTCTTATCGCTGTTCACCCCTCCCTTTCGCCCTCTCTAGTTTTGATATCCTTCAAAAAGATAAGGAAGATTACATGGTTCTATGAAGGAAGTGACAGGGATTTGTAAGGGTGTATGGCTCTATTTGTGTCAGGAATATTCTATGTATCATATGCCGTGAATATGATTGTGCAGACATTGCATTTCTGTGCTGTGCATGCTGTAGATCCCACTGGGCCTCCTGCTCTGATCTCCACTGTTCTTTGTCCACTAAAATGACGGAGGTGTGTGTCTGTTGGTGCAGATCTACGCAGGATGACGGCTGGCTTTGTGGGCATGGCCGTGTCCATCATCCTGTTTGGCTGGATTATCGGAGTGCTGGGCTGCTGTCAGCAGCATGACCTCATGCAGTATGTAGCTGGACTACTCTTTCTCATGGGAGGTAAGTGCTGTCTCCTCTCTGTGTGTGTGTGTGTGTGTGTGTGTGTGTGTGTGTGTGTGTGTGTGTGTGTGTGTGTGTGTGTGTGTGTGTGTGTGTGTGTGTGTGTGTGTGTGTGTGTGTGTGTGCGTGTGCATGTGTGTGTGTGTGTGTGCATGTGTGTCTTTGTTTGATGCATTGTGTAGACTACAGTAGTTGTCTCCACAATATATGCACTTGTGTGTGAGAGAGAGCTATATGTGTGAACACATATAGGTTTATATAATAAGATGTACAATAAATCATGACATGTCTGTAAATGGAGTGTGAAGATGTTACCATTTATTGTCTGGCTGACCCACTAGGCCTACCAACATAGGAATGACATAATACCGTATATAGTTCATTGAAGTTGCTGTGAATCCCGTACATTTCCGTTTGTCTCCTTGTCCTCCCTCAGGAACGTGCTGTATCATCTCCCTGTGTACATGTGTGGCGGGCATCAACTTTGAGCTGTCGCGTTACCCACGCTACATGTATGGCCTCCCAGAGGATATTAGCCATGGCTACGGCTGGTCCATGTTCTGTGCCTGGGGGGGCTTAGGCCTCACTCTGCTGGCTGGTTTCCTGTGCACCCTGGCCCCATCCCTAAGCACCCCCTCCCGTACAACCGTCCACAAGCCCAGACAGGAGAACGGAACCGTGTGATGGGACTGTGTGACTGGCCCACAAAGCGCACAAATAAGCAACACCCATCCAACTTCGTCCAATGTTTTTGTCCAACCACCATCTCACCTCATCACCTTCCCTGTCCATACCACCTCTGTCATCCATCTGAATCATGAGTGTACCAGAGAAATTGTACATGGGAGAACAGAGCAAAGTCATACCAAACTGTACTATTTACTGTACATCTAAGACACACAGACATGGCAAGACCTTTTTGTTGTTAAACGTTTGACTACTGACTCTATGGCAGCCTAGAGGAATTGTCTTAAAATGGTGCTCTCTTTTAACACACACAACACAGAACACAGTCCAAAAGCTTAGAAAGAAACAACAAGCATCTCTAAATGGAACAATCCAACAAACAAGAAAACGTGGCAGAGCATCCTGTCATCATTCCTCTTTTAGTCGGTTGGTCTCTACTGTGTTTGTTATTGTTCGCAACAAAATATTATGCTGGCATAAACTGTCCGTTGTTTTGAATCAGCTGACTGATGTCAAGCATTATCCCTAGGAAGGACTTTACAGTTTAAGCCTAAAACCTGCTTCTTGCAGCAGAGGACCAAGAGCACAACATGGAAATGGCAGGGGTGGAACAGCAAGATAAAATGCAGAACTGCGCTTTTGAAGAGCAAATCTTTCAGCGCTTCTATGATTCAGTATGTACAAATGCATCTCTATGTAGATTCAGGTCATTGTTTGTATAAAGTAACTCTTGAATAAGATTTTTTTTCCTGTTTGTTTTCGAGGTAACAATGACAATTTGGGTCTTCAGTGGTGTTGTTTGCTGGAATAAATTGTATGCTTCATGATTAGAAGAATAAGAGTGATTGCAAGGCACATTAAGTACTGTTTGAGAGTAGCAGAGGCAGTTAAAGGTCCAGTGCAGTCAAACATGTGATTTGTCTGTGTTTTATATATATTTCCACACTATGCAGTTGGAATAATACTGTGAAATGCTGATAATGCCATTTTAGTCTAAGAGCTGTTTGATCAGTTTTCCCCTCCCCACTCAGACCATTCCCAGACAGTCCTAGCAAAATTCTTGATTGAGAAATTGCTCTTTGCTAAGAAGCTATTTTAATTGAATACAATCACAGTGAGCTACTTAATTATTACCCAGAAATGATTTGATATTGAAATAAAAAACGTCTGCATTGGACCTTTAAGGATCAGTAAATATTGTATGTTGAAGGATGGGGTTCAATGAAAAAAAATGTAACCTTCTAATAACACATTCAAACTTAGAAACAATGACAGTGTCACGACTCCCGCCGAAGTTGGCTCCCCTGCCTGTTCGGGCAGTGCTCGGCGGTCGTCGTCACTGTCCTACTAGCCACTACCGATCCCTTTTTCGTTTGTCTGTTGGTTTTGTCTTATTAGTTTCACCTGTGTGTATTTTAGTTTAATTAGAGTCCTTATATATATAAGCCTGATGGAATTACAGGTAAGATGGAATTGATGTATTTTGTGAGTACAGGGTACTCAAGTAACACTGCTTATATATAAGGATGCTAATTAAACTAAAATACACACAGGTGAAACTTATAAGACAGTAAAATCGTGACGACCGCAGAGCAGAGCACCGCCCGAACAGGCAGGGGAGCCAACTTCGGCGGAAAACGTGACAGACAGACAGTAATTTACAGTTATAAGTGACAATACCTGCCGTCTTGGATTTGGCAGGAATTGAACTGCAGACACCAGTGTTGGACTTGCATTTAATGTATTCTTGCACAAAAACCTTCACATAGCACAACACATTGTTTGTAGCAAGTATCAATGCATTAAGTGATTTGGTTTGTGTGAACTGCTGCAAAATGCAGGTATTTGCACAGCATAGATTCCCAAAGCTTCTGTTAAAGTTTATCATTGAATACATGTCTTATTCAACGCAACATTTCTGTTAATATTCTTCTGTAAGTGAAAATGGGTAATGTTGAGATTTACATTGAGAGAGCAGTAGGGCTGTGAAAAGTCATACTTAATATCATGTTTACATCAGTAACACCACTGGTATGTTGTTTTTTCCTGTCTACCAATCCTTCTCTCCTCACGTTTGAGGCAGGAGTGCCTGCTCTTGCACATAGCTGTTCTCTGTATGCTTCCTCAGTAGGGGGAAACTAGGAATCAGCTCAGGTCTCTTGGAGACAAGACCAATAATGTGGCATCTTGTAAGCAGACAACATGATGTCCTGTTAAAGCATCATCTGCATCACTTCAGTGTGGATCCCTATTGAGTCGACCACTTTCCTGAATGAATTGAGGGAGCTCACCATTTCTTAATTTCAGTGCCACTTTTGCCCCAGGCAACAGGCAGTCTTACTGGCCCTTTGCAGAGTCCCGTTTGCAATTCGTAGAGACAAGGAGAGGTCAAAAGGCCCTCATTTGGGTAACATTTGATTAATATACTCTGTAAGTGCACAGTTCTCGCAAGACTTGAGAGGTGGAATAATTATACAAGCACAATTGTGTATTACATAAAGGTTCTGCGAGGAAACTCAGGCCATGTTGGGAGTTTGTTTGTGGCAGGTCTGGGTTCAGGCAGGCTTCGGAGGCTAGCACTGCACATGAATTAAGATGGAATTACAGGTAAGATGGAATTGATGTATTTTGTGAGTACAGGGTACTCAAGTAACACTGTTTTGTTACCTATATGTAAAAAGGCAGTCATTGTGACACTTTTCCAGCAGTGTTATGAGGTGAGGTGATGAGCTATAACCTTTCCAGTGAATTAGTGTTTGACTGTAGATAAAAACATTGCCTCAAAGTGACTACAAAGTGAAACATCCCAACATTGTTACTACATGTAGCACCACCTCAGACTTGTAAAAGAGTTGTGGATATTGGTGGTGTTCTGCTGCCATTCTGAGCTCATCCACAGTCTTCTCCTCCAGTTTATATCAACACACACGTACAGGTTTTGTCCCTTAGATCTCTAAATTGGCCAATGGTATTGAATGCATGGATAATTGCTACAATAAACGCTACAATACATTTATTGCAATTGTGTTGTTTGAATAATGATAAAGGTTCTGTTGCTAAACCGGTTGATAGAGAAATATCTGGGTAGCGTGCCAAGAATGCTGAAAAAGTAGTAAAATGGCCACATAAAAAAGAATGAGAGAAGGGGTAAGCACAATATACAACTTGTATGCAAAAGTGACAGCAAAATAGTTCTCTTAGTGGGACTTCTCGTGTTTCATGAGGAACTGGAAAGTGTTCAGTGTGAGCAATGTGGGACACTGTGTACAAATGCCACAATTTCAAGTGGCACCTCTTTAAGTAGCACTGCTATGATTTTCTACACGTCATTTATACTGGTTCAATCCACGAGGATGGAGAAAGACGATTAAAAGACATTATAGTCTCGCATGAGATCATTATGGTTCATTTCTTTTAATGTATTCAAACTTGTCCATTTTTTAATCTAATTTATTTTACTGAAATAAAATGTAATTAACATACTATTCTGAAGTCAACTGTGTCTGTATATTTCATGTATTCTAGATGTCTATGTCACAACAGAAAAACACTGAGCTTAGGTAAACATCTTCCTGTGTACTGCCCATCTGGGCTTACATCTACACTATTTCCCACTCATGGAGAGTATAATCAAATAGGCTATTATGGTTCTTGCAACCACTGCAGTAAAGTTTTGGTTGGACATGTGGCACATTTTTCAGAGGAATTACACAAATGCCATGATTTGACAAAAAAAAACAACCATCATCTCAGTTTGTCTTTCATCAGTATGTAGCACATACTCATTCTCCAAACTAATACAGCATTGATGAGGTTTTAAAAACAATCACATGGATGTTGCTGACATCTGTCAGTTAGTGAGCTGACACTGATTTAGTCCAAATGCTAGACTTACTTTAAGTGGACCTCAGTGGATGATTTCCCTGTAATAATATTAGGCTGCATTTAGACAGGCAGTCCAATTCTGATCTTTTTTCCCCACAATAGGTATTTTGACCAATCACAGATCTTTTCACATTAGATCATTTTTAGGGCTGATCTGATTGGTCAAAACAATATCGTAATTATGCCGCATGTTTAAATGCAGCCATAGCTGCTAAGGAACCCTGGGCTAGGTGTTGCTTGTACCATCTATTTCTTATGACACGATGCCACCTAGAGGAGAGTTTAGTATTTTCTGGCTGAGCTCTCAGTCGTGTTTATTCCAGCAACTGAGGAAGAGTCAAGGCTGCAGGGTAGTAGCTAACCATCAAACAACTGACTACAGATCAATTCATAGTTTGCATGGGCATGAAAAAAGGTAAAAATGTGATGTCATTACATGATATTCAATCAGAGTACATTCCAAAATATACATAAAATACTGAAAAATAAAAATGTAATAAATGATTCCTATAACATCTTCTCTCAGGGTACTATCAAAAATATCTTATAGTACAATAAAACAATTCTTATAGAGAAATGACTGGACAGTCTTGAGATGAGCCCTCATCCAATATTTTAAAATACAACTATAAACACCATTACCCCTCAGCTATACTAGCCATTCTGGATCAACTCTTTTAAAGACTACAGGATAGATTTTTACAGATCACTTTTTCAAACTAACCTTAAAAATAACACCATATTTTGTTGAAATCCTTTAGATGATAAAATATACCTTTCCACATACATGTGAGCCACTAAACCCAACCTTACAGATAATAATACATCTCCAGAAAAAACCTTGATATGCTCAGTATAACCAGGAAGCTTCATTGCTAGGTTGTGTTGTCAGTTATCTGTTATGGTTGAACAGATTCATGTTTTATTTCTTGGCACGGTAGTGTGCCCCCACCACCATATAGTTGTCTGGTGACAAGTCCTTCATGTTGGGGGACTTTCCTTTGGCCCGACAGGTCCTGACCGGGGTGACCGGTGGACTCCGGCATGGGTCATGCTTCAGCAGGTAACATCCCAAGGTCTCCCAGCCTCCCCCGATGCGCACCATCACATGACGTTCATTCAGCATCTGCAGGAAGAACAAGATGGAGGGGATAGTCAGAAACAGCAGGTACAATAAAACCCATGACTGCTATTCCATTTGAGCAACTTAACCAATTCAACCATATCACAACAAAAGTACTTATTTTGCTCAGTACCTAGCTTGGTTTTGAATCCCCCTTCACCTATGTCTGATTTCAAGTAGGCCAAGGCATAGTAACCTGGGAAAATGTTATGATCCACTCCCCAGACTGAAACTGCTCGTTGTATGACCCCCCTGAGCCAAGAGAAGATACCCTTCCAATCAAATATTGACCAGTTCCTTCTGCCTGTGTAACAGCCCTCATGAAAGTCAAATGATCTCTGAGCCATAGAAAGAGACATCTTTGTCAAAATCTCATTAAGCCAAATGAAACACTGCCTCATGACGCCAGCTGAGCACATGCAGTGGACTAATCCACAGACATGCACACACGGGAACGCAGGCACGCACACAGCATTCATAAATGGTACGTTGGTGTGAAGTCATAGTTACACTTAGAACACCCGTGATAGCAGGCAAACACAGACATCAGCACTCTTTAAATCAAGCCCTCTGACAACAACTGCATAGACACCTTCCTCTACACATCACCCGCTGGTCTGGTGCAAAGCTGACGCTACCATGGCAACAGCTCTCAAATAATACAGTCGGATTGTAAGAAAATTAAAGCAGCGAAATAGAGACCGCTGTCTCTTTACAAAGCTGTAGCTCCACACAGACATCTAGATTCCCAAGAGGCCTTGCCTGGCCATCCGTCCTGTCAACACCGGCCCACCCCCTCCTTCCTTATCGCCCATAACCCCTTCATTATGGAACCATTAAGAATGTGATAATACAAGCAGATTTACACCCATGCTATACGCCTCCTGTCCTCCACTATGCATACTAATGGCGAGATGGACAGTGGAGGGGTGTAAGTGAATACACACACGCACATACACAAGCAACCACATGCACCCAGACAATGCCTGGTAGTCCCATTTACCAACCCAAGAAGACCCTGAAACGTGATCTGCCTCAGCTGTCCACCGGCAGATTAAAATGTTATTGCTGACAGCGGGGTCAAGTTTGACATAACACACGAACACAAGGGTAAGAGGGAGGGAGGGAGGGAGGGAGGGAGGGAGGGAGGGAGGGGGGGGAGGGAGGGAGGGAAACACCTATTTATGTTTTTTCCATTCATCAACCTTAGGTTAGGGCTGTCCATACAAATGTGGGATAAAATACTGTAGGCTATAAGGATTTGTCTTTTCAGTAGTCTCTCGAAAGCACTATATTTCAAGAGCTCTATGAGGAAAATATATTTGGGATACTGTATTTAATTAATTGCATATGTAACAGAACACTAGTCAACACAGAACACTAGTCAAAATACGTTATGACTGTTATGGCTCTCAAAACTCAATATTCACATAGTGGAATTATGCAAGTAGACTTTCTCAGGAATTGTGCACACAACCCCCTATGGCAGACATCTTCTTCTATATAATCAGATTCATTCTAACAGCCCCTGCCCCCCCACACGTGTGCCTTTACTACAGCCCATAAGCTGACTGCTGGATTCCCCTGTGTCTTCCTTCCCTGGCAGCTCTATTGATTCTCTCTCCTCAGGGTTTGTTGTTGAAAGATTCATGAGAATGATAATGGAGGAAGAGGCCTTCACCCATCATCCACTAGGGGCCATGCTTAAACCATTCCCTTCTGAGGAAAGATTATTGTGATTGCATTGGTCATTACATGAGAGATGGAGTAATTGTATTGTAGAAATTCACATGTATCTCACTCTACGGGAAGATCTTGTCACATGAAAAAAGGGCAGTGACTTTAGTATAACCTAACCACCGTCTCCTACTTATTCTTAAATGAAACTACTTTTTTCTTTTAGGTAATCCCATAGAACTTTAATGATTGCTTTAATGGAGATATGTCTTATTTTTATAGCAGTCAGACCGCTGCTAAAATATAAAGCAAACCAAACAAAGCTCCTATGTGTTCTGATCGAAATAGGAAGTAATGGAAGTGAGATGATATTGTGAAAGGTTTTAATGTCTCCATTCTCTTCAGTGCCAGACACAGTTACCATCCCTGCTATAAAGCCTGGTGCTTAATTGGGCTTGGAGATAAAAGGCCTTCCTTTCTTCAACAGCTGAGAATGCTGCATGGAGCCCTCCAGGGCTAGCATGATTGAAAAATCTCCAGTGGAGAGGGGGGGTGTCATACCAGGCTAGGCTTCAATGACCTGTCTGATTAAATCACACCACTAATGACTTGGTCTTAGTAACCAATAGATTCTGCTCTTTAAAAATTCAAGCAAACATCAATGTACTCATACATCCAAACAGACATACAGGGGTTATCAGGGCATCACTCCACACATTCACAGGTGCTCTATTCATACAGAGAGGAGAAGTGTGTTTTTTGTGATTGAGAGAAAGGACTGTGTATCCTACAGGTAGTGTTGTACAGCAGGAGTCGTCAACCTTTTCTTTCCCAGGAACCTCCTCCTAGGCAACCGCCGACCCAGGGACCCCCATCATACATTAGGCGACATTAGAAAGAAAATAAGATATGCTCTTTTCTGGTGTGGATGACAATAATATATATTCTCTTCTTTTTTTGTTATTCACAATGCATTAATTCTGTTGTTGCTAGCGATATTATTTATATATATATATATTTTTTTTTACCCCTTTTTCTCCCCAATTTCGTGGTATCCAATTGGTAGTAGTTACAGTCTTGTCTCATGGCTGCAACTCCCGTACAGACTCAGGTGAGGCGAAGGTCGAGAGCCATGCGTCCTCCGAAACATAACCCAACCAAGCCACACTGCTTCTTGACACAATGCACATCCAATCCGGAAGCCAGCCACACCAATGTGTCAGAGGAAACACTGTATACCTCGCGACCTGGTCAGCATGCTCTGCGCCCTGCCATAGGAGTCGCTAGTGCGCAATGAGACAAGGATATCCCTGCCGGCCAAACCCTCCCTAACCCGGATGACACTGGGCCAATTGTGCGTTGCCCCATGGGCCTCCCGGTCGCGGCCAGCTGTGACAGAGCCTGGGCTCGAACCCAGAATCTCTGGTGCCTTAGACCACTGCGCCACCCGGGAGGCCGCTAGCGATATTCTTAAAAACATTGAATTAATACAATTAAATACAATCACTTTTTTATAGTATTTTTTATTTATCTTTTTTTGGACCCCCTGCTGTACATGGGCTGCAGACCCACGGTTGAATACCTCTGTACAGTAATAACAGTTAGGATGGAGATGTTGGGCACACAGACAATCTAAAGTGAAAAAGGTAACGTAGCCTGGCACAAGTCCATGTTGCTGTAATTAAATCTGTAATTAGCAGTTATGCTCAGGAAACCACAGAAGACTAAAATAATCCAAAGTGTGTAATGGGGAGGGCATCTGGAATATCAGGAAAAATACAGAGCTTCAACAGACAAACATTTCACATGCAACCAAACCCCAGTCATATGACCTTGGTTGCCGAGAAACACTGAAGGATGAAAGAAAGGAAAGATACCATGAAACTGTCAGGGTACGCATATTTCTCCATTTTGTAAATGTTCGTCCTAAACATACAGCCTCACTGAACTTGGCCATAAACCAACAACATCCCTTGGCTATCCATTTTTATGACCTCCATTTTCTTTGATGTGGCGCAAGGGCATGTTTTCCCGTGTCAGACATTTGACTATTACTGAGAAACAGGTGTTCCGTGAGTCTAAGGCAGCCATTATATCTAAATGGGCAGTAAAAATAAGGCATCTGTTGCTCAGGGAAGAAAAATAGGAATGCAGTTGTAACTCCGCGTGTCAGCTTATTGACAAAGACAGCTAAATCACATACTGTTATTGAGTAACACATTCTAAGCCAATGGATTTCAATGAGATTAACTGAGCATTAAAACAGTCTTCTGTTGGTGACCAATTGTCCCCAAAAGATAAGAAACAACATAGGATTTGGTCTGTCAGCTCAGTGTGGACAGCAGACAGACGATGCTACAGTGTCAGTCAAGGCCATATAGGGAAAGCTTCCACTGAGGAAGCAATTGATGCATTTCTGGTTCATTGAGCCCATAGAGTGCGACCCCATCCAATTATTGGTAAATTAACTATGGGATTGAATAGTCCATTTCAGAATATATTAGATATGGAGCAACTGAGTAAGATGTGTATTTTGAATTTAATCAAGTATAAATGTTAATTTTACATTATAGCTAAGATTTAACTTTTTGTTTAACAAAATAATATAGAATAACTTATTTGTAAGACACATTCAATACATATTAGAACAAATCAAGTAATACAAACCTGGGCATGTTTTAATAATACCTTTTTCCCAATAGAGGGTGTGAACTCAGTCTACCGTTGCCAAGCAACCCTGTATCCCATGGGGCTTTGCCTGGAACAAGTCCTTCTCTATAGATTCCCACTTATTGCAGCTTAGTGCAGCAAACATACCCTCATTGCTCAATATATGTCAATCAACATTCTTAAATATCACATGATTAAAAAACAAACACATAAGGAAATGCAAAGAATGTCATATGTTTATATTAAGTCAATACCAACAAATTAAATCGTTACATTTCCTCATGTGGTTGTTGGCTTAAATGAATGTTTATGTCCATACAGTATGTGTCCTATAAATGATGTCACTCACTGCTGTATAGAACAATATAAATATAATCTACTTCCATGGTTTCACGCAACTGCCTGAGGTTTATTAACCCCGACAATTAGGGTGAAGGAAGGGGTTTTGACATACTCGTACGTAGAGGACCTTCTCCCCGACACGGTAGCATCCTTTAGGATGCTTCTCCACAGGGAACTTAGTGGGGCAGCTGCATGGCGAGTCCTCGATAATGTTTCTCACCTGAAACACAAAACATCTCTCAGATAAAGCAAGCAAAGACACAACCTCCTCCTACCCGTAGGTTATACCTACCAGCATTATCACCGCTAAGAATGTTTGCTAAACAATTGGAGAGGAAGTCTGGTGTGCTAGACTAGGTCAATACTTAAGATCTTTCCTACGATACAGTCAGTGGGGCAAGATGACACTGATTAGCTACTGTATTTCTCATTACATTGATGGGTAATTCATGGTTACTTTAGGCCTATTTGAGAGGAGGTACTTACTATGTCATCCAACATGTTGCATGTGCTTGGCGTTTTCTTAGCAGATGATTTGCTTGGACGACGCGCCTTGGGCTTAGGTGAGGGAGAGGGTAATGGTTGTGATGGAGGTGACGGCAGTAGCGGAGGATATGAAGGAGGAGGTGGAGAGGGGGAGACAGGGGTCTCTGTAAGGCTCAGGGCTGAGATAGGATCTGTGGTTGGTGTTGTGGGAGGGGTCTGAGTGGAGGTTGTGACAATGGTAACAGATGAGGTTTGAGTGGAAGTTGTGCTAGTGGTGGTTGACAAGGATGAGATGGAAGTTGGAGGAGTAGGGTCTACTGGGGCTTGAGAAGGGGGTGGGCTTGCACTGGGAGGTGGGGATACAGAAGCAGGGGGTGTAGGAGCACGGAGCAGCGGTAAGATCAAGGGAAGAGTTGTGGGTGAGGGGAAGGGGAAGGCCAGAGGTGATGATGAGGTGAGAGAACCTCCCTCCTCCCTATCTATCTCTCTCTCCAGCTTCACCAACCCTGGGGGCTCCACACCATACCTAAAAGCGAGTCAGTGAGACACCATGACTGTTAGATGGTTGGTAAAGAAAGATTCCATGAACTGAGAATAGCGCAGTTGTGCAAGTCTCTGAGTAAATGATGTACACAGAGTCATGACAACTCACCTGGCTGAAATCCTTCCCAGCTCCATAAGACAGAGACACACCTCCCGAGGTTGTTTGTGGAGCACTGCCCATAAAGCACCCACAAGTTATGTGATGGCTAAACAAATAGTGTCATATAAATGTATAAAGCCTGAGGACATGAACAGCAGCTAAATGTGCGTTTACATGAACGCCCTTGACAAACCATACAGACTGTCAGGATGTCAGGACACAAACAAACAACCTTCATCCTGCACCACGCTATTTGAATTTCAGGAGGCACACAGACTAAATTGAATAAAGATCAAACCAATGTGTTTACATTTCAAGAACCACAAACATCACACATGCTACCGATTAACAACGAGTACCATTCAGCTGCCAAAGAGATGCCTGCAAAGATAAACAGGACATTATCTGTAAGGAAAATGAAAACAAGAGCAGCATTTTGAATATGGGTGAATGTCAGTGAGGACTCAGGAGGGGTTATGCCTTTCTCCATCCATGGCTGGCCTTCTCATAGTGACAGTCACAGATCAAAGCTAGGAAGTCAGTGGAGGACAAAGACAGGTGACACTGGAGTGTTTTCCAAGTGGGGCCATGCTTCTACAGGACAGAGAAGAGGACAATGGGACACAGAAGTCTCTCCACAGGGGACAGGCTACTAATCCAGAACAGGCACAAGAAAGAAACCATTCCAGAGACTACTGCCAGAGGCCTCCCATGGTCTGATAAGAGGGTATGAGAGTATATATATGGATGAGAGTAGAGATGGGATAGGGGCCGGGAACGTTTTAAAAGCAGATGTTCTACTGCCAGAGGCCTCCCATGGTCTGATAAGAGGGTATGAGAGTATATATATGGATGAGAGTAGAGATGGGATAGGGGCCGGGAACGTTTTAAAAGCAGATGTTCTTGTGACGTGTATTACGTGTACTGTTTCTCAATAAGATTATCTCTGGTAAATCTCTGGACGTCGCACATCCTGAGCACAGATTAGAATTGGCAGAAGTGTGTTAATGAACTAACTGTAGGGTCTGTTGCCAATTAGCCACACCATTTCAGTGTTCATGAGTTAATCTAGTTGACTCTGACAGAGATGTACAGATTCTCTCTTAGACAACTTGATGGATATTGGCTGTTTAAGGACAGATTTGTGTCCTGTCAGTGCCAGACGGAGATGGACAAGCAAGTAGGCAACTCACCCAAACCTTCAGACTCAAACAGGTAGGTCTCGTCCACACCAATCTTCCGACACCAGTAGAGGAAGTTGGCAGTGTTGTCTCGGGCAAAGAAAGAGCCAGAAGTAGCATCAGCTCGCCAATGAATCACCCTGCGGACGAAGGTCTGGGGAAAATACACAGGGACAATCACCAAGTCAGTGTCAATACTCCGATTCAGCTCAATACACACAACATTAAGAACACCTTCGAAATCCACAGGGATGCTGGCTCATGTTGACTCCAATGTTCCCCACAGTTGTGTCAAGTTGGTTGGATGTCCTTTGGGAGGTGGACCATTCTTGATACACACAGGAAACTGTTGAGCATGAAAAACCCAGCAGCGTTGCAGTTCTTGACAGAGCCTGGCACCTACTACCTACCATACCCTGTTCAAAGGCACTTATATTTTGTGTTTTGCCCATTCAGTCTCTGAATGGCACACATACACAATCCATGTCACAATTGTTTAACATGGTATAATTAGTGCATTATAATTATTAATAACAGCTCTATTCTATTTTATTTTTGATTTAACTTGGCAAATCAGTTAAGAACACATTGTTATTCACAATGACAGCCTAGGAACAGTGGGTTAACTGCTTTGTTCGGGGTCAATCCCACTACATTATCCTCTTGGCATCAATTATTTTCTTAAAGGCCCAATACAGCCATTTTTATGTCAATATCAAATCATTTCTGGATAACAATTAAGTACCTCACTGTAATAGTTTTCCATAAACAGTTTCAAAAATAAACAGAAATAGCATTTTAGCAAAAAAACGATTTCTCAAGCAAGAATTTTGCTAGGACTGTCTGGGAGTGGTCTGAATGGGGAGGGGAAAACTAAAAACTAACTGTTAATGCCAGGGAGGTTTGGAATTCTCTTTGTTATTGCTCTATTAACTCATTTACTGCCAACACTCCATCCGACCAAAACAGGCTGTAATTTCAGGCAGTCTTTTCAAACAGCTCTTACACTAAAATGGCATTATCCTCATTTTCACAGTATTATTCCAACCTCATAGTGTGGAAATGTATTTAAACACAAGATGCTTCTACACCTGCATTGCTTGCTGTTTGGGGTTTTAGGCTGGGTTTCTGTACAGCACTTTGAGATATCAGCTGATGTACGAAGGGCTATATAAATACATTTGATTTGATTTGATTTGAAAAATCACATTTTTGACTGCACTGGGCCTTTACCTAATTAACTGCCTGGTGATGTCACCAGGCAAGCCGAAACTCCACCCATGCAAAACCTGCTGATTACAAGGTCCTGTGTAGATTGTATTTTCAACCAGCAAATATCAGGAAATAACACTGATCAAATGTTTTCACACTTTTACAGTGTTAGTTTCATCAGCTGTTGAACAATATTTTAAAAACAATAAACTGTAAAAACATAACTTTGACAGCACTGGGCCTTTAATTAAATTCCCTCCAAATGTCTAGTCAGATGTGAACCATAGAAAGTAACTCCAACAACCAGCACTTGGGTAGATTCTGTGTAAGATTATAAACAATATTGAGTCATTTTTTTATGAACTTAGGAAACAGTTACTAGTAAACGCAATTCAAGAATGACAATGAAGCGTGGCATTATGCAGTTCTCAGTCAGTATCAGTATCAGCAGCACTCTGAGAAGGGGTGAGGAGAACCACAGATGGTGACTTCAAAACCAGAGACTCTCAGTGAAACATTATGTCCTTTATTGTCTACTTTATACACCAAATGTACACCAGAGATGGCTCAATTGCAGATCGTATCTTTAGACTGAGCCACTGAAATACAGACATCTGTATGGCATAAGTAAGTTGATGAAAGATCAATATTCTTAAACGTGATCATATAATGTATGCTGTCTATGGTCATATATGTTTGTATGTTACCTTGCCATTGCTGGCTCGGATCATCCTCTCCTGTAGCTCCTCGGCCAGCTGGCACAGCAGAACCCCATTATCCAGCCTGTCCATCAGGCTGTCAGCCGTGACCTCAGAGTCTGTGGTGAGAAACGTCAGTCACCAACACCATGCTAAACAGGCCACAGAAAGGGGAGCCCATTTGACATCAAATAGTTGTCTTACATCATTGTGTGCTTTACATCTAATAATAATGTTTTATAAAAAATGTAAAAAATCTGTACATGATAAGTGACTATATAGTGGCTACATACTGATCATGTAGGGCATTATATGTCATTACACAGGTGTTTTTGTCCTGAGGTTACTATTCACTGTGATGACACAGATGTACTATACTGCTCCGGCATTATTTGTGAATAATGATAAGGGATAATGGGACCTTATTATTAACGACGTCATTCTCATGCAAACTTCCTGGTTGTAGACCTAGAAAATACCTATGTGTGGCTTTGCATTGTTGCAAGTCGATCCCTATGTGTGAGTGATGGATATTATCTAGTCATCTCGCCAACACAGACACACACAGGCTGTGACATGTTCAGGCCCTACCTGACTTCCTTCCTATAATATCTTACCAGGGTTCCTTTCAATGACATAACATGCAGGAGTATTTCAAGGAGTGAGGTTAATGTGTGCCTTTCCAGTTCAGAACACCAACCAATAGCTATGTCCCCATTATCCAATATAAAAAGTATGATCCAGTTTCATGTCCTCACATAACCTGTATGTCATTGGGTGACATTTTTATTGATGTTCAGAAATGACAAAAATAGGCCTATGTTGCACAAGAAATTAGCTAAACCAATGCATCACATTATCTTAGTCATAGTTCAGACACATTCCATGTTAAAAGTGTTTTAAAAGCCCCAAACCCCAAGATGGTTCAAGGTTTGTTGCAGGTGTTTCGTAACAACATAAAAACCATGTGAAAGTCACCCTACCCAGAAACATGTTGAGCCAGAGAGCCAGGTCCTCTCTCATAGGCAGCAGGCTGGCCTCGTGGCGCCTGGGGAGCCATTTGGTGTACTGCTGTGGGCTCTCCAGACCAGGCCCGTTGTGGTGCTGTTTGGGACTGAGGGGGCAACATATTCCGAGCCCAGTGAGATGTATTGGACTGTATTGGTTGTCCTCTGTTTCCACCGGACTGTTCATGGTTCCCTCCTCTTTTGCCTTGCAGGACAGGAGGAAAAGAAGCTGTTAATATTATATTTCATTCATATTTAATTGGCCGGCAACTTGTGTTTCCTCCGGAGATCGCAACCACCACCCTAAGACTTGACATGGTGCTCTGGTCCCGTTCGCTCAATAAGGTCTTCATCATTGAGCTCACAGTACCCTGGGAGGACTCAGTAGATGAGGCTTATGAGCGAAAACATCTGCGCTATGCTGATCTAGCTGCCGAAGCACGGCATCATGGCTGGAACACAGAAGTCCGACCAGTGGAGGTGGGCTGCAGAGGTTTTGTGGCAACATCTACAACCAGACTGCTTAGAGACCTGGGAATTAAGGGCCAGAGCCAGCGTTCGGCAATCAAAGCTGTATCGGAGGCAGCAGAAGGCAGCAGTCAGTGGCTCTGGATGAAGAGGAAAGACCCCAGCTGGGCCCCGAAGTGAGAGGGCCAGGAGGTATGCAGTCAACAATGCTTGACTCAGGGAGGAGGACGCCCCTGCCATGCATAGTCCCATGGGATGTTGGCTATCAACAACAAGGCAACTCCTATGACTAATTGGGAATGGGACGCAAGCGTAGGATTGATCACCCTGTCGCTGGCCGCCTTTGGGGAGGGTGTATAGTGTGAAAGGCCGAAACACCCTAGGAACCAAAGGTACACTACTGACGATGCGCTCCCCAAATTTCACCACGCTCACTGTTCATTAACTCTTGGAAGTGCTTGCACAAAGGATAGTAACATCTCATCCTGTGTTCTTGGAATCTGAATATCTGGACTTGTCCAGTGACTGCTGAGAAAGATCAGCTGACAACAGGGAAAGTCCTTGTGGCGGCACGGAGAGACGGCTGACCGGAGGGAATAGACCCCACTGGGACCGTCATGGGGTAGCTTCCCATTTCTGTAGTTTCCCATGCTTCGCAGTATGTTGGAAACACCCGCTTTAGCTACAGAAAGTCAACATACGAGAATACCCCTAGAGTCTGCGAGAGCGGGGCGGAAGATGACTCATCGGCTGACAACATGGTAACGACTGGACTGGAAACGACTACGAGTAATGAGAGCACAGCACAAGAGAACACCACAGCAACTGTCACAAGTTCTGCTGCAACAGTGGGCCACAAACAGATGCAGGTATGTGTCTGTGGTTGGAGGAAAGTTACATCACACCATGGGTTGAGGATCCACCAGGGGAAGAAGGGGTGTTTGGGTAAAGAGAGACAGAGAACTCGCATTGATTACTTTCTGCGAAAGCGATCAAATCAGTCGAATGAAGCACAGCAACTGGACGCAAACCATAGTTTGCAGTGCATCAGTACCACTGTCATGGAGGACGTAAACTCAAGCACCGAAGTAACAACTGAGGTGGAACCAACAACAGGAGTGGAACTCACCCAGCCTCCCAGACCTGCAGTCGAGAGGAGACTGCCAGGGCACAGACCGTATGTGAAGTGGCCTGGCGCCAGTGACAAGAAGTTGTGGGAAACAGTGAATACTGACCTTACCTTGACCCTCGAGAAACTTCGAGGCACAGTGGAGAAGAAGTTGGAGAGGATGGGGGACATCATCTATGAGTACGGGACAGAAAGATTTGGAGTGGAAGAGGCAAAAGGCAGGAGAAAGGTTCCAACCCCACCAGTTTCCAGGAGGCAACAAGAAATCAAGTGCCTCGTTCAAGAAAGGCGGCAGCTTAAGAAACAGTGGAAGAAGGCCTCGGAAGTGGAAAAGGAGGGCATAGAGGCACTTCAGGCTGACATCAAAACCCGGTTGGCATCCCTCCGTAGAGCAGAGAACCTACGGAAACGCAGAAGGAAGAAAGAGCAAACTAGAACTCGATTCTATAAAGATCCCTTCAAGTTCCTTAAAAGTCTCTTCACAAAGGAAAAAGTGGAGCTCTAAAAACAACAAAGAAAGACCTAGAGGAGCACCTGAGAACAACAAACTTTGACTCAAAGCGACATGAACATCTGGCCATCCCATCAGATATCCCACCCATTGAACCCCCGGAACATCATATTGAGACCAGCCCTCCGACATGGAAAGAGGTGGAAAACACAGTTCGACGGGCAAGAACAGCATCAGCCCCGGGGCCAAATGGAGTCCCGTACAAAGTGTATAAGAACGCACCAGACGTCCTGAGGTTCCTCTGGAGGCTTATGAGAACAGCTTGGCAGAAGAAGATAATACCCAACGTGTGGCGTAGGGCAGGCGGGGTCCTGATCCCTAAGGAGAAGGATGCAGTGAACATCAGCCAATTCCGCCCAATCTCCTTACTGAATGTCGAGGGTAAAATCTTCTTTAGGGTCATTGCCCAGAGGATGGCCGAGTACCTGCAAAGGAATGCATATGTCGATACATCTGTACAGAAGGCAGGAATATCAGGGTTCTCTGGCTGCTTGGAACATTCCAGCATGATCTGGCACCAGATCCAAATGGCCAAGGTGGAGAAAAGGGACCTCCATGTAGTCTTCCTCGACCTCGCCAAAGCATTTGGTTCTGTGCCCCATGAACTCCTGTGGTCTGCCTTCAGATTTTTCAACATACCGGACACCATCACAAACCTGGTGAAGTCGTCCTTCCAGGATCTGCAGTTCTGCTTCACCACCTCAGAGTTCACCACCTCATGGCAGTGCCTGAATGTAGGTATAATGGCGAGGTGTACCATTTCTCCGTTGGCATTCACAATGGCAATGGAGGTTATCATCAGATCCTCAAAATGGGTTGCTGGTGGACAGCGAGTCGACTCTGGTTTCCGCCTCCCTCCACTCAGAGCCTACATGGACGACATTACAACATTGACCACCACTTTCCCATGCACCAGGAGACTGCTCAGAAAACTTGAGGAGAACATCAGCTGGGCCCGTATGAAGATTAAACCATCCAAGTCACGCAGCATCTCGATTGTGAAGGGAGTACTCTCTGACCTGAAATTCTTCATCGGAGATGACCAAATCCCAACAGTGTCTGAGCAGCCGGTAAAAAGCCTTGGAAGGTGGTATGATGCAAGCCTGAAGGACAAAGACCAGGTGCAACAGCTGTGCAAAGACATCAGTAGTAGCCTACAGTCCATCGACAACACCCAGCTACCTGGAAAGTTAAAGGCCTGGTGTCTGCAGTTTGGTCTCCTACCCCGGGTGTTGTGGCCCTTAGCACTGTATGAGGTTCCAATCTCAACAGTGGAGAAGATGGAAAGAGGAGTCACAGGCTACTTAAAGAAGTGGCTCGGAGTTCCACGATGCCTTACCACCATAGGCCTCTATGGAGATGGTGTCCTCAAGCTGCCCCTCACCAGTCTAACAGAGGAATTCAAGTGTGCAAAAACCAGGCTCCAGATGACACTGAATGAATCTCGAGACCCAGTGGTGAGCAACAACGCGCCGACCTTGGCAACTGGGCGAAAATGGAGGCCAGGAAAAGCAGTCCAGGAGGCAACAGCAGCCCTCAGACATGCTGACATTGTGGGTCATGTTCAGCAAGGGAGAGGAGGCCTTGGGCTAACTAGCCGTGCTGCTTGGAGTAAGGCCACTGCACCCGAGCGGCGGAAGATGGTAGTGCAGGAAGTACGCCATCAGGAGGAGGCTGCAAGGTGGGCCAAGGCAGTCTCTCTTGCCAAACAGGGACAGTGGACTCGATGGGACAGTGTGGAGAAGAGGAAGATCAGCTGGAAGGATCTGTGGGCCATGGAAGCGAGGCGGTTGAGCTTTTCCATCAGAGCAACATATGACGTCCTTCCAACACCAGTTAATCTTCACCAATGGTATGGTGAAGATCCGGACTGTGCCCTCTGTTCCATGCCAGCCAACCTCAGGCACATTCTCACAGGGTGTAAAACAAGCCTCACCCAAGGACGCAACACTTGGCATCACAACCAAGTCCTTAAAAACCTTGCGTCCACCCTGGAGGACAAGCGAGCTGCCACCAACTCCCCAACCACCCACAGCAGCATCACACTCCTTACGGACAAACTTTGTCCGCGAAGGGGCTAAACCACCGAAGAGCGGCTCTACACCATTAGAGCGAGACCAGCTGTGCTTGGCCCGCGACTGGAAAATGCTAGCTGACATTGGCCGGCAACTTGTGTTTCCTCAGGAGATCGCAACCACCACCCTAAGACCTGACATGGTGCTCTGGTCCCGTTCGCTCAGTAAGGTCTTCATCATTGAGCTCACAGTACCCTGGGAGGACTCAGTAGATGAGGCTTATGAGCGAAAACATCTGCGCTATGCTGATCTAGCTACCGAAGCACGGCATCATGGCTGGAACACAGAAGTCCGACCAGTGGAGGTGGGCTGCAGAGGTTTTGTGGCAACATCTACAACCAGACTGCTTAGAGACCTGGGAATTAAGGGCCAGAGCCAGCGTTCGGCAATCAAAGCTGTATCGGAGGCGGCAGAAGGCAGCAGTCAGTGGCTCTGGATGAAGAGGAAAGACCCCAGCTGGGCCCCGAAGTGAGAGGGCCAGGAGGTATGCGGTCAACAATGCTTGACTCAGGGAGGAGGACGCCCCTGCCATGCATAGTCCCATGGGATGTTGGCTATCAACAACAAGGCAACTCCTATGTCTAATTGGGAATGGGACGCAAGCGTAGGATTGATCACCCTGTCGCTGGCCGCCTTTGGGGAGGGTGTATAGTGTGAAAGGCCAAAACACCCTAGGAACCAAAGGTACACTACTGACGATGCGCTCCCCAAATTTCACCACGCTCACTGTTCATTAACTCTTGGAAGTGCTTGCACAAAGGATAGTAACATCTCATCCTGTGTTTTTGGAATCTAAAATATTTTGTATTGTCACTTTTCTAGATTTGCAACATTTGAATATGTCACATCAAAAGAGGGAGTTGGAGAGCATATTTGTGGTGCGGCATTTCTATCTGTAAATCAGCTCTTTGTCAGAGGGGCGTCGACCTATCTGTCTGCCTCTGGTACAGTACGTTTTCCTGGAGTTTCAATATTTTCTGCCAATTTCTAGTTGTATACATCAGGACAGCCATTCTGTATAAAGTTTTAATAGCCTACTACAGGAAGAGTTCAACCCAAGTCAAACAAGCTCTAGCCTCTAGTTCAGTTGACAGTAAATCTAATGGTGTGGAACACTCTCATTGACCCTAACCAGGCCTAGGAGCACTCCACACCATCCTCCCAGAGCAGGGGCCAGGACAGGGGCACTCCACACCATCCTCCCAGAGCAGGGGCCAGGACAGGGGCACTCCACACCATCCTCCCAGAGCAGGGGCCAGGACA
Source organism: Oncorhynchus tshawytscha (assembly GCF_018296145.1). Lineage (NCBI taxonomy): Eukaryota > Metazoa > Chordata > Actinopteri > Salmoniformes > Salmonidae > Oncorhynchus > Oncorhynchus tshawytscha. The sequence goes on along the minus strand of NC_056440.1, from coordinate 68,101,441 downwards.
GGGGCACTCCACACCATCCTCGCAGAGCAGGGGCCAGGACAGGGGCACTCCACACCTTACTCCCAGAGCAGGGGCCAGGACAGAGACATACAGCTGAGACAGGAGCCAAGCGTGGGCCAGGTCGGGGGGGGGACTATGAGAGTCAACAGAGCACAGTAGGAGGACTGTCCACCAGACTCCCACATGAGCGGAAAGGTCTGGAGTTGGTGGAGGTCCGGGCAGGAGAAGGTTTTGGCACAGGTAAAACTCGTAATGGTCTTCAGTGTGGAAACCAAAAGCATGGATGATACACATACAGACAACATACTAACCCACACAATAAACACATACACAAACACTATGGACCATGTATTCACAAACATACAAAATACACGTACTGACACAAGAGATCACACACAGAGCCTACATACACACAAATCTTCACACAAACATGAACACACACGCAACAACCTTTTGTCATAACTGTTAGTGTAACTGATGTCAGGAAAGGATTTAATAGACAAACATCTAAAGCCAATAGCGAATCCCCTGGCACTATTCTATGCCTCATTTATCCTCTTTCCAGACAAGTATTCATCATAAAGGCCAACCCCATGCAGAGACATGCTTTGGCTTCCCGTAATCCCCACAGAAAACAACACATGCACCGGGGTTGCAGAAAAGGACTGAAGAAAATATACTGGTCATCTTCAACAAACACTGTTACCATAAGATGCCCAGATTCTATGGTATGTACATAACTTCAGATGTGCCGTTCATTTCAATTGCAAAGAAAATGTGAGTTCTGTTTAAAGTCACAGACTATCGGAAGGTTAAACAAACTGACTGCTGACAGGGACGTAACCCCCACAGAAGCCATCACTCTAATTGTACTGAAAATAGCATTTGTTGATAGCATACACATGTGCAAACAGTATAATTTCAAGGTAATGTCCTATTGTCTTCAAATATTGACTAAGGAGCTGTCATGCTGTCACATAGGCACCCACATGAAAAAATACAACAGTTTACTGTAGAATTCTACAATAAACTGTAGTATACTGTAGAATACTATAATACACACCGTAGTATCCTTCTATCATGTGTAGTACCTACTATAGAATGTTGTAGTATACTATAGAATACTATAGTAAATACTACAGTATTTAATTTGCATATACCCTGCCCATTCCCCTCCCTATATCAAAATTTGTCTCACCCATAATTGAGAAACATACATGAAAAGTATAGAACATATACTGTATTCCCTACAAGTTTTAGAAAAGAGCAGAAGCGCTGAACTATCCGTTCAGAATTTCTCCAGTAGGTTTCCTGAAGAAGAAAGCCTCCACTTCTATGTCAAAGATAATAAAACAAACACGCTATAGTAAATACTACTGTAATGTCCGCAAAAACACTGCAGTAAATACTACAGTACACTACAGTCCGCAAGAATACTACAGTAAATACTACGGTATACCGTACTACAGTCTGCAAAAACACTACTGTAAATACTACGGTATACCGTACTACAGTCTGCAAAAACACTACAGTAAATACTACGGTATACCGTACTACAGTCTGCAAAAACACTACAGTAAATACTACGGTATACCGTACTACAGTCTGCAAAAACACTACTGTAAATACTACGGTATACCGTACTACAGTCTGCAAAAACACTACTGTAAATACTACGGTATACCATACTACAGTCTGCAAAATCACTACAGTAAATACTACAGTACAGTACATTCCGTTAAAACACTACAGTAAATAATACAGTACACTTCAATCCGCAAAAACACTACAGTAATTACTATAGTATATATTACAGTTCTTTTTCACTACAGTATTTATACAGTGCATTCAGAAATTATTCAGACCCCTTGACTTTTTCCACATTTTGTTACGTTACAGTCTTATTCTAAAATTGATTAAATTGTTTTTTCCCCCTAATCAATCTACACACAATACTCCATATTGACAAAGCAAAAACAGTTTTTTATAAATGTTTATGAAAAACAGAAATACCTTATTTACATATGTATTCAGACCCTTTGCTATGATACTCGAAATTGAGCTCAGGTGCATCCTGTTTCCATTGATCATCCTTGAGATGTTTCTACAACCTGATTGGAGTCCACCTGTGGTAAATTCAATTGATTGGACATGATTTGTAAAGGCATACAACTGTCTATATAAGGTGTCAAAGTTGACAGTGCACGTCAGAGCAAAAACCAAGCCATGAGTTCGAAGGAAATGTCCATAGAGCTCCTTGACAGGATTGTGTTGACGCACAGATCTGGGGAAGGGTACCAAAAAATGTCTTCAGCATTGAAGGTCGCAAGGAAAACTGTGGCCTCCATCCTTCTTAAATGGAAGAATTTTGGAACCACCAAGACTCTTCCTAGAGCTGGCTGCCAGGCTAAACTGAGCTATCGAGGGGGAGAAGGGCCTTGGTTAGGGCCTTGGTCAAGAACCTGATGGTCCCTCTGAAAGAGCTCCAGAGTTCCTCTGTAGAGATGGGAGAACCTTCCAGAACAACAACCATCTCTGCAGCACTCCACCAATCAGGCCTTTATGGTAGAGTGGCCAGACGGAAGCCACTCCTCAGTAAAAAGCACATGACAGCCCGCTTGGAGTTTGCCAAAAGGCAGCTAAAGGACTTTCAGACCATGAGAAACAAGATTCTCTGGTCTGATGAAACCAAGATTCTTTGGCCTGAATGCCAAGCGCACATCTGGAGGAAACCTGGCACGATCCCTACGGTGAAGCATGGTGGTGGCAGCATCATGCTGTGGGGATGTTTTTCAGTGGCAGGGAATGGAAGATTAGTCAGGATCGAGGGAAAGATAATTGGAGCAATGTACAGAGTGATCCTTGATGAAATCCTGCTTAAAAGCGCTCAGGACCTCCGACTGGGGCGAAGGTTCACCATCCAACAGGACAACGACCTCTAACAGCCAAGACAACACAGGGATGGCTTCGGGACAAGTCTCTGAAGGTCCTTGAGTGGCCCAGCCAGAGCTCAGACTTGAACCCAATGAAACATCTCTGGAGAGACCTGAAAATAGCTGTGCAGCGACACTCCCCATCCAACCTGCCAGAGCTTGAGAGGATCTGCAGAGAAGAATGGGAGAAACTACAGGTGTGCCAAGCTTGTAGCATCATACCCAATAAGACTCAAGTCTGTAATCGCTGCCAAAGGTGCTTCAACAAAGTACTGACTAAAGGGTCTGAATACTTATGTAAATGTGATATTATTTGCAAAAACGTATTTGTCATTATGCAGTATTGTGTGTAGATTGATGAGGGGGAAAAAACTATTTAATCAATTTTAGGCTGTAACATAACAAAATGTGGAAAATGTCAAGTGGTCTGAATACTTTCTGAATGCACTCTACTATAGTTAACTGTAAATACTACAGTATACACTACAATGAATACTACAGTAAAGTCTGACAAAACACTACAGTGAATACTACAGTATTTATGCCATAGCATGCTATAGTATTTTTTCAGGTCGGCAGGAAGGCCTACATAGTTTACGCAACACAAGCCCCAGGTTAAGGAATACACCTGGGAGATCTGGGAGTTGTGTGGAATCCAGGCAGGTAGGAAGGGGGAGGAATGGCTGCTACTACCTATGTAGTCAATTTGCTAGTGAAAGCAGGTAGATGGCGCAGCAAGCACACAACCTACAGCAACAGTAGTAGGTCAGTGTACCAACAAAGCCCTCAACCATGGACAGATCAGATTGATGACCTTGTAGACTTACGGTCCCTCTATGTTCGTCATTGTGACTTTAGTAGGGTGGCTTTGTAAATGCACCATGCAGGCCTAGGTGAGTAGACGGAGGCCTGTCTGTCATGTATGTGGCTGTTTTTCAGGCTGACCGGCCCGGGCCTGGGAGCCTCACGCTCTAACAGAACACACAGGTGCCACATTCACACCTCTACTACAGGACAATCCAGGCACCTGTGTTCCTAGACAAAAGGGGTCTTTATACTCAAGGCCGAAAATACATTCACACATACTGTATGTACACCCACACACACGTGCACACATACACAGACACCCACACCCAAGTATACACAGGTGCACAAAAGCCCATACCTGCATTGATATTATGTAGGTCTCTACCACCTCATTTATCTAGCCCTACCTAAAATCTCTTTAGCTAGCACAAGATTTCCTTCAGTGACATTTTGGGGGCCTGTTACTGTGTTGCTTAGTAATTGACTGTGTCTTAATGGCAGGGAACAACCTCACAGGGAAACAAATCCATTAGAGGAAAAAAAAGTTTAGAATTCTACTGGTAATATCAAACTTAAGAATATGTGTAGTATTAGTATGTTCCTGTAATGCCAAAGCGGGCCATTGAAATTGAAATTCACAAGACTGATTGATGGTCTGGTTCCCTTTGCCCGAGCTGGCCCTAACCTGGGCTCTGTCATGGGGATGGGTCTGATGGCTCTGATGCTGTCTCACATCTGGCACCGGTAAACAAGTGTCCTTTCAACAGGCTGAGAGAATATTTTCATTTTGAAATTATAGTACCTTCTTTCAGGCTTCAAGAGTTTGAGCAGAAATGACCTCAAACTGACAATGGCTTGTCCTGACACAAAGTCAATTGCCAACAGCAGTGTGTTGTGGTATGTACTTAGGCACTTTACTAAACACCACTGATTGTCAAGTGGAACTAATTGATCACCAAACAGCCAGCAGGCTTTTTGTGGCAACTATGAACAAATATCTATAGATGCTTTCAAAGACTTCCCCTGATCTAAATATCAGTTTTCCAAACAGTTTGAATGAACAATTCAGAGAAGAACAAGATGGGCAATCTCAAGTTGATGTCCAACAGCATTGCTGGAAGCTACACCATTCTGAAACAGCATTTGAACAGAGATCTGCTGTCCCCAATTATCGAGTGTCAGATTTAAACAGCTTAACTGGGGTAATGCGACCCTTCTGAACACAGATACTGTATTCAAAGGGTTGGTTGCAGGGTAGGTAGACTACATCTTGCTGGGCTCCAGGCCCGGTACATGGCTCTGTCTTAGCTGGTTCCAGACTAAATCAACCTCAGACCGGCAGATAGGATTGTAAGGTCAATTGCCCATTGCTGTTTATACACCTTGAACAATGGGGCTTTACTCTAGAATTCCACTGGACATTTTCTTTTTACTAGGCCACTAAAAATCAAACAGAAAAAAATGAATTTTAGCATGGATGGTTCTAAGGAGACATTTATCAAATAAACAGTGACCGCAGCACAAGCTGTTCATTGAGTGATTATTGGCCCAACCATTGCCCTCTGGGCCACAGATATACATCAATATGACGATATATATATTATTTTCAGTTCCCTGGTTGGAAGTTGATCCAGGGTGATATGTACACTTAGATCAGTTCTAGTAAATATGAGATGTTTTTCTTCATGGAGTACAATTTTAAGCACATCCATACTAATTCCGTTCAAAAAATGTATTCTATGTTTATATAAAAATGTATTCAATTTATATATATATATATATATATATATATATATATATATATATATATATATATATATATATAAATTGAATACATATATATATATATATATATATATATATTCAGGTTCAAAATGAATGTTAAGGTTTGGCAATGCAGCTGTCATTTACCATCTATTACTTAGGATTTATCACATAAAATGAATGCTACCGCTTGAAATCATCAATATTTCACTGATATTTCAATGATAAACGAATGCATTTTGTAAAATACATTCATTTTATCTATAGCTTCACTTTTCAGATCACAAGTCACAAAGTCAACAACTGTTTTTTCTAGTAGGCCTAGTGGTGAGTAGTAGAAAGTACAATTAGTGGAGAAAGTGGTCAAACTAAACAAAAAAACACAGGCTATTTATTAATCATGTACAGCCATCACCATCCTCATCAATGACCTTCATTATTAAATATTCATAATATCTTAATCAACTTTCTGCATAGGAATAATACTTTATAAAGGAAATACTTACAGAGTCAATGAGTAAGTATAACTGTTCAATACATTCCCCCAGTAAAAATCAACAAAGAGACCGTGTGTGTCATCACTTACAGGTTATCTTCTCAGGTCCGCTAAATGGAAAATGTACGATAAGAACGTAGGCTACCTCCACTTCTCAATGAAACACCCCTGTGTGCCTTGTGAAAGCTGCTGGTGTCATCTTACAAGTTGTGGGTGTTACGGCTGTCAACGACGTTGTGACAAGAATAATAAGTTGTTCATATGTCGAGGTCCAATGTCAAAACTTTTCGCAACTGTTTTGTTTGATGACTCCACCTTATTGCTAGCCTACATGGAATGGATGACGCGCCAAAAATCAAAAGACACGAGGTGACAGGTCTGAATTTCACGATAATGCCTGCACATAGTAGTCATAAAGACCACCCACAGAAGTAACCCCTGCACGTTTTAATAGCAGATGGAGATGATTAAAGTCTCCTCGGGAAACTTGCTGGTGGAGGACTGACAAAACAGTGGTGCTGAGAGCTCAAAGCAAGAATGTCCAGTACTCACCATGAGACAGGTAACATTAGCGATGACTAATGTAAGAGTTCTACATTATTTATAGTGGAATCCAGATACAAAATAATAGGGACTTGCTCTGTGACTAACACAAGTCTGCCTTTTCTCTAAGCTCTATGTCAATATGGGTGGCAGCTCAGCTACCCAAGTGAAGAGGAAATTCAACAACTTTCGAACAGTGGAAATTGATTATATATACATGTATATATATATATATATATATATATATATATAAAAGAAACCAACGCATTTAGTCCCTATCCAGTTTTACCTATGTCTTTTAGCGATTAATGGTGCCTTTTAAATATTTGTTAAAGGCCTCATAGGATTCAGGGACATAGCAGCGGGTAGTAAGGGTGCTGAGGGGGCTGCAGCCCCTCTGATAAATCACAATAAACAAATCATTCATAGAAACAAATATAATATTAACAAATATTTATAAATCATTTAAATATATATATATATATTACTTCTGTATGAGAGGAGCCAAAAACTCTTGAGCAGAGCGGGGAGAAATGCACTCAGGTAGCTCAGAAATGTAACCTGATGAGAGTGAGGATGAATTTCCTGGCAGGTGCCATGAAGACCGCTGAGTTCGGACCTCGTCCCGGTGATGACAAAGATGATTCTGGCCCAGTGGGAGTGAGATTTTTGGAGAGAATGGATCCTTGCCTTCGGGATGGGTGGGGACTGTTGAATCGCTGAAAGCATCTCAAAGTGATTTTTTGTGTCTTCTGTCCAGATGGAGTGGGCGCTCCTCACCGCGCTTCATGGGACAAGGCCTGTGACTTGCAGCGTTCCCTACACCAGCTACCCTGGAAAGTTTAAAAGGTAGCAATTTTGTTCTTCAAATGGGGGGCTTTTGGCATTAGTTTGACATTTCTAAACAATAAGTGTCAGGTAGGTAGGCCAAAACCCTCAAATAATATAACACTACGTTTCATCAGTTTTATCAGTAAAGGGCATTGTTTATCATTGAAAACCATCATGTGGGATTAGATCATACACTACATGACCAAAAGTATGTGGACATCTGCTTGTCGAGCACCTCATACCCAAATCATGGGCATTAATATGGAGTTGCTCCCCTTTTTGCTGCTACAACAGCCTCCACTCTTCTGGGAAGGCTTTCCACTAGATGTTGGAACATTGCTGCAGGGACTTGCTTCCATTCACCCACAAGAGCATTCATGAGGTTGGGCACTGATGTTGGGTGATTAGGCCTGGCTTGCAGTCAGTGTTCCAATTGATCCCAAAGGTGTTCGATGGGGTTGAAGTCCTGTTTCTTTGCAGGCCAGTCTTTCACACCGACTGCAATTTCTGACAAACAATTTCTGTATGGACCTCGCTTTGTGCACAGGGACATTGTCATGCTGAAACAGGAAAGAGCCTTCCCCAAACTGTCGCCACAAAGATGGAAGCACAGAATCATCTAGAATGTCATTGTATGCTGTAGAGTTTAGATTTCCCTTCACTGGAACTAAGGGGCCTAGACGAACCATGAAAAACAGCCCCAGACCATTATTCCTCCTCCACCAAACTTTATAGTTGGCACTATACATTCGGGAAAGTAGCATTCTCCTGGCTTCCGCCAAACCCAGATTCGTCCGTCGGATTGCCAGATGGTGAAGCGTGATTCATCACTCGAGAGGTTTCCACTGCTCCAGAGTCCAATGGCGGCAAGCATTGTGCATGGTGATCTTAGGCTTGTGTGCAGCTGCTCGGCCATGGAAACCCATTTCATGAAGCTCCCGACGAACAGTTCTTGTACTGACATTGTTTCCAGAGGCAGTTTGGAACTCGGTAGTGAGTGTTGCAACCGAGGACAGTGCTACGCACTTCAGCACTCGGCGGTCCCGTACTGTGAGCTTGTGTGGCCTACCACTTCTCGGCTGAGCCCTTGTTGCTCTTAGACATTTTCACTTACAGTTGTCCGGGGCAGCTCTAGCAGGGCAGAAATTTGACAAACTGACTTGTTGGAAAGCTGGCATCCTGTGACGGTGCCTCCTTGAAAGTCATTGAGCTCTTCAGAATGGCTATTCTACTGTCAATGACTGTCTATGGAGATTGTATGGCTATGTGCTCGATTTTATACACCTGTCAGCAACGGGTGTGGCTGAAATAGCCGAATCCACTAATTTGAAGGAGTGTCCACATACTTTTGTATATACAGTTGAAATCAGAAGTTTACATACACCATAGCCAAATATATTTAAACTCAGTTTTTCACAATTCCTGACATTTAATACTAGTAAAAATTCCCTGTCTTAGGCCAGTTAGGGATCACCACCCTTTTAAGAATGTGAAATGTCAGAATAATAGTCGAGAGAAGGATTTGTTTCATCTTTTATTTCTTTCATCACATTCCCAGTGGGTCAGAAGTTTACATAGACTCAATTAGTATTTGGTATTTTGTCCCATTCCTCCTGACAGAGCTGGTGTAACTGAGTCAGGTTTGTAGGCCTCGTTGCTCGCACACGCTTTTTCAGTTGTGCCCACAAATTTTCTGTAGGATTGAGGTCAGGGCTTTGTGATGACCACTCCAATACCTTGACCTTGTTGTCCTTAAGCCATTGATGCTGCCACCCCCATGCTTTACGGTTGGAATGGTGTTCTTCGGCTTGCAAGTATCCCCCTTTTCCTCCAAACATAACGATGGTCATTATGGCCAAACAGTTCTATTGTTGTTTCATCAGACCAAAGGACAATTCTCAAAAAAATACGATCTTTGTCCCGATGTGCAATTGCAAACCGTAGTCTGGCTTTTTTATGGTGGTTTTGGAGCAGTGGCTTCTTCCTTGCTGAGCGGCCTTTCAGGATATGTCAATATACAGTGGGGCAAAAAGTATTTAGTCAGCCACTAATTGTGCAAGTTCTCCCACTTAAAAAGATGAGAGGCCTGTAATTTTCATCATAGGTACACTTCAATTATGACAGACAAAATGAGAAGAAAAAAAATCCAGAAAAAACACATTTTAGGATTTTTAATGAATTTATTTGCAAATTATGGTGGAAAATAAGTATTTGGTCACCTACAAACAATCAAGATTTCTGGCTCTCACAGACCTGAAAACTTCTTCTTTAAGAGGCTCCTCTGTCCTCCACTCGTTACCTGTATTAATGGCACCTGTTTGAACTTGTTATCAGTATAAAAAGACACCTGTCCACAACCTCAAACAGTCACACTCCAAACTCCACTATGGCCAAGACCAAAGAGCTGTCAAAGGACACCAGAAACAAAATTGTAGACCTGCACCAGGCTGGGAAGACTGAATCTGCAATAGGTAAGCAGCTTGGTTTGAAGAACTCAACTGTGGAAGCAATTATTAGGAAATGGAAGACATACAAGACCACTGATAATCTCCCTCGATTTGGGGCTCCACGCAAGATCTCACCCTGTGGGATCAAAATTATCACAAAAATCCCAGAACCACATGGGGGGACCTAGTGAATGACCTGCAGAGAGCTGGGACCAAAGTAACAAAGCCTACCATCAGTAACACACTACGCCGCCAGGGACTGAAATCCTGCAGTGCCAGACGTGTCCCCCTGCTTAAGCCAGTACATGTCCAGGCCCGTTTGAAGTTTGCTAGAGAGCATTTGGATGATCCAGAAGAAGATTGGGAGAATGTCATATGGTCAGATGAAACCAAAATATAACTTTTTGGTAAAAATTCAACTCGTCGTGTTTGGAGGACAAAGCATCCAAAGAACACCATACCTACTGTGAAGCATGGGGGTGGAAACATCATGCTTTGGGGCTGTTTTTCTGCAATGGGACCAGGACGACTGATCCGTGTAAAGGAAAGAATGAATGGGGCCATGTATCATGAGATTTTGAGTGAAAACCTCCTTCCATCAGCAAGGGCATTGAAGATGAAACGTGGCTGGGTCTTTCAGCATGACAATGATCCCAAACACACCGCCTGGGCAACGAAGGAGTGGCTTCGTAAGAAGCATTTCAAGCTCCTGGAGTGGCCTAGCCAGTCTCCAGATCTCAACCCCATAGAAAATCTTTGGAGGGAGTTGAAAGTTTGTGTTGCCCAGCAACAGCCCCAAAACAGCACTGCTCTAGAGGAGATCTGCATGGAGGAATGGGCCAAAATACCAGCAACAGTGTGTGAAAACCTTGTGAAGACTTACAGAAAACATTTGACCTCTGTCATTGCCAACAAAGGGTATATAACAAAGTATTGAGATAAACTTTTGTTATTGACCAAATACTTATTTTCCACCATAATTTGCAAATAAATTCATAAAAAATCCTAAAATGTGATTTTCGGATTTTTTTTCTTCTCATTTTGTCTGTCATAGTTGAAGTGTACCTATGATGAAAATTACAGGCCTCGCTCATCTTTTTAAGTGGGAGAACTTGCACAATTAGTGGCTGACTAAATACTTTTTTGCCCCACTGTAGTACTCATTTTACTGTGGATATAGATACTTTTGTACCTGTTTCCTCCAGCATCTTCACAAGGTCCTTTGCTGTTGTTCTGGGATTGATTTGCACTTTTCGCACCAAAGTACATTCATCTCTAGGAGACAGAATGTGTCTCCTTCCTGAGCGGTATGATGGCTGTGTGGTCCCATGGTGTTTATACTTGCATACTATTGTTTGTACAGATGAACGAGGTACCTTCAGGCGTTTGGAAATTGCTCTCAAGGATGAACCAGACTTGTGGAGGTCTACAATATTTTTTTTCTGAGGTCTTGGCTGATTTCTTTTGATTTTCCCATGATGTCAAGCAAAGAGGCACTGCGTTTGAAGGTAGGCCTTGAAATACATACACAGGTACACCTCCAATTGACTCAAATTATGTCAATTAGCCTATCAGATGCTTCTAAAGCCATGACATGATTTTCTGAAATTTTCCAAGTTGTTTCAAGGCACAGTCAACTTAGTGTATGTAGACTTCTGACCCACTGGAATTGTGATATGGTGAATTGTTGGAAAAATTGCTTGAGTCATGCACAAAGTAGATGTCCTAACTGACACGCAAAAACTATTGTTTGTTAACAAGATATTTGTGGAGTTGTTGAAAAAACAAGTTTTAATGACTCCAACCTAAGTGTATGTAAACTTCCGACTTCAACTGCATAGTGTATCATATGTCCATAATTCTCAATTCAGTTTACACATCAAAATAAAGCAAACAGTCTTGACAGTTTAGTTCTTGATTTATATTGCAGGTCTGTCTGTAGCCTATGACAATTATGGAGTGTACCAACTGTATGCTAGCCCAGTACAAACCTTTCTCCCACTATTCCCACCTCCCTGTTTCCTGACGACATCAGCTGGTAAACCAGCTATTCTACATCCTCTCTCCCGCCCCTGTTACAGGCTCATTAATATCTAGTTTATTGCTGCTGAAGCAGAGGGGGGGTAGAAGTAATTGCACTTTTTGTCAAAGAGAGGGAGGGGTGGGGGGATGCAGCTTAAGGGCAGCTATCCATCTAGTGTGGCTGAGGCTCTGACATGCCAACCCCTGTGAGGAGGAGGATAGGGTCACAGGTGTGGTTGATCCACCACTCCTTCCCAGGGGACAGATCTCTTGTGCCCATAAACCCCTCAGACACACCCCTTCTCAGTTGCCACTAGCCCATTCCCTAATTTGCACTGGTTAACATTCAGCCCATCAGACTTCTGTATATGTGTGTGCTTGTTAATGAGAGAGAGAGAGAGAGCAAATATTTACATAAACAAATTTTTGTCTGAATGATTGCTTTGAGAGAGTTTTGAAGAAGCTGACCTCATGATGGACAGATTGAAGTTGGGACTCGTCTCATGTGACCTGAGGAATCAGTCTGTGTGTGTGTGTGTGTGTGTGTGTGTGTGTGTGTGTGTGTGTGTGTGTGTGTGTGTGTGTGTGTGTGTGTGTGTGTGTGTGTGTGTGTGTGTGTGTGTGTGTGTGTGTGTTTGTTGGCCGTGCTGCCAGTGTGTTAAAGGCATGTTAAACCCATTTAACAATGACTCAGAAGCACCAACAGAGTTCATTAACAGTAGAGCGTCTGGAACTAGACTTCAACAGGAAGGCTGCTGTTGTTCTTTCATTGTACTGCTACTGTATTATACGGTAGAAAAGATGTACTATAACACACTTTTTTAAACAGCATGTGTTCATTGTGGATTCCAAAATGTGTTCTGCCAAAATGTCCTGTTTTGAAATTCTTCAATGTAAATTCTAATTTTGCTGTAAGATGTTTACTACAGAATTTGTGTTTCAGATCTATTGTTGTAGGAGAATTTATTGGAAGTGAAACTACCCTGTTCTAAACATAAGCGCATGGTTCTCTGTTTTTACAATGGCTGAGGGTGAACAAAGACTGTCTTAAAAACAATGTTTCAGATACACCACATGGATCAGTGAGCAGGACCCTGACAGATGGCATCTCATGTTGCCAAGACAACCAGAACCATTAGTGTCTCCCCAAATATGGTGTAGGGGGGTGATGGAAATCCAGTAAACCCTGTGCTGTGCACCACCCAAATTGGTCTCCAGGGTCAACAGAGCCCGTGCACAATCAGATGGGTTCACACATATTAAGTATAGACCAATGTTTCATCACTCTGTCAAATTAGAATGGGCAGATCTCGTTTTCAGGGGTAAATGCTGCGCTCAAGTAATACCATTTTTACCATAGAAGTTAAATGTGCAATGTTTTAATATGTTTTAATAATCCTGCATTTTTGTTTGAGCATGTAGTTCCAGATCACCCTGTGTATGATGACTGGACCCTTGAACTTGTTAGTAATGTTTCACACAATAAATACTGAACACAATCAGTGGAAAAGCGTTGCCATATTAAATGCCAGTCAGAAAGTATTTTCTGTCTGCCGTTGTAGAAAAAAAGAAGAAGTACTTTGTTATTTTTCACTCTGACTCTCAAAGGAACTTATTTATTTTTAATCAGCTTGCTGTCGTCTTCTTAATTAACCAGAGCTGGAAAATTCAATCAAACTCGAAGACAGCAAAGGAATGAGTGTGAGACGTTCATAAAAATGTCTAATGGATAATGTGTCAGTCCTGCCAGACAAATGAACCTGATATTACTGGAGCCTGGGCTGCCAGGGAGGCAGGTCAGTAGCTGCAGGGTACAGTTGTAAAGTAATTACACTGGCTGTCTGCTTTGTCACAGTATAATGCTGATCTTACATGGAAAATGAGACGGCGGTAGCCTTGGACTGGAAATGACAAATATTTCAATACGGATCAGAATTTGACAAACTTAACTATCCAATGGCATTATTTGGTGATTGAGTCACTAAGCTCTGCATAAATAAAGCAATATGTTCTTCTCTATAGCATCTGTAAGATATTTTAGATACAGTATTCAGTATGTTCATGATCCTGCAGTGTTTAAACCAGCCGCCAGGGGGAGATATAGTTACTTACTTAGTAGACAGCTCAGCATACTAGCCAAGAAAAAGGGAGGAGAAATGTCTAGAGGGACAGCATGATATGATATGCTGTGTAGGATACAAACAGTTCTGCTTGGATTATCCTTTCCTGACAAAAGGGGATGTATTGAAGTATATTGGTGAATCATTTTAAGCAAGTTCTTTCCAATACATTTATCCATTGTAGCGTTCAAGTTCCAGCCTCACCCTGCGTGTAATGACTTCATCATAATGGAACATTTTATTTGATTACATTATAATATAACTAACACATCTAATTCAAGTGAAAATTCAGCTTTTCCTTTTTCATTATATTCTTAATCAGAAATGAACCAATCTTTCAGCAATTAATACAAGGAAAAAAAGATTATTGAACCAACCTCTGCATGACTGTTGCTCCCCAGCACCAAGGTTACTCAACAAAAGCTTTACTCCTCCACACTGTGCATTCATTCATTCAGACAGACATTGGCTGCTCCATGAGCCTTTGTATGAGAGAGGCTGCCTGTTCTCTCTGTCACTGGGATGCCAACCACTCGGTTTTAACAAGATTATCCTTAGACCTGTGGAAGCAATGGAGTGCCACTGAAATGTAATTATCATGTGATGGAGTGCTTGTGATGGTTGTATTATCACTCCTCAGTCTCTTAACCCCTGTCACCAGGTGAAGTTGTATACACCTGGTCCCTGAGTTATGACTGAGGGTGGAAGCCTGTTTAAACATGTTGGAGGATACCTGGTCATGACGATCGGACACAACCACAGGCTCCAGGGAAGGTCCCAGCCAAGCCTCCTCAGGACTGGTGTCTGTGTACATGTGCATATGGTTTCAACGTGTCCTCTTATCTACATTTACGCCACTTGGCCTGAGCAGAGAAAGGAAAGCATGTTTTCAGCTGTGCCTGTGGTTTCTCTACTCTCTGTCGCTGTTGCAGTCTTCCTGCTCTCACTCTCATTCTCTCTCTCTCCTCGACTCCACAATCTCAGAGTATCTCATGACAACTGGATTTCTCCCTTCTGCCTGTTTCCTTTTCCACAATTGTCCCGGTCTCCATGACAACCTATCTCAGCTTTGAAAAGATGGACAAAAGGTGTATAGAAAAAGAGAACTTGACAAGGACACACAAATATTCTACATGCACACATACACACCTAGTCATGTGCTGGATGTGCACTGCCGCAGCTAATACAGACACACACAGGTACACTGAGTCACAAGTTCTGATGAGCATCCCAACACACAGGTACACTGAGTCAGGAGTTCTGATGAGCATTCCAACACACAGGGCGGCAGGTAGCAGCGGCAGGTAGCCTAGTGGTTAGAGTGTTGGACTTGAAACAGAAAGGTTGCAAGATCGAATCCCCGTGCTGACAAGGTAAAAATCGGCCGTTCTGCCCCTGAACAAGGCAGTTAACCCACTGTTCCTAGGCCGTCATTGAAAATAAGAATTTGTTCTTAACTGACTAGTTAAATAAAGGTAAAAAAAACAGAGACTGAGTTAAGAGTTCTGATGAGCATCCCAGGACACAGACCCTCTTTGAGTCAGGGTTTCTGAAGAGCATCCCAACACACAGGGACACAGACCCTCTCTGAGTCAGGGTTTCTGAAGAGCATCCCAACACACAGGGACACAGACCCTCTCTGAGTCAGGGTTTCTGATGAGCATCCCAACACACAGGGACACAGACCCTCTCTGAGTCAGGGTTTCTGAAGAGCATCCCAACACACAGGGACACAGACCCTCTCTGAGTCAGGGTTTCTGATGAGCATCCCAACACACAGGGACACAGACCCTCTCTGAGTCAGGGTTTCTGAAGAGCATCCCAACACACAGGGACACAGACCCTCTCTGAGTCTCACTGAGTCTGGGTTTGTGATGAACATCCCAACACACAGGGACACAGACCCTCTCTGAGTCTCACTGAGTCTGGGTTTGTGATGAGCATCCCAACACACAGTGAGACACAGACCCTCTCTGAGTCTCACTGAGTCAGGCTTTGAGTTTAAAACTAGACTCTCTCACAAGGTAGAGAAAGACCTGTATAGTTGTGGTGTGTTATAGACATATTCACTTGGTTTCATATCAAACTAACACTGACTGCTCTGCATCTTTCCAGTCCCCTTACTGTGTGCTTTGTTTTCTGTCCTTAGTCAATGGTGAGGGGAACACATATACTACATGTCTGCTGTGCCACAGCCTTCTGTACCACTACATTTCTCACTACTACTTTCCGTTATGTGTCAGATAATTTACTATGTTTCTCTCGCTCTGTCTCTCTCTCTCTCGCTCTCTCTCACACTCACTCGGTCACTCTCTCCCTCTCTTCCTCTTTCTTTCCCTCTCCTCCTGCCATCTCTCCGTCTGTTGTCTGTGGTCCCATGTGTTCCTGGCTTCCAGACGGACTATTTGTTGGCTAGACTTCAGGGGTCGTGTGACGTGGCATAGTGCCACAACCAGCCACATATGACACAACTCACTTTCATGTGGGAGCTGCATTGCTACTCAGAGAGCAGTCAGATGGACTAAACAGGCTTTTCATAACCACACCTCCTCCCTCCTCCTTACTTCCTGCTCTTTCTCCCTCTCCCACCCCTCCTTCTTCGCCCTCCTTGTTCCCCACTCCTGCCTCCTTCCTGTCTCTCCTATCTCTCCTCCCCACTCCTCCTTATATCTCCCCCTCCCATCATAATTTTCTCTCTGAACAGTAGGAACATGTCTGCCAATACCCGTTCAGGGGACATGATTTTATCTGAAACAGTAACAAGACACTTAAGCATTAGGTCTGTGAGAACAGTGTGCATGTTTATTTGAAGGAGGGGAGTGGCAGTAAGTAATCAATTTGCGAAGGCACTTTGAAGAGCTTGTGCACCAAGCTGTTAAAGCAACATCAACCGTCCCAGAGTGCTCATAATGTCACTGAAAGCTAAATGACAAAAGAGTGTCAAGCATTCTTCTCAGGCCTATATATGCGGAACAGTTTTCCTTTCATGGTCACATTCTGTCTGTGGGCAGTGGACACTTTTATTTTCAATAGAAGGCCTGTGCTTGACTGACTTGGCCTTCGAGACCAAAGAAAATACTTTTAAAAGACTGTGCGGTTTTTCACAGCTGACATACCAACCATGCAGTGCTGACTTTCAATTTGAGAGAGAGAAATGGAGAAAGAGACAGAAGGATGTCTCTGAGGGGAGGCGTGTGGATTGACAGCCTCAGCCAGTCTGAGCATTCATCCTGTGTGATGTGTGGTCAAGGCAGTGTGAAGAGAGCATCATTAAAATCAGTTTATGTATTTATTCAGGTGTCTAGGCACATTGGAAGAGCACAGTCTGGTGATGGAGTTTCTTTGATAAGTACACCAGCTCACTGTCCGTGCCAGGCTGTTTGCGGGCCAGCTGCAGAGGAAGGTTGGTAGTGAGTACTGAGGCTAAATGTGTATGTGTGTGTGTGTGTGTGTGTGTGTGTGTGTGTGTGTGTGTGTGTGTGTGTGTGTGTGTGTGTGTGTGTGTGTGTGTGTGTGTGTGTGTGTGTGTGTGTGTGTGTGTGTGTGTGTGTGTGTGTGTGTGTGTGTGTGTATGGGTGTGTGTGAGAAAGAGAGCTAGATAACGTCCGGTTGCAGTGTGACTAATTTCATATCATGTAAGACCTAGCAGTTCTGCAGTGTCTGAGTCACCATGCAGTGACAAACAGAGAGGGGGGCAGATGAACAGGGAATGGACATAATCAGAGAAATACAGTGACAGTGGTCATACGTTATCATATTATATCAATCTGACTCATTTTGACATTCATCTTGACCCTTTTCTGATTCTGTCCCCCACTCAATACATTATGCTCTGACACCTTCTTTATCTAGAAAACTCTGTGCTGATTTCTATAGTTCTGCCTTGGTGCCGAGACGCTATATTGTGGGGTTTTCTTGCACATGTCTTTGTCTATTAGAGAATCAGACTGCACTTATTTCTCTCTTCAGTAAATGTCAAGGCACTGTGTCTCATGTGCCTCCCCTTGTATGTGTTAATTTTCTATGGTTTGTTCCCTCTCACTCATCACAAGGTGTCTGCGCTCACACCTTCCACTCTTAAAGGGACAGTACGCCCCAGCAGTGAACACCATGCTTATTAAAGCAGGACAGAGAAATAGGAATGCGAGTGAGAGATGAAAGAGAGTTGAAAACCGAGGAAGGAGGAAGAGAGACAAACAAAATTGAATATAAATCCAGAAGAAATGAATGAACATAGATCAGGAAGCTCACTGAATCGCCCAGTGAAAATTGGAAAGCACCGAAATGCTCACATTAGAAATGCAAGAAAGATGGAATCATGAAGCTGAAAAGACAGAAGACAATTAAAATTATTTGGCAGCACATAGTGTATCTGCCAGGAGGAAAGAGCTAGCCATCCATCTGGTTATCCGAGTGGCTGTAACATTGATAGGGTTTAGATGATAGGCCAATTGGTGTGTGTGTGTAATCTTACAATGAGTGAAATGACAGGGTTGTTGAATCTCCCATTCACTGTGTTAAACTGTGAATTACAGGGTCAGTGATGTGACGAATGA
The DNA here is from genome assembly GCF_018296145.1 of Oncorhynchus tshawytscha. Classification (NCBI taxonomy): domain Eukaryota; kingdom Metazoa; phylum Chordata; class Actinopteri; order Salmoniformes; family Salmonidae; genus Oncorhynchus; species Oncorhynchus tshawytscha. The sequence goes on along the minus strand of NC_056440.1, from coordinate 68,082,922 downwards.
GCAGTGTTCAAAGCAGGACCACCTGCACTTACAGAGACATACACACATTGGAAATCATCACTCAGTCAAGTTTGTGGATACAATATCATACAATATAATATAACCATTCCGTCCCTAAGTACGACATTGTGCTCCATCTTAACACTGAACAAGATGGGAGACTGTGATACTGTCACTCCTGTGTTGACCTCTTCCTTCTCTGAAATCCCTCCATCTGATGTGTCACCTCACTGTGACTTATGAAATCCGATAGAGAGGTGTGGTGACAACATGAAATCAATAAATCTTAGAGGGAGAAAGTGGAGGAAGGGACTAGGGTAGGCGGAGGGGACCAGGGACAGGGAGGAGGGCAGTGTTTGTGAGTGTGGGTGGTTGTGTTGGTTGGTTGATAAGTGAAAACATTTGTTTGAAAGGAAGAAAAGATCATTCTATGTGGCCCTGTAAAACTGGTTGACTTAAAATGCTGGTGATGTGTAACACAAGTCACAGACAGTCTTGTTTTGTGTTTGTCATGGTAAAATATGGCAGTTTTGTAAAATGTCTATAACATTGTGATGCTTTCTTCATTTCATAACAAATATCATTAAAGTATCTGAGGTTATTGAAGACCTTTTGTGGATAGAGTGAGTTACAGTGGGGGCAGATGTTTGTGATTGAATCCAATATGCAAGCTTTCCCCATGTATTGTTATTAGAAAGCCTCCTAAAGCCTCCTTCAGCCACTCCTCTCACTTTTTAATGAGATTTGCAGTGTGCCTGCCTGTGTTACCCCACTGCGCTGCCATCGGTGACAGCCAAGAGGACAAAGGGAGGCCTAATGCTTGGGGTTCAGGAGAGCCCCCCCTACCCTTGTGACCCGCCACCCCTCCCTACCTCCCATCTGGTGAAGAGCTACTGAGAGGCTGAGAGGCATGCAGGGCTGAATGAGAAACTCTTGGCAGTGGACCCCCCCATACACACGTGCCTAAGCTCCATTAATTGAAACCCCCCTTCCTGTGTCTCAGTCTTTCTACTCCGTCTACTTCTCCTATCATTCTCCATCCCCTACACACATCTGTTTTTTCCCTTCCATTCCTCAGTTGGCATTTTTTGGCAGGTTTGTGACCGTGGAGCTGTCCAGTGCTGAAACAGATCATTATGCTATCTCCATCACTCAGAGACTTTGGTGCTTTTCTGACATGCATTGGTTGTACGTGCAGGTTTTTGGCTTCTATCCCATCTTCTGTAACATGCTACCACATGCTACCACATGGTCATTCCCTTGACATGAATAATGCAATAATGCAATTTCCCTTTTTATAGATTTTCAATGCTTTTCAGAAGTTATCGTAGAAAACCCTTTTCAGTTTCTAACCATGTGATGCATCCTCTCCTTTTTATTTAGTGGTACATTTTTATGTGATTCTATTTATAGGTCAGAATCATCTCTCACATGGAAAAACATCCCCAAACCCACATTCCCAAAACCGCTGTGTCTCATTCTGAAAAATGAATGCTTCTAATGCCGAACCAATGTCCTTGATTCCTCTTATGAGAATATAGTACGAAATATTCATATTCATTCTCACTTTTACCTTTCCTCTTGAAAAACGTTTCCCTTATATGTTCTCTTCTATCCTGTAAACATCTCCTTTGATGCTACTCTAGATGCTGGGCTGCACTACAAACACTGGCATATCCTTTGAAGATTGCATTCACTGACATTCTGAAAACAGTACGAGAGACAGTATTGTGTGCAACAATATTACTAATGGAAAACTACGTACAGAGGTCAGTTCTTTGAGCAGAGAGAGGAGAGCACCTGTCCATTTGTCTGTGTGCATGTGCGTGTGCATGTGCGTGTGCGTGTGTGTGTTTGTTTATACGCTTGTGTTTGTGCTTGTGTAGGCAGGTCTTGTAGAGTGTGATCTGAGAGGAAGCCAGATGAAGTGGAAAACTACGTACAGAGGTCAGTTCTTCGAGCAGAGAGAGGAGAGCACCTGTCCATTTGTCTGCGTGTGTGTGTGTGTGTGTGTTTGTTTATATTATTGTGTTTGTGCTTGTGTAGGCAGGTCTTGTAGAGTGTGATCTGAGAGGAAGCCAGGTGAAGAGGAGTGTGTGTGTTTTCAGCCCTCTAACCATTATCGTGCCACACCCCAGAGATTTTCCAGCGGCTTCATACCTGTGATGCACATTTCATATCTCACACAGACGAGGGGGGACAACACCTACCAGCTGGGGTGATGCAATTCAGCAACATGTGCCAATCCCCTCCACTCTCTATCACATTGCCAGAGCCAGAGGCGGGCTCTCACCCAGCCAATCCAGGCCTCTCCCCTGCCAAATACACATCCTGCCTTAGTATGATCATTCATGTAACAATGTGAAACATCCCGTGGCTTTTCATGACTGAAGATGGCTGGGGAGAGGAGATGCGATATGAGAGTGGAATCATATTTTTCATCCAGGGATGCCAGAGGTAACCGGGACATTGCACTAATAAGATTCTACATTCTATTGTTCCAGTCTGGAATCCAAACAACAGAGTTCATTCAATAAAAAAATCAGTCGCTAGCTTCGTTTGTTATTGCACAAATGTAATGAAACCTCCAAATTATAGATGAGATCTGTAGCAGTGGTTTATTGGAGAGGGGATTGGGCTGTGTGGGTTGCACTGTTCATTGCGCTTTACAAACGACAGTTCATTCATTCAGTGTTTATGCACAGAGATGCTGAAATGCACGATAGGTGTGCTTCACATTATCGTCTCTGGGGGTGTTGTGTCCTCGGACAATGATTTCAGTAGCTCCTCCGTGTATCATGGAGGCTGTATGTGGAGAACAGGGTGTTATTTATATAGCCCAGAGGGTCTCATGGGCCCCAGTGCATGCCCCAGTCATCAAGGAGTGATTTTGGCTTCCCTAAGCCTCCCCTCATGGTCCCCCGGGGCCCCTATAACACCTGTCCCCCAGCCACAGATGAGCAGTCATCTTTAAACCACTGAGCATATGGACATACACTCTCTTATGTAGCTACACCCTCTGATATGCACTAACACCACACATATATGTAAATTCACACACCACGTACACACACACACACACACACACTTACACTGACAACTGAGCATATGGACATACACTCTCTTATGTAGCTATACCCTCTGATATGCACTAACACCACACATACATGTAAATACACACACTACGTACACACACACACACACACTCACTCACACAGACACTTCCATTTTGCTCTCTTGCCTTAATAATCATATAGGACAGAGTAGGGACAGACAGTTTAGTTATAATAGATGGGTTGATGGTCACACAGAGGGTTATGGGTCAGTTCCCCTGTTTGCTATGAGATGAGAACCGTGACCATTCTGGCTGGTTGGCTGGGAGAAAACATAATTTAAGGGGCTGGCTGGTGACACGTGTATCGAGCCTGTCAAATTAACGAAAGCAATGGGCTGAGCCAGGACATGGCTCATGGTGTAATTACAGGGTGTCTGTGTCTACACGCTCCCTCCCCCTTGATTGTTTATCCTCTGCTGATCCAGAAGGTGCCATCAATCAGCAAAGGAACATCCTGCTGTTTAGCAGAGAAACCAGGAAATACGCCTCACAGAGGCACCAAAAAACAGACGTCACAAGTGTAGAAAAAACTCTCTAGTCCTGTCCCTGTGTACTGGTACCTTTCATCGGGTGCTAAATGCTATTGAGCAGCAGCTGAAGATATATTTGATTTAAAGGGGGCAGTTTGGTTTTCTCCAGGACACCAGTCAACACTTGACAACACTACGGATTGACAGTAGGCCAATTTTGTTAATGTATTTTTTTTTAAATGTTGTGACCTTTTTCTCCCCAATTTTGATCTTGTCTCATCGCTGCAACTCCCCAACCGGCTCTGGAGGTGAAGGTCGAGTCATGCGTCCTCCGAAACATGACCCGCCAAACCGCGCTTCTTAACACCTGCCCATTTAACCCGGAAGCCAGCCGCACCAATGTGTCGGAGGAAACACCATTCAACTGACGACTAAGGTCAGCCTGCAGGCGTCCGGCCCGCCACAAGGAGTCACAAGAGCGCGATGAGCCAAGTAAAGCCCCCCTGGCCAAACCCTCCCCTAACCCGGACAAAGTTGGGCCAATTGAGCACCGCCCTATGGGACTCCAGATCACGGCCGGTTGTGATACAGCCCGGGATTGAACCCGGGTTTGTGGTGACACCTCTGGCATTGTGATGCAGGGCCTTAGACCGCTGCTCCACTCAGGAGGCCCAGGCCTATTCTATTTGGAATTAGTTTATCTAATAAATGGAAACAAAGCCAGGACAATAGCGGAATGCTAACACATAGCTTTACCTTTGTAGGGTTTAGGGGAATGGACATGTAATGAATTAATCACAGTTAATGAAGTTGAATTGGGAGTTACTCATCTCTTCAGTTGTAAATTAGTTGGCAAGTAGAAGGTAGATAATTCAATTGGCATGACAGGGTGACAGGATTCTCTGTTAATGCACAGACACATGCTGAGACACAGGGAAGTCTAACAGAGACTGCAACCTTTCAGTTTCTGTCAAAATGTATTTGAATTGAAGGTCATCTTTTTACTGACTGTTGGTATCAATTGGCAGTGAATGCAAGAAGAGAAGCCCTTATCAATTCATCTGTGCCTTCTAAGCAACCACTCTTAGCAATCATGCTGGTCTTCACATCAACCATTTAACAATCACTCAATCTATCGATTTAACAATCTGTAAAAAACATATAAACTCTGTGTACCAGTTTAGTGCTGAATGTCGCGAATATGAGGAAATATTTCCTGGACCTGTTTCATAAAGAGTGTTGTGGGTCTCCCACCATGAGGGGGGCTTTAGTCCCAAGGGTCACTCTGAATCGAGCAGTTCTTCCAAATAGCCCTATAAGTGCTGCTCCTCCCTCCCATCTCCATTAAGAGGTTAGAACAGTCAATAGGTTCGGCTGAGCACGAGGGACTGGTCCATTGATTTCACTACAAGTCAAAGAAGGAGAATAGAGAAGGAGGAAGGGTCCTTTAGTGGAGAGGGGTCACCATATCCTGTAAGCTTAGTGCAAGACGGACTCTGGTCGTGCGCAGACATCATGCAAGGTATACCATAAAGCAAATTATCAAGGAGAAAGGGTGCTCTGGAGCAAGCATGTAACTCTGAGGGACCATTGTACCAATGTTAGTGGTCAGACACACTTTTTCCTTTGGAATCCTAAATACCGCAGTTGGACTTAAAGCCAGGCTTCTTCATCAGCCTATACAGACTTCACTGACTGAGCTGTACGTTTGTGGATGTGTTCACACAAATACAGACACAAGTTATGTTTTGTTCATCCATTTTTTTATAAAATGGATATATAGAGCATTTCATTTTGACATCAACAAATCTCTCCATTGACACAGCAAAATAAGCCATAGAATCACACTGTAACTTCACTCAGAGGCACAAAACAGGAAGAAGGTACCGTTACATCATGTTATACATCTGCCATTTCTGTAAATGTTAGATCACCCTTACAGACAATCTTCACGTCATTTAATATTGCTAACAATGAAAGGGGTTTAGGTGGTTAGAGACAGATGGTTAAGGGGGCAATAGGGGTCCAGCCACTGGCAGAACACACATCAATCAAACCAACAGGGTTTAGAGAGAGAGAAAAAACTGAACAATAGCACACCCTCCAAAACGACCACTGGAAACTGTACAGAACAACGGATGCGCAGACACCAACAGGAGTGGAACCATAGATATATGGAGAAGGACATCATCCATGTCACAGGAATGGCCCAGGGTATCATTCTCTTCTGGTGAGCAGTCCCCTCACAAACTCCCTGCTTTATCAGCATGTCAAAGAGCTGTGTGGAGGACTCGAACTACATAGGTTTTATTTTTACAAGTACTTGTGTTTGTTCTTTTCTATATTTGATATCACAAAAAACACAGCTTGAAACGTAAAAGAAACGCTCTAGTTACATATGCTAGTGTTTTACATTTTTCAATGGTTGACAACAACTGTTACCATGGATTTATTGCTTTGTACACTGAGTATGGTTAGCGCCACCTGGAGAGGCCTACAGAGGCCATGCAATGTCCAGCAATTCCCTTAGTATATAGTCCTCCTATTCAAACCCAGCTTGACACATTACCTTTGGTTAATTGTGCAAAGAAATTGACACATTAGTAACAGTTTGAGAGACAAAATACATTTTGTGAAAGAAATAAAAAGTTAAAACATTTAGTCTACGGCTTTGTTCCATGCATAAATACATTTCCATAAATACATTGTGAAGTGCTGACTTTTGGTCTCCACAGACAGACAGTGAAAAGCAGGTTTAGGTCCCTGACACGCTACTGAAACCAATGATGTATATAAACCCTGGATTGCTGATGCTATGTATTGGCCAATGAGAGGCTTGGTAGCCACCGGTCAGCCATATTGGCACTACCCAGTAGGAGCAGTCCTCCATTGGAATGAATGGAATTCTACAGTATTTGAATGAAATGTTTATAGGCCAAAATGTAATGTATTTAAGTATTTTTTGTTGTTGTATTGGGGACAGTAACGTTAGAACTTTCAAAACATTATACTTTTAAGGAAAATGTTTTAATATATATATATATATTTTTAAATGTTTAGCTCACATAATATAATTTAAAATTACTCATTAAATGTTCTGTAATAGAATAAATGTGGCAAAAACAAATGTAGACAATAATAAATTAATTTCTATAGCTTCCAAAATATTTATTTACAATTTTGGGAGTGCCAAGATGGAGGCACGGTGGCTTCTAAACAAGGCCCCTGTCAGTCATCGAGTGTATATATAAATCATTGACTGGAACCCAGTATCTCTACACTGGTCATTCCCACTCTATACACACTGGCTAAATCATGTCTTGCTGCTCTTTTGATTGTCTACCTACTCTTTAAGGAATGGTAAACGTTCAATGTGACATACATTACATAGGCAGTCACAGCTATACTGTCATGTTTTTTTATTCAGTAATGCTCTAATGTTTTTACAAGTAGACGTAATATGAATCTCAATCACCAACTTGGCTAATTGTCCTCCTGGACTGCAAGGTATAGTTTTCTTTAACAACATTGTCTATCTGGATCACTATCCCAGTCTAAAAATGTTTCCTTTTCATTAGCAAAACATATCTCCTGCTGACGGACTGTCTGTACAGTAGATATACTGATTGGCTACTTCTGGATCGGCTGGCTGGTCTTTCTCTGCATTGCACAGGCCCTTGATAGTGCCGGGCAGCATTTCTTTATATTGTCCATGTTATATTTCTTTAGTCACCTCAGACAAACATTTACCTTTAAACAACAACAAATCTCATTGAAATGACTTGAATTGACCAGACAATAAAACGGTCATAATGATCATAAGAATTACATAACCGAGTTATGAATGTTTGTAACCTCCAATCATAAACATTTATAGATGTAACATTGTTATAGGCATGAAATCGAGAGCTTGGGACTATAAGGTTCTATCTGTAAAAAGATGATTCTTAGATAATGTAGTGTCTACTTCCAACTTACACTCTCAAACACATAGATCCCCTGAACGAAGCTCTAACTCCAGATCCCAATCACCTGAATTCTGATCACCCGTATGTCGTTATCACACACTATTTAGTTCAGTTCTTTGCACCCCATCATTGTGAGGTATTGTTTGTTTTGTGACACACTTCTATTGGGAGCGCTGTTTTTCCCATAATGTAATTCTCCCATATATGATAGTTTTTGCCTGCCTCACTAACGATGCCTTTTGCCTATTCCCTGCCTGTACTTTTGCCTATCGGATTTCCTGTTATCAACCTTTGGCCTGATCTCCCAGACGACGTTACTAGCCTTTTCCCTGCCTGTACTGTTGCCTTGTTGGACCCCCTGTGTATAACCTTCTGCCTGTCCCTGGACCCAGCTACCTGCCTCTTCCTGTGGTCCTTTACAATAAACACCTGCTGCGCCCTGCGCTTGAAACCAGCTCTCTGTCGTGTTCATTACAGATAATTGGCTTGAAAGTTCCGAACCCTCATTGGTTTGAATGGTGTCCGCTATTTTTATCTTGCATTCTTTTGAACTTAACAACTTGAATTGGGGTATATAGGTAGAGAACATTGAACAGAACAAGGCTATGTCACTAACTCCATTTAGAAAGAAATGCAGATAGAACCGTATAGTCCCAAGCTCTCAAAATGGCACAGTAAACACGTGAGCAACGCTTCGTCATTATATCTTCTTTCATGCATCTTAAGACTTTTACATCAACTAGCGAAAGTGTTATGTTGTTCTTCAAAACATTATTGTATCTTTATGCCTCTGTGGTAAAGACAGTTATACAAACACATAATAAAAAAAGAAAATTATATTATGCATTGAAAGGACACTACTTTCAGTGCATTCAGAAGAGATACTGTACAACCTAAGACATACAGTCTCAATTCCTGGTTAAGTCCCCTTTTTACAGTGACATGTTTCTTTTACACTGCAATGGCTGGCTCATGAGGAGTTGTAATAAGAACCAGTTAGGCATGATGATCCAGGAAGCCAGTTAAATCTTGTCTGATCGCACATAACAGGCTTCTCCAGAATGAAGAAGCTCAGATTGATGAGGTGGAAATGGTTCACACTTACACACAATTGCACTCCAAATAAATATATCTATAATTTATATGCATATTACATTTACAAATAGATCTGTCAATTTTATGTGCTACATCTCTATATTTTTTTATTTTATTTGTACAATAAAATCATCTTTTGAACAAATTTTATCTTTAGAATTAATGATTAGAATTTGTGCAAACATACAACAATGGATTGTTATCTTTTTTGTTTGGTTTTTGACTTGTTTCGTCTAAACTGGTAAACAATACAAAATAAGTCTACCGTTTGATGGTCAGTGAGTCTCCTGTCTCTAGGAGTAGTCCTGGTCCTGCCTGTAGCCATACGGCCCTCCCTCTGCCTCTTCCTGGACAAACTCCTCCTTCTTATCCCAGCTGTCAGCCCAGCCCCCGTTCTGCGTAGTGGCACCGTACGTTTTGGCCGGACCGCCGCCCAGGGCACCGTAACTCTGGGTGATGTCGCCCGTCTCCTCTGCCAGCTCATCCTCATCGATGAAGCCACACTTCTCATCGCTGGTCAGCTCTGGGTCGGCCCACGGCTGCTTCTCTCCAGAGGCAAAGATGCCATAGAAGATGACTCCCCCGTAGTGAACCAGAGCAGCGATGAGGAACACCCACTGCCACTCTTCTCGAGTCTTCATGTGGACAGATGGAATATAAAGTGTCTTATACAAAGTCACCGAGAATTGTAGTTCTATCCGATAATGAATCTACGTTTAACCATAATGTTTTATGGACTTTCCAAGGGTAACAGAATGTCTTACCTTGTTTTTTGTCATGGCACCTACGATCAATGGGCATACCATGCCAGACAGGGTGCCCACACCATTGGATATGCCCATAAGGATACTGGCATAGCGTGGAGCAATGTCTAAGTGATTGACGTTGAATCCTAATGGAAAGAACGTTCAGAATGAAATACAAGGTTTTCAGTGTGAAGTTACTCTCTATAAGACAGATCTCTAAGGCAACAATTGATTAGCACTTGATTAAATAAAAACAAGTGGTTATAGTTCTTGTGGTTCAACTGATTTCACTATAACTTAGACCTCGTTTCAATCAGATCGTATCAGACCATGTTGGCCGACATCCGCATAGCGACTGTTGTTGGATGTGTAACTTGCGGTATGAACTGACAAATAGGTGAGTGACTGCTCTTGTGTCACAAACCACTCCCTTCCTTAGTATCCCCACTGCGTTAGAAGTTCAAAACGCCAATAGAACGTGTAGGCTAATGCATGTTTTAATGTTAATTTGGATGGGGGGATTCATAGCCTATCAGACAATAAAACATCACGCATTTGAGCGTTTGAACTTGTAACACGGCTGCATGAACTTCTAATTATAAAGTTGGATTATCGTCGGTTGGATTATCGTCGGTTGATTAAAGTCGGTTGGTTTCGTATTTTGCATCCAATGGCAGTGTCCGCGATAAGCTGACGCAAGGAGCCGCTTATGGATTTGACAGCTCTAACGCAGTTCCACCTCAGACACCGTCCAAACAACCGCTATGTGGGTGTTGGCTAGCGCAGATCTGATAGGATCTAGCCCTTACGGTCTCTAGAGGTTTTGCTCATTCTTGGTAGGTAATAAAAACCACCATTAGTAATGACCTTTTTTTCTTTAATGAAGACCACAAAACTACTGAAATACTAGTGAAATATCAAAACTACTGAAATACCCCAAACATAATATAAATGTAATGAAATGGCGATGAAAATCAAAGCCCCGTGCAGCCATCTTGTTGCAAAGGGAGTAGCTAGCCAGTGAATCTCCTCCCCCACACTGAGTGTCCTCTGTAGCTGCACACAGCCAGCCTGTATGGCAGCTCCTCTGGGACTTGTGCTGAATTATTAAATACTCCAGGAGAAAGCCCAAGAAAAATGAGTAGTAGTAAAACCAAGGTCTGCCTTGCAGCCACAAGCTTCAGCTGGAATAGATGTTTGAGAAATGTGAGAAATCGACCCTGTTCCCTTTGTAGCTGGATATTGCTGATTGCAGGTCCTTTTTAGACCACATCGGTGGCTGTTGAACGATAAATAGGCAAGTTGGAGTTTTCATCATGAATCTTGTTCTGGAGGCAGCTGGTGGTCACTAGCTGGCAAGGCCACAAAGTCATAAAATATTATTTAAAATCTAATCCTAACCACACTGCTAACCCTAATGCCTAACCTTAAATTAAGACCAAAAAGCTATGTTGTGTTTTCTTGAATTTTTACAATATAGCCAATTTCGATTTTTCATGTGCCCATCTAGAGGAAATCACTCAGTTCTGCCTCCATGGCAAGATTCATGCAATAAATAGTGTCCATTCTAGACAGAATCTACGGTGTAGTTGTTAGATTTGTTCTCTGTCTATGTAACAGTATTGCTTCCGTCCCTCTCCTCGCCCCAACCTGGGCTCGAGCCAGAGACCCTCTGCACACATCAACCACAGTCACTCACGAAGCATCGTTACCCATCGTGCCACAAAAGCCACGGCACGTGCAGAGCAAGGGGAACCACTACTTCAAGGTCTCAGCGCGAGTGACGTCACCGATCGAAACGCTATTAATGCACTCCACCGCTATCTAGCTAGCCATTTCACATCGGTCACATCTACAAAGAGTAAGGGAGGAGTATCCTACAGGCAGCTGTGATCTATACTGGCAGACTCTCTGATGCCATGTGTTTAACAGGTACTGACCTGATATGGCAAATCCACTGAAGCCCACAGCAAGGACCAGGAAGGAAATAGCCACCCCTTTGGTGTGGGAAAATCCCACTACCAGCAGCAGCGTAGCCTCCATGCCAAACCCTGCAGAGACAGACAGTCACACACATGCTACAGTAACCCAGGGGCTATGGGCCATCACAGTTGCAATTTAATTACAGTCCCAAAAAGTCATTGTACCACGATCATACAGATAGTGTAAAAGCATTACTATTCTATCAAACACATCTGATATAATTGTACATATTGTGCTGAAGGGGCTCTCTCACCTCCACAGTTCATGATCTTCCTGACTGTAGTGGTAGACAGGATGTTCCTGCTGCGTAGGTAGTCAGCCAACTGCCCTCCAATGGGCACAATGATTGTCATCACCAAGTGGGGCAGGGCAGACACCATGCCAACCTGAGGACAGGAACAGTTGCAATCAACATCCACATAGAGGTATTAAAAGGTATTAAAGTCAGTTAGAGCCAAGCACAACATTTTCACACATCCCTCACCTAGGCCTCGAGTACCATACCCCAGCAACACTGTTTGGCTAGGCTGGTGCCCTATCCTGGCAATGCTCCACTGGTCTCACCTTGCTTATCTCAAACCCAAACACCTCCTCAAAGTAGGCCGGCTGACTGATAAGCAGTAGGTAGAAGGTCCAGCTTCTGCAGAAGTTGGCCACGATGATTGCATAGACAGGCATGGAGGTGAAGAACTTTTTCCAGGGGGTCTTAAATTTCTACGATGGAGCAAAAGGGCAGAAAATACATGAGTTACCGGTGAAAGGCTAGCAGTGGTGAGAAAGAGAGAAACACATACATGCAGCCTATAGAGAGTGCCAGTCCGCACATTCTGATAGATTTATTGTATATTTTAAACCATTTAAAAGTAGGCTAAATGCTACAGCCATCACACTTCTATGCAAAATACGAATTGTTGTTCAATATTTAGTTTATCATTATATCATTGGGTTTCTATGTCCTGCCTTCCTATAGGCTCTGAGTTGAAATAGGCTATGATGTTAAACTCCTATCACACAGCAATACTGTAGCTACCCATACTGTCAAATATTTTACATAAGCTACCGGTCTATTTACTGTGTTGGCAGAATCTTTTAATCTTTAGCAATAATTTATGCTGTAGCTGACAAAAGAACTGTCCGTTTCTGAAAGAGAAAACAATGGAAATGTTGTTGACCTGTCAGCAGAAAGTTTGAATTCAACAATGTTTTGCATCGACTTTTCCCCCATCCTGTTTACGATGGTCTGCCCGCAAATTCTGAAACATTGTCTCGGCGGAAAAAAAAACATCCATTGCAGTACATCAACCTGGCCTTAGAGCCATATGGAATATACTTCACGTATTTCTGAGCACCTCCAAGACGTACTGTATTGTACCTACTAATGGTCTAGTTACTTTGGACATAGGGAGGTTGGTCGGGGAGGATTGGTGGGCCAAAACAGTTCCGGAACAGTTTGTGCATATATTTTGTGACTTTTTTCTTCATTGTGGACTGGCAAGGTTTTTTTTCGGCTGTTCAGGCACACAAAACATTTTCTCAAGGCAAGCCAAAGTTGGAAGCCGAAGTGCCTGTTATCATTCATCGAGAGACAACTCGTTCTCATGCGAAAAAAATACTGCACCAAACATCCTAGTCAGATGCAAAACTGCACGACTATGAAAATAAATGACAACTCAAGAAATTATCTTAGATTAATTCTGACTATTTTGAGGAAGCGTATACTGGCTATGGCATCGCCAAATGGACAAACAGTACAGACTGATGCTTTTTCTCGTTTTTCAAACAAGGGACTTTTAAAGTAGTATGTGAGCACACGCGTTCAGTTCACTTGGCCAAATTTGCTAGGCACCAGCCAAATTGAAGCATGCTGACGTCTTAATCCACGACAGACTAGCAATCCAAAAATTGCATGTTCAAATCGCGTCAGAGACAACTCTTGTATTTTAGCTAACCCTTCTCTTAACTCTTATTCTAAACTTAACCAAATGCATCTAACCAGCTACATAAATTCACGTAAACTTTGTCGTTTTAGTTCTCCTCACATTCGGTCGTTAGTTACCCTTACCGCCAACATAAATTCTCTCCAAAATTCTCCTTTGTTATTATGGTGCAACAAGCAACCTGATCTCAGATCAAGACGTACAATACTATACGTCATTCAAGAAGTATGATAAATTAAGTCCAATTCGTATGCTATTGTATGACTGGGTAAGACGTATGATACTATACATCCTCTAATTCATAGAATATTGTATGAGCGCTTTTCCATTCATAATGTACCTAACCCCCTGAGACCCAGCAATTCATCAGTTCTTGGTCCGTATCTCTAAGGCCATACAAGCCACTGTATGTACCTGTTGTCCCTTTGAGAGGACATTATGGGCTTTTCAATGATATCACATGTGGGGGTGTGACCTTGACAACTTTATCTTCCTGGTTCTTTAAAAAAATGGATGCCGTTCAAAATGTACACACTTTATGGTAATTTGAAAAGAAGTATGAGTAATTATAAATGATACTTTTTGTGAGTTTGATATTCAAATTGTTTCTAGTAAGTGGATTTCTCAGGAATAGTTAAGTGAGTTGTCAGGACTTGTAATATTTTGTTCACATTAAATAAGAGCTAGACAAGAACTTATAAAAAAAATGTGCTCTATAGTGGACCCACATGCTGCAACTATGTTTTTCATCTACTTTACCCATTGACTGTAATGTCAATTTTGTAATATTTACATCCTAATGACCGGTACAGAGGACAATTTTGCACATACCATAAAATATTAATAACCATATTTTTAGACCCCAAACAAATTCTTCCGGGTCACAGGTGGCTAACGTAACGTAACATACCATACTAAATAAGAGTGTCAGCGTGTCAGAGATTGCCCTGAGACTATGTTGTGTATTACAGTCGCCATCATAGGCCTACTTCAATGTAAAAGATCAACTGTTTACCTGTTAAATTCTACTATATACTATAAACCGTGCTGCTTATCGGATTGCATAACTTGAAATATACAGTTGAAGTCGGATGTTGACATACACTTAGGTTGGAGTCATTAAAACTTTTTTTTTCAACCACTCCACAAATTTCTTGTTAACAAACTATAGTTTTGGCAAGTTGGTTAGGACAACTACTTTGTGCATGACACAAGTCATTTTCCAACAATTGTTTACAGACATATTATTTCACTTATAATTCCCTGTATCACAATTCCAGTGGGTCAGAAGTTTACATACACTATGTTGACTGTGCCTTTAAACAGCTTGGAAAATTCCAGAAAATTATGTCATGGCTTTAGATGCTTCTGATAGGCTAATTGACATAATTTGAGTCAATTGGAGGTGTACCTGTGTATGTATTTCAAAGCCTACCTTCAAATTCAGTGCCTCTTTGCTTGACATCATGGGAAAATCAAAAGAAATCAGCCAAGACCACAGAATCAAAATTGTAGATCTCCACAAGTCTGGTTCATCCATAGGAGCAATTTCCAAATGCCTGAAGGTACCGCGTTCATCTGTACAAACCATAGTACGCAGGTATAAACACCATGGGACCACGCAGCCGTCATACCGCTCAGGGAGGAGACGCGTTCTGTCTCCTAGAGATGAATGTACTTTGGTGCGAAAAGTGCAAATCAATCCCAGAACAACAGCAAAGGACCTTGTGAAGATGCTGGAGGAAACAGCTACAAAAGTATCTATATCCACAGTAAAACGAGTCCTATATCGACATAACCTGAAAGGCCGCTCAGGAAGGAAGAAGCCACTGCTCCAAAACCGCCATGAAAAGCCAGACTACGGTTTGCAACTACACATGGGGACAAAGATCGTACTTTTTGGCCCGATGAAACAAAAATAGAACTGTTTGGCCATCGTTATATTTGGAGGAAAAAGGAGGATGCTTGCAAGGCAAAGAACACCATCCCAACCGTGAAGCACGGGGGTGGCAGCATCATGTTGTGGGGGTGCTTTGCTGCAGGAGGGACTGGTGCACTTCACAAAATAGATGGCATCATTATGAAGGAAAATTATGTGGATATATTGAAGCAATAGCTCAAGTCATCAGTCAGGAAGTTAAAAGCTTGGATGCAAATGGGTCTTCCAAATGGACAATGACCCCAAGCATACTTCCAAAGTTGTGGCAAGATGGCTTAAGGACAACAAAGTCAAGGTATTGGAGTGGCCATCACAAAGTCCTGACCTCATTCCCATAGAAAATTTGTGGGCAGAACTAAAAAAAAGTGTGTGCGAGCAAGGAGGCCTACAAACCGGACTCAGAAACACCAGCTCTGTCAGGAGGAATTGGCCAAAATTCACCCAACTTATTGTGGGAAGCTTGTGGAATGCTACTTGAAATGTTGGACCCAATTTAAAGGCAATGCTACCAAATACTGATTTTGTGAATGTAAATGTATTTGGCTAAGGTGTATGTAAACGTCCGACTTCAACTGTATATAGCCTATCTATTTACTAGGCTACAAGGTCCACTTAAATGAGAGCTGTGCATTGTAATTTGTTGTATGGCTACTTCAAGAATATGAACCTGTCATGGAAAGAAAAGATGAGGAATTTATTCTGCAATGGTTATGAAAATAAAATAAATAGGAAAAGATTCCTATGTCTATATGTTACAATAAAATTAAACACATAGATTTTTAGAGTTGTAAGATGTGCATCCGCATGGTCTAAAGTTTCCGGATAGGTTAGCACATTGTCTCAAGTTATATTTGTATAAATGTCAACTTTTTTGGCGCATGCACAATTTGTGGTATATTCTGGACATACTCACAGTTTATGCATGAGGCCTCAGGGGAGCAGAGATCAAAACAAGCCTGAGTAGGAAGTGGGGCATAGCATCATCTCCCAATTTAATATCATAGGAATCGATTTGAGGAGAAGTGGACTTTGAAGACTTTGAGAACTCTGGCCTAATATCACTAAGAAAACGTAATGGCCTACTAAAAAACTTTGTCAAACTTTCACACAGATTTGGATTATTTCACTGAAACAGAGAAGCAGGGCATGAGGTTAGTTGAGTGAAAGTTGTTTGAAACCCTTCAAACAACTTTTATTCAACCAACCTCAAGCCCTGTCCCTCACCTCAGCAGGGCCCATGAGCTTGGCACTCTCCCCGATGCTCTCCTCTATGTAGACTCGTTCCTCCTGGGTGATGGTAGGGTGCACAGCAGGACTTTCATACGACACAAGGATCCAGAACATATACCAGAAGATCCCAAAGCACCCTGCACAATGATATTGGGATTGTTACACAGGATAAATAAAATATGGGTGGTGGATTATGTATATCTTCTAGTCATTATGGAACCATGCAGCAAAGCTACAGAAACCCTATTGTAAATGTGTTTTAATTGTGTCATTGTTGTATGTGAACATGTGAAAAGCTTAGATCGGCCTGTACAATAACATTACATTCTTAAAAGGCAGATCTTTTAGAAATCCCCCATAGACTAAACCCTCAGACAAAAAGACCAAATTCATCTAGTCCAGGGAGAGATGGAAAATTATTGGAGAACAGACACACCAAAACATTAGGAAGAAATCAATGGTCTGGAGGTCTGAAAGCATCAGCAACAAGCTTTAAAATCAAATCAAAATCAAATCAAATCACATTTATTTATATAGCCCTTCGTACATCAGCTGATATCTCAAAGTGCTGTACAGAAACCCAGCCTAAAACCCCAAACAGCAAGCAATGCAGGTGTAGAAGAGGATGTACTATACTCAACATATTTTCAATATTTTCAAATAGGTTGTTGGTTAGAATGTGATGATGATTAAAAAAATGTTAAAAACTAATTTGGAAGCTATATAAAAAGATAGAAAGAAAGTGGAAAACTCTGTATATGCTCCCAACAATTGAGTGGGTAAACCTAACCAACATTTCGGCACGCAGTGACTTTTCAGGGTGGGTGTGCATCAGCTTATGCTTTTTACATTTGGAAGCTATAACATTGCCATGGAACTCCATCTTACCATAGAGATAGAACACAGAGGACCAGCCTGAGTACTGCACCAGGATCCCTGCTAGAGGCATGGCTATGACAGCACCAGCATATGAACCTGTAAGAGGAAATGGTAGAGAGGGGGAAGAGAAGAAAAAGGAAATCTAAATAGACAAAGGAAGTACAACTACTGTACCTCTTGCTTCACTACCATAGTGTGACAGATAAGATACTATTGAAAAGAGTATTTACCACAGAAGGAGGTTGTGGCCAGGCGACTCCTCTCCAGAGGGGGAGCCCACTTACTCCAGATCCCATGGCAGGCTGGGTAGGTTACTCCCTGGGTAGGTCACACACACACCACAGAACCATGAGCAACTAATAGTAGGTAACTGGTTTAAAGTAAATCATACTGCTGCTATTATTCTTAAGTTATAATGAACAAGATGGCCAGAAAATTCTGATCATCCTGCTCCTTATGGCAATAGCAATGGATTCTAGCAACACTGCTTAACATTTAGTATTTAGCATTTTATTAGGATCCCCATTAGCTACTGCTAAAGCAGCAGCTACTCTTCCTGGAGTCCACACAAAACATAAAAGATGACTTAATACATGTACACAAGTACATCACAAGACCGAACTACATACATTGTAAATAAGTCTACACCTTTTCATACATTTATACCTTCATAATCATGTGATTCATAGACTACTGAATGCAGGTGAAACACACAACAATGGAAATACAATAACAAGGAGATGCGTTGCAAATAGGCTGACACTTTTCACTAAGTTCCCATGATGTGAATATAGCAACCTTGTTCCTCTAAATTCCCCTGACGTGAATAAAGCTACCTTGTTTCTATAGTTACCACCCTTAATAATTGATATCCTGGGGTAAAGCTAAGTATAGACTTTTTATAGTTACCACACACAATGGGTTAAAAAATCTAATACATTGTTTTAAATATACAGTACCAGTCAAACGTTTGTACACACCTACTCATTCAAAGGTTTTTCTTAATTTTTCCTATTTTCTACATTGTAGAATAGTAGTGAAGACATCAAAACTATGTAATGACACATATGCGACCATGTAGTAACAAAAAAGTGTTAAACAAATCAAAATATATTTGATATTTGAGATTCTTCAATGTAGCCACCCTTTGCTTTGATGACAGCTTGGCACATTCTTGGCATTCTCTCAACCAGTTCCCACATATGCTGAGCACTTTTTTGGCTGATTTTCCTTCACTCTGTGGTAGCCATGCTGGTGAAGTGTGCCTTGAATTCTAAATAAATCACAGTGTCACCAGCAAAGCACCCCCACAACATCACACCTCCTCCTCGATGCTTTTCATGGTGGGAACTAAACATGCAGAGATCATCCGTTCACCTACTCTGCGTCTCACAAAGCACAGAAGTTGGAACCAAAAATCATACATTTGGACTCGTCAGACCAAAGAACAGATTTCCACCGGTCTAATGTCCATTGCTCGTGTTTCTTGGCCCAAGCAAGTCTGTTACTTGAACTCTGTGAAGCATTTATTTGGGCTGCAATTTCTGAGGCTGGTAACTCTAATGAACGTATCATCTGCAGCAAAGGTAACTCTGAGTCTTCCTTAGTGATGATAGACTGTCGTTTCTCTTTGCTTATTTGAGCTGTTCTTGCCATAATATGGACTTGGTATTTTACCAAATAGGGCTATCTTCTGTATAACACCCCTACCTTGTCACAACCCAACTGATTGGCTTAAACACATTAAGAAGGAAAGAAATTCCACAAATTCACTTTTAACAAGGCACACCTGTTAATTGAAATGCATTCCAGATGACTACCTCATGAAGCTGGTTGAGAGAATGCCAAGAGGGTGCAAAGCTCTCATCAAGGAAAAGGGTGGCTACTTTGAATAATCTAAAATCTAAAATATATTTTGATTTGTTGAACACTTTTTTTGGTTACTACATGATTCCATATGTGTTATTTCATAGTTTTTATGTTTTCACTATTATTCTATAATGTAGAAAATTGTACAAATAAAGAAAAACCCTTGAATGAGCAGGTGTGTCTTTTGACTAGTACTGTATGGTTTATTTGTCACATATACCTGATAGTTACAGTTTTACAGGGTCATCCAGTAGTACGACGCCCTTGGAGCAAATTAGGGTTAAGTGCCTGACTCAAAGGCACATTGACACCTTGTCGGCTCGGGTATTTGAACCAGCGACCAATCGGTTACTGGCCCAACGCTCTAACCGATAGGCTACCTTTCCTGGGGTAACATGTAATATCTTATACTTGTAAGCCTTTTGTTAGTTACCACCAGCTATGGGTTTCATTAGGTAAAATTAAACATTTATGAACATGAAATAACCACCCACTGGGCACAGACGTCAATTCAACGTTGATTCAACCAATGTGTGCCCAGTGGGCAGGCCTTGAATCTTGAGCCTTGTTACAGTCTATCGCCCTTAACGAGTTAGCTGAGATATAGTGTAACGTGTTACAGTACCACCTGTTATTGGATTCATTAGGTAAAATACAACGTTCATTTGTTATCTTAACCTTGTCTTCTAATCTTTCTTCACATGTCCTTTAAATACCTCCCCCATTTTGGCCAAACTGATTAATACATGTAAAAAGAAAAAATTCAAAACACAAAGTTGCACACAACCATTTTAAAGACTAAATGTAGGGAACTGTGTTATTCAAATAGATGGTTTCAAAACAGATTGTCACAGAATAATGGGAGAAATTGTAAACATAAGACATACTGATAATAGATTTGCCTGCACTGAGCTGACAATCACAAGAGATGATACTACCAGATATGAGCTGCCATGGTTGTAAATCAAATATGATCACAAACAAAAACCAACATACTCTCTTCATTGCCTTTTTGATTAACATTAATAAGAGACGCAGTGCTCTGAGCTAACTGATGAGCCTCTCATTACACTGACAATGCTGCTGCCATTAAATGTTCATTAGCTGCTAATTGGAACAGAGTGTGCTATTTGACAATGCAATCTGCATGGACATGCTAGGAGGAGATTTATCCTAGCTATCCACTGGACTGATCTGAGATCACTATATATGAATCACTTTTAGGTCCTCCTGTAAGCTCATGGAATGTGTACCCCTCACAACTGAATTAATATTGCTCTATTTACTGAATATACCCAAAACACCGAAGCCTTTCCTTACAGAGACAAAAACAAGACATAACCAGATTAGCCTTTGTCATCTGATGGCTCATTCAAATCAAGGACCCACTGGGCACAGACGTCAATTCAACGTCTATTCCACATGGAAACAACATTGATTCAACCAGTGTGTGCCCAGATGGGAGCTACTGGCCCAGTCTCACCTCAGCCATCAATGCCAAACACGTAAATGTGCTGTTGTTATTGAATTACACCATTCATTATCACAAGACATTCATTTGAACCCTATTTCTATCACTCACAGCCAACACAGCCTATAGACAATTATTTTAAGATAATTATTGCATTGAAAGTAGTTAATGAGTCAGGCTTGTGAGAATAAATACATATTTCCATTCTCTGCAAGATAATGGACAATAAAGTATTATTCTAAAATTCCATCTATGGTGTTCAAAATGATTCTCAATGGTTGGCTCTGGTGCCAGGATGGTGTATCGGTGTAAAGTACTTAAGTAAAAATACGTTAAAGCACTACATACGTTTTTGGGGGGGAATCTTACTTTACTATTTATATTTTTGATCACTTTTACTTTTAATTCCCTACATTCATAAAGAAAATTATGTACTTTTTACGCCAAACATTTTGCCTGACACCCAAAAGTACTCGTTGCAGTTCGAATGCTTAGCAGTAGAGGAAAAAGGTCAAATTCACACACTTATCAAGAGAACGTCCCTGGTCATCCCTACTGTCTCACATCTGGTGGACTCACTAAACATACTTTTACTCAAGTAGCATTTTCCTGGGTGACATTCACTTTTACTTGAGTCGTTTAATAGGTATCTTTACTTTTACTCAAGTATGACATTCGAGTACTTTTTCCACATCTGATTCGTTTAGCTGGATGTGTTTTATTATGACACGTTGAATGTAGCCTGCCCTTCAGTATCAACATGGCATCATGTTTTACTGTACAAGGCAGCCGCTGCCAACATCTCATGTTTCAATATGCCTACTGGACAGTGGATTCATGAACTGCTGATATATCAGCACATTGTCTTTGGGAATATGATTCTGGCTAGACTAGCATTTTCCTAACTGTGGTGTTACTACCAGAGAGCAGAGCAGATATGTTTCAGCAGGTTTATTGGTTCATTCGGATCCCTATTAGCTTTTGCCGAAGCAGCAGCTATTCTTCCTGGGGCCCACATAAAAACATAAAACATGTCAAGTAACAACCCACTGGGCACACACTGGTTGAATCAACTTTGTTTCCACTTAATTTCAATGAAATGACATTGAACCAACAAGGAATCATTGTTAAATTGCCCTCTGTGCCCAGTGGGAAAACACACTGATAGAAAAGAACAGTCACACAAATGTTAAATAAAAACATATATAAACAATACAACTAAAGAATAATGTGTGTGTAGATTGTGTGTGTTAAGAGTGTGATAGTGTGTGTGTGTGTGTGTGTGTGTGTGTGTGTGTGTGTGTGTGTGTGTGTGTGTGTGTGTTGTGTGTGTGTGTGTGTGTGTGTGTGTGTGTGTGTGTGTGTGTGTGTGTGTGTGTGTGTGTGTGTGTGTGTGTGTGTGTGTCATTTCACCATCCCTATTGTGCCATGAGAAGTTGTTTTATAATTTTTTTAAAGGTAATTTTGCTGTTTGCTTGAGTAATTGGAGATGGAAGGGAGTTCCGTACAATCACAGCTCTGTATAATACTGTGCTTTGCCGTCAATTCGTTTGGACTTGGGGACTGTGAAGAGACCCCTGGTGGCATGTCCTGTGGGGGATGTATGGGTGTCTGAGCTGTATGATATTTGATTATGCAGACAATCTGGAATTTTCATCTGTTAATCATCAGTTAATCTCTGATCAACCGTCAACCAGGAAAGACTGACGTGCAGTTAAGGGCAAGGTGTGCTGCTCTGTTTTGAGCCAGCTGCAGCTTTACTAGGTCTTTCTTTGCTGCATTTGACCATATTACCCGACAGCAATCAAGATGGGACAAGACCAGAGCCTGTACAACTACAGTTAATTTTTGTGTGAAAAACGCAGAACATATTTTTTAGAACAGACAGAGGGGACTCTCCCACAACAAATACCCAGCTGCAGATCAATACAACAGTCTCACATTTCCCCAGGGTGCATTCTGGCTGTTGTACTGCCTCTATTCCATTGCCTCTGACATACTGTAGCCTAAACATAATTGAACTGCCACAAAGGAAAAATGGCTATTTTCGAAAACTGCGCTATTGACAGGATAGGCGTACTCAATCTTAATTACAATTTGCAAATAATATAAAAGCTCTCCAGAAATGTGACTTTTGAATTAAAGAACTCCTTACCTCCACCAGCCCTTGCAATATCCTCACAAAGATGACCAGTCCATAATGCGTCCGTGCCGCCGAGGGGATTAACATATTGAGCGTTGAGGTAAGGAAAATGGCAAGACCGAAAACCCTAAAAGAAACAGAAATATACACATTTTCATATATCGTATGTCGTAGGCCTTATACATCATTTTGATAAACAACGTGTCCAGTAGGCCTAGTGATTTATTTAAGCTGTATTTATGTCTTGGCCAATTTATTCTTCAAAGCAGGAAACAGTTTAGTTTAGGTTTAGGCCTCTTATTGACTTCATGTTTAATTAATTTATTAATCTCCGATTTTTTTTTAAAGCCATCCAGACTAAATTTAGCAGGGACCCATCGAACAAATCACATTCCACACTCATTTACTGGCTTACTATCGAAATGGAGTTAGTCCTATTCAATGTCATTTTTCTATCCCATTTTCTAATGGTTATAAGGCCTATATTCGGCCTGCTGTTCTTCTTCTAATCAAATGGCCAAACTTACGTCCAAATATATATATATATAATTTTCATGCATCATTAAAATATTTAAGACTTTGATTTTTTTCATGTCAAGCATTGGCTAGTGCACCGTTAACTTCTTGATTTACGTTAGATAGCAATAATTAATTTGGAGAAATAAATGAAAGCGTGATGACAGGGAGTGTCGACAGCAGAGGACATTGGTTTGAGCGCAGCTGAGCCAGTGGAGGCAATCCCAAATGAATAACCGGAACCATGGTATTTTTTTTTGTTTTTTTGTCACGTCTTGTAAACACCCGGAGACCACGCCCCTCCCACCCAAACTCTAATCGGATTGAGGCAACTCTCTGGCATCGATTACATCTCAATGTCAATCAAGAAAACATATAGACAATAAACATGTTATACATTAAACTACATTATACAAATGTAATACATCGTATATATTTAAATAGCCCGCTCAACAAATAATATTGTATTTACTCAACAAAACATATTATGATGCCAAATTGATTGTCTTTCTTCATATATATTCAGGGTATAAATTGCGATCACCAATTATGGACAGTGGCCCAAAGACCCACTAAAATATATAGTAATTTCCTATTATAATATCCTATATTTAAATGCTGCTCATGCCTCATGTAAGCTAGGCCTAAACCTTATTTATAAGCCATGTTTAGTGTGCACCGTGTATATGAGCGTGAGTAAGCCTTCGGCGACGAGGACCGGGCTGGTCGCCATGCCCCCAGAATGCAGCAAGTTAGACACGGCTCCCCCCGGGGACCTCATTAACAGGTGGCAGAAAGCCCTGTGGACCGGAGCGACACCGTCAAATCTCAATAGCCCTGCCAGCGTCAGCGGCTGAATCGCTCCCTCCCAAATTAATTACCCATTAATGGCCTTCTCCATTGCAGTCACAATGGTTACTATGCCTACTGTCTTGTTAAACCTTGGGTCGCAATACTGGCCTGCAAATCCTCCCTCTCATTTACAATAAAGGTCTAATTGTCATAAAGATTTGAAACGTCCAATGAAACCCTTGTGGGATGCCTTTGTGTCTGCAACATTTCCAGACCATTAAAATGTTGATTTTGTTTAAAAATTCGTTCCTCACATAATTTATTCTGACGGGAAAAGGAGTGATAATGACAAGTTGAAAACCGATAATATATCCAGGCTTCAGTAATCTACATATACGTCATCATCCCAGTTGCTCGGATCTTACATATTGGGTACATCTCTTGAGGACTAAAATAAATCGGACCTATTTTCATTTTTTTTCTTGAGGGTCGTTCATTTCATAGTGATACATTTTAGTAACCAATTGAATAATTACGAATAGATCGCATTTGAGACTGTGAGAAGGAATACGAATTTATGTTTAAAAAAATATATAAAAAAAGAATGAATGTAGGCCTACCTGTTAGCTGCCAGTCTCGAGCATATGTACCCTCCCGGGATCTGCGTCACTATATAGCCCCAGAAAAACGAACCATGGATCATACCGACTGTCTCTGGGTCCCAGTTGAACTTTGCTTTCTTTCCAGTGAAATAAAAACAAAGACAATAAAATAAACAACACACAATCGATGGAACATCGTAATAAATCCTCTTCACATATATAATTCCATTGTAATTCAATACAATAATTCACAAAACGTATAAAGACGTATAACCTTAATAACCAAAGCCTAAGGTCACATATCATAACAGGAAATAGGGATATAGTGAGAAGCAGAAATGTGAGCTATAATCATTACCATCATATACGGTACACGGTGTGTAGGATACACATGCTAAATGCTGTGTTATTATGGAATACAATAGTTTATGGTGGTGGCATACCTATAATGGCTGCACTGAAAAAGCATGGAACAAAATGAATCTAGCTATGAAACCAATACATGAAGGGAAATGTTCTGTATCTGCCTTTGCTTATTTTTTATTTTCAATATAAGGTCAGGTCAAGTGTGAGAAGATTAGGAGGCCTCCAACATCTGGACTATTTTTAGGGACGACAAATTAGGGAGCAGGAGGGCAGTGACACGATGTTGACGTCAGTAAAGTGTGCACCACACACACCTCTGTGATGATGATTTTCCCATCTTTGTGAATCGTGCTGTTGTTGACCATTCCCACGATGGCCACGCCCAGATTGCATCGGATGCCGAAGGAGATACAGAAGCCTAGACCGCTCATGATGGCGATGATGTATCGG
The DNA here is from genome assembly GCF_018296145.1 of Oncorhynchus tshawytscha. Taxonomy (NCBI): domain Eukaryota; kingdom Metazoa; phylum Chordata; class Actinopteri; order Salmoniformes; family Salmonidae; genus Oncorhynchus; species Oncorhynchus tshawytscha. The sequence goes on along the minus strand of NC_056440.1, from coordinate 68,057,351 downwards.
CGGGGCAGCCCAAAACACGTGCAGTCGCACAGGGGTGCTTTCTTCTCCTGGGCCTCAGAGGGCCTGCCGTCCTCTGTTAGTTCGATAACTTCACCAGTTCCCTGTCGCTTCTCCATCACCCTTCAAACAGCCAGATAAAAAAGTCATCCAATTTCGTCGGAAAATCAGCCTCAAATTAATGGATTAACCTATGTTCGATATTTGAATGTTATGAATAATAAATGCATTTTAGTGTAGCTAAAATTCAGGCCTGTAATTAAGTTAAATGATAGACCTATACAGTTATATATGTTGTAGTCTACAGCCTTCAAATATAGCCTGCATCAAGTCCAATAAAAATCTTTCAAATGTAAAAGTTATTGAAAATAAGAAAGGAGACTCATTTATATTTTAAAAACATCTTCTTCGGATAGCGTACTGAAACAGCATTTTAGGTTATCTAGGTCTACATTAAATATCTATGCCTATTCAGTCCGTTGTTTTATGAGGATAGTGTATTCGCCCCAACGACTGGGGGCGCTATTTGATGAATGATAACCAACATGATTCAGAACATGATAACTAACATGATCCAGAAAATGTTTTTGTTTTTTTCATTAAACGAAAAGTCTACTTTAGCAAGGTAATTTAGCAACTATTAATAGAAAATGGCGCTGTATGTTAGCGGCACCAGGTTCAATTTCATCAAATGCCAAAAAAAAGCATCGTACATTGGAGCAAGAAGCGAATGAAGATGCGCCCACCGCATTGCAGCAACCGCTCACCTTCACCCTCATTTGCATTCACGGATTTGGCTGTTGCTCATCTCTCCAGGCAAACATTAACCCTGCGGTTTCAAATGCATTATTGGCCATATGCACAATTAATTCGTTTGTCAAAATAAGCCCAAATAAAGTTTAGGCTACAGTTACAGTATTAGGCCTATACCTAAAAAAAATATGTAAAATCGCCATAAGGAAAAAATTACAAGAACTCTTATCTTATCTTAGCTAATTATGCACTCCTGTTTAGAATATACATTTGGAATATCAAAACTATTGCACATGAACTAGATTAATGTGATCATTTCGTTATGCCCAACGAAAAATACATATTTTTAACGCGACAACATGCAGCTGTTATTTCATACAAGCTAAGTTTAAAATGGGACTTGGAATCCAAATAGGCCTATCGATGGAAGCAACAATACATCGAAAAAAATCCAAACCAAAACTAAATAGATTCATTTAGAGGCTTCAACAAGACATTGATTGACATTAGGCTGCAACTACAAACATCAGAATAGATGTCAAATGTTATTTGTCACATACACATGGTTAGCAGATGTTAATGCGAGTGTAGCGAAATGCTTGTGCTTCTAGTTCCGACAATGCAGTAATATCTAACAAGTAATCTAACAATTATCCAACAACTACATAATTCACACAAATCTAAAGGGGTTAATGAGAATATGTACATGTAAGTATATGGATGAGCGATGGCCCGAGCGGCATAGGCAAGGTGCAATAGACGGTTTAAAATACATTATATACATGTGATATTAGTATTGTAAGATATGTAAACATTATTAAAGTGTCATTGTTTAAAGTGACATTGTTTAAAGTGACTAGTGATCCATTTATTAAAGTGTCTCAATGTAGGCAGCAGCCTCTCTGAGTTAGTGATTGCTGTTGAGCAGTCTGATGGCCTTGAGATAGAAGCTGTTTTTCAGTCTCTCGGTCCTAGCTTTGATGCATGAAGCCCTTGCCACTTAGCAAGACAAATCAGTTCGACGTTTCGGCTACTAGCAATAAATCGCTACCCATCCCGTAAATAATGAAAGAGATAACCTCCCGTAGTTGTTGGTTTCAGTAAAATATTTTAAATATTACAGGGACCCGGTCACAAGCCAATTGCAAACGAAGATAACACTCCGTGGATCTGTATTTAATCGCATACATAGTAGGCTAGTTCACCGCAAATGCTTTTCGCAGCTATCTGTTTCATGCATTAATGTATTGTTGACTTTTTCCACAAGCATCAAGGTCCTTCCTGCGCTTTCACGAGGTTATGCATAATTTTCCCACTACGTCTATTAGAGGCGTGACCATGACTGCAAGCTGTTTGAGATAAAAGTAACACACTTCTCGGCATAGGATAGGAACGTACAGTAGTCTACTACCATTACACCACCATATTACACCACCATATTGTAGGCCTATCACTTGAAAATACAGAAATCATAACCAGCCCTATGTTTAAACATGGGCTAGCCTGCATATTAAACATAATTTCAACACCTACTTGTACATCTGTCCCAGGGTCTTCGCCCCAAATTCCTTTATCCCCTCTTTGGCTCTCATCTTGACGGACTCCATATCCAAATTTGATGTTTTTCTAAAAAATGTCTACTGTTTAAGCTTCATGTTACGGTGCGTGTGACCGAACAAACCGGTGGAGCAAGAGATGTATCTGATTATTTGATAAGAAAAGCAGACAAGATCTGTAGCCTATCACGCGTCGTTCGCTGTAAAAACGCCTACATGTGAGAGAAATCAGATGAGCTCTGATTCCCCATTTCCCATATAAACTAATCGTTCACCTCACGTACAAGTGCCATCGCAATGAAAATCAACAGATAATTCCTAAAGCGAACGAAAGAGAAAAACGTTAGAAGCGTCTACGGTGAAAACCATATAATCTAAAACAAGAAACAACCAGTAAAAGCGGGAACTAGCGGTGTGTGGAGTTGCTTCTATAAACCACAGAGCTGGGCTTGCGCTTCTCAGTGGAGAGCGCCAGCTTTTCTGATGTCGCGAGAACCTCTGGCTGTTCAGCACCAAGGTCAGCGACAGCCTCGTGCACACTATCTGCGCTTGGTGCACGCCGCATCCACATAACTGATCACCAGAGTAATACTCAATATAGCCTACTGTCCAGAAAGCTATTGTTGTTACACTGTAATCGACTGTTTTAGGGAGCGGTTCAGGCTGGAATAAGAAAGGATGGTTAGATGGTTTGTTTGCATTTGGAAATCATAACCTTACAAAGTGTGAGGGCTATGCGTGGTGACATACAAACGCAAGTTATTTTCAGTTTTACAACCTTTCCCAATATTTGCTTTTATATTAGGCATGAAGTCTACATGGAGCCTACATAAAATACTGTCTTATCTTCCTGAGGGCGGTGCTATGGAAACCAGATGAGGGCTGGATTCCCCTCCTATGAGCTCTCGTGAAAACAGGAATCCATCAATAATTTAGGCATCCCCCAACACATACACTTTTACCCACTTTTCTCTCTTGCTTGCTCACACACACACACACACACACACACACACACACACACACACACACACACACACACACACACACACACACACACACACACACACACACACACACACACACACACACACACACACTACTGTAACTATAGCATCAAAGGGTAGATCAAAGTTATTTTGCGGTTCCACCACAGTTCATTCTGAAATATTAAAATGTAAGAGCCGAACACCTTTGAGAGACACATGGAAATTCTTAAAGAAACTGGCAGCTACCTAATGCTAATAGAGTATAAATGGATTGGGGAACTGACGCCATCTGGCGGGCACTTAGTATAATTCCTGTCAGGTTTTTGCATTAGGCCAGTGAGACATCCTCGAAGTACACTACATTTTACATGCAGTACTGGATGGGATGAAAACGTGATAATATATATTTATATATTTAAACCATGATATTTGATTTGAAGTATTTCTGATATGAATAGGCTGCTATTGTCATGCCTGTATCCTCCAAGATACCCTAGACCCACTTAAATTTGCATACCACCCCAACAGATTCACAGATGACGCAATCTCCACATTGCCCTTCCCCCCTGGACAAAAGGAACACCTATGTGAGAATGCTGTTCATTGACTACAGCTCAGCATTCAACACCATAGTGCCCACAAAGCTCATCACTAAGCTAAGGACCCTGGGACTAAACACCTCCCTCTGCAACTGGATCCTTGACTTCCTGACGGGCTGCCCCCAGGTGGTAAGGGTAGGCAACAACATGTCTGCCACGCTGATCCTCAACACTGGGGCCCCTCAGGGGTGTGTGCTTAGTCCACTCCTGTACTCCCTGATCACCCAGACTGTGTGGCCAAACACGACTCCAACACCATCATTAAGTTTGCGATACATGTTCTATACATGTTCTTAATTATACAGTAATTGTAGTGCACACTTTTAAAATCCCCAAATATTTTATTTAAAAGGACATTATCAGAATGTTGTTAATAAGTTCAATAGCCTTTCATGCAAAACAATCAAGACACAACATATTTAGACAACACAGACTATGATTTTAAAACATATGAGTTGTGAAACATCATAGGAATAGAACAATAGAAAGTTATTGTTTTTGAAGTACATCCCAAAAAGTAAACATAGACATTTAAGGCATTGATCTACTGGTCATGTACTGTGGCTTCCACCCTGTACGCAAAAAGGACATGAGGAGTCAAGAGTCTCCCAAGGGATTTTGTCTGTATGGCTGAGAGTGGTGTTAGTCAAGCACTGGAATTGCCAAGCCTGATATAGTGATGTAGTACGTGACTTTGAAGTTGAAGTTATACCAAGTCAAATCGTCCAGGGGTATATTTTCCACCATCAGCATGAGAGGCTATTAACATTTACAAAACAGATTAGTTCAAAACAGATGAACCTAGAAAAAGACTACAAATAAAATCTGATCAATATATTACATAATTAACTGCATTATAAGACCTAATCCTACATTGAGCAAACTATACTTTACAAATGTAATCGGTACAACAATCTAAATAAGCGATTTGTTTACTGAACCTAATATGGCAACTACTGTACATACCCCAACATTTTTCATGTGTATACAGGCTGTGATAAAATAGTTTGAACTGATTGCTGTAAAGGGGACATTATGCATATATATATATACTGTATAGCTAACACCTCTGTTTGCACAACTCACATTACAGTAACTTGAAATCTATTCAATAAGCTACAGTTCCTTTTGAAGTTGAATTTCAGAACAATTGCTTTGCAACATGTAATCTAAAGTCAACTTTCCTTTTAATATGAGACCATCCAGACATGTTGGAATGATTGACATTAAACAGTAATAATGTAGTGGGGTTTTCTGTCTGAAAGACTCATTGGCTAAATAAAACCTGTCCCATATAAGTGCTCTGTGCTAAATCAAAATTAAAAAGAGAAGGCCTCCCATTGTGATACTGAGTACAGATATAGAGTATGACTGAAAAGCAGATAGGAATGATCAACTTAACTTAAGTGAGTAATGACTAACAGGGCTGAGGAATCTGATTTTCCTGCTTACAATGAGTTTGATAAGTGTCAAAATAAAGAGCAGATAGATACATGTGCAAGTAACACAGGCAAAAACACATTTGGGTCCCACACCAGAAGAAATCACACATACAAGTTGCATATCTCGCCATAAATCTAAACAAGGAAGCGGAATGCAACCCCAAAAACAGGGCTAATATTTTGTCTGGTTTGACTTAATATGCCACTCAAAACATTTCAAACTGAGTGTAGATTATATTCACTGGAAAGGGCTCTATCAGACCAAACATATATACAGTAGACATGGGTGTATTACCGTCTTGGACCATTACAGTATCTCTATCTATCATTACCCAGCTGAGAGAAACTGTTTTTAAAGGGCCACTACAGTCAAAATGCTTTTTCCCCCTGTGTTTTATATTGAAATTCTACAACAGCTGATGAAATTAACACTCTAAAAGTGTGAAAAAATGTGATCAGTGTTAATTCCTGATAATCGCTGGTTGAACATACAATCTACACAGGACCTCCTAATCATCAGGTTTGCATGGATGGGAGTTTCAGCTTTCCATGGTGACATCACCATGTGGTAAATTGGTTGATAGACCAAAAACAAAGAGAGTTCCAAACCTCTCTGCCAATAACATCTAGTTTTGAGTTTTCCCCTCCCCACTCAGACTACTCCCAGACAGTCCGAGCAAAATTCTTGATTGAAAAAATAGTTTTTTGATAAAAAGCGATTTTAGCCAATTTTTATGGAAATCTATTACGGTAAGGTACTTAATTGTTACCCAGAAATGATTTGATATTGATATACAGACGGTTGCATTGGGCCTTTAATTGACAGTTTTTACATTGACTCCCATGAAAATATTTCAAATACATGACATTAATGAAAGGAAAACACATCACATTTAATGTAGCCCAGTTACAGCCAAATTGAAGCAGATAACATGCCAACACATGAAGGCAAATAAATTAGATTTTATATGTTACATTCTATCAAACACGCATATGACTTTAAAGGTAATTCATTAGATAGCTGCCGATAAAAGCCATGGGATATCTTTGGCAGTCTTTGTTGGATATGTTAGTAACATATTATGACATTGTGGATAAGGTGAGCATTATATTACATTTTTTTCAAGAAGCTGTATATTGTCTGGTACAATATCATGAATCCCAATAGCATTTAACAAGTTGGCACATACTTTTGTAGGATTCCATAATATCCCATCACGATCAACACTGGCACTGAATGATTGAATCAGTTGCAAGAAACATCATTGCACAGAAGATATGAAGCAAGCTGAAGAATAGGAGCTTGCATTGCAACAGCATTGGACGCTGAGAAAAGGTGACGAGATGGGGTCATCGATCAAATTATTCCATCCCTGCCTCCAATGAAAGTCCTAATATAGGTGAAAAGGTTGAAATCTGCTAGCTGCTCATTAGAAAATAAACAAACAACAAAACAAAGAGAAACAGTTGATAGGATTGCAACCACTGACAGAAGCCCTTTACTGTACGTATGTTTGCCTTCAGTGGAGGAGACTTCACAGCAACACCCTCCCAGTTAGGTTAACCAGGTGGGTGTGAGTTATTGATTTGGGGCCTACAGGCACTCTGATAACACGTGATGCTTGTCGGTGGCAGTGCAGACCTCAGGTTTGGGTTCAATGATAAAACTCTGACTCAGCTGGATCTTGAGCTTCTCAACCTCGTAGTTGTGCAGGTATTCCTGGATGAGGTAACGTTCCCGTTTGATCCGAGCCTTCACCTCGGATGGCACATCCGGGATCAGCCAGGCCACAAAGAACTTCACCACAAAAACCACGTGCTGATGGGAAAGGAAGAGGGTTTTTACAGAGCATACCATTATCACACACTCACCTTATGAAGTACAGATGATAACATGTTGAAAGACAGTGATAGCAACGATTGGGCTCTGCTGCATACTGTATATAATGGTTAGAGCACCTGCTGGTTTAGAGTGGAGAGATGTGCTGTGTTCCATAGACATATTTTGGATGTCTTACCTCCATGATAATGATGAAGGCCAGTTTGGCTGCCAGGATATGCCAGAATTGCATAGTGTGGGAGTACTGCCTCTGGTGGCCTGGAGGGTAGCGGTAGTCACGGTACCTGAGACAACATATAGGACTAATGTCGGGACACAACAACTACATACACTAGTGCTAAACCCCAAGCATTGACCTGTCCTCTGTAAACATCTGGATTAATACAATCACAGCTCCATAGTCAAGACTTCAAGTGAAGTCAAGACAAAGGGTATTTAAATGTGCAAGTGAGTGGCCTGGCATTGCAGTCGCTTCCCACCTGCAGGTGGTGATGAAGGAGCTGTTAAACCAGGCAGGAATCGCCCCCTCCTCGGGCGTACTGAGGAGAGGGATCTGGGAGATGTCATACACTGACAGGCTGTTGTTGATGTAGCCACTCATGGTGGCTTCAGAGCCAGGGTGGTAGGCATACAGGTAGACCAGGCGGGGGATCATGTCTGAAGTAAAGGCCATGATGAATGCCTGGGGAGATGAGAGAGCATGAGAGGGGATCCAAGACACATTGAACTATTGAATTATTGTATTTTGATTATACAGTATATATGAATTGTAAAATGGGTCTGTTTAACAATAAAGACATAGATTTGAACACTTGATAACAACGTGGCTACAGCTTAATAACATTTAATCCTACTCACATTGGTGACAACGGACAAGATGGCCACCACATTGAGGATCTCCTGCCATGCTCCGATGTTGTGGGCCTTGGCCGCCACAGGCCGGCGGAACTGGGTGGTGAACTTCCAGGCGTCCACTCTGACCTCCAGGATGTTGTTACAGAGGGCCAGCAGGGGGGCCAGGGGGAAAGAGGCCACAAACAGAGTGATGAAGCCAAACTGGATTACTGCAGAGAGAGAGAGAGAGGGAAAGAAAGAGAGAGAGAGAGAATGTTGATGAACAGCCATACATAGTCTCCTGTCTATGTGGGAAGAGAGTGAAGTGGGTTAAGGGCCTTCTTACCCATCTCCAGGTACTCATAGAACAGGCCCAGCTGGCTGAAGTTCTGCAGGTCGTGGTCCTGCTCCCAGCGGCTGTACTGGTCTTTCCGGGCCTTCCTGCTGCACCACCAGTTCCTCAGCAGCCTGACAGGATATAATATAGATCAAGAGAATACTGAACTCTGAGGAGGGCACGTGTACAAATTACATACTGAATGTCAGACATCTTTAACATGTTCAAGCTGGTTCACACCCAATGGTGGAGTAGATAGGCAACTGAAAGGTCATCGGGGTACATTTCGCAGTCTATCAGAAGGAGCACAGAGGTCAGTGAAACTCACGGTAGTAGGGCCTCCTGGATGTTCCCACACACCTGCTTCCCTGTCATGACAATCACCAGCTGGGTGGTCAGCTCAATCAAACAGCCTCCTGGGTCACACTGGGACAAGTTGCAGTGGGTGTTTAACAGTTTGGTTTGAGATCTAAACATAAATACTGTAGTTTATTCTTCAAAAGGTGTGAGTTTCATATAGTAAAATGTGTTCATATACTGTAGATGCTGTGTGACAAAGCTCACCTCCTCATTCCTCAGCCTGCTGTATTTGCCAAACATGTACGTGTAGTTGCCTGGGTAACCCACAAACTTCCCCTTGAAGAAGGCCACGTAGAAACATGAAGAATAGTAATTGACAAACTGGAAGAGGAACATCTTCATTGTCAACTTGTTTTCATACTCCAGATGTGTCTTGGGAATTTCTGTTGGAGCAAGTAGTTAGAGGTCAAAGGCATTCAAGATACCTAAACTAACGGTGCAATGTACTGCTGAGGTATGAGTGAATTTTTAAAAGGAGAGATTTTTTTTTTAAATGAGCAGGAAATGGGTAGTTAATGTGACCTGGGGTAAACATCACTTTAACTTGATGTGCCATCTGTGTTCCATCTCCCTGCATTTCCTGCTCCTCCTGATCTAATCGCCATGATAGCGAGCTACTCCTCCTCACCCATATCAGTGATCCAGATGGCCACTCGCTCATAGAAGAAGTTAAGGATCATAATGATGACAAAGTTGATAAAGGAGGCGGTGACAGAGGTAGCGAGCTGCGGGGTGATGAGAGAGCCCACCAGATGGATCTTCTTAGTGGGGCTGTCCTTCATGATGCTGGCGAAGGCTGCATACACAGCCAGCCTGTAGACTATCACCCCAGTGATACAGGCCACAATCAGAAGCATCTGTGGAGAATACAAAATCCACATGCTACAGTGCACACATACAGCACACATACAGCACACATACAGCACACATACAGTATACTGCACACTGGCGAACAAATGCTTGCAGACACACAGAGTTGATGTAGTATGTTGGCTTACCCAGAACAGAACAGTAACACCGGAGAGGCAAAAGCGACCACACTTTTTGGGGAGGGGTAGGTATGGCTCCATTTCCTGCACAATAACAAATAACGGAAAGCCCAGTCAGTAGTTTACATTGAACACTTTAGAATTTTCACACAAGCAGTGTGTAATAACCAGCTGGCAGCCCGTACCTGGGTGATCCGGTTGAGTCTCTGGTCAGTGCACTTGGTCTCAAACTCCGGGCGGATCTGGAGTTGCTGCTGCTCCTCCTCGAAATCCACCAGGTCCCACTCATACTCCAACTGGGCCTGGCGCCGCTTCCAGAACTCCAGGAACAGAGTCACTGCAGAACCGACAGGGTCATTACACTCTAACAGTAGCCGTCTGTCTCCCTCACAGGGGATGTACTGTAATTCTCCAACAGGGTAATACAGTAACAACAGAGTGGACAGACACTTACCCCAGATCCCCATAAACATGGCAAAGAACACTGTCCCCTCGTTATCAAACAGATGGGATTGCTGGAAGAGGGAACATGGGACAGGATGAGCTCCTAACCACCCAGAGGAAATGACATGCTGTGCTTTGGCCACAGCAAGATGACATACTGCACACTCAGCATGGGAGATTTCACTGGCTTTGATTGACAGGATGGTTTAAACAATATAACAATAAGCTAATCACGCATAATATTCACAGCCATAATTTCTTTAAGTGTGAGGAGCCATCAAGAATTAGATGTAATGGCTAATCATCAAGAGATTATGATTAGCCATTTTAGGAAAGATTACGTTGTGACTGAATGACCGAATAAAATGTGTATGTTCCTTTACCCAGGATGAGAGGCACGTGGAGTTGAGCTTCCAGTAACTACACTTCTTATCACACAGCGGACACATCACAGTCCTCCCTCCAATGCTGGGGTCACATATCTCCTTACTGTGGGAGAGATAAATAGGAAGAATAGAAAGTGGGAAAGAACATTAATACATTTGATATGACGTGACTTACATGTCCTGTATAGACTGACAAAGTTGTGTGATTTAGTGTACTGCTGGATGTGCAACAACAAAGTTTTTTTTTTTTACACAATTATTATTAATATACTGACTACACACCATTAGGTGTGTGTGTGTGTATGATAGCCCACTTAGGCATGATTCAATGGCTGTGTTTAAACAGGCAGCCCAATAATTCAATATCAGATCTTCTGCCAATAATTTGGCGAAATATTTTAATTGGGCTGCCTGTTTAAATGCAGCCAATTAACTGTTTTCCTATTTTTCAAATAAGGCACATTTCTGCCCCCTGGTGGTACTAACCTTGTTAAATTATCATCGTAGCTTAGCACACCATAGGTAAAACATATGACCCCCATGACCGCAGCAAAGAACAACATCTCTGTGTAGAAGCCCAGCCAGGCAAAGTAGATCCCAATCTTCTCCCCATAATACTTCCTGTTAACAACACAGACATAATTCAACTTATTTGGCATTAGGGAGTAGGGACACTTAGTATTTGCATGGTGCTATAGATCAGGGGTTCCCAAACTTTTTATCTCGGGGGGCCCCCCTTCCATCATTGGGGGACATCCTGCATCTCTCCTGCGCATGCACACACACCACGTCTATTTCTATGGGCACAGGGACTGTTCATGGTATAAACTGTTCACACCTCTCTTGTAGGTGGAGAGAAGGTTGCAGGTTTAAAGCAACATTTCATGCAATTCTATACATTGTGTCATGTCTAATGTGTGTTCATGTGATATTTGAGTGACAACAATTGTTACAACAATATCTATGGGCTAAAAAAACTAAATAAAAAACGTCAGCTGACATTTCTGACAAGTTATAAATAGCTCTCTAAGATATGCAATGACTGACATGATAAGAGGAACTGATGATGTACTACCCTATTTAGAAATTGTACCTTGTGCATTCTACTATTACAACTTTCAAGAGTAAGTTTAAAGCCGGACTGAGTTCGCCCCCCCCCCTCCCCCTGTTATAGACGTAGATCTTCGTGTCTATGCATAGGGGAAATGTAACCGACGTACAACCGATGTTGTCTTACCTGATGAGGTTGAGGGGCTGCTCCTTGTAGAAACAGAGGAACCTAGCCCAATTCTTATAGAGGTGGTAGCGTTCGCTCTCACACTGCTCATTTGTGTTCCTCTCCCAGTATCGACACTGACAGCATATAGGACAGGAGAATAATCAGCTCTAGTTTAGAAATAAATCTGACATCCTCGCATGAAATCTACTGTGAGTATGTTGATGTGATGTAGGTGGGGCGTCACCTGTTTCTTACATCATGAAGTGGGAAGGCTGAGGTGTAGGTCCCGTTGTTCAGCAACCGCTTGATACCTTTCTTGTCTGTCTCCTTGCGGTCCTCTTTATGGTACGGACAGCGAGACAGGATGTAGTACACCTGACAGGAAGGGACATCAGATCAGTGTGTGTGTGTGTGTGTGTGTGTGTGTCGCTGGATTCTGTGTTAAGATACTGTACTCACTATTCTGTTGCGTGTGGAGGGGGGGAAGAAGGTGTCTTGGTTTTTGATGAGGAAGAAGTCTATCTTGTCCTTATCAAATGGAGAGGTGAAGTAGTCAGGTTGTGGGCGCATCACCTTCTCTGGCAGGCGGAACGGTCGGGAGAGCCACTCCAGTGGAACGTCCTGTCCGTGGGGGATGTCGCTTTCCTTAAAGGGAACCTTGATCTTCAACACGTCAGCGTAGGTGGCCAACACCTCCCACGGGGCGTGGATCTTCAGGAAGTACGTTTTCAGATCATCTGAGTCCTAAGAGGAATGAGTTGAGAGAGGACAGAGAGAGTCAGTTTGACTGACCATACCATTTAAGCAAAAAACAGAGGAATCATTGAAAATATTGAGTACATTCAATAATTATATAACATTTATAATATTTTCTACATTTTCCATTTGAATATAGTACACATTTTCACCTAAAAATTTGTAAAGAAAACATAGAAACACTGAGTGTACAAAATATTAGGAACACCTTCCTAATAGTGAGTTATTTTCTTTTGTCCTCAGAACAGCCTCATTTCATCGGGGCATGGGCTTTAAGTTGACTCCAATGTTCACACGTCTCTTGTAAGTGGAGAGAATTCAATTTTCATTGAATTCTATAAATGTTGTCAATGTATAGACCAATTTCAGTCTTTGTTTCCATTTCTTGCAAGGACTCCAGTCAATAACAACGGAGGTGGTGGTGTAAACGTGGTGGTGTAAACGTGGTGGTGTAAACGTGGTGGTGTAAACGACTGCATTGTGTCAAGTTGGCTGGATGTCCTTTGGGTGGTGGAACATTCTTGATACACACAGGAAACTGTTGAGTGTGAAAACCCCTGATGCGTTGCAGTTCTTGACACACACCAACCTGTGCACCCGGCACGCACTACCATACGCCATCCAAAGGCACTCAAATCTTTTGTCTTGCCCATTCACCCTCTGAATGGCACACATACACAATCCATGTCTCAATTGTCTCAAGGCTTAAATATCCTTCTTTAATTAATCTGTCTCCTCCCCTTCATCTACATTGAATGAAGGGATCATATAAGGTAAGCTTTCACCTGGATTCACCTATGTCGTGGAAAGAGCAGGTGTTCCTAATGTTTTGTACACTCAGTATACATTAAACACCCTTCTACCACTTAGGAAAGAGGACTGTTGAGTGGAATTCCCCTATAAGAAAGCTCTGCTGAGATATGCCCCACCTTGCAGTAATGTGATGTGGTGCTGCATGATGACCACTAGAGGACACCAGCGTGCCACGGCTGGGTAACTCACCGATTTGTCCTCAGTCTCAAGCTCCAGTCCAGCCTTCTTAAGGTTGGCCTCAAACTCCCTCCTCCTCTCCTGTACAAATACAGAGACAGACACACATGCACTTTAAGCAATAGCGAGGACCAGGGCAGAAAAGCCTTTTTCCTTGTATCTCCCCCTCTATCATCGCTGCTATTACTTTATCCTTCCATCCATCCTTGTATTCTAACTTCCCCATTCATTCTCATAATCCATTTTGTTCTTGTAGAAGCTCTGTTGAAAGACTGCCTGGCACCAGTCACAGCATTCTCAAAGTCCAAAAATCAGAAGCTAGAGGGCCTGGTAATAATCAAATGTGATCTGTCTATGGTCTGTCTGTGGCATGAAATCTTTGCTTCTCTGTCAAGAAAGAGGTGATGCAATTACCCCAACAACAAAGTTTCAACCACTGGGAACTTGTCAGCCACTTCCTTTTAGCCACCTTCTCCTCTTTACCGCCCTGATTCAGACTGATTATGAGTCATGGTCACGTGGCCAGTTGACCCCAGACACTGTCTTTACTGTGACAAAACGTTTTGCAACGGAAAACTAAAATAGCTGTGTTCTTACTGAAGTCGTTCAGGCTCAAAGCAAACCTGACCACTCCAAGGTTAATGCTCTGTGCTGTCATGTCCGTGTTGATAAACTGCCATGTGTCTCTCTGTAACCACACAATGCTCTCTGTCACGGTGTTGATGATGGTGTGTTATGCTGCCCACCTGCTTCTTCTCTCCATCCTTGTCATCTAGGTACGACAGTATGAAGTCAATCCTGCGAACCCCGTCCCTGAAGAACACGGTGTCTTTGTTCTGCTGTAGTCTGTCCGTCTGGAGGGCAGACAGAGAAGAGTGTCAGAACACTAACCCACACAAACTATTTCTCTCCTCCTCCTATGAACAGAGAACATCTGCTTACTGAATGCGACGATGTACGTTAGAAGCACATTAAAAGTACATGGTAGTAGTTTAGTATATGGTTTTGGATACGCCCATAATTAAATAAACAGATTTATTTTGTAACGATTGTGGACTTTCTCTCTTTTGTGTGGTTTGTCTTATGTAACTTGAATAGGAGTTAGGAGGCAGTGGATCCTGGACATTTTCCAGTGAAGGCATGCCTATCATTATGCTAAACGTAGCCCTCAACTATGGCAAGCAAAGAGGTACATACTGTACTAGGGCCTGAAATGAACTTTTTGTTTTTAATAATAATGTTAAACCTAGTCTTGATATTCTCAGATCATCCCAGACCAGTATACAGCCACTTCTTGATTCAAGCCCCAAACCTGGCACAGACAATACTCTTCAATCACAATGCTCCACACTCCAGTTTGCATCTACACTCCACACTCCAGTTTATTTATAAGCATATTAAGCATATGCAGGAGTAAGTCTTAGTATAGAGAAACTGCACCTTTGTTAAAAAGAAAACTGCTTGTGAAATTGTATATACAGTGGGTTAAAGGCTGTTTCTCAACTAGGTTTGCTTTACTCCCGGTTTTATTTCACCTAGGGATACAGCTAAGTATTTACAGTACTATGCTCTGCAGTCAGGACGACAGAGGGAAAAAAACCTTAGACACAGCCTTGGACCTGGAGTGGAGGAAAATGGCTTTTCTTGATCCAATCGGCTAAGATTATGTTCACCAATTCCAGGTATTACATCATCTTTTGAACCTCATTTGTGAAAAAGGATTGTGTGGGGTCAGTTTCATCATGTGACTAGGAGGAAAAGCGCTTCAGTCCAATTAAATAAAGCACAGGCGTGTCCCTAAATTCAGTAGTATCCTGGCTCTGGAGGACACACTGTGGTCGGGAATAGAAACAGAGCCCCTCCCCTTTTTGTTTATCAGCCCCCATAACCCACAAACAGGGAGGAAGGAAACAGGGTGTGGATACAGAATACAACTCCCAAGATCATCAACAGAATTAGGTTGGCGAAAGCATATTAGAACAATGTGAAATGTATGGCCTTCCCCCTTCATGTATCAAAGCACACTTGAATATGAGTGAGAGAGAAAGTGTTCAAGTTCCCTTGTTCTTGAACAACAGATTAATGCTGGATAGAGAACACGGACACAGACACATAACAGACACAGTAATATTCTCTCTGTAGGCAGTATTTTAGTTTGTGCTTATTGCCTGGGGAGAGCTGATAAAGAGAGGAGCTCTCTGAGAGATACTGAGGTCTTGTGACTGAACAATGAGAACTGTAGTAGAAAGAGGTCAGTTGTTACCAACATAGGCAAATTACTCAAAGGCATGCAAAACAACCTCTTTTCAATACACACTCACTATTAATCAAGAATATTGATCACGGATGAGGATCAATCAAGCATGTGGAGGAAGACTAAAAACAAGCACATAATCAAACATTTCTTACAGCGATGTACGCACATAAGTGCAAAAATGAATCTACTAATCCAGTATACCTTCAAAAGCTTTCAATTAATTTGCCCGTTGCATTGCAGAATACTGCTGCATTACAGCACAGAGAGCTTGGGAAGTCATCTAGGGCAGGGATACGTTAATGTAGAGGGAAAGGAGAGTGTCCAGGCAGGTCAACATGGGGTCATGGGACTCAAATCAACGTTTATTTGTCACGTGCGCCGAATACAACAGGTGGAGACCTTACAGTGAAATGTGTGAAACTCACCTCTGTGTGTCCAGGTAGCTGTGTTCCTCCGTCCTCTATAGAGTTATTATGACTGTGGCCATTACATTCCTCTGTGTAGAGAAAAGAAACACGAGCAGAGATGAGTTGAAAGGGGCAATCTGCAGTTGCTACAGTTGAAGTCAGAAGTTTACATGCACTTAGGTTGGAGTCATTAAAACTTGTTTTTCAACCACTCCACAAATTTCTTGTTAACAAACTATAGTTTTGGCAAGTCGGTTAGGACATCTACTATGTGCATGACACAAGTAATTTTTCCAACGATTGTTTACAGACAGATTATTTCACTTATAATTCACTCGATCACAATTCTAGTGGGTCAGAAGTTTACATACATTAAGTTGACTGTGCCTTTAAACAGATTGGAAAACTCCAGAAAATGGGGTCATTGTAAATGTAAACAAACACTGTATAGCCTCATAACATGGTTAAAACTATATTGTTGATATATTGGAAGGTCAGTCCTTGCATCTATCCCACAGGGCAAAAACTGGTTGAATCAATGTTGTTTTCACATTTCAAGAAAATAAAATCTAATGTGATGACATTGAATCATCATGGAAACCTGATTGGATTTGTAAAAAGACATCAACGTAAGGGAATTTCATCTCTATTTCACCTACCTTTGATTTGTAAAAAGACATCAACGTAAGGGAATTTCATCTCTATTTCACCTACCTTTGATTTGTAAAAAGACATCAACGTAAGGGAATTTCATCTCTATTTCACCTACCTTTGATTTGTAAAAAGACATCAACGTAAGGGAATTTCATCTCTATTTCACCTACCTTTGATTTGTAAAAAGACATCAACGTAAGGGAATTTCATCTCTATTTCACCTACCTTTGATTTGTAAAAAGACATCAACGTAAGGGAATTTCATCTCTATTTCACCTACCTTTGAACCTAAATCCAATGTGAATTCACGTTAGTTGACAACTCAACCAACTCAACCAAATGTAAATAAAAAATGTACTTTGAACTGTGGTCTGTGCCCAGAGGTCTAAGGATGGCCTCTAACAGAAAACTATTTACAATGTACAAATTATATAGTGATATGTGTATATACTCATTTATTTAAGAGAGAGAAAGCAATGGGTTGTTTGTCTAAATATTTTACTTCACTAGTCCAGAAGCGTAATTATTCCAGCTTCATCACACCAATTAGCCTAATAGGTCTTAATAAGATACATTTTCATATCTAGTGTATGTTGTCAAACTTGTTCACTGTTTATGATACCTTCACTACATACAGTCAACTGGCTAAATGAATCCTGGAAAAATAAAGCTATGTTATTTAACAACAATTACTTTGTAATGTCATCAGATACACTACTTGAAATCCCATATACACTACATGAAATCCCATGACCCATTCCTCTGTTTCCATCCACATTCCTTCTTGATGATTTTGCAGATGATAAAGTCGGTCTCCCTCCTATTACACAATAGTTCTATATTGAGAGCAGGGATTGCTGATGCGAAGAAAACAGCATTAGTCTGTCAGTGGAACTGTGTTGTGATCAGATGTCAGAACACCCCAACACTGCGTTGACATGGACTGCCCTCAGGGCAACAGCATGGTGAAATAGACATGAAGACACTCACTCTCCCAAGAGCTCTCAGACATAAAACCAGGGGAAAGAACTAAACACATATACCTATAAAGACCCACTATCATAAAATCACACGTTCCATCTGGAGACACACAAACAGAAACACAGAGCATTCCAGCAGCAGAGCAGAGCACTCCCCCAGCCTGGCAGACCCTGCTAGAGGGAATGTGCTCATGTTGCAGAGCTGCCTGCCTCCTGGTTATTTCTGAATGCTGGGAAACAAGCACTTCCCGTGGGGGAGGTTAGGCCTCTACGTGCACGGAGGGATGGGGGAGGGGGCAGCAGCCCAGTCAGAGGCCCTGTAGTTCTCTCAGACATAACACAATCTAGCTTACCACAGGAAGGACTTGTTCTGCCTTGAGCCTTTCTTCCATTGGATGAGGGGGATATTTTTTAAGAACCAGAATTTTACTGAGTGCCTTGCAAGCCAATGAGAGGCTTGAGGGAGCAGCTCTGTACAGCTGAGAGGTAAATTATAGAGACAACTCATGAGGAAGGAATGATGTTGAGACTGCCAGCCAGCCAGATGAGTCTGAGCACAAGCCTCCCTAACCCCTATGAAGGTCACAGAAGTTGTGCCAAGCTGTGATGATTGTACTGCTAACAGTCCCGAGCTGAGCAAACACGGAGAGAGAGGGAGTGTGTTACCAAAGACAGACAAGGCCACTTTTATTAGACATTTACAGATAGCAGCACATCCACACACATGCAGAAACACACAGTATAGTATACGTATAGTATATATACATTCACATACACCTCAGCACCCAAGCAACACACAATTTTCAATGTTTTCAAAAATGAATACAATGGGGAACACATATCCTCAAATAAAACTACCACAGTATGGTTTAACACAAATACACACACAAAGGTATGTGGACACCCCTTCAAATTAGTGGATTCGGCTATTTCAGCTACACCCGTTGTATGAAGTGTATAAAAATCGAGCACACAGCCATACAATCTCCAAAGACAAATTTTGGTAGTAGAACGGCCTTACTGAAGAGCTTATTGACTTTCATCGTGGCACCATAATAGGAGGCCACCTTTTACAATTTCTGCTCTGCTAGAGCTGACCCTGTCAACTGTAAGTTCTGTGAAGTGGAAACATCTAGGAGCAACAACAGCTCAGCCGCAAAGTGGTAGGCCACACAAGCTCACAGAACGGGACCATTGTGTGCTGAAGTCTGTCCTCGGTTGCAACACTCGCTACTGAGTTCCAAACTGCCTATGGAAGCAACGTCAGCACAATAACTGTTTGTCGGAAGCTTCATAAAATCGGTTTCCATGGCAGAGCAGTTACACACAAGCCTAAAATCACCATGCGTAATGCCAAGCGTCGGCTGGAGTGATGTAAAGCCTGCCGCCATTGGACTCTGGAGCAGTGGAAACACGAATCATGCTTCACCACCTGGCAGTCCAACGGACGAATCTGGGTTTGGCGGATGCCAGAAGAACGCTACCTGCCTCAATGCATAGTGCCAACTGTAAAGTTTGGTGGAGGAGACATAATGGTCTGTGGCTGTGTTTCATGGTTCAGGCTAGTCCCCTTAGTTCCAGTGAAGGGAAATCTTAACGCTACAGCATACAATGACATTCTAGACAATTCTGTGCTTCCAACTTTGTGGCAGTAGTTTGGGAAAGGCCCTTTCCTGTTTCAGCATGACAATGCCCCCGTACACAAAGCAAGGTCCATACAGAAGATTGTTGAGATCGGTGTGGAAGAACTTGACTGGCCTGCACAGAGCCTTGACCTCAACCCCATCGAACACCTTTGGGATGAATTGGAACGCCGACTGCGAGCCAGGCCTAATCGCCCAACATCAGTCCCCGACCTCACTAATGCTTTTGTGGCTGAATGGAAGAAAGTCCCCGCAGCAATGTTCCAACATCTAGTGGAAAGCCTTTCCAGAAGACTGGAGGCTGTTATAGCACCAAAGGGGGGACACACTCTATATTAATGCCCATGATTTTGGAGTGAGATGTTTGATGAGCAGGTGTCCACATACTTTTGGTCATGTAGTGTACCACCTCTTGGAACTAGACCCACATTCAGATAGTAGGAGATCCACTAGTGAAGATGAACATCTAAATAACACCCACTGTCTGCAGAACACCAACTTACTGTAAACACGTCTGTAGTCTCCAGCACACGCTAAATTAAACTGACATTGATAACCCCATTGATGAAGTCCTAGAGAACATCTCATCCTACTGTAGCTGACCTACCAGTACCTTCAGTGGGTCGTCTGGAGTGATGAATAACTCACATTCAATTAAGCAATAAAGTCAAAGGGGGTGTGGTATATGGCCAATATACCACGGCTAAGGGCTGTTGATATGCACAAGGCAATGCAGAGTGCCTGGATACAGCCCCTAGCTGTGATATGGTTACCAACATAGCTGTGGTTACCAACATAGTTAGCCTTAGCTCTTAAATGGAGAGATCTGGCAGGTTTCTGTTCATGTTTCCCTTTCTGAAATATAAAATAATCCACAGAGAGATGCATACACGTAGATTAAATTATCCCAACAAAATCACACAAAAAAATATATTTTAAATGTCAAATATGGTGTAGGTAAATTCAATTAATGTAGCATTTTGGATTTGAAATGGAATTTCCTTGCTTCCTGTACTAAATCAAATGGAGCGATCCACTGGTAAACCCAGGGCCTTGGCACTCACTCACACAGGACCAAAGGACTCACACTGGCTCTGCAGCCACTGGCATGAAGGGAGGGAGGCTGAGCAGAGTACAAGCACAGTACAAGCCTCAGAGTAACCAACAGCAGTACATACAGACACAGCCACTGACTATGAGGTGAGGTTTGGAGAGGAGAGGATGAAAGGATGGATGGACAGACAGGCGTCACATTAAGCCTTTCATCTGCCAGTACCTGTTAATAGGATCATCCTGAATGCTGTCAGCATAGCAGGGCCATCTTCTTCAGAGGAGAGACAAGGGACAAAGGGGTTAGTTTGCTTAACAATATGCTGCTGGACATTGATAGATGGATTTATGATATCACAAATACACACATTCTGAATTATAACATCTAGAGAAGCAGAAAAACAATCTGTTTTTGCACCCACCACTGACACAGACATACTAGCCTCAAAGAAACTGGCCAGCTGTTAAATATGTTTGATATATTCTCTGTTTGGCTCAATCACAGCAAGTGGCAGTTTGAGGACAGGAATACATTATTCAAGTTTTATTTGTGCCATAAAGAAGCTGTCACCTTGATGCTGGTGAAGATCTAACAGCACCTGCGTCACCTGCTCCCACCGGTGGCACCTGTCTACTTTCCAGTGATAAAGATAAACCTTTAGACAGCCTGGTAAATTATGTATTTCATCAGACCAAGCCAATCTGGTTAGTGATTTAAATGGTAATACGAGGCCTGAGCTTTAGGCTACTTTCCTCTAATGAACCTTCTCCTCTTCTGTTTCAGCTACTGGGCATCCCCTGTTATTCATGTTTCAAGTTTTATTAGTCGTTTGTACAGGATACACATGGCATACAATGTCCAACAAAATGTTTACTTGCAGGTTCCTTCTCGACAATGCAACGACAATAAGAAATAAGAAAAGATAAGAATATGAACATAAAGTAAATGGTTCAGTTGTCACACCCTGACCTTAGAGAGCCTGTTTATTTCTCTATTTGGTTAGGTCAGGGTGTGATTTGGGTGGGCATTCTAGTTTTCTATTTCTTTGTTGGCCGGGTATGGTTCCCAATCAGAAGCAGCTGTCTATCGTTGTCTCTGATTTGGGAATCATACTTAGGCAGCCTGTTTTCCACCCTAGTTTGTGGGATCTTGTTTTTGCACAGTTACTAGGTAGCCTGCAGAACATTGCGTTCGTGTATTCTTTTGTTGGTGTTCATCTTAATAAAGAAAGATGTACGCTTACCACGCTGCGCCTTGGTCTCCTTCTAACGACGGACGTAACAGAAGATCCCACCACCAAGTGACCAAGCAGCGTGCCCAGGAGTGGAGGACATCCTGGACCTGGGAGGAGGTAATGGCAGGGGACAAGACCCTGTCATGGAAGCAGGCGGAGGCAGCGAGAGAGGAACGGCGACGAGACCAGGAATATAGGACTTGACGCAAGCACGAGAGGCAGCCCCCCAATTTTTGGGGGGCGGGGGCACACGGAGTGGTCGGCAGAGCCGAGGGTGAACCAGAGTCAGTCAGGGAGTCGAGTGAGGAGCTCGACACAAGATTCCGGAGAGAGGTGCTGGCGTTGAGAGCGCTGCAGAGCGGGCGTGCTGAGGAGCGTGACACCAGTCTGGTGTCATGTGCACCGGTTTCACGCATCTGGCCTTCGGTGCGCCTCCCCAGTCCGGTGCGTCCTGTGTCTCTTCCTCGCACTCACCCTGGGGTGTGTGTCACTGTTCAAGCACCATGTTATGCGGTTCTACGCACTGTGTCTCCAGTGCGTCTTCACAGCCCAGTGCGTCCTGTGCCAGCGCTCCGCACTTGCCGGGCTAAAATGAGCATGCAGCCAGGACGGGTTGTGCCAGCTCTACGCTCCAGAACTCCAGTGTGCCTCCACAGTCCAGTACGTACTGTGCCTCCTCCGTGCACTCGCCCTGAGGTGCGTGTCATCAGCCCGGTGCCATCTGTACCAGTCCCACGCATCAGGCCTCCAGTGCGCCTCCACAGTCCAAAGCTTCCGGCGACAGTTCCCAGTCCAGAGCTTCCGGCGACAGTTCCCAGTCCAGAGCTTCCGGCAACAGGTCCCAGTGCAGAGCTTCTGGCGACAGTTCCCAGTCCAGAGCTTCCGGCGGCGTTTCACAGTCTGGAAGAGGGTCTAGAGCCTCCGGTGGCGGTCGGCGGTCTGGTTCCTTCGGGGACGATCCACTCCACGGAAGCGGAGGGATCAGCAAGTGGAGCGGGGTCTACGCCCCGAACCGGAGCCGCAACCGAGGTTAGATGCCCACTCGGACCCTCCCTCATAGAGTCAGGTTTTGCGGCCGGAGTCCACACCTTTGGGGGGGGGGGTACTGTGTGTGTGTGTGAGTGAGTGCATGTGTGCTAAGGTGAGGAGAGTCAGTGCAGGTGGTCAGTCCAGTTCAGGTGTTCAGAAGTCTGATGGCTTTTAGATAGAAACCGTCTCTAAGCCTGTTGGTATCAGACCTCATGCTACGATACAGTCTGCCCAATGGTAATGAAGTGAACAGCTGATGGCTGGAGTGTGTGAAGTGCTTGATGATGCTGCAGGCCTTCCTCAGGTACCATTTTGAGTAGATGTCCTGGAAGGGTGACAGCACGGTTCCAGTGATGTGCTGGGCTGTTTTCACCATCCTCTGAAGGGGCTTGCGGTCTGGCCTGAGAAAATCCCGACCGTACCAGGCCATAATGCAAATAGTCAGGATGCTCTCGATGGTGCAACTGTAATATTTGGAGAGGACCCGGGGTGGCATGTCAAATTGCTTCAGCCGCCTTAGGAAGTAGAGACGCTGTTGTACCCCCTTGACAAGAGTGGTGGTGTTGTTGGTCCATGACAAGTCCTCTGTGATGTGGATGCTGAGGAATAACTAGTGACTCTCTCTACTGCAGTCCCGTTGATGTGGATCGGGGAATGTTCCCTCCTCTGCTTCCTGAAGTCAAGAATCAACTCCTTTGTTTTGCTGATGTTGACAGAGAGGTTGCTGTCCTGGCACCACTATGCCAGTTCACTGACTTCCTCCCTATAGGCAGACTCATCATTGAAGGTTATCAGGCCTACAACCGTGGTGTTGTCAGCAACTTGATGTTGGAGTTGGTGTCGTGCAAAGCCACACAGCCGTTGATGAACAGGAAGTACAGCAGAGGGCCGAGGACACCCCTGGGGGCCCCCATGTTAAGAGTCAGTGCGGATTAGGTGTTGTTGCCTATCCCCACAACCTGTGGTCTGCCCATCAGGAAGTCCAGGATCCAGTTGCAGAGGGTGGTGTCCAGACCCAGGGCTCTGAGCATCATTATCATATTACAGTTGGCTCTACCAGAGAAAGCTTATTGATGAAGGAGAAATTGTTCTCTGATGAACTAAAAAAGTGCTTCAGTCTCATCTCATGTTAGGCCAGGGATTCTCACAGTTTATAATAGATAGAAGGACAGTTTATAATAGATAAAATGGCAGTTTATAATAGGCATTGTGATGCTGCACAGTGATGCTGTACCCTGTTGCTAGCTATTTAATTAGATGGATCTCTAGACTAGAGGTTAAAGCATTCCAATATGTCTGTATATACTGTAAGTCAATAAGTACTAAATGGAAATCAGTGGCCCATTATGTGTCATTCATCCCCCACATAACTAGAGCTGATTAGTTTATCAGGGAAACACTGTCGGCCACATACATTCACAACATTCTCATTCACTCCTGACCAACATGGTAAGATAACCGGCCATATGTCTTATGGCCCTACATACAGCAGATGGATCATCTAGAAGGCCGGCATGTGAGGTTTGTGCTACATACATCCTATTGTTGAAAGATGTTAGTGTTTTAGGAAACACAATGAATACACAACAATGTCACTATGTTGCTACCATGGCCTGATGTGACCTATTATGTCTAAACTATTATCATCCTTGTAGCGCCAACTAAAAATAGCACCATGATATATCAGACTGGCTTCTTTTGACTGACTCAAAAATACATGACTCCTGGCTCCAATAGCCTTACTATTGACATCATCCCCAAGTTCCTTTTCTCAGGGGAAAGACAACATACAGGATACCTCACTGTAATTACATTGGTTTCCTTACCCTGTAGGAAGAGAGACCAATCCATGCTTTGCCTTTGTTTATCTTGCTGAAGTCACCAAATGCTAACTTCAGGATTTTAAGTACATTTTATTTAGCATGTTTTAAATTAAGCAGCATAGGGTCTGTTTAGGGGGAGGACATACTCCCAGTGCTAAAGGTAGAAACCCACTGGGTGCAGACGTCATTTCAACATCTAGTTTTGATTTACATTTGGTTGAGTTGTCAATTAACATGAATTCAACAGTGAAATCAACAAAACACCATGTCATTGGATTTAGGTTGTAAATTCAATGAAAAAAATATGAAATTCCCTTTTGTTGATGACTTTTAAAAAATACAATCAGTTCTCCACGTTGATTCAGCGTCAACACATTACATTTTTTTGTTGAAATGATGTGGAATCAATGTTGATTCAACCAGTTTTTGCCCAGTTGGAAAGCTGTTTTGTATCCCTATTCTCACATCGTCTGTTGATGACTTTCTGCACATGGAACAAACAAAATCTCCTTTCTTATCTCCAGGATACAATAGGCCTTGTCCCACACGGGAACTGTGCCTTGACAAAACCCTGAAAGTTAGATCAGTAGAGTTGACCAATACCCCGGTGCCCCTCCCAGCGAAGGATCGTGGACAGAGCAGATAGCAGAATTCATACTTTATCTTCTCTAAAACATACATGAAATGTCATCCTTCTAATACTATACTGTTTGAATGAGGCATTATTGCATAAGGAGGAAGGGTAGAAATGTTAGAATATTAGATTTTGTCCTTCCCCTAATTCTCCTCATCTCCCCCCTGTTTGGCCTTGTTGCTTACTGCATAATCGCCACTGAGGATATGGCAGAGTACATGAAAACAAACTGTTGTTCTTTGTTCTTCGTAGCTTGTTGCCTGTTAGCCTAATCAGATGTGATGCCCAGGTTAACCCAGAGATAGAACATGAAATGCTTTGGCACAGAGCTTCCTAAACCCACAAAGCAACACAATCACAAAGCCCACTGTGATCAAGTGCATCGATCAATGTTACTCAAGATTTATATATTAATCTGCTCATGGCCATTGAAATGTAATTGTGGAAGACCAAAGAAGGGATAATAACCAAATGGAGGTGAAAGGAGAAAAGTCCAGACATATAATGTTTTTTATCATCCAGTGCACTAACAGAAATGAGAAGTGGGTTAACCCTCATGCCAATATTCAGATTTTCAGATTCTGCCCACAGTCTGTCTAACTCAGCTATCAAAGAGAAAATATAATTACTCAGCTAGTTTCCATGGCAACACCGGGGCTCCCCCTAGTCTGTGAGCCAAGATGAATTCACTGGCTTGCCCTCCACACAACTATCTAATACGTTTCTTTTAGATCATCAATGATTAAGGGTGAGTGCTGTAATGCAAATATGATTATTTAGGCCTAGTTTGTGCCGGACTGCCCCTGATCAAGACCAATTAGGCATGCAGAATTGGAAACACACTATGAAAGGCTTCGGTCTCATCACTTGAAGCATTGAGTTTGAATGAATAGAGGTTTTACTGTGATAGTGAGAGATGTTGTTTGTAGAATAGCAGGCCTAGTATTTGATAATACTACAGTGCCTTATCAGAACCTTTCAGTACAACTATTTTGACTATTTAAATTTATGTAGGGACTGAACGTCTATTCACGTTCAGTCCCTACATAAAACTGTCAACATGGTGATCCACAACACAGACGCACATATAAATAGATATTTTTTGTTATTGTGCAGGAAGGGTTTACCTGATAACACCCAACACAAATTTGTTGGTGTGAAAGGGCAGTCTATCAACACAGAACTCCACACTATCTAGACCCACTGTGGGTAGTCAGCCATACTGTGGATCTTTACTAACAAGGAGCCTTACCACCAAAGGGCAAGTGACAGATTGTCCTTAAATTAACCTGCTCAGTCAACTTACTTCACATTAAGAGCATAAATGCCTATTGCTCAGAGATAGTGGAACCACATCGCTTGGCCTTGTTTCCGTACTACCAAAATAAGTAAAATGGACAGCAGAGTTTGTTTGAGGAATCTTCTATTTACGGTTTCCATTCACAGAAGACCCGCTTATCCAGAGTGACTTACAGGAGCAATTTGAGTTAAGTGCCTTGCTCAAGGGCCCATCAACAGATTTTTCACCTAATCAACTCGGGATTCAAACCAGCAACCTTTCAGTTACTGGCCCAACGCTCTTAAACACTAGGCTACCTGCCGCCCTATAGGGGTGAGATTCTAAGAGGGATGTAAACAGTGTGAGAGAGGTTGGAGGGATGCCGGACTGTTTCCATCCATCGATGAACTTGCTCCAACTCACTTAATTTCCCAGCAGAGGAGAGACGGATGTAACAATATCTCAAAACCATATTTACTGTGGCATTATTGAAACTGCTTTACTGTCCACATTATGAATGCTCAAGTACTTTTCTTTCTGTGAAGCCATACATAATAAATTGTAGCCTACAAAGTAATTTTAACAAAAGGAACATTTGTAATTGTTCAATATATTTATTACCCACAGCAGCTCTACATTTTCTGAGCTATCTCTCAACCAGCAACATTTCATAGAGGGACCCTTGCTACCATGACAGCTTAACACATTATGCAGTGGATGGCTGTATTTGGAGACCAAGTTGGGTCTGTGGGCAACTCTGTATAGGCACATTGCCACATTCTCACAAATTGTGAGAAAATGTGACATTTTTGTTAGAACAAATGTGATCTTGTAATATATTCTGCATATATTCTGACATGTATGTCTATTTGTCACTAAGCACAATTGGAAAAAGAGTAGTACTGTTACAGTCCAACTCCTCCCTACAGATCTCTTCAGTGAGTGACTGCTCAGTCAGTCCATAGCATCATGGTATATTCCCTGTCTAGATAGTCTCTCTATCTTGAGTGCCAATCAGCAGATAATTGTGTTTAAGTGTTCATGCACTTAATGTTAACAACTATCTGGTCTCTAGCGTGTAATTATGTGAGTATTACCTTGGGACAGTGTGGCACCACACGAAGCAAAGGTTATAGATATGGATTAGAGGTCTACTGACACCCTTTGACACATTCTGAAACTAGGGAATAACTGAAAACAATTAGCAATCCAATTTGTGTTGGATTTTACAAATCCATGATTAGACAGTTAAGGACAACCCCATGCCATGTATTGGGAATGTCTGTTAGCACACCATTGCAGATGTCTATCTATAACTTGTTTCCTTTTTGCCATGAAATCTTACAGAAAACATGAACATAGGACACAGCTTATTCACACAGGAGCACATTAAGGGGAGACGTAGGGGAGCAATACTGAGAGCAATACTGAAGTTATGGGGCAGTTAATGGTGTTTAAAAGGGAGAGCATATACACAACAATGGCCAGTTTCAAGCGACATTCCTTGTGCAGTGTGGAGTGACAAATACTGTCAATTTTCAATAAAGGGATATAGATAAGCAGAGTGCCGCTTGCATCAGCTTTACTAGGCCTATACATTAGCACAACAGACCAACCTTCCATCGAATAAGACATCCATCTGCAATTTTAAAAAAAAATCACAAACCTGCTTGGAAACTACATCATTATGAATAATATTGAACTTATTTAGGGTCAATACTGATCACTTTGAATGCTGATGTATAAATCAACAAAGAAATTGCCAAATACATGCCATTTTACAGACTTCTGCAATGGGCTTTAAGTAACTTGTCCAGTAAAAATCTCTTTAAAAAGGTCATATTCTGATAACTCATACCCAAATAATGTTGCTGACTCATATTTGTGGCCAAAGCATAAATTGGAGAAAAAACACTATAAAAACACCCCACCTCAAACCTGTATCTCAAACAGACGTTTCAAAAATGCATGTTATTTCCTTACAGAGGATGATGTCATCCTAGATGGCCAATCAGCAGTCTACTAGTGTAAATATGTTTTGGGACCGGTATATTCCTCTCTAGGTTTCTTCCTAGGTTTTGGCCTTTCTAGGGAGTTTTTCCTAGCCACCGTGCTTCTACACCTGCATTGCTTGCTGTTTGGGGTTTTAGGCTGGGTTTCTGTACAGCACTTTGAGATATCAGCTGATGTACGAAGGGCTATATAAATAAATTTGATTTGATTTTGATTTGATTTGATATATGCCCACACCATTCTGTTGTTGGGCTATGCCCACACCATTCCAACACAGAAAACATAACACACTTAATTGCCATTTTTTGGAAGGACAACTATTTCACTCATATTGCAATTAATTATTGGTCATATTTCATATAAAGATAGAGACACTGGACAGTTACTTTAATTTGTCAGTTTCTCAAACTTCAAATTTGTCTCCCAGTAGACCTGTCAGCATGTGAATGACGTCACCGCATGTATTTTCAGTCATTTCAGAACTATACATTTAGTTGTACAATTGTACAAACACATGGAACTGTTCCCGAAACATAATCTGTCATAAATAACATGTACATTCCCTGAAATGTGCTCATCTTTAGGCTAAACATTGTATGTGCCTCTCATCTAGGTAGCACACTAACATAGTGACACAAGTAAACCATTAGCCAAACATTATTCCAAACCCAAATAATAGACCGTGGTAGTTCCAGTCACAAAACTGATAGAACCAACCTTTAGTTGGTTGTGTTTCCTTGAACATTTTCTGAAAGCGCAATAGTAAACTTGTTAATAGCCAATGAAAACAAAGATTATGGTATCGCCTACGTTTACCTTGTATATTACCAAAATCGGCTAATCTCTGAATGTGCTCTTTACCTCCAATCTGCGAATCCATTGCGCTCTTCATTTCGATCAAAGTTTCTTCCCTTGCCATTCCCGTTATTCTTCTCATCTCCACCGACTACAAGGAAGGAGCTGCTTTTTCAGGAAAGTGAGGACGGAGAGAGAGGATGCCACCCCACGACTCGATCCTCGCCACACTGTATTTGAGTTTGAGGCTTGGGTTTCACACCAAAATCAACGTTTCGGGCATTTATTGGCTGAAAGAATGCCCCGAAATTGTCTTGACATATCCTATCATATTATGATTGCACTCATACTGCTTCTCTAGCCACTATACATATTTAAGGGGAGTGACAAAACCAAGCACATTCTGTCGGCAAATCATTGTGCATAAAGAAGTAGCCTATTCACACAAGTAGCGCTTGGGAATTAGTGCATCATGCATTGGAATTCTGTCTGTGAGGGTTATGCTACCCATGTGAATGGCCTCAAACTTGATGTTTGGCAATTTTGTATGGTTTTGAAAACCCTTCAAATCTCACCAAAT
Organism: Oncorhynchus tshawytscha; assembly: GCF_018296145.1. Taxonomy (NCBI): domain Eukaryota; kingdom Metazoa; phylum Chordata; class Actinopteri; order Salmoniformes; family Salmonidae; genus Oncorhynchus; species Oncorhynchus tshawytscha. The sequence continues at coordinate 68,027,484 of NC_056440.1, read as the reverse complement.
GAATTGATATTTTGTACAGCCTAACCATATGAGCCTAATTGACTAGCCTACTCAATTCCTTCAATTTGGGCTATGTGAAGAAACACAGTCCACCAAGCAAACTGCTATATATATATTTTTTTTTTCTCTCTTAGAATTAGGCCAAATTGATTTATAATATAAGTATATTTTATTCAAGAGATGTTCTCTATGACAAATTAGAGTACTAATTGAAGATGGGTGATGGTTCTTAAAATGTAACCTACTTTCTATCGTTATTTTTGTAGAAAAAGGGGGAAACACTGGAAGATGTTCATCGGTAGTTTCGGTGGAAAAGGTTGTGTGTCAACTGTAGGGGCGCTCATGTTTGCTGGGGATCGGAAGTGTCGGTGCCAGAGTGGCAGGTTAAATTGGCCAGGGTCAGAGTAAGTAGTACAGAAGGTGTTTTATACTGAGGCAGTGAAGAAAGTAGCGGAGGATGGGTCAAGGATCCTGAGAGAATCCCTGTGAGTAGGCCTAGTATATCTGTGACAGCACAGAGGGATAGGTCAATGACTGATGTATGCTTCATAACGATGGTTTTAATGAGTGTAGGGTTAGATGGTAGGGTCAGTTAAATGTTTTTACTTTCCCATTTTGTGGATCAAAATATAATTAAATTATACCCCAGTCTTGGTGGCGGTAATGCAACAGACATTGAATGCCATCCACCGTTAAACCTCAGCGAATAAGATGAAGGTTTAGCAACTCTGATGTAGGCCTACATTTACAATCCAGCAGACTATGGCGATAGGGTATCGAAGATTGGGTTATTTGCCCACCGAAGGTAGGAGCGGGGAAAACTACCCTACCCAGCATACATTGCAACATGCAAACCGAAGTTGCAGCGCCAGCGTGAAGAAGGTAAAGCCGGAGATGCAGCTAGCAACACAGATCAGCTTTGAACGCTTTATTTAGTATCTAGATAGTTTAATGAACACATCCCAACGTATCAATGAAGTATTGTAAGATATAGAATGATTATGTGGTTGTGGTGTGTTCCTCCCTTTATTCAAAGTCAGCTAGCCAACCAGGCTACTAGCTAACGTTAGCTAGATATCTAACGTGGATTTCCATAACTGGTTTACTTCGTGGTGGACTACTCAACCCTCCATGTTTTTCTGCTGTCTTCCCGTCAAATACCATGACAAACAAAAGCTAGCTAGGATCGTTGAGAGATGCTCGAACTAGCTACTAATGTTGGGGGGCGTAGTCGCTGTGTTAGCTCTTGTCCGTCGCACGGCGACGAGGTGCCCATGTTCTGTCGTTTTCCATATTTTTTCATCGTAACTCACCAAAGTAAACATTTTTAGAGTGCGGGATTACTTTTCTCTATGTGCAGGGTGTAATTTCTCCCAAAATATGAGTACTTTGATTACCGTTAAAATACCCTGATCCACGCGTATGGGTGGGATCTGCACTACGAGCTGCGTGGACAAGAGCTTGTCTGGCGGTATCATTGAGCTGGATGGAGGACTTAGGCCCGTTTTAGGATGGCAGCGCCATTGAGTTTTTTTAAACAATTTTAAGTAGTGAACTGAGTGGGACATCCTATAGGTTAAGGAAGGATCACATAATTCCATCCAGGTCATCATGAGGGATCGGCCAATTAATTATACACACGAGCAAACATCCAAATCGCCAACCTTGGCTTTATACCTGTTCAAACGACACTCTGGGTGGCAATATGACTCCTTTCAGTTTGTTTACACACTCCATAGTAGTAGAAGGAGAAAATTGACTACTTCAAAATGGAGATGGCCTCTGGCATTGCCCATGTTTTAGCAGATTTCATAATGGGACAGATACAATGTTGCGTCCTCTAACTACAATGTCTCTATGGGTGGTATACAAGGCAACTCATAGTCGTTGCGTGATGGACCAGAGCTACTGTGTTGTATTCAGATCCATCTAAGTATATGAGTCTGGTTGTATGTATGCAATGTAATCACAATTTACATATATGCAGTGAGTGGGTAACAGACTGTAATCTGCGTGTATTTATTATTATTATTATTATTTTTTATTTTACAGATTGTCGCTACACCATTTCACTCTGGTATTGGTCACACCATGGCAAAAGTTGGAGCTGTCATCTATCCCCACACGTTTGTTGTCTTATCTGAGCTGAGCAGAATTCCAACCAGCTCCCACAACCTGTGAGTCTGCAACTCCAGTAAGATACGTCCTCACACTAACACAAACGGTAACATTACGTAGGATGTCAAACATTAAATTATCTGAAGGCCCTCGGTACTTACAGTACTGAATGTTCACACAACGCTGCAGAGGACTTATAGGCCTACTCCTCTGCAGTTGACTCACCACACCTGATGTCACACTTGACATCTTGTGTTGATGTTGTGCAACTGCTCTGAAATGATAGTTTCATTGTTTTCAGCTGTCAATGTACTTATTATTTACAGTATAGGCCTAATTTTTAAATGGCTAGATCCGTATGGCTGTTTTTAATGTATATCTTTCTGTGTGTCTGTTAAGGGTGGAAGGACTGCCACCACCATTGAACCTCACTGATACAGAAAGTGGCGGTGTTGCAGCTCTACCAGGCTAAGGTCAGTCATTTCTTGACAAAGTGAAAATATTATAATGCATGCTATATTACCATACATATTATATGTTTCAATTACCACTCAGAACAACCCTCTCATACTCTTCCAGGCTCTTGACCCCTTGACTGTGTGAAAGTCATCATTTCTTCCTGTGGTATCAGATCCAGGCCCTTGAGAGCAATGTGTGAGCAACAGGACCATGGAGAAGGTGGCCGTAACAAGCTGTCCAACAGTGACGCCATCAAGCTGACAGATGACCTCTCTCTGAGTGACTCCGACCCTGAAGAGCGTAATGAGTCCATAGACCCAGAGGTGGAAGACTTGTCCTCATCTGATGATGAAGTGCACCAGAACTCCGGCCCTGGTCCCGTTCCCAAGAAACCCGCATTCAGTCTGACAGGTGGCAGCTCAAGCTTCTCCAACCGCAGCCGAAGCATCTTTGATTGCCTGGAGAGTGCCGCGAAGCTATCCTCGTCCAATTTGGGACAGGACAATGTCATTGACGGGGTCTTTGCACGTCCCCCTCCACCCCCACTGCTGCCGAGTGGAAAGAAGTATGGGGAGAAGGTGGGGGAATTGGTCAGCAAGCCTCCTCAGAAGAGAGGAGTGCCAGATTACCTGGTGAATCCTGAGCGCTGGACGCGCTACGACCTGGAGGATGTGCCAGAGACCAGTGACAGCAAGAATAGCATGGTGGCTCAGCAGTACATACAAAGCCTGCAGCAGCAGCAGAAGAAGGAGAACACGATGGAAGATGATCCTGAAGAGCCTTTTATACCTACTTTCAACCAGGGCCAGAGCAGTAGCTCAGAGCATAAGATCGTGTTCTCCAGGCCTAGCCGGCCACAGAAGGATGATGCTGCCGAAGTTAACAAGCCTGATCGAACCAAGAAGGTAGGGATGGGTCTCTGTCACTTAGATGATGATGATGAAGAAGAGGAGGGTATAGGCCTAGCAATCGCCCCCCAACGCCCAAAGGAGAGTGAGCGGAAGAGGAAGTGGACCCCGGTGGGGGAAGAAGAGGGCGCGCTGAGTGATCGGAAGGATCAACCACCTATTGGCTTCGTCATTAATAGGAACGTCAACAGGAAGAACTTCCGCAAGACATCAGAGAAAGAGGAGGACTGAGAGTACACATACTTGACCTCAATCAATTGTAGTCCTCTGGAAATAATGGAGGACCCTAAATATGGACAGTATTTTAGTGCTTCCCTGTAGAACCTCAAGCAGAGGAGTTTTTTTCCTAATCAAGGGAATGGTTTCGGCCTCTTGACTTTTCATCAGAATTAATGTAAAATGTGTATTTTGAATATTAACTTCAGACATGAAAATCACTTGTCAGTAATGCTAATGTATATTGTTGTTTCGAAGTCCAAAGAATATTGAATTTAGCCGTCAAGTATATTGGTGGAAGTGTAATGTAAACAATTGTATTTGTAGGAGACCCTTGTAAGTGGCATCATTTTTCATATTGCTGTAACTATTATTGATTATTGGAGCAGTAAAGTCTTCCCACAACTAAATAGTTTCTTTGTCACTTATGAATCTTTGCTCCTGTATTTTCCGTGACTGATGTGAAGCCAATAGGTTATATTACAGTATTTGAAGAATGTGCTTATGAGAATCATAGACATTGCTACGTTCATATCAACTAATTAAATGCATTCGTTGGTTTCACAGATAAGAAAAGCCCATCATTTGCATGCACTTTCAGGAGTAGAGAGATATAAAGAGACTCAGTTTTGGTCACTAACTGTAGACCTATTAAACGATTGCGACTGTCCGATTATGACCAGATGGCCGCATTACAAATCCACCCGAAGCGCTCAATATCAGCGCCTCACCGTTTGAGAAGCATGACGCTACCTACCTGAAAGTAATTGACTCAGAAACGCGGAAGTGAAGTCAACTTTTTTTTTTTTTAGCTCAGTACAGTAGTTTTTCATATATTTTTAGTATAATTAGAGCTCCCCGTCTGTCTGAAGTAGGGGTGAACGTTTCGTGAGTAATGAAGACAACGGCCCTCGAACGACAGAAGATGTGAATGGGGATTTTCAATATTCGCTCAATTTGAATAACGAGCGTATTGCAACATGTACTTAATGGATCCAGAGCAGGTGAGGAAGATTATTTATAAACAACTCACCTGCAAACAGTTTAGGAAACATGTTTTCATGTAGCTTACAGTATTTTGAATGAGTATAGAAATTGTTGGACTGAATAATGTATTTTTAAAATGTTATGCTCATGGATAATGGTAATGCAACTGTTTTTTAGATACTTTGAGGTGACGGTCATAGCAGGTTAAAATCTATTTCCGTATAGCTATAACCTGTATCAGACATCTATCTATACGTTTGTGTGCAAGTATGCTGAGTTGTGTTATGTTACCGTACCAAAAGTTGTCTACAGTGCTTTATCTATGAACTAGATGTGGGTCAAACATCAAACACACCCTAAGATCTAGATCAAATCCCTGAGCTGACAAGGTAAACATCTGTTGTTCTGCCCCTGAACAAGGCCGTTTAACCACTGTTCCCAGGCCGTCATTGTAAATAAGAATTTGTTCTTAGCTGACTTGCCTAGTTAAATAAAATATTACAGGTGTTTTATTTGGACTGAGAACACATGACTGTAGCTCATTGTAGCTGACGTTCCCTGAAACTATTTTCTGCCTCACCATGTGCAGTGCCTTCGAAAAGTATGCAGACCCCTTGACTTTTTTTTACACATTATGTTACGTTTCAGCATCGAGTCTTCTTGGGTATGATGCTGCAAGCTTGGTACACCTGTATTTGGGGAGTTTCTCCCATTCTTCTCTGCAGATCCACTCAAACTCTGTCAGGTTGGATGGGGTGTGTTTCTGCACAGCTATTTTCAGGTCTCTCCAGAGATGTTAGATCGGGTTCAAGTCTGGGCTCTGGCTGGGACACTCAAGGACATTCAGAGACTTGTCCCGTAGCCACTCCTGCGTTGTCTTGGCTGTATGCTTAGGGTCATTGTCATGTTGGAAGGTGAACCTTCACCCCAGTCTGAGGTCCTGAGTGCTTTGGAGCAGGTTTTCGTCAAGGATCTCGCTGTACTTTGCTTTGTTCATCTTTGCCTCGATTCTGACTTGTGTCCCAGTCCCTGCCGCTGAGAAACATCCCCATAGCATTTTTATTTTTATTTCACCTTTATTTAACCAGGTAGGCCTGTTGAGAACAAGTTCTCATTTACAACTGCAACCTGGCCAAGATAAAGCAAAGCAGTGCAACACAAACAACAAAACAGAGTTACACATGGAATAAACAAATGTACAGTCAGTAACACAATAGAAAAAAAATCTAGATACCGTGTGTGCAAATTAGGGAGGTAAGGCAATAAATAGGCCGTAGTGGCGAAGTAATTACAATTTAGCAATTAAACACGAGTGATAGATGTGCAGAAGATTAATGTGCAAGTAGAGGAACTGGGGTGCAAAGGAGCAAAATAAAATAACAATATGGGGATGAGGTAGTTGGATGGGCTATTTACATGCATGATGCTGCCACCCCCATGCTTCACCGTAGGAATGGTGCCAGGTTTCCTCCAGACGTGACCCTTGGCATTTAGGCCAAAGAGACCAGAGAATCTTGTTTCTCATGGGGTGAGAGTCTTTAGGTGCCTTTTGGGTAACTCCAAGCAGGCTGTCATGTGCCTTTTACTGAGGAGTGGTTTTCTTCTGGCCACTCTATCGTAAAGGCCTGATTGGTGGAGTGCTGCAGAGATGGTTGTCCTTCTGGAAGGTTCTCCCATCTCCACAGAGGAACTCTAGAGCTCTGTCAGAGTGACCATCGGCTTCTTAGTCACCTCCCTGACCAAGGCCCTTCTCCCCCCAAGTCTTGGTGGTTCCAAACGTCTTCCATTTAAGAATGATGGAGGTCATTGTGTGCTTGGGGACCTTCAATGTTGCAGACATTTTTTGGTACCCTTCCCCAGATCTGCGCCTCGACACAATCCTGTCTCGGAGCTCTACAGACAATCCCTTCGTCCTCATGGCTTGGTTTTTGCTCTGACATGCACTGTCAACTGTGGGACCTTATAGACAAGTGTGTACCTTTCCAAATCATGTCCAGTCAATTGAATTTACCACAGGTGGACTCCAAGTTGTAGAAACATCTCAAGGATGATCAATGGAAACAGGATATACCTGATCTCAATTTCGAGTCTCATAGCAAAGGGTTTGAATACTTATGTAAATGAGGTATTTCTGTTCAAATGTTTTAATAAATTAGCAAAGAATTCTAAAAACCTTTGTCGTTATGGGGTATTGTATGTAGATTGCTGAGGAATTGTTTTTATTTAATCCATTTTAGAACAGGGCTGTAACGTAACAAAATGTGGAAAAAGTCAAGTGGTCTGAATACTTTCCGAAGGCACTGTATAGGCTAGATTCATTGCAGCAGCTAAATAAATTAATGATAAAAAAAATCCCAGACCAACTTAAAATATTTCACAGATTTAAAGGTCGTTTATCTGGCCTTTTGTGTTTTAAAGCATAACTTCACCTCATCTAAAGCATGCAGATCTTTGAGAAATTGTCAGGTCAGCTTTTTACCTTGGACCATGTTTCTCTGAAGAGTGTCTATGATTTATGTGATGCTGAGGCCTGATGTATGACACCATTCCTCTGGCAACCCATGCCATATCCACTACACAGTACCCTACATCAGAGCCAGCCTCCTTTCAACGTTTGCCTGGTCTTCTTGGCTGTGCTCCTGGTGAAACAGGTTATCTCATTAAATCTTATGCAAACTGCACTAAAGAGGGTAATAGTGGCACACCTCCAAAATCCAATCAGTCAAGATTGGATCATATTTCTCGAGACATAGCAGAGCATAGAACTCCCACCCACTGAGTATGAGGAGCAGTCTATGGGATATTTTCACTGACGGGCGTGTTGGAGCATGTAATCTGGAAAATCCTGTGGGAGTCTGGAAGAATGAAAGTGAAAGACTGACAGGCTTTAGAGAGAAACCTGCATAACAACAGAGATGGCAAGAGGGATGGCCCAGTTGCCTTTATTTGTTTTACCCCTTTGCTTAGAGATGTGTGTTATTGACATCTCATGGACTGTAACTGTAAAAAGGAATTTGCCTAGAGTCCCTTTTTTCGACACAGGATAGTGAAGCCACAATGACAATTTGGCTATAGTGAATGAAGGCATATCATTGACCATTATGTTAGCTGAGAGGTTCCTTGTGGTCCATGTTGACTGGCACATGCCTGGCAGACCACTTCAGTGAGGTGGGGAGGAGGGCCAGCCCTTGTATCACAAGAGAGATGTCAAATTGTCCCTCTTTGTTACCCTGTGTTTTAGGATGGTATTGAGCTGCAGGAGAGAAACACGGATGGCTTTGACAATACCATGGAGGCATTACTCCCAATTCTGGTGAGACCGCACAACACACCATCTATTAATTTCACTGCATTCATCTTAGAGACATACATAGTCATACAGGTGATAATTATTCAAGCTGTTTGTATGACACAGTCCCTAGAATACAGAAAAGCTTGTATGTCTCCCATAGCACCAGCAGAGGACATATGATTATGTTCTAGTTGCTGATAAAGTTGAGGACCAGGATCACCCAAGGTTTCTGAAGCAGGTGGCTTTTATTGACCACCTGAGGAAGAAAAACATGAAAGTAACAGTGAGTTTGTTACTTGATTAAATCACATTTAAATTCCATATGGAGTGATGTTGAGGCAATGTTACTTTATTGGGTTGTGTACAATATTTTATTGGGATGTGTACAACTGTAGAGAATGTGTGACATTTATACTGTAACATCATGGCCAATCCTCCTAAAATGAACCTGGTTCAATGCTCATCATGAACTTTGCCTTTTTGTGTCAGAAAATCGTTCATGTTGACAAGGTGTTTTATGGTGTCCGGGCCCCGAAGGAGATCTTTGACAAGTACAGGTACCTACTTAAGGTGTCTGATTCTTGCAACTGGAGCGGCGACCGGAAATGTGGCAGGGTTCCTCACTCAACCAGGTGAGATGCATTGAACTCTCACTCTTGCCATTCCATATGCAAATAACGTTAACTTCCAACATGTCCTCTTACCTTGTTCCTGTTTTTCTTTCAGAATCAGAGTAGTGCATTACATCCTACACCACACCCATATCAACACAGGAGGTATGTGAAGTGCTCCCTCCATTGATCTCTTTAGCAACATATTTGTCCCTGACTTCAATTGTTCTGCACTCCTAACCCTCTTTTTAATTTAAACACAACAGAGAACCTCAGAGAGCTCCAGGAGAAGGGTGTCTTTGAGGCCGCGTTCTGCCTGCATGAGGTTAAAAAAAACATCATTATTTGTATACCTGATTACTTGTTCAATTTTGAGGGGCATTGTAGCTGTTTGTCTTGTATGATCGTAAGTAGCCCATATGAAATTCATTGATGTGAAATACGTCTACAGTATGAGCCTCTTTCTATTTTTATAGAGGAACAAGCAAAAGGTGTTGAAACAAAAGTGGGCACGATGGTCTGCTCTCTGTACGACCCAGCCTGTCGATGATGTCAGGTAAGACCTTCTATATATCCAGCTGTGTTTCTGTGTCTTTTGGTTTCACAGTGGCCTTTCCTCAATTGGATTTACTCAACTCTTGCATCCTCTCACCTCCATCCTCTCTGGCCTCCTTTTGAAAAAGGTCATAGGTAATCAAGGAGACACGTCGAGAAGGGGAAAAGTTGACAAAATTGTGCTTGTAATTAATGAGACTCATTGTCCAATAGCACATTGACAAAAATTACGTTTACATGGTGGAATCCCCAAGTAAATGTATACAGTGATAAAAACAAATGTAGCTAGCTAGTTGTGCAAGACATGTTGTAGATAAATGATCAATAGAATATTGTTATGAAATGTTTGTATGCTTTTCTCCTTCAAGAAAATAGCTGATTTCAAAGTGGGTGTGGAAGATTAAAACTCTTCCGCAAAGGAATCATGTAGGATTCATTTGTGCTTCCATTACAAAAGGAGGCTATCGAGGAAGGGAGGACCATCTTCAGTTTGCCTACAAAAAATTGTCGCTCTCCTTGACCACTTATTGGTTTCCAGGTCAACGAGGAGAGAGGACTGGGGAGAGAGGGTGGAGAACAGACTTTTGCCCAATGAAGAAAAGGCCTATCTCTCTCTCCTTCAAAGCAATTAACTCTGTTACCAAGAAGTATGCCAGCTAGTGGTTATAGCCACACAGAACTTTGGGTTTGCCGATGCAGCTAAACGTAATGTGCTTACCTAAAGCAGGATTTCACAAACTCGGTCCTGGGCCTGCCCCTGGGTGCTCGTTTTGTTTTTTTTCCCTAGCACCACACAGCCGATTCAAATAACCAACTCATCATCAAGCTTAGTTTAAACCAGCTAAGAACAGCCCTTAGCTATGGTATATTGGCCATATACCACACCCCCTCATGCCTTATTGCTTAAATATACAGCATGCAAATAGCAATACAACATGTCATTTACCTCAGTCATGTGAAAGGGAAATTATCAAGATAAACTACATGTTAATTAAATATTTATTTTTATCCCCCCTGGAAACCTAGTAAGGGGTGTTAACTGAAAAGGAATATCCTTTTCCTGGTTTGAATTTGAACATGCAAACTGAAATGTATCTATGTCTGTCAGGAGTTACTTTGGAGAGAAGGTGGCTCTGTATTACCTGTGGTTGGGCTGGTATACCATCCTGCTGGTCCCTGCAGCCATTCTGGGTGTGATTGTGTTCCTGTATGCACTGGCTTTCTTCAACACCAGCCCCCTCATGTGAGTTGACTGGCCCACTGAGCCAAATTCTTTATTAAGCTGATTGGTGCTGACATTTTAGTAGGAATAAAAAATTGGTTACATGGCGTTGCTCCTCTTTAAAACTCATGTGTTTCTGAAGGTGCATTGTGTGTCTTCATATTACAGAAAGGAGGTCTGTGAGTCTGACACTGTTATGTGCCCGAGGTGTGACAAGTGGTGTCAAGTATGGCAGCTGCGTGACACCTGTACCTATGCCAAGGTAACTCATGTCATTCTACCATACTGCATTTCAAACTTTACTATTTAAAAAATAGTTAATAAAGTTTGTATGTTCAAAATGTGTCTTGTGTGCAGGTGAGTCCTCTGTTTGACAATGAGGGGACGGTGGCCTTTGCTATGTTCATGGCAGTCTGGGGTAAGTCTCTCACACAGGATAAAACTGATTCTTTCCACCCAATACATTTTTAATTCAGATAAATCTAGACATTGTTATGACTCATGCCCTTCTTATTTTTCCAGCTACCATTTTTCTGGAGCTGTGGAAGAGACACAAAGCAACGTTTGTGTCTAAATGGAAAGTATTTGACTGGTGTGAGGAAGAGGTATGGCTTCACTTAGGCTTAGGAAACCATTATATGTCTGGATTTACATGTGGTAAAATCCTGAATATTGTTCCATCTGGCCTGCAGGAGGATCTCATCCTGGGAGTAGTCAATGATCCAGACTGCCATCCCAAAGAGTTTTGCCATTCTTATCTGCGCAGCACTCTAGTTCTGGTGCTGGTCACTCTCATGGTCAGTCCCAGTCAGTCACTCAGTACCATATTGAAACAAACGTAGCAATTTTCATCCTGGTCTATACCTGTGTTTAGCTCCGGTTCAGTCATTGTTGTCCTCTCACTGTGTGTGTGTGTTCTTTTACCAGTTGATTCTGATCATCGGGCTAACCCAGGCTCTGGTGGTGTTCCGTGTGGTTGCTGCTGTGCTGTTGTCAGAGGGAACATGGGAGTTTGTAAGGGACCATGCCAACACTGTAGCAGTAATGCTGGGTGCTGTACTACACTACTTCACCATGCAAGTTATGACCAGAGTAAGTTCAACCAGCAACCCCTCTAAGTCATGTAGACCTGCACAGTCGCTAACTCTTCTCCTCTCTTACCCGGATAGGTCAACAAGGCTGTGGCCTTCAAGCTGTATGTAAGCTGTATATGTAAAACATATGTTTATATTGAACATTTTCATTTACAATCAAACATGTACAGTTGAAGATGAAAGTTTACATACACCTTAGCCAAATACATTTGAACTCAGTTTTTCACAATTTCTGACATTTAATCCTAGTAAACATTCCTTGTATTAGGTCAGTTAGGATCTCCACTTTATTTTAAGAATGTGAAATGTCAGAATAATAGAGTGATTTATTTCAGCTTTTATTTCTTTCATCACATTCCCAGTGGGTCAGAAGTTTACATGCACTCAATTAGTATTTGGTAGCATTGCCTTTAAATTGTTTAACTTCGGTCAAGTGTTTCAGATAGCCTTCCACAAGCTTCCCACAATAAGTTGGATGAATTTTGGCACATTCCTCCTGACAGAGCTGATGTAACTGAGTCAGGTTTGTAGGCCTCCTTGCTTGCAAACACTTTCTCAGTTCTGCCCACAAATTTTCTATAGGATTGGGGTCAGGCCTTTGTGATGGCCAATACTTTGACTTTGTTGTCCTTAAGCCATTTTGTCACAAATTTGGAAGTATGCTTTGGGTCATTGTCCATTTGGAAGACCCATTTGCGAGCAAGCTTTAACTTCCTGACTGATGTCATGAGATGTTGCTTCAATATATCCACATCATTTTCCTGTCATGATGCCATCTATTTTGTGAAGTGTACCAGTCCCTCCTGCAGCAAAGCACCCCCATAACATGATGCTGCCACCCCCTTTCTTCACGGTTGGGAAGGTTATCTTCAGCTTGCAAACCTCCCCCTTTTTCCTCCAAACATAATGATGGTCATTATGGCCAAACGGTTCTATTTCTGTTTCATCAGACCAGAGGACATTTCTCCAAAAAGTACAATCTTTGTCCCATGTGCAGTTGCAAACCGTAGTCTGGCTTTTTTATGGCGGTTTTGGAGCAGGGCTTTGCTGAGCGGCCTTTCAGATTATGACGATATAGGACAAATTTTACTGTGGATATAGATACATTTGTACCCGTTTCCTCCAGCATCTTCACAAGGTTCTTTGCTGTTGTTCTGGGATTGATTTGTACTTTTAGCACCAAAGTACGTTCATCTCTAGGAGGCAGAACGCGTCTCCTTCCTGAGCGGTATGATGGCTGTGTGGTCCCACGGTGTTTGTACTTGCGTACTATTGTTTGTACAGATGAACGTGGTACCTTCAGGCGTTTGGAAATTGCTCCCAAGAATGAACCAGCCTTGTGAAGGTCTACAATTTTGGCTTGGCTGATTTATTTTGCTTTTCCTGATGTCAAGCAAAGAAGCACTGAGTTTGAAGGTAGGCCTTGAAATACATCCACAGGTATACCTCCAATTGACTCAAATTATGTCAATTAGCCTATCACAAGCTTCAAAAGCCATGACATAATTTTCAGTAGTTTTCCAATCTGTTTAAAGGCACAGTCAACTTAGTGTATGTAAACTTCTGACCCACTGGAATTGTGATACAGTGAATTATGAGTGAAATAATCTGTCTAAACAATTATTGGAAAAATGACTTGTGTCATGCACATAGTAGATGTCCAAACCGACTTGCCAAAACTATAGTTTGTTAACAAGAAATTTGTGGAGTGGATGAAAAATAAGTTTGAATGACTCCAACCTAAGTGTATGTAAACTTCCAACTTCAACTGTACATGTTCATCACTGTCATTCTGTCAGATGGAATTGTACTTAACTTCTTTCACTGACTCACTTAGCTAATGTTGCTGCTTTTGCCTGCAGAGAAGACACAGTCGCGTGCAGCCACTGAGAGGAGCTTCACTGTCAAGATGTTTACCTTCCAGTTCTTCACCCTCTTCTCCTCGCTTGTATATGTGGCATTTTTCCTGGGCAGGTACTGAGTGCAACGTGTGTGTGTGTGTAGTATTAATATTTGATCGGGCTGACGGTACATGGGGCTCCCGAGTGGCACAGCGGTCTAAGGCACTACATCTCAGTGCTAGAGGTGTCACTACAAAACCTGGTTTGATCCCATGCTGTATCACAACCGGCCGTGATTGGGAGTCCCATAGGGCGGCGCCCAGCGTCATCCGGGTTAGGGTTTAGCCGGGGTAGGCCGTCATTGTAAATAAGATTTTTTTCTTAACTGACTTGCCTAGTTAAATCAAATAAATAAAAGATTGCAGACTAGCCTAAAACCAAGGGGAAAACTGTTGGTAAAGTACTGCTCTGTGTCAGCTGTCATGGGCAGCCTAGCTGTATGGAGAAGGTGCTTTCTGTATCCACAAGTGTCCATGTATCTTGAAATGTTTGAGTCCTGAACCATAAATGTGTAAGTATTTGAAATGTTTATGCATATGTGCTTACATTTAATGAATCTAACACGTTGTTCTCGTGCATAGGATAAATGGCCGCCCAGGCAGCTATGTTCGTATTTTTGGTAAATGGAGATTGGAGGAGGTGGGTAGCTCATCACTATTATATATATATTTTTAAGTATTACTTAACATGGGATTATGACATGGTTGAATGGTTTGGATTGTCTTTAGACTGTTGCCATATCTGCCTTTTCCTGTCCTTGTCAGTGTCATCCCAGTGGCTGCCTCACTGACCTCTTCATTCAAATGGCCGTCATCATGGTGCTCAAACAGACACTGAATAACATCTTTGAGTTTATTGTGCCGTAAGTACAATATATAGCTATGGTTTTCTACCTGCTTAACATAGATACATTCTGAGGAAATAAATAGGTTGAATAAGCCCTTTGATGTGTTGAGTAAGCTTTTGGTAATTCAAATAAACGTTTGACTGTCAGTCAGATGATAAAACCCCATGTAAATATGAATTCTAGTTAATGAATTGAATTCCTTCTAATTAACCAAATTGGACATCCAAAGTAGAGCATCATACTTTCTCACTTTAGGTTGTCCTATGTTGTTGTGCAGCTGGTTCAAGAGTTACTTCAAAAGGACTACAACTAAGAAGCTGGAGAGGAAGTGTGGCGACTGCTACAAAAATGCATGTCGCGAAGAGGAGAGGAGGGGCCATGACCCATGTGATATCTGCAAGCTGCATGATTGGCTGCGCAACTACGATCTGAATGACGTAAACTTTTTCAGTCTCTTCAATGAGTTTCTGGAAATGGGTACGTCACATTAACAAGTCACTACCTTCCATGGATGTCTCAGTCCAAAGTCTTTATTTTTTTCACCGAAGTGATTCTATCTCTCTCTTACACTGTGATTCATTGTTTCTTTTATGTTCAATGTTTCTGCCCAGTTGTTTTTATTGACTTCCCAATCCCCTGTGTTGAATATTAAATCTCTGTTGTGTTATTACACTCTTCTCATGCAGTTCTTCAGTTCAGTTTCACCACCATCTTTGTGGCGGCCTTCCCTCTGGCCCCTCTACTGGCCCTCATCAACAATATCTTTGAGATCCGTCTGGATGCCATCAAGATGGTCAGCTTGGAACGCAGATTAGTCCCCAAGAAAACCAATAATATTGGTGAGTTAAACAGTATATGCAAAAGCTTGTGCTTCTCTGGTAAACTCCTTACCATGTTTTTGTTGGGGCTTGTATGCTCATCCCATAATATGATTTCTCAGGTATATGGATCAAAGTTCTAGAAGCTATTGGTGTTCTGGCTGTCATTGCCAATGGGCTAGTCATTGGGGTGTCCTCAGACTTCATCCCTCGGCTGGTCTATCGCTATCACTACGGACCCTGTGCCAATGGAGAAGAAAATGTACAGTAAGTTCTACTGTAGCACATTGTGCAGTGACTGGTGCATGAGTTGCACCTACAGTAGAGTAGACCTCTCACACATGGTCTGGACTCTTAAAACAATGAATGCCATAGTAATAATGTAGATAATGTCATCTGATAGACTACATTCGAGCCTCCTGAGTGGCGCAGTGGTCTAAGGCACTGCATTGCAGTGATTGAGGGGCCACTACAGACCCTGGTTTGGTCCCGGACTGTGTCGCAGCCGGGCCGCGACCGGGAGACCCATGAGGCGGCGCACAATTGGCCCAGCATCGTACGTGTTAGGGGAGGGTTTGGCCGGCCGGGATGTCCTTGTCCCATCACACTCTAGCGACTCCTGTGGCGGGCCGGGCGCATGCACGATGACGCGGTTGCAAGTTGTACGGCGTTTCCTCCCACACATTGGTGCGGCTGGCTTCCGGGTTAAGCGAGAAGTGTGTCAAGAAGCAGAGCGGCTTGGCAGGGTCGTGTTTCGGAGGATACATGGCTCTCGACCTTCGCCTCTCCCAAGTCCATACGAGAGTTGCAGCGATAGGACAAGACTGTAACTACCAATTTTGATATCACGAAAATTGGGGAGAAAAATAAAGACTACATTCGCTACTGTCTCTCTATTGAAACTGTTCCAAAGGCAGAGTTCAACAGTTCCCTAGTTTAGTCTTTATTGGCATAAGTAACCATGCTGTGGGTAAACACTGGTGGCAGATGTCAAGGACATCCTAAAGTTGTAATAATACTGACTCGCCATGTTATCATGTGACTATTTGTTTGCCCTTCAAGCTGGTTGTGAAAAAGCCTCGCAATTTAATTCTATCTCCAAATTCCAAGACAAATTAATATGGAAATGTATTTCCAATTATGATTTTGTAAGCTAAGCTTAGTTGCTAAATTGTATGTTTTGTGTTGATTCATGGGGCATTACTTTTTCGGTTCTCTAAACGGTTAGCTGCATAAAACCTCATGAGTTGGAGAAGGGTTTGTTTTTATATGACCATAATCCCTTTTCCCCCCCCCTTATAGCTGTATGAAGGGCTATATCAACGACACCCTATCCACTGCTCAGATAACAGACCTGAATGTGCGGAAGGACTTTTTCCCCAGTCAACTGATCACAGAGAGCGGCTTCAATGTTACACAATGCAGGTGGGCATCTGTGAGGCACAACTAGGTCACTACGGAAGCTACTATTTACCAAAGCCTGGTTCAACCCCCCTGGTTCAACCCTATGAATTTCACTGTTTATATTAATGAAGTGTTTGAATAATAATCAGAAACCAAAGCAACCAATTCTCCTCAGGCATCCATACATGTAGCTAGAGTCTATGCAGTCACAAACAGAAAAAAACCCCAGTCCATTGATACCAGTAGTTGTTGAGAGTGATTGTTGATGGTGAAACTGGTGTGTGTTCCCAGCTATAAAGACTACAGAAATGATGTTGACTACAGCCTCACCTCCCAGTTCTGGCTCATCATGGCTGTACGCTTTGCCTTCGTCGTCCTATTTGAGGTATGTCTTTCTTGGCATCTGTGAATATGTGTATTTATGTCAAACTACTTACATTATTTTCAGTTTAGTTTTGGCACATCAGGAATCACTGAATTCCATGTTATTGATTTTAATTGAGCTCTGCACCCATGATCCAATCAAACATTATTTAAAATTGTGACACTTTACAATAAAACTAAAGATGCAAAAGCAAAGGATGTCTAAAACTATAAAATCACTTGTTAAAGGTCAAGCTAAAAAGATGAGTTTAGGGTTTTGTCAAAACCTTATCCTTGCAATTCCAAATGGCCATTGAGCAATACCAAATATCATGGATATGATTGAACAAGCCTGTCTGTCTTTCACCTCTATCTGTAGCATGTAGTGGTCATCTTTAAATGCATTGCTGCCTGGTTTGTGCCTGACTCCCCCATGCTGGTGAAGAATGACAGACTGAAGGATAAACTCAGTAGGCTCAAAGAGGAACTGCAGTGAGTTAAAACATATGGCTATAGACTACCACAATATTCCTTGTATGATTAAGTGTTGACGTACTTCATCTGCATGGAACATATTATCACCATAGTGATTTCCATGATCGGATTAAAACGAATATTGTCTGTGTTGACAGGGATATGAAGTACAGCCAGTCCACAGATGTGTGATGACCACAACGGAGGGACATCCTGAGGCATGACACATGACTTTGAAGCCTTGAAAAAGACACATTAAAAGTGATGCTCTCTGCACTGACCTGAGATCAGCATCTTACAGAATAGTTAGCGCGTTATGAGAGGTAGGACAGCACCATCTCCCAACACCTCTGCGCTTTCTTCCACATGGCCAACGCACTGTTTATACCTGTGTGATTAATGGCCACCCGTGGCGCATGCGAGGGTATCTTGATAGCCGATCGGGGCGACAAGTTTCTACGAGGATTAAACGGCTCCAAACTGTATTTCACATATAAGCAAGTGTACCCCAATATAAATGAAGCAATATACTGACAGACTAACCCCAGATACCAGACGCCAAACCACAACTGGGGTTCATAAGAAGAGGTCCATATAACATTGTATTTTCTTGAATGACCGATGACCCAGCAGTAGCCTCAGCCGAGTCCCCAACAACCAGATGTTCCGGTTTTCAGGGGAAATGGAAAGAGAGCCTGTGACGCAACTTCCGCTTTTGGACGTTAACAAGGCGACACTTCATCTTAACTCCTCCTCCACATTTACCGGATTGGTTGAACAGTGCAGAAGATAACGTTTTTTCTTCTTCTTCTCGTCAAGACCAGTATGTAGGGGATCTAGTTTCAGGCATTTATTTTTCCTAATCAAAAGGGGACCATCGCAGTCTCTCAGAATTTTGGTTGGTGTATAAAACGTGTGAATTCAGATAAATAAGAAGGTGTGATGGGTCCGTACACCAAACATGTTTTGACTGTTATCAGGGATAGCGTACAGGCTTTTCAACTTTGCAGCCTTCTTCAGTGTGTAGATTTATTTTATGCCTGCTACATTAGGTTAACCTAGCAGGGATACCTATACAGTAACAGAGTTTGGGTTAATTTTGTTTCACAAACTATGTGCTATACAAATGGAAAACCTGAGTTGAAATGTATTGACTCCCTTACTCTGGCCAATATTAATATTTTACAAAGAACTGAGGTAGTTTTATTTTTGGTAAGGATGTAACAACCTGTTTTGCAAATACTGTACTGATGTTTCCTGTTTACATGCTTTTAGTAACCTCAATGTTCTCTCAACATAAAGAATCACAAAGTGTGAATAATGTAATTTATCTTTGAAATATTAATATCTTTGTTATATAATTATGCATCTCTTAACTTTTAATCCACTGCATTAATTCTTTATTTGAAATGATATTCTGGAAAATTGTGTTATCGCTTTTTAAATTCAAACATAGGGTTGCTTCATGTTGTGTGTATGAGCAAGCGTTTTTGTAAAAACATTTAAGTATCATTCAGAAATGACTTGGCCCAATACCTATGGATATTGTATTGTTGTTGGAAAGGTGTACATTTTGAGTTGTTTTTTTTACTGTACATTGTACATAAAGTATGTGACAGGGTTTTGCTCATCAGTCTATCACCTGCGTGAAAGTGCATTGTAATTTTGTCCTTTTGCTTCTCACTTTTGATGGACAGACGGGACAAAGATTAAAGCTTGCAGTAATTTTACTCTCAGCTGAATGTGTACTTTAGGACTTTTTTTTTGTAAGCTAAGTAGACACAATTAACTGCCATTTGCTGGACCACACCCGGTCTATTTCTCTAACAAGTTAAGCCTGATCAACAACAAAATACTTTTTTACATTAGGTCAGGTAAATAAAATAAAGAGAGAGCTGTTATAGAGACAATTGGTCAATTAGACGGTTGCTATGAAATAACCCTCTTTGACCATAATGTCTGTATACCACAAGAGGGCAGAGTGGTCTTCTCTCCTACAGCCCAAAGTTATATACAGCACTAAACTACATAACCTACCTTGTGTAAACAGTTTTGGTGAAGGAAAATGAAAGGGCTCATCTACATGGTCTACTAAAAGCAGTTCCTAACTACATGTCATTTTATTGTAGATAAAACTATTCTATCCATGTCCCCTGGCCTGTCATTTCATTGAGAGTTCCTCCCCTCTATTAGAGTTAAACCAAAAATATTCTCAGTGTTCCAATAACATAAATCCTCTTAGTGGGTTCACTTCATATCTGGAATGCATTCAGTGAGGTTGCAGAAATACTAACGTAACACAGCATATAAAATACTTTTGTTCTTATTTTAAAAACGGCATGTTTGTGTGGACATATCAGACTAACTCATGGTTGAACAGTTCATCACAATCTTCCTTTCTCTATTCTTAACTTTTGTTTCTCACGAAAACTCTCTAAGCCCCCTCTCTGCTGACTCTCTCTGGTCTCTCTCTGCTGACTCTGATCTCAGAGGAGATAAAAACCAAGCCAGATCCTACTGTCTGCATTCCAAGGCTTTCTCCATTCCCTTTATAAAGAGGGTTGTTAGCCTGTGTCTTTGCTCTTCGGCTGGTCCTTTTACTCCCCCACCATTTCCCATGACTTCCCGGAGAACCTTACCCTCTCACCACAGTTCATACCTCATAGTGTGCTGCCAGACTGAGGAACAGTATCTGTAAACTTAAACACGCCCTGTTTGGCCTGCCGCCAATGAGAACAATTCCTCCCACAAGAAAAGGCAGAGTACAGGGAGTGAGGGTGTGAATGCTTCAGAGGAAACTCCGTACTATGTGCATGTAATTCAAATTACCAAGTAAAAAAGTGAAAACAGAAGTTCCCTTGAATTGGATTGTATCTTTAGAATGCAATCATGTATCATGCCAAATCATTTAAATTAAACTATTACTTATGAGAAGCAATTCAACTCACATACTGTAACCTAACACCTCACATACTGTAACCTAACAGTCGGAGCTAGCCCACGTAGATGAATAATGCAGAGAAGTAATGACCTGTGTGTGCAGTGGTCTCAGAGTTGGGTTAACTCCCTGTATCAGACACCTCCAACTCTTCTATGCTTCACTCAGACATACATCAATGGGTCAGAGGTCATACTGGGTAGTACTGTAAACTCTGTTTCCATATTCAGCACTTTATTTAGGCGTCATTATTACAAATTGTTTCTTAGTCATGAATGAGACAAGGGAGAGTGAATTTCAGAGGCAGGGAACGTTTACGATTAGTAACCATTATTATTATATTCTTTTTTTATTTAACTAGGCAAGTCAAGAACAAATTCTTATTTATAATGACAGCCTAGGAACAGTGCGTTAACTGCCTTGTTCAGGGGAAGAATGACAGATTTTTACCTTGTCAGCTCAGGGATTTGATCGAGCAACCTTTCGGTTACTGGCCCAACACTAACCACTAGGCTACCTGCTGCCCAAACAATGTAGCACAGATCTGTGAGGGAGGGGTAAGATAATGAGAAGTTTATTTTCATTCTTAAAGGACACACTGGGGACAACTGTCTGGTCATGTCAGATGCTGTTTATTGTTAGTTATTTGGGGTGAAAATAAGCACAGAAAAGCCTCCCTGGATGGAACAGGAAAACATTGTATTACCATGAAGTGGAGACTGGGGTGATTAAAAGCAGGGGCTCTTTAAATTGCTCTGGTGATTATTAGTTCAAAAGGGAGTTTGGAGGCCACCCATCCTGTATCTTGTCTTTCAGTGAAGCATCCATGTACTGTAGAACTAACAATATAGAGGATTGTATACACAGTATGTCTGTAGGAATGGCAAGTTGAGCCCATATGTTACCAGAGATGAAAAGAGGCATCCAATGCCTTTTACAGGACGAGTCCACTAAGTCCAAACATTCACACACATGCATGCACACAGGCATGCACCACGCACACGCACACACACCGTCCTGAAGTGAAGATTCCTCAGTCATCCAAAACACTCTCATGGCAATACAAATATTAAGTTGGTAAAGCAGTCCATATTGAAAGACCAATAAAATGTGATAAAATCTAAAAAATATTGAGTAAAGAAAAGCTGCTTCTCCTCAGTCCTTAAATACATTCGGTAAATACATTCCTCAGAATTATTCAGGTTCCATCAATGCATCCATTTGAGACCAGATGTGTCAGGTTCATTGTGGGGGTCCTCCTGCTGGCTCTACCAGCAGGTCCAGAATATGAATCCAGTAAAAGGGCAAAGCAGTCTGCTCTAAATGGCCGTGTCGGTGAAGTCACACCTCGTGAACCCTTTCTGTAAAACACAAGGGAAAAGGCCACTTAGATAGAGCAGTCTGTTTTTAGCAAGGGTAAATAGTAGGCCCAGGACGATACCAGTATCACAATATTTTGTTCCATTGCAAAAATGAAAACACGAAGCAGATCAAACTCTTTGCTCCTTTAAAAACCTGCTGTCTGTGAAATAGTGTGTGCTATAGCTGGGAAAATCAATACATGTGACTGGATGACAACATCCTGATGTTTGTTTCCAACATTAGGGCTAAAGAAGTTAAATCCACTTTTTGGTTTTCTTGCCACGATACTAAAAAGTATCAAATAAAAAAATTGAATCAAATGTTATTTGTCACATGCCCGAATGAATACAACAGGTATTTACAGTGAAATGTTTACATACGAGCCCTTTCCCAACAATGCAGTTAAAAATTACAAAAAAAATGACTGCTAAATAAAAAAAAGGAAAACATTAACACCATAAAATAACATAAGGAGTATCAGTACAAAGTCAATGTGCAGAGGTACATGCAGGCCAGTGGAGGCTACTGAGGGGAGGACGGCTATTAATAATGGCTGGAATGGAGTCAATGGAATGGTGTCAAACACATCAAACGTGGTTTCCATATGGTTGATACCATTCCATTGGATCCATTTCAGCCATTATAATGAGCCATCCTCCCCCCTCAGCAGCCTCCACTGATGTAGGTAGTGCAATGTTTTTTTTTTAATAAAGGTGTCAATGTAAATAGTCCGGGTAGCCATTATATTAACTGTTCAGCAATCTTATGGTTTGGTGGTAGAAGATGTTCAGGAGCCTTTTGGTCCCAGAAGCTCTTGTACCACTTGTCGTGAGGTAGAGGGAACAGTCTTATGACAATTTTTCACGATTCTGGTATCGTTCCGGCCCTAGTAAACAGGCCTAAATATTCTACAGTGTGAAGAGGGCACATAGAAGGGACAAACAGTGTTTACAAGTGTCAACTGAAGATTGATATTTAGCACAGAGAAAAAACAGACAGCCGTTATCTTGCAAGAGACAATCAATGGCTGCTCCCAGCATTCCACTGCCAGATTCCAAACATACCATTTAACTGACCATCCAAGGAAACACAAGACACTGCACTACAAACTCAAGTAGCACTATAGCACAAAGAAGAGGACTGTCCAGTTGCCAACCACCAAACCAAGGTGTTTTACTGGTCCTGTTCAATAAACACCAAAGCAACTCAAGCAAAGAAAACCATGATATAAAATATAGTCTAAATATATAACCGGTAACATAACTAGATTGTATAAACTTGAACTGATAACTGTAGTACCTGCACAGAATAAGGATTCCTAAGGGCCACAAGAAAAATTCACTTCCATGAAAATGTAATACCTAACAGCTTTAGTGAAAATATTTATATTTGCTGTGCCAAAGAATTATGGGGGATATCAGTCGATCCAGGGGGGGGGAGGGGAGAATTCTTAGAACTGATTAAAAAAAAGAGTTAGACTAACCGTTAGAGGCCATAAAGAAAATAAAGAACCATCTGGACCAAGACAAGAGGTTAGAAGGCCATGCACAATGGAAGAGGGCAAACGACCCCCCCGTTTCCTGCTCTCCAAGCCCATCTAGCACAATGTCTATGTTAAATGGTGTTAGCCTCACCTGTTTATAATCTTTATGCAGCTTGTTGTACTGGAACATGTTGAAGAGTACTGTGGAAGCAGCCTTGGCAGCCTTCAGCTTCCCTGAGCTATAGTAGGAGAAAAACACAGTCAAACACAACAGGAGCCAGACAGGAAATTGGAAATAAAAAGCAGACACAATGAATAACAAAACCAAGAACACTGAGAGACAAGATTCACTAACCTGTTGTCGTGGGAAGACTTAATTGCAACAAGTTTGGGGAGTCCATCAAAGAAGGCGATGTCTCTCGCTGCTAGTGAGCTGCCTGCAACCAGGTTATTGAGGGTCCCACATATGTTGACCACCACTTCACTGGATGGTTCCTTCTGGTGGCCATCACTGGGAAGCTTGGTCACCAGAATGTTCACTACCTTCGTAGCTAGAGGTCAAATCAAATCAAATCAAATCGTATTTGTCACATACACATGGTTAGCAGATGTTAATGCGAGTGTAGCGAAATGCTTGTGCTTCTAGTTCCGACAATGCAGTAATAACGAGCAAGTAATCTAACTAACAATTCCAAAAAAACTACTGTCTTATACACAGTGTAAGGGGATAAAGAATATGTACATAAGGATATATGAATGAGTGATGGTACAGAGCAGCATAGGCAAGATACAGTAGATGATATCGAGTACAGTATATACATATGAGATAAGTATGTAAACCAAGTGGCATACTTGTGGCTAGTGATACATGTATTACATAAGGATGCAGTCGATGATATAGAGTACAGTATCAACGTATGCATATGAGATGAACAATGTAGGGTAAGTAACATTATATAAGGTAGCATTGTTTAAAGTGGCTAGTGATATATTTACATCATTTCCCATCAATTCCCATGTTTAAAGTGGCTGGAGTAGAGTCAGTGTCATTGACAGTGTGTTGGCAGTAGCCACTCAATGTTAGTGGTGGCTGTTTAACAGTCTGATGGCCTTGAGATAGAAGCTGTTTTTCAGTCTCTCGGTCCCAGCTTTGATGCACCTGTACTGACCTCGCCTTCTGGATGACAGCGGGGTGAACAGGCAGTGGCTCGGGTGGTTGATGTCCTTGATGATCTTTATGGCCTTCCTGTAGCATCGGGTGGTATAGGTGTCCTGGAGGGCAGGTAGTTTGCCCCCGGTGATGCGTTGTGCAGACCTCACTACCCTCTGGAGAGCCTTACGGTTGAGGGCGGTGCAGTTGCCATACCAGGCGGTGATACAGCCCACCAGGATGCTCTCGATTGTGCATCTGTAGAAGTTTGTGAGTGCTTTTGGTGACAAGCCGAATTTCTTCAGCCTCCTGAGGTTGAAGAGGCGCTGCTGCGCCTTCCTCACGATGCTGTCTGTGTGAGTGGACCAATTCAGTTTGTCTGTGATGTGTATGCCGAGGAACTTAAAACTTGCTACCCTCTCCACTACTGTTCCATCGATGTGGATGGGGGGTGTTCCCTCTGCTGTTTCCTGAAGTCCACAATCATCTCCTTAGTTTTGTTGACGTTGAGTGTGAGGTTATTTTCCTGACACCACACTCCGAGGGCCCTCACCTCCTCCCTGTAGGCCGTCTCGTCGTTGTTGGTAATCAAGCCTACCACTGTTGTGTCGTCCGCAAACTTGATGATTGAGTTGGAGGCGTGCATGGCCACGCAGTCGTGGGTGAACAGGGAGTACAGGAGAGGGCTCAGAACGCACCCTTGTGGGGCCCCAGTGTTGAGGATCAGCGGGGAGGAGATGTTGTTGCCTACCCTCACCACCTGGGGGCGGCCCGTCAGGAAGTCCAGTACCCAGTTGCACAGGGCGGGGTCGAGACCCAGGGTCTCGAGCTTGATGACGAGCTTGGAGGGTACTATGGTGTTGAATGCCGAGCTGTAGTCGATGAACAGCATTCTCACATAGGTATTCCTCTTGTCCAGATGGGTTAGGGCAGTGTGCAGTGTGGTTGAGATTGCATCGTCTGTGGACCTATTTGGGCGGTAAGCAAATTGGAGTGGGTCAAGGGTGTCAGGTAGGGTGGAGGTGATATGGTCCTTGACTAGTCTCTCAAAGCACTTCATGATGACGGATGTGAGTGCTACGGGGCGGTAGTCGTTTAGCTCAGTTACCTTAGCTTTCTTGGGAACAGGAACAATGGTGGCCCTCTTGAAGCATGTGGGAACAGCAGACTGGTATAGGGATTGATTGAATATGTCCGTAAACACACCGGCCAGCTGGTCTGCGCATGCTCTGAGGGCGCGGCTGGGGATGCCGTCTGGGCCTGCAGCCTTGCGAGGGTTAACACGTTTAAATGTCTTACTCACTTCGGCTGCAGTGAAGGAGAGACCGCATGTTTCCGTTGCAGGCCGTGTCAGTGGCACTGTATTGTCCTCAAAGCGGGCAAAAAGTTATTTAGTCTGCCTGGGAGCAAGACATCCTGGTCCGTGACTGGGCTGGGTTTCTTCCTGTAGTCCGTGATTGACTGTAGACCCTGCCACATGCCTCTTGTGTCTGAGCCGTTGAATTGAGATTCTACTTTGTCTCTGTACTGGCGCTTAGCTTGTTTGATAGCCTTGCGGAGGGAATAGCTGCACTGTTTGTATTCAGTCATGTTACCAGACACCTTGCCCTGATTAAAAGCAGTGGTTCGTGCCTTCAGTTTCACACGAATGCTGCCATCAATCCACGGTTTCTGGTTGGGGAATGTTTTAATCGTTGCTATGGGAACGACATCTTCAACGCACGTTCTAATGAACTCGCACACCGTATCAGCGTATTCGTCAATGTTGTTGTCTGACGCAATACGAAACATCTCCCAGTCCACGTGATGGAAGCAGTCTTGGAGTGTGGAGTCAGCTTGGTCGGACCAGCGTTGGACAGACCTCAGCGTGGGAGCTTCTTGTTTTAGTTTCTGTCTGTAGGCAGGGATCAACAAAATGGAGTCGTGGTCAGCTTTTCCGAAAGGGGGCGGGGCAGGGCCTTATATGCGTCGCGGAAGTTAGAGTAACAATGATCCAGGGTCTTTCCACCCCTGGTTGCGCAATCGATATGCTGATAAAATTTAGGGAGTCTTGTTTTCAGATTAGCCTTGTTAAAATCCCCAGCTACAATGAATGCAGCCTCCGGATAAATCGTTTCCAGTTTGCAGAGAGTTAAATAAAGTTCGTTCAGAGCCATCGATGTGTCTGCTTGGGGGATATATACGGCTGTGATTATAATCGAAGAGAATTCTCTTGGTAGATAATGCGGTCTACATTTGATTGTGAGGAATTCATGGCCATAAGGCATACGCCCCCGCCCGTCTTCTTACCAGAAAGATGTTTGTTTCTGTCGGCGCGATGCGTGGAGAAACCCGCTGGCTGCACCGCTTCGGATTGCGTCTCTCCAGTTAGCCATGTTTCCGTGAAGCAGAGAACGTTACAGTCTCTGATGTCCCTCTGGAATGCTACCCTTGCTCGGATTTCATCAACCTTGTTGTCAAGAGACTGGACATTGGCAAGAAGAATGCTAGGGAGTGGTGCACGATGTGCCCGTCTCCGGAGTCTGACCAGAAGACCGCTTCGTTTCCCTCTTTTTCTGAGTCGTTTTTTTTTTTTGGGTCGCTGCATGTGATCCACTCGGTTACACTGGTTGTAAGGCAGAACACAGGATCCGCATCGCGAAAAACATATTCTTGGTCGTACTGATGGTGAGTTGACGCTGATCTTATATTCAGTAGTTCTTCTCGGCTGTATGTAATGAAACCTAAGATGACCTGGGGTACTAGTGTAAGAAATAACACGTAAAAAAACAAAAAACTGCATAGTTTCCTAGGAACGCGAAGCGAGGCGGCCATCTCTGTCGGCGCCGGAAGTAGAAGAAGGGAGAGAAGTAGCCATTCTTTAAAGTCTCCTTATAAGGGGAATTACTGTGATTAATATGCATGGAATGGATGGATACAAGGTTGAGGGCAGGAGAGACAGAGGTAGAAATTAACAGTGTGGGGTACTGGGGGTTGAGTCTCACCCATGTCGTCCTTGTTTCTGCTCTGTCGGGACAGGTTCCTCAGGAGGCCAGTGAGGGAACGCATCTCCTGGTCACTTTGTGTCTGCAGGAGGTCCAGCACCACAGGCAGCATCCGCTCCTGCTCTAAAGCCACCCAACTCAGCACTGACGCCCACTGATACACAAGGAGGAAGAGGAATTCAACACTAGTGTTGAGTACATTTTCATTGAACTGTAAATGTGAATGAAGCATATGTAGCCTGTCATGGTGAAAGTGATGGCTAGGTCAGCTCGTGGGGGAGAGGAGTGGGACCTACCCTGGTCTCTCCGGCTGTGATGTTCTGCAGGGCCCCTGCTGCAGCCTCTCGTGTTGCCGTGTTGGCCTCATAGTGCTGAAGCACGCGGTTATACAGCCCCACCACCTGGGGGTGCCACAGCCACTCCGCCCCCTTCGGCTGCTTAGCCACCTCTGAGAAGGTGGACAGTTCCTGGTTCTGTCGCTATAGAGATCAGGGGAATAGATTAATTACAGAAAAAACATATCATGGTCCCATGTCCATCAGGATTGTATGACGACATACTGTATAATGTTTCAGTGTCTTGAAGTTTAGCCGTAATTTGATATTTCCTTTGGGTTTGCCTTGGGTAAATGACACCTACCTCCTTTGCCTTCTTGCTCTGTGGGGTGAAACAGCCAATGGACTCAGTCTCAGTAGTGGCTCTGGCCCGTGTAGGCCCCTCCAGTCGCAGTAGGGTTGAGGGAGGGATCTCACTGTACAGCTGATAAGACAGGTTCCTCAGGACACACACTGCATTCTCTACACCCTGCAGGCACAGACAAAGATCGAGGAAGGGGGGGGAAGAGAGAGAAAGAGAGAGCGATCGAGAGAAGGGGTGAGGAGAGGGTGAGATGGAAACATAGGTGGCCATTGTGTCTCTCAAAGCAGCCTGCATTACATACAGCAGATAGGCCACAGCATGACCAGTCTGGCTGTCTGGTAGATAATACAAACAGTAACACTAATGACAAACTGTACAGATACAATGATTGGCTCTCACTCTACTCCAGCTGAACCCATGAGTTGCTGAAGACTGTAGTATATGAGATCAAATCAAATGAGATATTAAATCTGGGAAAAGGGTTTGACCTGAAAGAACATGCCCAGAAAAATAATCAAGTTGTGAAAGAAACACACAATAATGTGACATAAGTAGAACAGTTGAGGCGTACTTTGTCCTCTGCTTTCTCATCCTGAAGGGAGATCTGGATGTAGGCCACCAGCGAGTCCACCAGCCCTCGCATGTCTCTCATCTGCTGCCTCGTCCTCTCATTCACTGAGCTCAGGTTCCTGAACAGAGGAAGAGAGTACAGAGAAGTTGTATACAGTACATGTATCAGTCCTTGTACAGTGTGTATGTATACAACATGTAGGAAGATAGGTATAGCTACCTCAGGCAGCCTGTGGTGTTGTAGAAGATGTCTGCCTCAGATGGACTCTGACGGATCAGCTCTGAATCTCCACCACTGCACAGGGGCACCAGCACCCTCTCTGTGAGCTCACTCAATGTCTCTCTGGCCAACTTCTCCTTCAGACTCTCCTTAGAGGACATGTTCCACAGAATACCTGCAAGACAGACAGAGGAGAGAGAGGGTTTATTGAACCACTCTGTCGGATACACAAAACAGCCTCTATGACCAGGATAGAGTGTGTGCTGATAACCTGATATCCAAATGATTTAACTTCAATAGGTCTAAATAATCACTATTATCACAGTGGGATTCATGTCATATGATTCCAAAGTAAACCCTGGGAATCCTATTTTCTATTTTCAATGTGGCCAATAAATAATATCTGATGTATCAATATCAAATCAAGTGTTATTTTGTCGCATGCGCCGAATACAACAGGTGTAGGTAGACCTTACAGTGAAATGCTTACTTAGAAGCCCTTAACCGTGCTTCTACACCTGCATTGCTTGCTGTTTGGGGTTTTAGGCTGGGTTTCTGTACAGCACTTTGAGATATCAGCTGATGTACGAAGGGCTATATAAATACATTTGATTTGATTTGATTTGATTAACCAACAATGCAGTTTTAAGAAAAAAAAGTTTTTGGACAGTATTTACTCAAATAAACTGAAGTAAAAAAAAAAAAGAAATAATAAGAAAAAAAAAAAAAAAGATAATAATAATTAGGAAGCAACAAAAAAGTTACTGTAGCGAGGCTATATAAAGGGGGTACCAGTACAGAGTCAATCTGCGGGGGCACCGGTTAGTCGAGGTAATTGAGCTAATATGTATATGTAGGTAGAGGTAAAGTGACTATGCACGTAAAAAATGAGGGGGGCAATGCAAATAGTCCGGGTAGTCATTTGATTAGCTGTTCAGGAGTCTTATGGCTTGGGGGTAGAAGCTGTTAAGAAGCCTTTTGGACCTTCTACGGATCTGTAATGGAAATATTATTAAAGGGAAGTAAGGGAAATATTATTTCTATAATACATTAACTATCACAGTATGATAAGAATTTCAGGGAAAGTATTTACAGAGCATAAGTGACACATCTATCGCCCCCACACACTAGTTTATCTAATGGCCGAGGCTGCGGATCCGTAGGTAATTCCGCCCCATCCCCCCTGGATCCTTTTTCCCCAGCGCTGAAGATCCCAATCACATTCTGCTCGTGTGTTTCTTTACCTCTACTTTACTCACCAGTTTTTGTGGTCACCCTCCCTTCACATTTCTCACTGTCAGTCGTGAATTATAATTATTTTACAGGTGAAGTTCACAGGCGAAATGCCATGCAGCATCTGCATGCCAACCATTTGATCTCAATCCAATTCATGGGGATATGCATAGACAGCTGAAGTCAGAAGTTTACATACACCTTAGCCAAATACATTTAAACTCAGTTTTTCACAATTCCTGACATGTAATCCTAGTAAAATGCCCTGTTTTAGGTCAGTGAGGATCACCACTTTATTTTAAGAAAATGAAATGTCAGAATAATAGTAGAGAGAATGATTTATTTCAGCTTTTATTTCTTTCATCACATTCCCAGTAGGTCAGAAGTTCACATACACTCAATTACTATTTGGCAGCATTGCCTTTAAATTGTTTAACTTCGGTCAAACGTTTCGGGTAGCCTTCCACAAGCTTCCCACAATAAGTTGGGTGGATTTTGGCCCATTCCTCCTGACAGAGATGGTGTAACTGAGTCCGGTTTGTAGGCCTCCTTGCTCGCACACACTTTTTCAGTTCTGCCCAAAGATTTCTATAGGAGTGAGGTCAGGGCTTTGTGATGGCCACTTTGTTGTCCTTAAGGCATTTTCCCACAACTTTGGAAGTATGCTTGGGGTCATTGTCCATTTGGAAGACCCATTTGCAACCAAGCTTTAACTTACTGACTGATGTCTTGAGATGTTGCTTCAATATATCCACATAATTTTCCTTTGTCATGATGCAATCTATTTTGTGAAGGGCACCAGTCCCTCCTGCAGCAAAGCACCCCCACAACATGATGCTGCCACCCCCTTTCTTCACGGTTGGGATGGTGTTCTTCGGCTTCCAAGCCTCCCCTTTTTCCTCCAAACATAACGATGGTCATTATGGCCAAAAAGTTCTATTTTTGTTTCATCAGACCAGAGGACATTTCTCCAAAAAGTATGATCTTTGTCCCCATGTGCAGTTGCAAACCCGTAGTCTGGCTTTTTTATAGTGGTTTTGGAGCAGTGGCTTCTTCCTTGCGGTACGGCCTTTCAGGTTATGTCGATATAGGACTCGTTTTACTGTGGATATAGATACTTTTGTACCTGTTTCCTCCAGCATCTTCACAAGGTCCTTTGTGTCACATGGAATGACGCTGGAGAGACGAAGCAGGTACGGAGAGTCAAACATTTAATATAGAACGGACATGGAACGAGACAGGAACAGCGTCAGCATACAAAACAAAGACAAAAACAATCAATGCATCAGCAGGGAACAGAGCAGGGAAACTGATAAATATAGGGGAGGTAATAAACAGATGATGAGTGAGTCCAGGTGAGTCCAATATCACTGATGCGCGTGACGAGGGAAGGCAGGTGTGCGTAAATGATGACAGGAGTGCGTGTTGCAGGGCAGCCGAGGGATGAGCGGGAGCAGACGTGACAGTGATTTTGGTGGCCCACCATCGTGAGAGACGCTCGGGAATTCATCTCAGCCTGCTCGGTCTGTGCCCGGAAACAAAACCTCCATCAAACCTACATCCAGTCGGCTTCGACCTCTTCCCATATCCAGCCGCCCCTGGTCACACATAGCTCAGGACTTCGTCACTGGCTATTCCTCCATCTAACGGTAACTCAGTCGAGGACCACAGGAGCTGTTGTCATTGCACCTGGAGGAGGGGCCAGTCTGTTCTTCGTGCCTCCGCCAGGAGGGGGGTCATCAGGTGTCTGCTTGACCTGTACACTCTCTCTCCCCCTCCCTTTCTGTTTGTATGTGATTCTGTGGTTGGAGACAAGTGTGCTGGAGTCAGATCAGATCCCTATCAACTGCAACTCATTCCATTATCAAGACTTCCACTCTGTCAGATCGTAATCTCTGCTCAGTCACTTTATGCTTCTAGCCTTTATTATTATTCAAGATCCTGTTTCCCTGCTGTACCTGTTTCCCTGCTTGACGATGTTTATCTTCTCACTGCAGTTTTGCCGCCCTGACTCTGGCTCCTGTTTCCTGTTCCACATCTCACCACCCTGCTACCCTGTTCTGGACTCACCACACCACCACTCCCTTGGATTTCCCTCCGGACCTGTTTACCCTGTCTCAACCCATCACTCTCCAACCTCAGCCTCCACATCTGGTTTTCTACAACTCATCCAAGCTTCCCCAGATCTGCTCTCCATATCTCCCTGTGTTACAATAAATACCTTGGTTCATTCATCTCTGTTTCCTAGTCTAAGTCTGCTCTTGGGTTCCCCTGTGCTGCTCCTCATAACACTTTGCTGTTGTTCTGGGATTGATTTGCACTTTTCGCACCAAAGTACATTCATCTCTAGGAGACAGAATGCGTCTCCCTCCTGAGCGGTATGACGGCTGCGAGGTCCCATGGTGTTTATACTTGCGTACTATTGTTTGTACAGATAAATGTGGTACCTTCAGGCGTTTGGAAATTGCTCCCAAGGATGAAACAGACTTATGGAGGTCTACAATTTTTTTTCTGAGGTCTTGGCAGATTTCTTTTGATTTTCCCATGATGTCAAGCAAAGAAGCACTGAGTTTGAAGGTAGGCCTTGAAATACATACACAGGTACACCTCCAATTTACTCAGATGATGTCAATTAGCCTATCAGAAGCTTCTAAAGCCATGACATAATTTTCTGGAATTTTCCAAGCTGTTTAAAGGCACTGTCAACTTAGTGTATGTAAACTTCTGACCCACTGGAATTGTGATACAGTGTATTATAAGTGAAATAATCTGTCTGTAAACAATTGTTGGAAAAAATACTTGTGTCATGCACAAAGTAGATGCCAAAACTATAGTTTGTTAACAAGAAATTTGTGGTGGTTGAAAAATACGTTTAATGACTCCAACCTAAGTGTATTTAAACTTCCGAGTTCAACTGTAGATCTTCTTGAGCTAAACAGTGAAGAAGCAAGCCTACAGTGTTGTTTTCAATTATGTACAGTGAGCAACAATTTTAGCAGATGGTGTTAACAAACTGTAGCACTAACCTGTGTTTAGTTTTTATCAAAGCACACATTTTGCCTAGTGGTGCGCATTGCTGAGTTTTGGCCACATGAGAGAAAAATCCAACCATTTGCACAATCATCCTAAAATCTCATGTGAAATGTTTTATTATTTTTTGTCTTACAGTAACGTTATACTATGCATTATATTCAGTTCTGTTATGTAGAATACTAGCATTATTTGATGTTGCAGACATTGATTCCCCAGACTACTTTGTTCTCTGGGCAGCCTAACAGTGGAGCAGAGACTGTGCGTAAAGTAGAGAATTCCGCACATTCGCAGAAGCTTCGGACCTTTAGCTGTCGGGAAGTGGGGTCCAGAGAAGTCAGATCCACAGCTACTCCGTTATCGTATTAGCCAATGAAAGGTCAGTGGCTCCATATACCCTCCAATCAACTGATCAGAGCAGCATGGCCCCTCTCTCTCCCTCTCTCTCTCTCTCTGTGAAGTGCAGTTGACACAGGGGAGGGTTCAAATACATACAGGGTCCAGGAATCTCAAGGACTATTACTCAGAGGAGGAGGCAGCCAAGCATGAACAAAGCACAAGAGACTGCTGGGAAATTAGGCTGCCCCTTTCAATGGGCTGAGGGATTTGAGTGTCCTCAGGTTACAGGGCATTCTTCATTCCCAGCTTGACCCATTTACAAAGGGAACCTCTATTACATAGTTACTACCAGTCCACATGCTCAACCTGTGTACAGACAGATTCTATCTCTACAGACTACAATTAGGCTGTTATATTTGACAGAATCTTCAGCATGTGAATGATAAAAAATATATAGCCTAAACATTTGTGGTGGGCAACAATATTGAAAAACCTATATTGATATCAAATTGAATTATGATTGCTGTTACCTTACAGAATTATGTAAAAAAAAAACATACATGAATAGTTCTGCAAGCACAACGTAACTGCCTGCTGATGGGGCATCAACTGGCTTTTCATTGTATCCAAAGTGGTTGGGTAGGTTAGGCCCCTAGAACATTCACACAGCAAACAGTTGTCTGTACTTCTCAAAGCCGTAGAAGTAAACAGAAAATATAACATTCACACAGCAAGCAGTTGTCTGTACTTCTCAAAGCCGTAGAAGTAAACAGAAAATATAACATTCACACAGTAGCTATGTTATTCATAAAATGATATAATATTGATATCGGTTAGAAAAAAGCAAATGGCATTGAAATATAGATTTTCCATATCGGTGCCCATCACTACTAAAAATATATTATTTTGGTTGGGATTCTATTTGGGATTTGAACTTTATTAACTTTATGTTGGACTCTAATTGAAAGAAAGTGATTACTTGAATCTCTGATTGGTGACAATATACTGTATGCTTCTTCTGCTCACCTCATGTCACATTGACTATTTTGCTTTTGTTGCTCTCATATTGACAGTATTTCCTTGAACTTTAAAATTGTAACTTAGTTTGAGATCCAAGCTGATTGTTAAAGTATATAGATGATCTTACCAGTGATGTTCTTGCGAAGCTCCTCATCTGGTTCTTTCAGGACACTGATGAGCTTGGCTACTCCCCCAGCCTCAATGAGGGCCGCCTTGTTGTCCATGTTCTCATAGATGAGGTTGCGTGTAGCGCCTGTAGCATAGCGCTGGACCTCCTGGCTGTCACTGCTGAAGAGCTGCACCAGGGCTGGGACACCCTTCAGCAGACGCACCTGTTGTCGACAGGGCGGGTCAGGGGGTGACAGACAGGTGGATGACTGACTAGTCTATATGACTATCAGGCTGACTTACTAAACCATAACAAGACAACAAATTCTATATTACAATGGCATTTTTGATAAGAGCACGGAGAACTCAGTTTAGTTTAAACAGTAGGGCTGTAAATTCTATTTTGGGCAATGAAGTATGTTTCTGTATATGGCTATTTTTATTGAGAAGGATCTGTTACCTGGTTCTTGGCATCACTGCTATGGTAACATTGGTGCTGGATGTAGGCTGCTCCCAGCACCTGCATGGCTGTGTCGGACATGGAGAGGTAGTTGACCGCGGTGGGCATGTCTAAACTGTGCATTCTGTCCACAAACACCAGGAAGACAAAGGAGGGTGAGGTTAATCTGAAGCCTATAACAGTTATGTAAGAAGAACAGAATGTACCTAGGGCTAAGTTTGTTTGTTTGATATTCCAGGAGATTTTAACAGTCCATGCATCTCTCACCCTCCGAGTTTCTCGTTGCTGTCAGCTGAATCCCTGCCTCCATCAGGCACGTCCATGCCTTTCCCCATACTCTTCATGCTGTTCAAGGAGGCCGGTCGGGGCAGGGAGTTCTGGTACTGCCCCCAGCCTCCGTACACACTGCCACCGCCCCCGCCAGACACCTGCTGCCACTGCTGCAGCCCCGACGCTGAGCTCAGATGTTGCTGCTGCTGTTGTCTGTTGTTGATGCGACTAATGGTACGGTGGGCGGGGCCTTTGTAGGAGTGCTGGTAAACTAGCTCCGCCTCTCTCCACCCACCGCTACCACCCCCCGCCAGGGTTCCACTGAGTGTGCGCCTCATCGTTGCTGGGGCAGGTATTCCTCCACCATGGTAGGAGTGGAACTCTGTGGCCATGCCATCACGGGCCACCCAGCTGGCCACTGGGTTTTGCTGCTGGTGGCGCAGGGTGAGCAGGCCT
Source organism: Oncorhynchus tshawytscha (assembly GCF_018296145.1). Lineage (NCBI taxonomy): Eukaryota > Metazoa > Chordata > Actinopteri > Salmoniformes > Salmonidae > Oncorhynchus > Oncorhynchus tshawytscha. Next base: position 67,991,953 of record NC_056440.1, on the reverse strand, counting down.
CCCACACCCTGGACCACTGCCTCTTGGTCAGCCTGACAAACTGATCTGGACCTGGTGGTCCTCGTCCGGCTGGTCTGGTAGCCACCCAGCTGGATGTCGTCATGGTGGAGGTAGCCAGTGTTGACTGGAGGCTGGCTGATTCTGTATCTGGGTCCTAACTCCACCGCTGAGAGAGACGAGTACCTACCTCCCAAGTACTGCTGGGATACCGGGGGCATCTAGAGGCCATACAGAGAGGACACTGTTACACTTAACTATCTACACTACAATAATACCCAAAAAGCAAACATTGGCCAAACTGTCTAGTCTAAAAATGAGGTCATGGTTAAGATGTTTTTAGACTCTTTGGGCAGTAGAATCCTGTCCAGAGATTTTTGTTCCTGTGTCTCATCTAAACATAGTTATGGTAGGATCCTGTGAAATACTGCATGTATGTGCTGTGAGGGTGCAGCTGTGAAGTGTGTCACTGTGGTAGGACTGTGGAGTTTCTTTTTTTAACGCATATCTCTCCTGGTTTAGATAAGGGACAAAGGTGGCATGGCAATCAGCTAGAAAAGCAGGGGCTTTTTTTTGGGGCTTTTAGATTAGGGATTATCATGAAGGCAAAAATAAACACAACTGAACATTAGAAAATATGAAGTCCTACAGTACTCACCTTCATGGTCCTACTCCCTGTGTTATACACCATTGACTTAGAGCTGAATCCGGGGTTGTACGTGTTATATCTCATTGTGCCACCATGGTCTACATGTGGATAGAGAAAGACTTTGTCTTAGACAGAGAATGCAACCACAACTTTCTCCTGAGATTACAATTTCACAATTAGTCTAATTACATATTAATGAAGCTATAACCTGTCCTGCAAAGCACTTGTTCTTGTTACTAAAAAGTGTAACAAATGATGACTCTGATTAGCTTCTTGCCACTTGCTTTGCTATTTGGACTCATGGTTACTATGTCTGTGCATGAAAAACAACAACAATATCAGCCTCAGCTGTACAGCAAGACAAGCAGCAAACATGTAGAAATGTAAACACACACCCAGGGAGATATTGCACAATACCTCATGTTTTAGAGGGGATTAGCCTAAAACTGGAGCTGCACTGTACTGAGATATCGAAACATTGAGGACAGGATAATGTTGGACTAAGCAAGCAAGGTAGTATACCTTTGGGAGATTCTTTGTTTTGTGAGAGTGCATTAAAACAGACCCTGGCATTTCATACTGGACCAGCTAAACACATAAAGACCACTAGAAAGTAATGCTGACACTATAGCTTAACTAATATGGTATAGTGAGAGTTAACTGAGTGGATATGTCCCAGTGAGGCTGACTCCTGGCAGAGTGACCTAGCAAGGGTTGAGAGAGGCCAACTGAACTGTGTGGGAGGATTCCACGCCTGAGGGTTGACACTGAACAGGACAATTCTGGTCAAAAGAGAGTCTACTTACTCACAGGAAACAGCTACAAAAACATTGATTTACGCTGACTACAGACGCTCACTTCAATCTGATATTAATACTAGACCTTTTATGTATATCTTAACTCATTAACTTTAATAGTGATATAAAAAAAACTAAACAAAGGGGAGGTTTGTTAAACTAATTCCCTGCATGTACAAAGTTGTCTCTGCATTGTGTGAGAGCTGAGCTCTGTCCACTACTTTGCAGGTCAAGTGTTACTCTACCTTTAGGTCTGAACATTAGGTCATAAAAATCTACTTTTCTTACTGTGTATACAAATACTGTATCTTTTGACTGTATAACCATGGCAACAATGTGATAATATGGTGTTGTAAGTCATTTGAGACAGTATTATCTATAGCCCCCTGTTGAGTTTGAATAGGAGTTGCGATAACATAAGCTTTTGTCAAATAGACTATGCATTAAATTCCCAATATCCCCTCAATTGTGAGTTTTACACACACACGCACGCACACACGCACACACGCACACACACACACACACACACACACACACACACACAAATATGATCAATTGTTGGGGATGTACTTCACTGCTGAGTGAAATAGGCCCACTGTCACTGTATGTTTTCAATCAAAATACCTATCTTAATTACAGTTTGTAACAGCACTATAATTAACAGTATAGTTTTCCCAACTCAAGGAGTTTGCCTTCTCATTGCAAAACACAGGCAGCTGACTGATTTATGTGTTGGTTTCACGTAGTTCTTTCTGAGACGCCATCTGACCACAATATCCAACCCAACCCACTCAACCCTGTCCAAAATAGAACATGAGCTGAGCAGCTTGGTGCTACTGATAACCCATTCTGAAGAGCTGAATGGATTGACAGGAATGTTCCATACATCAGAGGGTCCCATTTTAAATTTTTTTATCTGAGCTTTATGTTATCAATAACCACCATGACTAGCATTTCAAAACTACCATTATACTTTATCATATTATACTGTATTGTGCATCATTTTCCTCCCCAATCCTGTAAAAAATTATGTCATAAGGTGTCAACTATCCGAAATAGACATGCTCAAAACATTGCCTAGTAAACTAGCTGCCTACTGATATCATTCTAGTGTTAAAAAAAATAAACATTCTCCAACTGTGTAACCATGTTGAGGAATCCAGCTAAATTGTCCTTCTATTAGTATTGGGCATGAAATAATCTTTAAACCCTTAAGTGTTAAATCAGTCAGCACAAGGATCAAAAGCTCAGAGACTAAATACTAACCTTTTCTTTGATAATTAGCTGAGTTTATCTTCTGTCACTTATGAGCCGTGTGACTGTTACTTGTTCATTCTGTATAGGCATCAAACTTCTGCTAAAATCTAAAGCCTTGGGTGTGACGCAAATGACAAATTCATGAAAAGGAATCTGTCACTCACATAATATGGTTCATTGCCACATGCAGTGATAATTCCTGGCTGTGACTAAATGTTCAGATTTTTCAGAATATCACATCTTCTGTGTAAAAGCATCTGTGTATAAATAACGTTTTATATACAGAATTACTGTGAAAGTTTGGCATCTGGCAAGACAGATTGAACGCTTTACTGGTTTGGCGTAACATCTGTAGACACCATGACTGCAGATGTGAGAACCATCTGTCAGATCACTCAGATGTGTTACCTTGCCCCCTGCATGTTATGAAATACCTGCAGGGCTGCATTTTTATGGCATGTAGGAGAGAGTAATATAGCCTAGATGGGGAGGTGGTCTTAGGGGAAACCGCTGTACCTTAATATGACTACTCACACCACACTATAAACGCTTAACCCCATCTGGTACCAGCAAGACCAGTCTGCCAAGACAAGGACTAGTTTCACTGATTACAATACAATAATAATCTATCAATATTGACAAGTCTTTAGGCTACCAATGATAAAATGACCTTTTCCATGTTTTGTACATCAAAGGAAAACGGATCATAGTAAATTTGGACTGGACTTATGTTGAAAGAGTACGGTTGAGCCATCTTCCCTAAGGGTGTAATTGACAAATTTAATGAGTATTTGGTCTGGTCTACACACAGCCGGTAATTCGTTTGTTCGTTTGTTGAAAAACAAATGCCTCACATTTCTAAAATAGGACACAGGCTAAAATGTATAATAAGTTGCCCACCTGGGGAAATGCAGTTCGAGCCGTTCAGCCGTGTGAGCGATGAAGACCTCTTTTCGGCGAGGCGCAGATGGACTTGTTGTTGAACCCTCTTAGCCCTTTCCACCTCGTCCATTATGGAACCCCTCGGTCCCAACTGCACATCGGACGGGACTGCATAAGTGGTGACCGCGGTGTTGGGCTGTAGGGCGGACAGAAAGCAGCTCTCTGATGCAACGGTCGCACTCATTGCGATAACCGCAAATTGAAACAATCCTTTAAAATTGACAATCAAATAGAGTCCCTATTCGTTATTATGTGTAAATGACGCCCAGCTCCTATGTATAAAGTGGCAGACTCATGCATTCAACTCCTATAATTCCCAAAGGAATGCAGACCACCCTGCTGCACTTCTTTCCCGTCAGTGACAACCTTCTCTCTGAACTGATGCTTGCCTCCTCGAGCCAAACGCTAGGAGGAGTTATTTGATGTTACGCAGTCTCACATTGGCCACTTGGAGAATGTTTCAATTAAAGCTGGAATCCTTAGTTGCAACATACATGTTTGGTCATAAATTAAAGCAACTGTTCCAGTGAAAATCGAATTTGTAAAAGTTCATATTTTGTTAACTCATATGTTGTTGACTCATTCTATTCTCGTATATACTCGTACGTGTGGCCAAAGCATAAAACACTTCAAAAACCCCACCTCAAAGTTGTAGGCTATCTCAATGCTTGCTAATCAGCGGTCTACTGGCATGATTTTTAATGACCGGTATATGCCCACAACATTCTGTTGTTGGGGTACGCCCACACAATTTCAGCACAGAGAAGCTGCTTTTTGACTAACATAATGAAAAATGTTTGGAAGGAAAACTATTTCAATCATATTTTAATTTATTGTATGTAACATGCAAAATAAATCTGGAAACAAACACTGTATAGCCTCAAAACGTGTTTAAAACTATAATTTTGAGATCGTGGATGGTCGGCCGTTGCATCCATAGCACTTGTCTATGAATTTGAGAGTGGTTACATTTCTCCAGGCCCATCCTTCGATCTTTTACCACAAACACAGACCCGATGACCGTTTTGTTATTGTTTTAATGAAGGATTCTAGCTTTAAACCAAGGCAGGCAGCATACTTTATTATCTTGTTTTTCCCTCACTACTGAATTGATGTGAAATGATTCTAAGTTGTTATTTAGCCTATTAATTAGCTATGAAAAGACAGGACATCATTTAAAAAAATTGTATCTTTATTTAACTAGGCAAGTCAGTTATTTTCAATGAAGTCCTAGGAACAGTGGGTTAACTGCCTTGTTCAGGGGCAGAATGAGATTTTTACCTTGTCAGCTGGAGGATTTGATCTTGCAACCTTTCGGTTACTATTCCAACTCTAACCACTACCTGCCGCCCCATTTGAGACCATGTCATCTCCTTCTGAACCAACATTGTATACCTTACCATCTTTGACTCATGCCCAGTTTTAGGTACCTAATGTAGGCGCTGTACATGGTACTGCGTGGTGCAAGATACAATAGGATACTCAAAAGGTTTACATGTATCATTATCCCATCAGATAATCCAATCACCCCAACATAGTCAGATTAAGGGACTCACCATCATAATAGGTTTTATTATCCTTTGCCAGAGTGTTTAAAATATTTTCTGTTTTCTTTCAGTATTCCTTCTTTCTGTCCTCTTCAGTTAGCTCTAGTCCGTCTGTTCTCTTTTCCTGAAATCTCAGCTCTTTTAGGGAGGCGGTGGTTTTAGACTAAGGAGTGCCGGGCTCTGAGGGCTCACCCCTGACTTAACCCTTCCCTAATACTCCACACCCTGGCCCAACGTAGATGAAGATGGGAGTATGGGAGAGTGATAAAGACAGAGAGAAAGTTGAGTCAAAGAGCATAGGCTAGGTTAGAAGTGAAGATATGAGAACATATTTTACCCGAATGTGTCAAAATGAATCACTAACTGTCAGGGCCCAAAATTGTTATGGTGATATTAATGGGTTTGATGTCAGTGTACTGGTTCTGTTTGGTGAAGATTTTGTGTGAGTGTGTGGTGACATCAGAGGGTTGGACCAAAGGGGTAAAAGTGTTGAACACTTTGGTTGACCTTAGCATAGTCTGTACTCTATGTCATTAAATCAAATCAAATCAAATGTTATTTGTCACATACACATGGTTAGCAGATGTTAATGCAAGTTTAGCGAAATGCTTGTGCTTCTAGTTCCGACAATGCAGTAATAACCAACGAGTAATCTAACCTAACAATTCCAAAACTACTACCTTATACACACAAGTGTAAAGGGATAAAGAATATGTACATAAAGATATATGAATGAGTGATGGTGCAGAACGGCATAGGCAAGATGCAGTAGATGGTATAGAGTACAGTATATACATATGAGATGAGTAATGTAGGGTATGTAAACATAAAAGTGGCATAGTTTAAAGTGGCTAGTGATACATGTATTACATAAAGATGCAGTAGATTATATAGAGTACAGTATATACATATACATATGAGATGAGTAATGTAGGGTATGTAAACATTATATTAAGTATCATTGTTTAAAGTGGCTAGTGATATATTTTTACATCAATTTCCATTATTAAAGTGGCTGGAGTTGAGTCAGTGTGTTGGCAGCAGCCACTCAATGTTAGTGGTGGCTGTTTAACAGTCTGATGGCCTTGAGATAGAAGCTGTTTTTCCAGTCTCTCGGTCCCTGCTTTGATGCAGCTGTACTGACCTTTTTGTATTCTGTGATTGACCGTAGACCCTGCCACATACCTCTTGTGTCTGAGCCGTTGAATTGCGACTCTACTTTGTCTCTATACTCATACTTAGCTTGTTTGATTGCCTTGCGGAGGGAATAGCTACACTGTTTGTATTCGCTTATGTTTCCGGTCACCTTGCCCTGGTTAAAAGCAGTGGTTCGTGCTTTCAGTTTCACGCGAATGCTGCCATCAATCCACGGTTTCTGGTTTGGGAATGTTTTAATCGTTGCTATGGGTACGAGATAGTCAATGCACTTTCTAATGAACTCGCTCATCGAATCAGCGTATTCGTCAATGTTGTTGTTGGACGCAATGCGGAACATATTAACGTTCCCTCATGAACATGCTGCTGTCATTGATTATGTAATGTAGGGACCATGCCAAGGTCTGTCAATGTGATGCAGGAAGGTGGCACCGTAGAGACGCTATAATTCATAATGTGATTCTATGGGTGGCAATGTGTGTCACAAAGTAATTCTCAGGGACAGATTGCTGTCATTGATTCCCGTTGGACGACCGAACCTGTCAAGACCTGTCATGATCATCGGCAGCTAGCTGACTCAGGTTGAGGGTGGTTGCAGGTACACACACACACTGAGGTCTTGACAATAACTTTATCTGTTGGGGGGCCATTCAACCTGAAAAGCAGCTCTTGTTTTCCCTTCCGGATGTCTCCAGATATATGTCTACAAGCTAGTTCAGACGAACACACCGTACCTTCAAACTCACCATTGGCCTGAAATTTTACTGAAATTAAAGAAATGATTGAAAATCATTATTGTGATTGAAAAGAAGCCCATTGGATAAGAGACATTTATATTGCTGTTTGCATTTTTGTATGAATACATTCAACGCATTTGTTTGAAAAAGTCCAATCATTTGTTTCCACTGTGTTTCATTAGGACACAAGCTAAACTGATTTCAGTCCCAAATTGCATAGTTTTGAGTGAGAACAAAAACAAGTATTAGTGAGGTCATCACATGTGCCTTTCCTTACTCTGAAACAGTGACATCACTTTGGGAGTCTGTTCAGAATCCATGGCTACTCATTACAGGCTATGGTAACACTTTATTTGGATAGTTAATCAGTAAAATGTTCAGCTAACTAACTATCTCCTAACCTTAACTTTGACCTTTATTATAAACCTAAACCAAACCCTGACTGTAATCTTAGCAAGCAGTTGCTTACCAACAGATAATTTGTTGATAGTATGACCATCTGTAGAGATTCTTCAGATGGAAAAGCTGGATTATACAAAAAAAGTGTGACACAGTGTAACGTGTACGCTAGGAGTCGGGAAGCAAGTACAGGGAGTGAATATTTAATAAATAAACGAACATGGAACAATACAAGAAACACAATTAGTGTACAGACATTAAACACAGGAACAGAAACAATAACACCTGGGGAAAGAACCAAAGTGAGTGACAGTTATAGGGAATGTATTCAGGAAGGTGATGGAGTCCAGGGGAGTCTGATCAGGCACTGGGGCGCGTAACGATGGTGACGGGTGTGCGTAATAATAAGCAGACTGGCGACCTCGAGCGCCGGAGAGGGAGTATACCTGACAGTACCCCTCCCTGACCTTCGGCTCCAGCAGCAGTACGCCAACCAGAGGGACCAGAAGCGGGCTGATCGCTTCTGCTGAGGCGCGGAACCTGTCGATCCAACCAAGTCTTGTTAACCTGTCGAGCTAGCTGAAGCATGGGAGCCTGACGAGCCGGATGAGGCATGGGAGCCTGCCGATCCAACCGAGTCTTGTTTAACTGTCGAGCGAGCTGAAGCATCGGAGTCTGATGAGCTAGCTGAGGCATCCTCGGTAGCGTCGGCCATGGACGCTTGACAGAACAACCGAGACTTGAGAACCTGTCGAGCCAGCTGAGGCATCCCCGGTTCATTTTTTGTCAACGATCTACGCAAAAATAGTTTGTCAAGTCAAAGTGGAAGAAAAATTTGTAAAGAATATTTAAAAAATAAAACACTAATATATTATCATTACATAAGTATTCAACCCCCTGAGTCAATACAGTATAGAATCAGAGTAAATATATATATTTCCCTCACCCATCTACACACAATACTCCATAAAGACAAAGTGAAAAGAAGTTTTTAGACATGTTTGCAAATGTATTGAAAATGAAATACAGAAATATCTAATTTACGTAACTATTCACACCCCTGAGTCAATACTTTGTAGAAGCAGCTTTGGAGGCTGTGAGTCTTTCTGGGTAAGTCTAAGAGCTGTGCACATCTCTAAGAGCTGTGCACACCTGGATTGTACAATATTTGCACATTATTATTATTTTAATTCTTCAAGCTCAAGTTGGTTGTTGATCATTGCTAGACAGCTATTTTCAAAGTCATGCTGTAGATTTTCAAACCAGTTTAAGTCAAAACTGTAACAAGGCCACTCAGGAATGCCATCTTGGTAAGGAACTCCAGTGTATATTTGGCCTTGTGTTTTAGGTTATTGTCCTGCTGAAAGGTTTTGTCTCCCAATGTCTGTTGGCACGTAGACTGAACCAGGTTTTCCTCTAGGATTTTTCCTGTGCTCAGCTCCAGCTTTATTTTTTTATCCTGGAAAATCTCCCCAGTCCTTAACGATTACAAGCATACCCATAACATGATGCAGCCACCACTATGCTTGAAAATATGGATGGTATTGGATTTGTATTCAGGACAAAAAGTGAATAGCTTTGCCACATTCTTTGCAGTATTACTTTAGTGTCTTGTTGCAAACAGGATGCATGTTTTGGAATATTTTTTCCACTCTGAGTGGAATACTTCTTTCCACTCTAATTTAGATTAGCATTGTGGAGTAACTACAATGTTCTTGATCCATCCTCAGTTTTCTCCTAACACAGCCATTCAACTCTGTAGCTGTTTTAAAGTAACCAATGGCCTCATGGTGAAATCCCTGAGCAATTACCTTCCTCTCTGGCATCTGAGTTAGGAAGGATGCCTGTATCTTTATAGTGACTAAGTGTATTGATACAGCAACCAAAGTATAATTAATAACTTGTTCAAAGGGATATTCAGTAACTTTTCCATGGACAAAGGGACGGATATTCAATGTCTGCCCTACTTTGCGAGGCATTGGAAAACATCCATGATCTTTGTGGTTGAATATGTGTTTGAAATTCACTGCTCGTCCGAGGGACCTTACAGATAATTTTATGTGTGAGGTACAGAGATGAGGTAGTCATTAAAAAATAATGTTAAACACTAATATTGCACACTGAGTGAGACCATGCAATTTATTATGTGACTTGTTAAGCACATTTTTACTCCTGAACTTATTTAGGCTTGCCCTTACTGTAAAGGCTGTTGTCGGTGGAAGAAGGTGAGGACCAATGCGCAGCGTGGTACGTGGTCATCTTTTTAATAAAGTAAACTGAATAACAAAACAACCGGAACAGTTCTGTCTGGTGAAGACACACAAAGACTGAAAACAACCACCCACCAAACACAATCGAAAACAGGCTACCTACATATGGTTCTCAATCAGGGACAACGATTGACAGCTGCCTCTGATTGAGAACCATACCAGGCCAAACACAGAAATAGAAAATCATAGAAAAACTAACATAGACAACCCACCCAACTCACGCCCTTACCATACTCAAACAAAAGACAAAACAAAGGAACTAAGGTCAGAACGTGACAGTACACACCCCCCCAAAAGGTGCGGACTCCGGCCGCAAAACCTAAACCTAGAGGGGAGGGTCTGGGTGGGTGTCTGTCCTCGGTGGCGGCTCTGGCGTGGGACGTGGACCCCACTCCACCATAGTCCTTCTCCGCCTCTCTACCCGCCTCCGTGGCAACTTTAACGCGGCGACCCTCGCCGCTAACCTCGAACCCAAGCCACGGGTTCCGAATGGACGGGAGATTCCGGCAGCACCAGACGGACGGGAGATTCCGGCAGCACCGGACGGACGGGAGACTCCGGCAGCTCAGGACGGACGGGAGACTCCGGCAGCTCAGGACGGACGGGAGACCCCGGCAGCTCAGGACGGACGGGAGACTCCGGCAGCGCTGGGCAGGAGGAAGGGTCTGGCAGCGCTGGACAGGCGGGAGCACCTGTCGGAAGGAGACAGAGACAGCCTGGTGCGGGGGCTGCCACCGGAGGGCTGGTGCGTGGAGGTGGCACCGGATTGACCGGACGCACCGGTAATATATTAGTGTTTTATTTTTTTAAATATTCTTTACAAATTTTTCTTCCACTTTGACTTGACAAACTATTTTTGTGTAGATTGTTGACAAAAAATGAAAATGAATTACATTTGAATCCCACCTTGTAACACAACAAAATGTTTACAAAAAATAAATGGGTGTGAATACTTTCTGTAGGCACTGTATGTTATTGTCTTATAGCTGGGTTCCCTAAATCACAACATGACCAATCCAGAGAGACCAGGTTGGGGTCTGGGAGGACAAGGCTGGGAAATAACTTGCGTCTCAGAATGATAGAAACCCAGGGAAAGTGATTGAACAGTCCACTCTGCCTTAGACAATGAAACCACAGGATGTTCTGAAATAAGACAATAACAACTCAGTTGAGTTCTTGGATTTCATAGCTCATCATAGAGAAACAGGAATCTAGCCTCTCTGAGTAAACAGATTCAAGACAGGTTGAACAACACCAAAAACATTCTTATGAGTTTTAAATAGCAACTGAACCAGGTTATGAAAAATAAGAAGTGAAGGCTTTCGACCCCTTAGAAACACTGGGGGATTTTTTTGGAGCCCCAGTAGGGGCTCATGCAGATAAACCCAGGGTTAGTGTTTGACAGGCCGGTGGGGAATGGGCTGCTAGCCACTACATTCTCACACTCCCCTGTGTATTTCTGAGTGTACTAACCAAAGCATAAAACAGCAGTTATACCAGATGTTAGTCTCACATATCGTAGAGATAGCACAGCACTGGGAGATGTTGGCAAGGTTGGATGAGCATTACATCTTTCTGCTTGCTTCATCAATACATTTAGTTCTCTAGAATACAAAACTCTGTTTTCTCAGTGTACTGCTGATGTACTTTCTGCCTGGCAGTAATCGGCTACTTGGCTTATTTTGTCACACAAATTCATTGGTTTTCATATTTTAGATCAGATGTTTGAATGATTCATCTGCTTGGTGTTAAGATCATGATTGCCAAAGCCACAGTTTAACATGAGGGACAGATAGCAGAGGTCTATAAATCAGGCATGACTGTGTGCTTGTGCTCAGGATGGTCATAACAGCTGTCACACAACTGTCAATCACATCAGGACTCTCAATCAGTGACCCAATCAAATCGTCTCCTCGTCATTCTTTCACAGTCAGTTCCAACAGGGCTGTCACTGTCAGAGACATATCGATTGTCTTCTTCTCTCTCCCATTCCTAATGGAGAACACAACCATCCCATCCTTCCAAAACAAAAACAGAATGTGCTTGCTGACACCCACCTCCTTTCACTTCTCAGCCAGCCACACCCTGTAATGTCAGAAATGTGTGGCATTTGTCACACCAAGCCTTTAAAAAAAAGTCATGACCAATGTGAGTATTTCACAACCATCATCTCTGTGACTAGAGAGGTCTTAGGCCCACGGCTAGGCTGCTTGGGTTTGACACAGGTTATTTTGTACAGGACCTTTGTCATTTTACCAACGTAAATATGTCAGTGAGTGCTTCCCAATAATTGAGGTGTTACAAGTTTTGACATTGAGTGAATTAGTGATGCGAAATTGGTATGGAAGCTGTGCCACTCCCCCACTCCAGTGTCACAATACCAACAAGAATCAAGAAGCATTTTGTGTGTAAAGTATCTAACAGCTTTGGTATATTCAGAACGTAACCGTGTTAGGACCTAGGACACATGGTCTCAAAGGCATCTTGAAAACCCATTGGTACTGGACCATGTTATGCGTGGGTTATAAAGAGACCCTGTAGTCCAAAGAGACCACTGAGAGAGGGCTTTGATGGATACACTTTATTTGAAGCAGAAAAACAAAACACTATGGACACCAACCATACACACTCCTCATGAGATTTGCGCCACAGCCATTGGCTAAAAAAGGCTGAGAGGTAGAAAGCGAGGCACATATATAGAGCCTTCATTGAGGTGAGAACTAAACAAGAAAAACACTTTGTTGGGACAGATCCACTGTAGTGTGTACAGACAGTAATGGTAAAAAGCCATGGCCCCAAAGCCATGAGCGCATGAAGCCAGCAGGTTCCCATTGTTACCTTTAGTCTTGGAGTTTGATTAATGGTAGGCATTGTCCCCTTTGTGCAGGTCCAGAATCTATAATTCCCGACCCTTGTCTATGATTATAATTTACTATGAATTGGACCCAAAACATAAGATGGACGAAAGACATTGTACTCTGATAAGGTGAGATACTTCAGTACAACATGGACCACATAGAATCTTGTCCAGATACAGTACACTGTCTGCCCTCTCTTAGGTAGTGTTAGAGGTTTTCTTGGAGTTTGCCTGGTCTTTATTCCTTAATGGGTCTGGTTGTAAGGTTGTTCAACTGTTCTGGTATGTGAAGAATCTGTGCAGCACTGTCGGGTCAGGGGAGTGGCCTCTTCATCCTTACAGTGAGGCCTTAAATCCGGGCTGAGGACAGCCAAAGTGCCTCGCCACAAGAGGGTGAGTTGAGGTGTCCTAATGACAGAGGTGTAAAGTAACTAATTAACTACTCTCGTTACTGTAATTGAGTAGCTTTTCTGCTTTTTTCAGTATTTTTCCAAATCAGTAGTGTTACTTCTACTTGAGTCAAATTTCATTCAAGTAACGGTACTTCTACTTGAGTAGGATATTGCACTACTCTTTCCACCCCTGGTGAGTAAGTGAAAGAGGGGTTTCTTGAGTCAGTGAGTGAGTTAGTGAGGAAAGAGAGACTGAGTTAGTGAGGGTGAATGGGTGAGTGAGTGAATGTCAGTTGGTCACATGGACAAGTAATGAGTAAAAGAGGGGTGAATGAGTAATTGAATGGGTGAAAGAATTAGAAATGTTTATTTCTGGAGTCTGGCAACATTATTATTATTTATTAACTTAATTTTGTATTGCTTTTTATTTATCAATAGATTTTATGTTTAATTTTTTTCAAATGTTAAAAGTATATTTTTGACAAATCCTTATTATTTTTTTACGTACAGATGTGCCTTGTTGCAACTCATGAAATTAATTAATGTAGTTCATTTCCTCTCTTCCTTTTAAAAATGTTACGCATGGGGGATCACGTGACCCTTGGACGAGATGGCCGCATGAACTAAGAGCTACGCACAAGTAGTTTCCAATTCCTAATCTTACCTCCACTCCAAGTTCAAACTCATTTAGCTTTAGTAAGAAAAAGTCATGGCGGCTACAAAAGGCGACACTACAGGTGACATTTTTACCCGGACTCGAGTATTAGTGGCGGAAAAAGCCTCCAAGAAGAAGCTAGCTTCAGAAAAAACTAGCGCCATTAGCCAGGAGCAAGAGAACCCGCTCCCCCACGAGGCCCAACGAATGCCAACCTCGCACTCTGTCGAAGACATCCTTTCTGAGTTGAGATCCCAACGTACAGAACTAAACACTAAATTAGATGCCATTAACTCTCAGCTCAGTGCGATAGGGGGCAAGGTGACAATCCTGGAAAACGCTTTGCCTGACATCAACAACAAGATAACCATAAACGCAGGGCGCTTGGACGAGGCAGAGGGGCGAATCCTATCCATGGAAAACTTATTGACAGATGCCATGGAAACAATAGCATATGCTAAAAAGAAAATCGAGCATGTGGAAGAGAAAACAGAGGACCTGGAAAACAGGGGGCGAAGGAATAATTGTGTTCTATTCAATCTGGGCGAAAAAGAAGAGGGAAACATGCCACTGATCCGCTACCTGCAAGACAAACTTCCTGAGTGGCTCCACATGTCCACCGACAGGCCCATAGAACTCGAGAGAGCTCACCGAGCACTGAGGCCCCCACCAGCAGCCAGACAACCACCTCGCCCAATCACCATACGTTTCCTGAGATTCACCGACAAGGAACGAGTCCTACAGGCGGCGAAAAACAACACCATCACAGTGGGAAATGCCAAACTCGCTTTACACCAGGACCTGTCAGCTGGAATACGCCGAAAGCGCAGAGAGTTTGACGAGGTGAAGAAATACTCCATTGACCGAGGCATCTTCAGGGGATTCAAATACCCAAACGAGCTCAGGATTCTTCACCAAGGAACCTTGCGACACTTCAAAACTCCCGAAGAGGCAAAACGTTTTTTGAAAGACAATCCTGGCCAATGAGAAACAGACCAATGACTAAATGCGATTAATGCCATTACTAAAAGGAGGTAAGACGACATATAGCCGATAACCAGAGACCCACCCCCTAAATGTCATTATAGCCGTCCAATTTATATTTATTTTCCTTTAACTGAGAGGGATGGGCTGTATAGCCTAACCTAGGCCTACTAATGTTTCAGGCTACTTTTATTTCCCTGTTTTTTTTTTGTATTTTTGTTGCTATTATTACTTGGGGTTCCCTAGGTCCCTTGGGGGAGTTACATGTAGGCTGGGCTATTGATTTTATTTTTCTACCTACTCCCGTATAGATTACATTTTTATCCCAAAGAGTTTCATAAATTCAGCCACTTGTACAATCGGACCCATAGCACTTTCAGATCACGCCTTTGTCCACCTCCGCTTTGACCTCTGCAAAAACATCCCGAGGTCAAAGAGCTGGAAATTCAACACCTCCATGCTATCAAACGAAGCGTTCCATACATTGGTAACTACATGGATAGACAACTACACACAAGACAATAAAGATTCTCCTGTTTCTCCGGCCACAATGTGGGACGCTGCTAAAGCCACACTAAGAGGTAATCTAATTGCATATGCTTCCTCTAAGAAAAAAGCAATGGAAGCACACAGGTTAGATCTTGAGAGGGAGCTGGAATGCTGTGAAAAAATACATAAACAATCCCTAGACAACACCTCCTGGAGTCAACTTAAAGCAGCCAAAGCCAAACTGAATTTGGACTACACTCGGGAGATAAAAAAGACATTTTCTTTACTAAACAGAAATACCATGAGTATAGCAATAGGCCCAGTAGATTTCTTGCTTACCAATTAAAAAAGGAGCAGTCAGAGCGTACAAACATGGCTATCCGAACAGCAGAGGACGAGGTCACATATGACCCAAAAAAGATCAATTTAACTTTTCATGATTTTTACTGCAAACTATATACCTCTGAGAGAAAACACACAGAGGCAGAACTCCACTCTTTCCTAGAGGGAATCTCGCTACCTAAACTATCAGAGACCGACCAAGAAGATCTCAACTCCCCCTTCACTCCTGAGGAGATCCTGGAGGCAATTACCTCCATGCCACCTAATAAGTCCCCAGGCCCAGATGGATTCCCCAGAGAGTTCTACAAAGCTTTTTGGCCCCAGCTCAGCCCTATCTTCATGCCAATGCTGGAGGATTTTTGCAAAAACGGAGTTCTCCCAGACTCAATGCACACAGCTCGCATTACAGTGTTGCTAAAAAAGGATAAGGACCCCCTATCCTGCTCGTCCTTCTGGCCCATAAGCTTGTTGGATTTCGACTATAAAATAATTACCAAATTGCTCGCCAAAAGACTAAACACGCTTCTTCCCAAAATAATAAAAGCGGACCAAACTGGATTTATTAGAGACAGATACTCTTCTGATAACATTCGCCGTCTTTTTGATATTATTGATCAAGTAAACGCACAGAAGACCCCTGTCCTGCTGGCTTCACTGGATGCTGAGAAGGCGTTTGACAGGATGGAGTGGAGCTTTCTGTTTTCAGTCTTAGAAAAGTTCAATATGGGCCCAAATTTTATTAAATGGATCAAATCACTATACTCTCATCCAAATGCCATGGTGACTACTAATGGACTGAACTCTGACAGATTCCCTCTGGAACGGGGCACAAGACAAGGGTGCTCGCTGTCCCCGCTGCTCTACTTGTTGGGGGCGGAGCCTCTGGCAGAGCTGATAAGGAGCAATTCAAGTATTATGGGTGTTTCTGCAGGCGGCCTGCAGCACAAGATTTCGCTTTACGCGGATGATGTCTTGCTCTACATATCCAACCCTGAGAAATCCCTCCCTCTCATTTTAGACACAATTGCTCAGTATGGCAAGTTTTCATGTTATAAGATCAATTTAAACAAATCCACTGTCTGCCCTCTCAATATTACACTCACCAGCTCTATGAAGACACTTTGTCCTTTCCAATGGAAAACACAGGGGTTTCAATAGATCTTCATAACACCAGATCTGAATAGCCTTTTTAAGGAAAAAAAAGAACGATCTCCAAACCTGGATCTCCCTCCCAATTAGCTTAGTAGGAAGAATTAATGTAATCCGTATGAACGTCCTCCCTAGACTGAACTACTTATTTCAGATGCTCCCATGCTATCTCCCAGTTTCCTTCTTCAAAACAACTAACCAAAGCATCACCAAATTTATATGGGGCAATAAAAAACCTAGGATCAAGTTTTCCACTCTATCGAAACCTGAATCTAAGGGTGGTCTTGCCCTTCCCTCCCTTCAATTGTACTACTGGTCTGCCCAAATCCGCAACATGCTAACATGGATCACAAACAGACAAGAGTCAACGTGGATTCAGATAGAAGCCCAATCCTGTGGTTCATTGCCCTTAAGCTCGATTATATTCATTAATAACTTTAGTGAAGTGGGCAACATAGCCAAAACCTTTGTGATTTACAGCACCCCACTAGCGTGGAGGGACTGTAAGAAATAGCTGGGCATTTCCTCCCAAATATGTTCTCACTCGCCTATAGTAGGCAACCCAGACTTGCCAAAAGCCCTGAGGGATGCTAACTTTAATCTTTGGCATACTCTAGGAATCAGGACCTTTTCAGACCTATTTCATCAGAAAACCACTACACTGAAATCCTTTCAAGAGCTCTGCAGTGAATTCGATGTACCAAGATCCCATTTTTTAAAAATATCTTCAAATTAGACATGTAATTTCCTCATTTACCTCCAAGAGGAGGTTTAGAACTCAGTTGAATGAAGTTGAAACCCTTCTTGTCACAGCACAATCCATTAAAGGCAAAATATCTTACATCTATAGACTCCTTTCTGAGAAAGGAAGCTCCTCCTTTACTCCTTTGAAAATAATCTGGGAAAAGGACCGTGGTCTGACTATCAGTGATGAGTTATGGGCGGAGGTTTGCGACAGGGTATACTGCTCCTCTACCAGTGTAAAAATGAAAGAATCTAATTACAAATTTTTGTACAAATTTTATTATACTCCTTTGAGACTCCATAGAATGAAAACAGATATGTCTCCTAACTGTAAAAGATGTACCTCTGAAAGTGGAACCTATATGCATGTATTTTGGAGCTGTAGAGAGATTGCCAGATTCTATTTAACCAGGTAGGCTAGTTGAGAACAAGTTCTCATGTTCAACTGCGACCTGGCCAAGATAAAGCAAAGCAGTGTGACACAGACAACAACACAGTTACACACGGAGTAAACAATAAACAAGCCAATAACACAAAAAAGTCAATGACACAGTAGAGAAAAGAAAGTCTATATACAGTGTGTGCAAATGGCATGAGGAGGTCAGCAATAAATAGGCCATAGGAGCGAATAATTACAATTTAGCAGATTAACACTGGAGTGATAAATGAGCAGATGATGATGTGCAAGTAGAAATACTGGCGTGCAAAAGAGCAGAAAAGTAAATAAAAAATCAATAAAAATACTCTTACTCTGAGTACTTTTTACTTTTACTTGAGTAGTTTTTTTACACCAGTAATTTTACTTCGACTTGAGTCAAATGTAATTAAAATAATAGTACTTCTACATGAGTATGTTAGTGGTGGCTGTTTAACAGTCTGATGGCCTTGAGATAGAAGCTGTTTTTTAGTCTATCTGCCCGAGCTTTGATGCACCTGTACTGACCTCGCCTTCTGGATGATAGCGGGGTGATCAGTCCGTGGCTCGGGTGGCTGATGTCCTTGATGATCTTTTTGCCCTTGCTGTGACATTGGGTGCTGTAGGTGTCCTGGAGGGCAGGCAGTGTGCCCTGGTGATGCGTCGGGCAGGCCACACCACTCTCTGGAGAGCCCTGGGGTTGCGGGCGGTGCAGTTGCCATACAAGGAGGTGATAAAGCCCAACAGGATGCTCTCAATTGTACATCTGTAAAAGTTTGTGAGGGTCTTAGGGGCCAAGCCAAATATCTTTAGCCTCCGGAGGTTGAATAGGCACCTTCTTCACCACACTGTCTGTGTGGGTGGATAATTTCAGATTATCAGTGATGTCTATGCAGAGGAACTTTAAGCTTTTCACCTTCTCAACTGCGGTCCCGTCGATGTGAATAGAGGCATGCTCTCTCTGTTGTCTCCTGATGTCCATGATCAGCTCCTTCATTTTGTTGACATTGAGGGAGAGGTTATTTTCCTGGAACCACTTTGCCAGGGCCCTCACCCTCTCCCTCTAGGATGTCTTGTAATTAGGCCTACTACTGTTGTGTCATCTACAAACTTGATGATTGAGTATAGGCGTGTGTGGCCACACAGCCATGGGTGAACAGGGAGTACCATAGGGGGCTGAACACACACCCTTGTGGTACCCCTGTGTTGAGGATCAGCATAATGGGGTTGTTGTGCGAGTCGCACCGGTTTGTGTCAAGAACTGCAATGCTGCTGGGTTCAACAGTTTCCCGTGTCTATCAAGAATGGTCCACCCCCCAATTAACATCCAGCCAACTTGACACAACTGTGGGAAGCATTGGAGTCAGCATTGGAGTCAGCATGGGCCAGCATCCCTGTGGAACGCTTTCAACACCTTGTGGAGCAACATGCAACAATTTCAACAATTTTACTGAGTTACAGTTCATAAAAGGAAATCAGTCAATTTAAATAAATCATTAGGCCCTAATCTATGGATTTCACATGACTGGGCAGGGGCGCATCCATGGTTACCCCACAAAATGGCTTTATTACAGACAGAAATACTCCTCAGTTTCAGGAGCTGTTTTCAGAGGATCCCGCAGGTGAATAAGCCGGATGTGGAGGTCCTGGCATGGCATGGTTACACGTGGTGTCACGACCTGACCTTAGGGAGCTTTTTATGTCTCTATTTTGGTTTGGTCAGGGTGGGATTTGGGTGGGCATTCTATGTTAATTTTTCTATTTTCTATGTTTTGTATTTCTTTGTTTTGGCCGGGTATGGTTCTCAATCAGGGACAGGGACAGCTGCACAAACCATCCAGCCAGGACGGGTTGTGCAGGCTCCTAGCTCGAGACCCCCAGTGTGCCTCCACGGCCCAGTGTATCCGGTGCCTCTGCCTATGACAGGGCCTCCTGTATGTCTCTCCAGCCTGGTGAGTCCTGTGCCTGCGCCTAGAACTAACTCTCCCATATGTCTCCCCAGCCTGGTGAGCCCTGTGGCAGCTCAACGTACCAGGCTGCCCATACGTCTCCTCCCTCCAGTGATGATCCATGGCAAGAAGCCTCCAGTGATGATCCATGGCACGAAGACTCCAGTGACGATCCATGGCAAGAAGCCTCCAGTGATGATCCATGGCACAAAGCCTTCAGTGATGATCCATGTCAAGAAGCCTCCAGTGATGATCCATGGCACGAAGCCTCCAGTGATGATCCATGGCAAGAAGCCTCCAGTGATGATCCATGGCACAAAGCCTCCAGTGATGATTCATGGCAAGAAGCCTCCAGTGATGATCCATGGCACAAAGCCTTCAGTGACGATCCATGGCAAGAAGCCTCCAGTGATGATCCATGGCACAAAGCCTCCAGTGATGATTCATGGCAAGAAGCCTCCAGTGATGATCCATGGCACAAAGCCTTCAGTGACGATCCATGGCAAGAAGCCTCCAGTGATGATCCATGGCACAAAGCCTCCAGTGATGATCCATGGCAAGAAGCCTCCAGCGACGTTCTCCAGTCCGGAGCCTCTAGCGATGTTCTCCAGTCCGGAGCCTCCAGAAACGAGGGAGCCCAGTCCGGAGCCTCCAGCAACGAGGATGCCAAGTCCGGGGCCCGCTGTGAGGGTCCCCACACCAGATGCGCCACCTAAGCGGAGTGAGCCAGAGGAGGAGCGGGGTCTACGTCCCGCACCAGAGCAGCCACTGAGGATAGATGCCCACCCAGACCCTCCCCTATAGATTCAGGTTTTATGGCCGGAGTCCGCACCTTTGGGGGGGGGGGGGTATGGTTCTCAATCAGGGACAGCTGTCTATCATTGTCTCTGATTGGGAACCATACTTAGGCAGCCTTTTCCCACCTGTGATTTGTGGGTAGTTATTTTGTGTTTCTGCACCTGACAGAACTGTTCGTTGTCGTTTTGCTATTTGTTATTTTGTTCAAGTGTTTTGAAAATAAATCATGAACACTTACCACGCTGTGCTTTGGCACCACTCCTTCTTCATCAGACGAGTGTGACACGTGGTCTGTGGTTGTAAGACCAGTTGGACGCACTGCCAAATTCTCTAAAACGTCATTGGAGGCGGCTTATGGTAGAGAAATTAACATTCAATTCTCTGGCAATAGCTTTGGTGGACATTGCTGCAGTCAGCATGTCAATTGCACGTTGGCATGTGTGACAAAACATCCCCATTTTAGAGTGGCCTTTATTGTCCCCAGCACAAGGTGCACCCGTGTAATGGTCATGCTGTTCAATCAGCTTCTTGACATGCCACACCTGACAGGTGGATGTATTATCTTGGCAAATGAGAAATGCTCACTATAGGGATGTAAACAAATGTGTGCAAAAAAAATATATAGAACATTTCTGGGACATTTTACATATTTATATGTATTATATTTTTGTTCATGTTGCATTTATTATTTTCTCCTTAGAGTTTGATCATATATTGATTTCCTGTCTAAACCTGCTGACCAAATACAAATTACGACCACTGGTGCTGACTTTTGAATCCATAGATATTTTTCTCTATATCCATATAATTAGGCAACTTTGTAATATGGCAAAAAATATTTTTATGAAATTAGGGTGAAGAAAGAATACCCTGGTTTAAAACTTCCTCTCTAGCCTAGAATAGAAAACACTGCCACATAGGGCCGACCTGGCAAGGTTATGTAAAGGATTTTAACATCAACTCGTGTACTATATAAGATGTGAAAAAGACAGGTTATTCCTTTATTATTTGTAAAATACATTTAATCCCTTAATACTTGGGCAACAAAACCAAATCAAAATGTAAAACAGGAGAGAAAGGGCACAGATTTGGGCAGCAGTGGGCTATTGCGTCTCAGTCACTACATTGTGTATAGTGTTTTTACAGTAGGGCAGTGACATAGATACTAAAGAGAGACACGCTTTTGCTGGCATTGTTCTTCACCTTTGTGTTGTACAGCATATACAGCCATGTTGCTAATCTTGCCAACCTTTAGTAACTCAACTGATTTCTCAGTCCTGCACACTGCCACTGAAGCCGACACCCATTTTTCTTTTGACAACGTACCAGACAAAATATCACAATGAAAGGCATAGCTACATTGTGTTTACATGGTCATTAGTACAATAATATATAGCTGTACATGTTACAAGACACTTAACCATATCAGCATAGGCATTGTGTTAACAAGACTAGGTTTTGGTTGGCTTAGAAAGCCATACAGTCTATTATGTAGGACTACACAAATGATGATGGAGTGAGTATGTGTGAGTGTTTAAGTGCTTATGTGTGTATATAGGTGAATGTTAAGGGCCTGGTTCCACTTCAGTCCCTAGCCCATACCCCTTTTGTGTTAACAGATCTGAAAGGACTGGATGGGTGTAGATAATAGGGTGATAGCTCCACCTCGCCCTCTAATGGATCAGATTCAAATCTGTAAACTCTGAAGGGAAGCTGAAGATTGAAATGGAACCAGCCGAGAAGTGCTTTGCAGTTGAGCATGCAACCCTAGTCAGAGTGGAGAAAGAACGTATGACAAGCGCTCCCCCTGGCTTTGGAACCATAGCCATGGAATACCATGAAGCATCACAACAGGTCTGCTCCCTAGTGGTTGGTTGGCTGTGGACTTGACTTGTTGACATGGCCAGTATTGGACTTCCTGACACACAAACACAAACTCTCACAACTGCATGGTCAGTGGTATTATACAGTATCATCATACAGCACAGATACAACACTGTCTGGCAAGTCCCAGCATAATAAGATGTTTGACTGTCAGTATAACAAGTAGGGTAAAAAAAAATATTTTAAAATAAAATAGATTCGTCTGAACATCTGAAGAGGTGACGTTTTTTTTGCGTTTATGGCACCTGGGATTCCCAGGCGGTCTCCCGTCCCAGTACTAACCAGGCCCGACCCTGAACAGGCGTGTACAGGGTGATTTGGCCACGAGCGTATTTTTTACCCCGTATTAGGTCCTTTGGCTCATCTCTGCAACAGTCTTAGGAGAGGCGAAGGTTGAGTCATGTGTCCTCCAAAACATGACCCATCTGACTGCCTACTTCTTATCATACTGCTCTCTTAACCCGGAAGTCAGCCGCACCAATGTGTCGGAGGAAACGCCATTTGACTGGAGTCAGCTTGCAGGCGTCCAGACCAGTCACAGCGAGTCACTACAGCAAGATGAGCCAAGGAAAGCCCCACCAGCCAAACCTTCCCCTACCCCGGACGGCACTGGGCCAATTGTGCGCCGTCCTATGGGGATCCCGGTCACGGCCGGTTGTGACAGTCTGAGATCAAACCCCATGCTGTAGTGGCGCCTCAGCACTGCGGTGCAGTGCATTTTACCGCTGTGCCAGCTTAGGACCCCAAGAGGTGAGGTTTCTGTAGGTATGCACAGTACACAGCAATAGGTTAAGGATAGGACATTCAATGTAGTTTAACAGGAACAAGGTGTTGTTGGGGAGGATGGGTTATTCCACTCATAAGGCTTGGAGGCATGGGGTCTCTTTATGGCTTGGTAGGTGTTATAAAAGCACAGGACAAACTATCACTTCTATCATCTTGGTTTTAGATGGGACAGACAAATCAATAGTATCCATTCACTGTTAGTGGTTGTTCTCTATGGAGAAAACTCAGGCAGACAAGCAGTGAGTGCAGAAACATGTGGGGAGAAGGGATTCAATACATTACCCATGCTTGACAGTCATAAAGCACTGCAAATATATACAGTTTATACATATACATTTGAAAAGAGATTGATAAACCAACAGAATACAATGTTTTGGACTCCAGCATAACATATGGCAATACTTCACAATTAACACGAGAATTCCAGGATCTGTAGTTGTGTGTGTGTGTGTGTGTTTAAAAGCCATGCCAATGTAAACCTCAACATTTTGTACAGACTAACATTAGTCAAAATATTGAACAGCTATCTGTGCCTGACAAGAATAGTTGGTACTGTATTATCAAAAACTGTGTGAGAAGATGCATTTTTGATCTTGTACAACTGGCAAAATTAGCAAGCAACTATTTGAGGAAGTGACAGGCTATAAAAACAAAATAAAGGAAGATAAATATTTTCCTTCAGTCATTGGCTAGTATCTCCAGAGGTCACCAGCCCTTGCTTCTCCCCCCTGGACTTTAGTACACCGGGCTGTTGCGGATCCCACAGCACAGGACCATACTAAAGGTCATCTCAAAGATCTGACAGGAGAGAACAAAGAAACGAGAGGGGCATTATGGGTCTCTTCATAGAGAGACCAAGGATCCTTTATCTTGTATGAGCTACACTTCCACACAAGCTACATACTCTCTTTCATGTTACTCACCATAATAATAGCAATTATCAGGGCAGTGATGCCAATCAGGTAAACCTTCTCGGTAAAGAGCTCAGTGATTTTTCCGTGACAGTCCTGTCAAACAAAAAAACACATTTGAGTCGAAATTGTACTTTGTGGTTTATGTACTATATAACCAACATTCTGTATTGTCCTCATAGTAGGACATAAGAGTACTTACTGTAGTGGAAGCGGAGACTGACTTGGGGCAGATGTCTGTAAAACCTTGGGTGATTAATGTAGTGAACGGGTTGCTAAAGCCCCTACCACAGCATTCCAACTAAAAGAAAAAAGGCACGTGTTAGTGGAGTTGTATTAGTGAGATGTTGATATGACATTCACTTTGCTGTGTTTGAAATCAGCCTACAAGTGAGTTTTGGACAGTTATGCTTTTAGTTTAAGTATGAGCTTGACTTACCGTCTTATGGAAGACCTTCAGCACAGCAGCTGCAGCCTGTTTCTTGTCCTTGTCCTGGTCTGTTAAAGTGGTTGCTACAGAGTTCTCGTACACATTGTCATAGAAGGTAATCAGCTCTTTGGAAATCTACAACCAAAAGGACAGGATGTGTCTGGTCAGGTTATGACAGATATGGAACGCTGAAGGAATAACTGAATATAGTTATTCCGCCCTCAGTTACTCATGTTCACATTAATGCCACACCATGACATTATCAAATGGAGTTTAACTCTATCATGTAGTACTGTATAATACACTGTGTGTTTCAACATACATTTTGTTTTTTTGTGTATGTGTGCAATGTGTTTCTGTGTGTGTAAGATCAGAGTTAGTATGTTTCCTCACCGAATCTTTGTGCATGAATCCAAAGATTCCAGCTGCCACCTCACAAGCGAACAGGATCACCAAGCAGGCAAAGAACTGGAGGAAAACAAAGTAATTCAGTCAGTGGACAATTTAGGGGATAGCGGGGAATGGGCTGGCTACACCACATACAAGTGACTCTTTGCTGCATTGTGTTCTGTCTGTATGACTCACTGTTCCAAGAAGACACTGAGACTCCTGAATGGCACCATAGCAGCCGAGGAACCCGACAACCATCATCACTGCGCCAACAGCAATCAGGATGTGAACACCTAAAATAGAGATAGAGAGAGAATAAACAAAGACAACTTAGTCAATATTCTGCAGAACATTGCTAGTGTGTCTACTACCTTATGATGAGTGCAGTCATCTTAACTACCACCAGGTGGCATGAGTTGGTGTTATTTATTTGGTTTAGCATGTTTTAATTCTGCCTAAATATGGGAACTTTGCGGTTATATTTACACAATGTGGCTCTCAATCCAATGCAATAAGCATTCATGTCTCATGTCAAGATGCATCCAAACATTGTAGATAAATGTTGTTCTTATCAAGAACAGTTGGCATAAGAATTTAAGAGAATGCAGGAGTAGGGAAGGATATTTTGTTTTCAGTTGAAAGGTTTATAATATATCAAAGTCGTCTCTCGCCAGGCTGTGCAATGTTTTGTTTTTACAGCTCCTTGGTGTGGTCAGATTTCATTAGCCTCTCCCATCATGCCTTGTTTTCATCCATCAGATGCTCACACAGGGCTAGCATGGTAACCATGGAAACCCATGGTAGCTCTGCTGACCTTGGTGTGCTAGATTGATTTCACCCATAAATTCAATCATAAACAATGCGCTTAGAAATAGTCCAACTATGCATAAGACCATATAATGCCCATGGCCTCACACTGAATGTCAATCAGGGGGTTTAGGTGATATTTTCAACAGGTGGGTCCAATCCTGAATGCTGATTGGTTAATTATCTTTTGTTCTGACCCACCATCCTTCTTTCTTCCCCTCTCTTCCTGTGACCTCAGACTTTAGCATGTGGTCCAGAGCAACAGTTGCTGAGCCACCGCTTCCCAAGGAACGTAACATTATTGTTCACTGCTGTTTCCGTGACGATAGCCCGAAGGTTTTGCGGGGACAGTAGTTCCGAGAAGATAGGGTTGGTGTGAGGTGAGCTGTGTGGTGAATCTGTGTGGCGAATCTGTGTGGCACCCTTTTATCGGTTGAACAGTGAATGCAGCCTGGGGTAGAAATGACTCACTAACCACAGACAATATGTCACTTTTTAGCTCAAGAAAGATCTTTCTTTATGCTTTAGTCTACAGGCCTCTTCTTTTTCTTGTCCCCTTTCTCTTTCTGCAACCTTTCTCTATATCTCTCAGATAAATTCAGTTCATGGGACCTTTATGCAAAGTATTATGGTACCAATTTTTATAAACCAACTTGGGGAAAAACACACCCTTTGTCTTGCTTGAAACACTATACAGGGCTTTAAGTAGGGGTACTGTATGCCACTGTATGTCTCCTATGATCTCTCCCTCTCCCCATCCATCATCCTTAAGACCTCCAACCACACCCCACAGACTACACTGCTATCCCATCCCTCTACCCTGTCCTTGATAGATACAAGGAGGGGCCTGGTCACGATTTGGGTTAATGTATTTTTTGTCCTACATATTGTAATCGCAAAGCTTATTGGATTCTTGTCCTCTCCCAGCCCCTCATATTCCAGTGAAGGGACACAGACGGCCAGGACAGCGCCTCTCTCCTGCCTGCTCGCCTGGCTTATTTAAAAATCGATGGCTTGGAGGCTGACCAAGTGCTCCTTCTATTTCCTTGATTGTGGCTGTGCGGCAGGGGGAATTGAATCACGGATGGGGAGCTTTGTACGAGCGCTGTTCAGCCATCCCTTACCATGACATCATCAGAACAAAACAGGGACGTGACCGGCATGTTTAGCAGTCGGTCGATGCAGTAACACACGCGTCTCTCGCGCTTTTTCTTTCTTCCTTACCACATGTTTGAGCTATATCCATCCATTTGACCAATCTATGTGTGATCAACAATTTATTTCCTTTCAAATTATTTTTTATCTGTATACAAATTCAAAAAAATGTTGCCTCGAGAGTCAACTGGTTGGCTAAAACAGCAGACTAGTCTGGAGGTCTCAGTCAGTTAATCCGAAAAGCATCCGAGGAATATCAACATTTTTGTCTTTGTGACCCAGGTGCTTCCTGTGGTGAGCAGCAAAAACAACATTTTTCCTGTGGGAAGCGGTGGCATTGATGACACACGGTAGCTGTCTAGATTTCTTATGACCAACGTTTGAATCATCCATCCTACCTCACTCGTGTACTAGTGAGAACATGGTTGCTACCATAAGACATCGTTGGATACCACTAGATTTGAGGGAAGAGTGAACAGAGCCTACACAGTCTTTCCATTGGGTAGAAAAGGACATTTCAACCAAACTAGATGTTTTTATTATTACCAAAAAAGTAATGTTAGAACACAAATAATGTGGGTAATAACACAAATATGGTGAAATAATGTAGGCTTTGGTCTGAGGTAAACAGTATTTCTGCTGGTTGATTAATCCGGAGGTTCCAAACATAAGAGCCCCTGATGTGACCTTCTACTCTGACCTCACTCACAGTGGATGAATGGTGACCTACACTCTTAGACAAAAAGTGCTATCTAGAACCTAAAAGGGGTCTTTGGCTGTCCCCATAGGGGTACCCTTTGAAGAACCCTATTTGATTCCAGGTAGAACCCTTTTGGGTTCCATGTAGATCCTTTTCCACAGAGGGTTCTACATGGAACCCAAAAGGGTTTTACCTGGACCAAAATGGGTTCTACCTGGACCCAAAATGTGTTCTACCTGGACCCAAAAACGGTTCTTCTATGGGGATAGCCGAAGAATCATTTTGGAACCTTTTTTCTAAGAGTGTAGTGCCCTGAAGAAACCCGGGACCCCATTCTAAGGATACAATTCAGTCTTCGCCTTTTGTACATATCATTTGACTTCTTTAGGGAAGTTTGATTACTAGAGGCATGGAAGAATATTCTGAAATCGGCACTTTGTCAAGTACTGTATGTGTTAAATCCTTCAGGTAAAGATAGAGAATACAAGTTGCTTCAAATGGATCTTATGTTTATTTGAAGCACATGCATTGTTCTTGGGTGCGTGACCAAGGATATATAGTACAATGGATTTCCACTGAGTCATCACCAGTCATTACTTGTACGGAAATTATATGACAAACAGGGAGAAGTGCTGACCACCCCCAGATGATCTAAAAAAAGGAGGACTCCTTACCGCATTGTGTTTCAGTTCTTGTTTTATTTAAACTATTATCGGCCTCTCTGGAGGATACACTTTCTTTGCGTGTAATAAACACTAAACTTGGAGTTAGATTCCAATGTACACTAAATTGAATTCAATATAACATAGACTACATTCTAAACTTAATAGGTACGGGTGTGACATGAATTACTGTACTGTTCCGCTACCTTGTACAAACCGAAATGCCACTGCTTATGTCACTATTTGAATGTGTCTTTGGCTATGGAAAAACCTGTAGAGGCTGTGCGCATGAAAACTGATACAGCACTGTGGTACTGGATAGTACATTATTATCCAGAAAAAGTGTGTATGTGCTTGTGTATGTCCATGTCCGTGCGTATGTGCACGTCAGCGAATTGTAATGCCTAATGCAGCTGTTAGTCTCATTAACTCCCGGGGCAGGCAGCTGGTTCAGAGCCAGGGGGGGAAAAGACCCTTGAGTGAGAGGAGACATAAGGCCCAACACCAGCTCTGGTACCAGTGCAGTCTATGACATCAAGCTCTCCACACCACGGTGCTAGAGTGCCCAGTCTATGACATCAAGCTCTCCACACCACGGTGCTAGAGTGCCCAGTCTATGACATCAAGCTCTCCACACCACGGTGCTAGAGTACCCAGTCTATGACATCAAGCTCTCCACACCACGGTGCTAGAGTACCCAGTCTATGGGCCAGGAGAGAGAGATGTGCTGTGTGGAGCCTATCACATGAGGAGAAGGTATAGGCACGAGGGAAAGAAATGGAAAAGAGAAGAGAGAAAGGAGAGAGGAGGAGGATACCAGAGCAAGAGAGAGAGAGATGGACAGAGCAAGAGAAAAACAAGAGGATTGAGATAAGGATAGAGAGTGTGGTAGGGAGGTGGATGGAGGAGTGACAAAATCAAAGGAAGGAGGAAGAGAAAAGAAAGGACAGAGAGAGGTAGACAGAGCTGAAGAGGAGGGAGAGTGTAACACAGACGTTAAACACAAACAGATGGGGACAAAGTTGAACTTCAGTGGAAAGTAACAGGCTAAAGGGGAAAGAGGGTGGGGAAGTATGAGGGAGGAGAGGGGGAGACTGGTGAGGAATTTTTTCCTTTCGTTTAGAAAAAAAAGCAACAAGGACCATGCTCTGGAGAGAAAAACACTTTATGTAATGGGCAGGCTGTGATTATTTTTAAACAAGCGAGTAAATTGTTGAAGGACAGTTGCTGAAAAACAACCACAGTCTCTTGGTTTCTCTTAACCAACTTTAAAGAATACATTTGAAAATGAATGCCCTGAAAACGTCCACAACATCATTGGAAATCCCCTGAGGATGGACTGTGCTCCAGTTGGCTACTGTTTATTACATTTGCGTCTTCATCCGAATCAAGGCTAAATGGCTGTAGTTTCCTCTACTGCAAGTTCACTGCCCCCTCCATTTGACCTCCTTTCTTAACGTTATATCTGTTTACCCTTCTGACCTGCATTCATGAATGATAAAATTAATGACTGATAACAAGGAAGGGGATTCATGAGGCCAACACGGAATGCAGATTTTGAATGTTGCAGCTAGTGAACGTTTAGGGGAGAGAGAGGACGTTTATGAAGGAAGTTGACCGCACAAGGAAGGAATTTGTGTTGTAAACAAAAGGGCAAACAAGTTTGGCCCCCCGAGAAGCAGGACAAATCCTTCGCTGATGTTAGTAACCTCAACCTAAGATTAAAAAACATGAGCTGGCACACACCCAGAAAAATTAGTTTGCCTGGAGGTGCTGACTAAAGGCGAATAAACTAGAAACTATCAAAATAAAGAAAGTCGCACACTCCATGTATAAACTCCCAGTAATTGAATGGGTATTTACCAACGTTTCGGCATCACTGTACCTTCCTCAGGGTCCTCAACCTAGTCACATAACTACGGCCAACTACACAGTATCTGACAGTGAAGTGTGAGTGATGCTACACTAGAACTGAACATGACAGAGGAGTGCATCTGGGGGTCATATAGTGGAATACCAGCGTTTTAAGACACGCCGAGTCCAGACTCTGGAAGCAGCTCAGTATTACATTAACCATTGAGGCTCATTTAATGTTCTATAATATCTCTACCTAAAAGACATTATCCAGAGGAAGTGGTAGGGAGAGGTATGAGTGAGAGTGCAAATTTAGACTCCTGGGGCAGGGGTGGTGCTAATAAGCATCTTCTGACTCTTTACTGGAATCTATCAACAGAAAAGTGGACATAGTACCGTGTGTTTAATGGACCAGTGGAATTACCCTCTTACCGCTCTCCTCTGTCCAATCTCACAAGGCACGAGAGGAACCTGAGTACCACCCAAGTCCTGACAAAATTGGTGGTTTTATTGGTTGTAGTTCATGTAAAATGTATTCACACTTATTTTAATTTGAGATCCGCTCTCCTTCTATGTCCCTCAATATGGGTTGATGCGTAATGTAAGGTCATATGGGTTATGTTGGTAATGTGGTTATAGGTCAAAGGAAATGTCTATGTTTATATTTTCCTGTTTGGCTGGGTGTCTCTAACCTCATGTGCTCGCCACATAGGTTCTTGCTCTCTGCAATACAATGTGTGTTGTGGTGAGGCGCCCAGTTCCAACTGAACATAACCAGACTTTGTCTCATAAAACATTTACACTTTGGACCAGAATTGTTCAAACTAGCAAACATAATACACAGGATATGTTCTCACTGACAGACTTCACTGGAGCAAAAGGCAAGTACAACTCCCTTAACTTTCCCAATCACAAGCTGGGCAAGTTGCTTTCAGAACACAGAGCTACTATTTCAAAAAGTTCCAATGAATCAACATCAATACAATATCACCATCTTTCAAGCTATGACAAGCACGATG
The DNA here is from genome assembly GCF_018296145.1 of Oncorhynchus tshawytscha. NCBI lineage: Eukaryota > Metazoa > Chordata > Actinopteri > Salmoniformes > Salmonidae > Oncorhynchus > Oncorhynchus tshawytscha. The sequence goes on along the minus strand of NC_056440.1, from coordinate 67,960,831 downwards.
AAATTGAGTCCTTATTTGCCCCATGTATAACATTTCTACAATATACATCCAATATCAAGATGCAGTTGTACAGTAGCAAGGCTGCAGTACTTCCTACTGCAACTCCCACAAAGCAGATCAATAGCCTTATGATATCCCCTTGCACAGAGGTGGACAAACTACAGCCCATTCAATCAGGCCACTGTTGGATGTTTAAAACTAGATAGAAATTAGAGGTTGACCGATTAATTAGGGCCGATTTCAAGTTTTCATAACAATCGGGAAACTGCATTTTTGGATGCCGATTATGGCCGATTACATTGCACTCCACGAGGAGACTGTGTGGCAGGCTGACCACCTGTTACGCGAGTGCAGCAAAGAGCCAAGTTAAGTTGCTAGCTAGCATTAAACTTATCTTATAAAAAACAATACATCTTAACATAATCACTAGTTAACTACACATGGTTGATGATATTACTAGTTTATCTAGCTTGTCCTGCATTGCATATGATCAATGCGATGCCTGTTAATTTATCATCGAATCACAGCCTACTTCAACTTCACCAAACGGGTGATGGTTTAACAACGCATTCACGAAAAAAGCACTGTCGTTGCACCAATGTACCTAACCATAAACATCTATACCTTTCTTAACATCAATACACAAGTATATATTTTTTGAAACATGCATATTTGGTTAAAAGAAATGAATGTTAGCAGGCAATATTAACTAGGGAAATTGTGTCATGTGTCACTCCTCTTGCGTTCTGTGCAAGCAGAGTCAGGGTATATGCAGCAGTTTGGGCCGCCTGGCTTGTTGCGAACTATGTGAACAACATTCTTCCAAAGACTAATTAATTTGCCAGAATTTGACATAATTATGACATTACATTGAAGGTAGTGCAATGTAACAGCAATATTTAGACTTGGGGATGTCACCGTTCGATAAAATACGTAAAGGCTCCGTATTTCACTGAAATAATAAACGTTTTGTTTTCGAAATGATAGTTTCCAGATTTGACCATAATGACTTAAGGCTCGTATATCAGTGTTTATTATTGATATTTGATAGAGCAGTCTGTCTGAGCGGTGGTAGGCAGCAGCAGGCTCGTAAGCATTCATTCAAACAGCACTTTCCCGTATTTGCCAGCAGCTCTTTGCAATGCTTGAAGCATAGCACTGTTTGTGACTTTAAGTCTATCAACTCCCGAGATTAGGCTGGCAATACTATAGTGCCTATAAGAACATCCAATAGTCAAAGGTAAATTAAATACAAATGGTAGAGAGAGAAATAGTCATATAATTCCTATAATAACTACAACCTAAAACATCTTAACTGGGAATATTGAAGACTCATGTTAAAAGGAACCACCAGTTTTCATATGTTCTCATGTTCTGAGCAAGGAACTCAAACGTTAGCTTTCTTACATGGCACATATTACACTTTTACTTTCTTCTCCAACACTGTTTTTTGCATTATTTAAACCAAATTGAACATGTTTAATTTTTTATTTGAGACAAAATGTATTTTATTTATATTAAGTTACAAATAAAAGTGTTCATTCAAGTATTGTTGTAATTGTCATTATTACAAATATATATATTTAAAAATAATAATATAAAAAAAATATAATAATAATCAAATTAAAATAATACAAAAAAATGGTCTGATAAATCGGTATCGGCCTTTTCTTGTCCTCTAATAAATCGGTATCGGCGTTGAAAAATCAGAATCGGCCGACCTCTAATAGAAATTATAATGGGCCTATATATTTTTGAATAACTGCCATCTTTCTGGCCCACAAATTAATTTGGACAAACAAATCGGTAAAAAACATGTTTACTCTGTTGAATTTCAAAATCCCGATGTGGCCCTCGAGACCAAAAGTTTGCCCACCCCTGCAGGTATTGTTATCATGGCTGAGCAGCTCCTTCAGCTGTCCCCAGCCATCGATGGCAACCCACCGGGCAAGGGCAACGGGTGCTGTGTCCATGGAGCCCCATGAGGTCATGGGTCAAGGCCTGCCCAGGCCATTACACTGGAACTTCCCTTCTATTACAACTTCACAGGCCATGGCCCAAATGGCATCCTATTCCTTTCAAATTGCATTACTGTTGGGCCCTGACCAAAAGTAGTCTACATATTATAGAGAGTATGGTGCCATTTGGGACACATCCCGTCTCTGGGACTGTGTGAAACACCCCCAACGGAACACACAAAATGGAAGCTGATAATGCGTATGAGCGACCTACTAGTGTCACTTCCACTAGCAATATTGTACTACTTGAAAACATTTCACACACCATCACTTCCCACAAGAAGAATATCATAAACACTATTAAATGTATGCACAAAGGGAGTGGGGTAATGCCTCCCTCTAACAGACTATTTCAGGATATCTTAATGAGTCTTCACTTTGCCGTAATCGCTTAACTGTTGAGACAGTCGCATTCAAAGACTTTTGTCTTACATTTGAAGCTATGCCTTGTAATGACTGGGAATTTACAATCTTGTAGATGATTATAATGTCATGCATTATACAGTTAGATATCACTTGAGTAAGATGGATGTTAGTAGGCTAATATCTATGTTAATAACGTCTGGTTAATCATGACAGGCGAATGACCACAGTGATAAAATGGAGAGCCTTTGTCTCTTATAAAACAACAATTAACCTTGTGTAAAAATGCACAAACTCTACACAAGGCTGTGTTAATCATTGTCTTATTCACAAAAATTACTTAGAAAAGTGTTTTGACTGATTTTAATGTCGTAACCTTAGGAAAGAGAGGATGTGATGATTACGCCATTTCCTGATGCTATTTACTCCCTTTCCTGCTGCCACGGGATTTCCATTAGGTCGGAAATATAATCATGGTCAGCATTATGCCAAGATCCCTTTAAGAACAGGGAGGGAAGAGGACCCAGAGAGAGAAAGATGCCTAGTGAGAGACGAGGAGTAGTGGGGGGTGAGACAGGAGAATATCAAAGTGGACATAATAATGCAACTGAAAACCTGATCCACTTGGTGTGTGGAATCATTGTCATGGTCAGAAAAACAGATAGTTGATCCTCTCTGGAGAATTGTCCAAGCCTCCAAAACAAGAAAACATGTCAAAGCCTTTATGTAGACTAGGAAAGTGACAACATAAAAATTATGTTTACAGTTTTTAGAATAAGAAATGTGTGTGTGCGCCCAGAAACAGTTTCTAAACAGAAATACTGCATAAACACTGCTATGGCTGCTTCTACTTGAATTCCTCCCTACTGTTACATGGGTATAACTTGCAGGATGTGATGATGATGGAGAATGTTTTATATAGCTGGTCTGTTGTGACACTTGAACAGTTGGGGTTAGAGTGCTGTGACCCTTGTTTAGGGTGCTGTTGGTCCAGTTGTTACCAAGTACCTCTGTCAGAGAAATAAAGACCTCAGCTATAGAACGCTTGGTCATAGCCCATAACACCCAGCTGCTAACTAAGAATAACATGATTACCAGACGGTATCTCCCTTTTTAGTGCAATGGGAAAATCCCTGGCAACCTCAGTCCAGAATACATACATAGTGGACTGCCACAAGAAAGATACTTTTCAGTGAATTGTGAGGTATAAACCCAATGCCTTGTCCCTGAGCACTCCAGGGGAGTACAACTACACAATGGACCAGGTTTCAAATAGAGAGAACCCAGCTCACAACATCACGTTTATGGAACATCGATAAAATGTTTCTAACACATATTCACCATGTTAAATGCATGTTACAGTATAGTCTGAAGACAGGGAGGGAGACTGTTAAAGTACTTACTGTTTAAGAAGGTGGTTGGTGCTTGTTGGCCGTCAAACTTCAACTCTAGCAGGCTGCTGGTGTGGCCGTCATGTCGAAGCCATAGAGCCACGCCCAGGACCACACCTCCTGCGAGCTGGACAGAAGAGAGGGAATCAGAAAATTGAAAGAGTTAGACACATGGACTCACATAGAACCAACATTAATTTACCTTGCAAAATTCACGTGAAAGTCTTATTTTGTTAGGTGTAGCGAATAGAACTTCACTGTTGTTTATGTTCTTAGCAGACTGAACATAGAGAAGAGGGTGGTGGAAGTGACTAAAGCAACAGTGTCTCTGGCTAATCTTGATGCCAAAGTAGGAGTCAATAGTGGAATCCCTGTGACTCCATGCTTTACCAAAACTGACAACTTTTATACCGCCCAGGTTTCTATTTCAGCAGTGTCTGGTTTCTCCCTGAATTTGGATGAACAGTGAAGTCTTTTCTACCATAGCCTCCATTTTGGCTCCAAGAATGGGGGACTTCTTGGCCCCCTGTCTAGTGCCTCTCCAGAAACTGCACAGAGCTGAACATTGGAGGACAGAAGAAGTGGGGAAAGTGAGGCCTTATTCAAATATTCATTTCTGCATACATGTTTGATTCTATTCAGCAGTATAGCAGCTGGGGATCTGCATACATTTCTGCATATATTTTTGATTCTATTCAGCAGTATAGCAGCTGGGGTTCGCCAAGAGTGGATTGGTGTTGACAGATCTTTACGGTTGCTATTAGGATGGGGAGCGTTGGTGTTAGGTAATTAATCTACACGGCACCACTTCTGCCGCAGTCCCAACAAACACAGGCAGCACAACTCTGACTAACGATTGTCCAGACAAGTGGAGGAAAAAGGAGGCTCTGCTCATATATGTAATATATCTAACCCATATCTTCCCCGCAGGAATATCTTAAGACTTAACCTAAGTTAGCTGTATAATAATCATGATCCCTCTGGTTGAGTTCATTCATGGAGACTATCAGAAATTCTGCCTGAAAATAGCCTCCCCTACCCAGCCTCTCTGCTCTTCTCTCCTCCACATCTCCCTCAGCAAGGTCCATTCCACTGCTGAGGCTCGCTGCTGCCTGGCAACAATATCAACACTGCAGCCTGCCAAAGGGTGAGGCTCCTGAACAGTTGCATTCTGGAGCAGCCAAGAGAGACATCTGAACAGTCGTCTCTCTTGGGATTTCTGTAATTTGGACATGAATATACTGTATCTAGTACTTGAGAGACACAGACCCCGAGACACAGATAAATTACATTAATATGATCCTGTACTGTATCATACAATGTTTAATATAAACTTGTTATTAACTTTTTTTCTTCTCACAAATGGAAAGAGTCCATACTTATTTCCAAATTCTATACTGAGGCCTAATGGTTCCATAAAATATAAAGCTAAATTCAAATTCCTTAAGTGTTGCTATGGAAAGAAATATGAATAAGAACAGTGGACAGAAATGAAGTCCAGTGACTGGGTAGGCATGCCAGTTCTCTGCAGCCTTATTGTCACCCTCCTCTTTTGGGTGTCTTCCCTCACCCCTGTCAGCTGTTGCTGTTCCCAGTATGGGCAAAGGGCTGCTCTGATGTCTACTGTAGACACAGTATGACTGCCCTCCCTCCCTCCACCTCCTCAATAAGTCAGGTTTCCCCTGCCTTTACAACATGCTGGCCTGAGAGCAACCTGCAGAGACAGGTGGCTGCATGGGGAAAATAACAGAGGTAGCATGTGTCAGTGCACAGTCATTTGTTTGCTTCCACACCAGGGGGTCTCATTGAAGAAGGGAACTTCAGACTCCTTTTCCTATCTGGACACAAAAGCCCTATAGTCCACTGTGTTTGATTCTCTGTGTGGTTTTTGGGGCAAGATTCAACTGTAGGATGGTAAACAGTTTGGAAAGTATTTCATGGTTCTATCCCAAGTACAATGCTTCTTTCAATTGCCTCATTCCATCCATGTACTGATCAAGCCCCAATCTACTTAGAGTTGGCTTTATAGGCTACAAAAAAAATGTTGCCACAGACAACAGTCACTATTCCACTAACATAATTATTAGGTAACAAAAAGTTTATACAATATTGTTACTATAGTAATTACAATGATATGACACAGGTGTGAGCATTCAAATCCAAGCCATGATTATTTATATTATCAATGTGGTACGAGGCCAACCAAGTGACATGCAAGTGAGTCTTGTGAAAATCTCAGGGAGACCAAACAACCATTTCATTATATTATATATCAGATGAACTTAATCATGTCATTTCCATGCTAGCTAAAAGGTTAAAGTCACAGAAGAAAATAACAATACACCAAAACAGCTACTATCTTCAAGTACACATCATGAACTGCTTATCTCATTTCCCTCAACTCTTGCCTGAGAAAGAACATTTTCAGCATGTTCACCGAGTTCGAGAGATAAAATGTGTCACTTATCTGTGTGAGAAAGTCCAGTACATGTTCTTCCTGTACTATGACTGGCAAACACAACATAGTATACCTCAGTGCCAGAACCCCACTGTGTTTCCCCTTTGCTGTATTAGAACTGTATCCTGATACTACAGAACTACATGCCTTGCTGCTATCTGTCTGGGACCAGATAACATACCACCTTACCTCCCTAGCACCTCAGCTCTTTTTACTGCAGTCTAGTGAGAGGGCTATTTCTGCCACATGCCTTGTATGCAGGGGGTTGTAAAATGCTTGGCGCACTGGTGCTGCTGATGGGAATGGCTCAAATGCAGATCCTGTAAACCACGGGTCAGCCACCGGCCCCTTCCCACTCAACTCTGATTTATGTTCTGAGAGGCCCACGAGTCTTGTCCTTCGAATGCGGGTGTACAAGAGGACACTGACTGACATTGTTTAAATCAGAATTGTATTTGATACATCTCAATGACTTGGTGTCCCGGCTCAAAAGGCAATCCACAGGAATGAACAAAGTGATTGAAAGGTTTTCATGTGAAAGGATGTGTTCAAACTAAAGGTAATTAGACAGATCTTTCTTTTTTTTGCCAGCTTGTTCTTGAAGTGATTTGCCACCTGTTATGCAAAATGGCATGGGTAGCAACCCTTAATCAAACGTTTTTGGGGGAAGGCTTTTAGTTTAATTCACAATGACAGCGTTTGGATGAATTATCCTTGAGAGAAAAGAGAATGGATGATATACATTTCCCGTCTAATGGATATGGTCATTGAGCAAGCAAAAGACCCTGACACATCAATCCATGCAGCCACTTAAGCAATCATGAATCTTAAAATGAGTGTCTCTCAGTCTCCACAGATGACTGCTATGCCACACCCCAGTCCCTACTATAATTCATCATTTCCTTCTTCATGACTGAGCCAAGGCTCACAATGAATTTCACTCCCACATTACAACCAACATGAACAAGTGCGGGTCTTGGCACAGTCAATGATTTCTCAAGTTCAATGCCCTCACCTAATCTGGGGTCACCTAAAGTAGCCTTGGGGATGTGCTTACAACAATAGTCCAGAGGTCTACCAATACATGTCCTTCTGGTTGTTGTGGTTCTATACACACTCTTAAGAATAATTCTGCCTAATCATCAATCAATAACATATCCCTAAAATAAAAATATACATCTCAAAACAGAAGAATATGGAATAAGCTGCAACAAACACTCAAACTGGACAGTTTTTAATCTTCATTCAAAGACTCAATCATGGACACTCTTACTGACAGTTGTGGCTGCTTTGAGTGATGTATTGTTGTCTCTACCTTCTTGCCATTTGTGCTGTTGTCTGTGCCCAATAATGTTTGTACCCTGTTTTGTGCTGCTGCCAAGTTGTTGTCATGTTGTGTTGCTACCACGCTGTGTTGTCATGTGTTGCTGCCATACTAGGTTGTTGTCTTAGTTCTCTCTTTATGTAGTGTTGTCTCTCTTGTCATGATGTGTGTTTTGTCCTATATCTTATTTATTTTTAATCCCAGCTCCCGTCCCCGCAGGAGGCGTTTTGCCTTTTGGTAGGTCTTCATTGTAAATAAGGATTTGTTCTTAGCTGGCTTGCCAGGGACATAAAAAGACCATGGAACATTTCACTTCCACTAATGAAAGGATGGTGTGACAATCTGTTAGGTTTTGAAAAGATTGCATACATGTTTGTGGTCTTTTAGTCAAAGTTTCCCTCCATCCCAATGAGTCATCCATAATTAAAACATGTACCCAATGAATCACAGAGGCAAAGGCATTTCAGGGGATTTACACAACTTCACAATGATTAACGGGCCTATTTTATTAACATAAATTCCAGAATTTAATCAAGTTCATTGGAGGCAAAAACACCACTGAAAATGATGGGTGTATGTATGAGATTACCGAGGGACAACTTCGAGGTATTCCAATCTAAACAATGACTGAAATGTGATTTGTAGTCGAAAACGGACCACAATCTATGTACTGGAATACACACTATGTTCTTAGTTCCTGCACAGTCATATTCCGGTCAATCATATCCTGCACTCGGTTATTATTTATATAATTCTTTACTTTAGTCAGCAACATAATTTCAAATCTTCACATATCATGACGGTCTGTTCCCGATGCAGTCACTAAAATATGGCTGCTCTTGTACAGCTATTCGTAATAAATAAGAACGCACCTCATATCGCCATATGGCAGCATAGGAGTCTAGGCCTATTTAAAAACAAACCTCTATTTGTATTTTAATAAAAATATAAAAATAAGACAAATAAAACAATAAACAAAACGACTATAAATAAGACTACTACATCGGCATCTGCAGGCCTATTTGGGTGAGGTTTTCCCCAGATCGCATACCTATTTGGCAACAACAACAAAGACCAAATAAATCTATTTTTAATAAAACTATTTTTAGCAGGAAGAGGGGGAGGTTACTGCCCCAATAGACAAGCAACCAATTGCTTGACCAGTTAAAAGTCTATATTACAAGAAAAAAGTCTCACCCAGAAGATGAAGTTGAAGAAGAAAAGCATGTATTTGATACATTTAGTGCAGCCTTCGACTCCCATGGTTGAAGTACTCAGATCCCTTTCGGTGGTGAGGCAACGGGCAAGAGACACAAGGCCAGGCAGTTGTAAAATGAAAATAATCCGATGGATACTGTCGAGGTCGACGCAAATGGGCAACACCCAAGTAACACCCCGCCCCTTAAAAACTAGGTGGAGGAGGAAGAGACTCAAACTGCTTGCCAACAAGATATGTAGGGTACGCAATCCCTTCGCGTGATCCCGCCTCAGTTTCTTTAATGAGCCCCTCTCCTTGCACAAATCGAACAATATGGTTGTACAACGGTGCCACCTACAGAGAAAGTAGGGCATGGCAGTTTAGGAGGCTATACCTATTGGGCCAGTGGGTGAGTGGGGCCGATATTATACAATCATTGTTTGGCCTATTACAAGACCCTGAGTGTTATCTGTGATTGGGGCTCCAGGTAGCATGACATCAAACTGTTGGGGTCTGTGTTGTGCTCAGCTTTGCATGTTAGTAGGCTAGCTAGTAAGGTGTAGCTATTCACTTTGGTCTATAGAGAGGCTACAGGCCGCTGTATCACATGGAGTGATATTGTTATTGACATCCTGACAGGACAGGTTAGCTCTGAGATGGAGGTGGAAGCTCAATTACTGAGACCTTTGTAGTGCATGCATTTTTCATGGCTCATTCAAAGACCCAAACCTACCAGCCTGTCCAACATCACTACTCTGGACGGCTCTGACTTAGAATACGTGGACAACTACAAATACTTAGGTGTCTGGTTAGACTGTAAACTCTCCTTCCAGACCCATATCAAACATCTCCAATCCAAAGTTAAATCTAGAATTGGCTTCCTATTTCGCAACAAAGCATCCTTCACTCATGCTGCCAAACATACCCTTGTAAAACTGACCATCCTACCAGTCCTCGACTTTGGCGATGTCATTTACAAAATAGCCTCCAATACTCTACTCAACAAATTGGATGCAGTCTATCACAGTGCAATCCGTTTTATCACCAAAGCCCCATATACTACCCACCATTGCGACCTGTACGCTCTCGTTGGCTGGCCCTCGCTTCATACTCGTCGCCAAACCCACTGGCTCCATGTCATCTACAAGACCCTGCTAGGTAAAGTCCCCCTTATCTCAGCTCGCTGGTCACCATAGCATCTCCCACCTGTAGCACACGCTCCAGCAGGTATATCTCTCTAGTCACCCCCAAAACCAATTCTTTCTTTGGCCGCCTCTCCTTCCAGTTCTCTGCTGCCAATGACTGGAACGAACTACAAAAATCTCTGAAACTGGAAACACTTATCTCCCTCACTAGCTTTAAGCACCAACTGTCAGAGCAGCTCACAGATTACTGCACCTGTACATAGCCCACCTATAATTTAGCCCAAACAACTACCTCTTTCCCAACTGTATTTCATTTTTATTTATTTATTTATTTTGCTCCTTTGCACCCCATTATTTTTATTTCTACTTTGCACATTCTTCCATTGCAAAACTACCATTCCAGTGTTTTACTTGCTATATTGTATTTACTTTGCCACCATGGCCTTTTTTGCCTTTACCTCCCTTCTCACCTCATTTGCTCACATTGTATATAGACTTGTTTATACTGTATTATTGACTGTATGTTTGTTTTACTCCATGTGTAACTCTGTGTCGTTGTATCTGTCAAACTGCTTTGCTTTATCTTGGCCAGGTCGCAATTGTAAATGAGAACTTGTTCTCAACTTGCCTACCTGGTTAAATAAAGGTAAAATAAAAATAAATAAAAAATAGAGTCTTTACATTTGAATAGCCATTTGAAGTTGGAAGTCTTCCAGAATAGGGTAATTCATCAATTGTGATTCTTTGGGAAGCTATACCTCACAGTCACACCACATCTCTAGAAATCACCACCGAATATATATAGGACATAGAGCGCAGATCTAGTATGGAAGTCTTTCAGCATACAATAGGCACAAGCTATTTGAATATACAGTATGTTACAAAGACACAATGACAACAAAGATCATAAGTAATGTAGTAATACAAGCTTAGATTTGGGGATAGAGTAAGGCAGTCACACTAGCTCATAGTCATTTATAAAGGACTATTTCGGTATATTGAAATGACAATTGAACAGCAGGGAATCTTCCAGATGGTGCTGTTTTGTGTCCACTGGGTGTCAGCGCTGTACTATATCTTCATTTGAATGGTTTCATGTTTTCTACCATTTTTTACTGTACCTTTCATGAATCATGTATGAAGAGGATAGCTTGGCATACTATATGCAACACTCTTCAAGTTGTCTGTTTGTGGGTCATAGTTGCGTCCTTAATGATCCTGGGGATATGGTAATGACTGCTCCATCAATCAGTAGTCATTTTAATGGCCGGTAACAATATCTCTTTAGCCTAATCTATTCAGGGATCAGGGATCATCAACTAGATTAAACTGCGGGATGATTTTTTTTTGAGTGGTTGTTCGGAGGGACGGAACATAATTTGCAGACTGCAAATTGACCACAAGAAGCTCAAACAGATATAATATTTGACTAAAACATAATCATTTCAAACCTTGCTTAGATTTGTTTGTATACAATCACGTGTCTCTCTGTTATGCGTCGGTTTACTTGGGAACAGATTTCCACACATTTAAATCACTTGGAGATGATTTCCTGGTGTTTTTACAGTCTTTTCTGTCCAACAATAAAAAAATGTAACATTTACAAAAATGTTAACTGTTGTAGGCTCAGAAATTTAGGGGCCAAATAAAACCACTCGTGGGCCAAGACAATAGATGAGTCCAGTCTAAGATCACATCACTGATCTGGAGAATCCTGATGTTGCTAAGGTAATGGATTCTGTCTGTAAGCTAATAAACTCATATGATCTTGAAAGCTGTTTTAACACACACGATTGAATGGGCACAACTGAAATTACCCGTAATAGTTTTTTCCACAACAGGGCAGTGTCTGTACTGCATAATATACATACTTCTCTCCACATGTACTTTTTCCACATAAGTATGCTATGTATACGTACCAACAGTACAGGCTGGTGGTTGCGGTGTAATGGTATTGGGAATATTTTCCTGCACACATTAGGTCCCTTGATACCAATTTAGCAACGTTTCCATGCCCCAAAGTATTCAGGCTGTTCTGGAGGGAAACGAGGGTCCGACCCGGTACTAGAGGGGTGTACCTAAAATACTGGCAACTAAATGTATATGAGTGTACTATTTATAAGTATGTATAATATGTATAAGTAGCTTATATATACAGTACTAGTCAAAAGTTTGGACACACCTACTCATTCAAGTTTTTTATTTATTTTGACTATATTCTACATTGTAGAATAATAGTGCAGACATCAAAGCATGAGGAATGTGGAATGTTTTTCCAACAATCTTGAAGGAGTTCCCACATGTGCTGAGCACTTGTTGGCTGCTTTTCTTTCACTCTGCAGTCCAACTCATACCAAACTATCTCAATTAGGTTGAGGTCCGGTGATTGTGGAGGCCAGGTCATACGATGAAGCACTCCATAACACTCCTTCTTGGTCAAATAGCCCTTACACATCCTGGAGTTGTGTTGGGAAATTGTCCTGTTGAAAAACAAATGATAGTCCCACTAAGCTCAAACCAGATGGGATGGCATATCGCTGCAGAATGCTGTGGTAGCTATGCTAGTTAAGTGTGCCTTGAATTCTAAATAAATCACAGACAGTGTCACCAGAAAAGCACCCCCACATCATCACACCTCCTCCTCCATGCTTCATGGTGGGAACCACACATGCAGAGATCATCCATTCACTTACTCTGCGTCTCCCAAAGACACAGCAGTTGAAAAAATGTATAAATAATACGATTTCCCCCGGTCTAATGTCCATTGCTCGTGTTTCTTGGCCCAAGCAAGTCTCGTTTTCTTATTGGTGTCCTTTAGTAGTGGTTTCTTTGCAGCAATTCGACCATGAAGGCCTGATTCACACAGTCTCCATTGAATAGCTGATGAACTCTGTGAAGCATCTTTTTGGGCTGCAATTTCTGAGGCTGGTAACTCTAATGAACTTATCATCTGCAGCAGAGGTAACTCTGGGTCTTCCTTTCCTGTGGCCCTCACGAGAGCCAGTTTCATCATAGCACTTGATGGGTTTTGCGACTGCACTTGAAGTAACTTTCAAAGTTCTTGAAATTTTCCCGATTGATTGACCTCCATGTCTTAATGTAATGATGGACTGTAATTTCTCTTTGCTTATTTGAGCTGTTCTTGTCATAATATGGACTTGGTCTTTTGCCAAATAGGGCTATCTTCTGTATACCACCCATACCTTGTCACAACACAACTGACTGGCTCAAAATCATTAAGAAGTAAAGAAATTTCCCAAATTAACTTTTAACAAGGCACACCTGTTCATTGAAATGCATTCCAGGTGACTACCTCATGAAGATGGTTGAGAGAATGCCAAGAGTGTGCAAAGCTGTCATCAAGGCAAAGTGTGGCTACTTTAAAGAATCTCAAATATAAAATCTATTTTGTTTAGCACTTTTTTGGTTACTACATGATTGTCACACCCTGACCATAGAGAGCCTTTGTTTTTCTATGGTATAGTAGGTCAGGGCTTGACTGGGGGGTTTTCTAGTTATTATTTTCTATGTGGGGTTCTCGTTTAGTTTTTCCATGTTGGTGTTTGGTATGATTCCCAATTAGAGGCAGCTGGCTATCGTTGTCTCTAATTGGGCATCATATTTAAGTAGCATTTTTTCCACCTGTGTTTTATGGGATATTGTTTTGAGTTAGTGCACGTAGCACCTCTGTAGTCATGGTTCGTTGTTTATTTCGTTCATTCTTTGTTGTTTTGTGCATTTCAATTAAATAATATGTGGAAACCATATCACGCTGCAGCTTGGTCCGATAATAATTCCAGCGAATGTGACAGAATATCCCATCAAACCAGGACCAAGCAGCGTGCCCAAATAGGAAAGCATTTCTGGACATGGGAAGAAGTTATTGGAAGATGCGAAACCCTTCCTTGGTGACAGACGGAAGGAGATAATGGAGGACAGCAACGACAACAGGGTTCGCGGCTACAGAAAGCCCAAGGACAACCCAGAGTTTTTTGGGGGGAGGCACATGGAGCTGGCGGCTGAGCAGAGGGAATAGCCAGAGACTGTCAGGGAGGCAATGGTGAATTTGGGAGAGAGTGAGATGAGAGAGATGTTGTGCAAGTGTGTTTTGCTCAACATCCGACCAGAGGATCCGGTTAGCAGTCTGGTGCAACCTGTGCCGGTTCCACGCTTATGGCTTCAAGTGCTCCTCTCCAGTCCGGTACGTCATGTGTCCCCTCCTCGCATTCTCCCTGAAGTGTGTCCCCAGTCCGGTACGTCCTGTGCCTGCTCCTCGCACTCTCCCTCAAGTGTGCCTTCCCAGGCCGGTACGTCCTGTGCCTGCTCCTCGCACTCTCCCTCAAGTGTGCCTTCCCAGGCCGGTACATCCTGTGCCTGCTCCTCACACTCTCCCTCAAGTGCGCCTTCCCAGTCAGGTACGTCCTGTGCCTGCTCCCCGCACTCGCCCTGAAGTGCGTGTCACCAGTCTGGCCCCACCTGTGCCAGCTCCATGCACTAGGCCTCCAGTGCGCCTTTCCAGTCCGGTGCGTCCTGTGCCTGCTTCTCGCACTCGCCCTAAGGTGCGTGTCACCAGTCCAGTGCAACCTGTGCCGGCCCCACGCATCAGGCCTCCAGTGCGCTTCCCCAGTCCAGAGCTTCAGGCGACGGTCCCCGGTCCAGAGCTTCAGGCGACGGTCCCCGGTCCAGAGCTTCAGGCGACGGTCCCCGGTCCAGAGCTTCAGGCGACGGTCCCCGGTCCAGAGCTTCAGGCGACGGTCCCCGGTCCAGAGCTTTAGGCGACGGTCCCCGGTCCAGAGCTTCAGGCGACATTTCACGGGTCCGGAACATCCTGCGACGGTCAATGGTCCGGAACCGCCAGATACATGGCTGGAGCCTTCCCCTGCGCCGATGCCCAATCTAAGCACGGCGTCCAGTCCAGCTCCAAGGCCAGAGTCCTCTTCTGCGTTGGTGCAGAAGAGTCCAGGCATAGCGTCCAGTCTCACTCCATGGCGGGAGACTTCTCCTGGACCGATGCCCAGTCCAGGCAACGCGTCCGGTCCAGCTCCATGGCCGGAGCCTTCTCCTGCGCCGGTGCTCAGTCCAGATACTGCGTCCAGTCCTGCTCCATGGCAGGAGCCTTTCTCTGCACTGATGTCCAGTCCAGATCCGGTGTCTAGTCCCGCTCCATGGCAGGAGCCTTCCTTGATACCGAGGTCCAGTCCAGACACAGTGTTCAGCCTGGGTCCATGGCTGGATCCATGGGATGAGCGGGTTCTTCGGCCCGCACCAGAGCCGCCACCAAATATGGTGGATCCGCGAGCTGAGCGGGTTCTTCGTCCCGCCCCAGAGCCGCCCCCGACGCTGGCGGATCCGCGGGATGAGTGGGTTCTTCGTCCTGCACCAGAGCCGCCACCGCCACTAATCACCCCCCTACCCTCCCCATTTGTTTCAGGTTTTGGGTGTACTGTCACGCCCTGACGATAGAGAGCCTTTGTTTTTCTATGGTATAGTAGGTCAGGGTGTGACTGGGGGGTTTTCTAGTTATTATTTTCTATGTGGGGTTCTAGTTTAGTTTTTCTATGTTGGTGTTTGGTATGATTCCCAATTAGAGGCAGCTGGCTATCATTGTCTCTAATTGGGGATCATATTTAAGTAGCATTTGTTCAACCTGTGCTTTATGGGATATTGTTTTGAGTTAGTGCACGTAGCACCTCTCTAGTCACGGTTCGTTGTTTGTTTCGTTCATTCTTTGTTTTGTGCGTTTCAATGAAATAATATGTGGAAACCATATTACGCTTCAGCTTGGTCCGATAATTATTTCAGAGAACGTGACAATGATTCCATATGTGTTATTTCATAGTTTTGATGTCTTCACTATTATTCTACAATGTAGAAAATAGTCAAAATGAAGAAAAACCCTTGAATGAGTAGGTGTGTCCAAACTTTTGACTGGTACTGTATATCTACACTACCTTTCAAAAGTTTGGGGTCACATAGAAATTTCCTTGTTTTTGAAAGAAAAGCAACATTTTTTGTCCATTAAAATAACATAAAATTGATCAGAAATACAGTGTAGACATTGTTAATGTTGTAAATTACTATTGTAGCTGGAAATGGCAGATTTTTTATGGAATATCTACATAGTCATAGAGGACCATTTTCTTTAAAAAACAAGGACATTTCTAAGTGACCCCAAACTTTTGAATGGTAGTGTATATACAGTGGGACAAAAAAGTATTTAGTCAGCCACCAATTGTGCAAGTTCTCCCACTTAAAAAGATGAGAGTCCTGTAATTTCCATCGTAGGTACACTTCAACTATGACAGACAAAATTAGAAAAAAAATCCAGAAAATCACATTGTAGGATTTTTAATGAATTTATTTGCAAATTATGGTGGAAAATAAGTATTTGGTCACCTACAAACAAGCAAGATTTCTGGCTCTCACAGACCTGTAACTTCTTCTTTAAGAGGCTCCTCTGTCCTCCACTCGTTACCTGTATTAATGGCAACTGTTTGAACTTGTTATCAGTATAAAAGAAACCTGTCCACAACCTCAAACAGTCACACTCCAAACTCCATTATGGCCAAGACCAAAGAGCTGTCAAAGGACACCAGAAACAAAATTGTAGACCTGCACCAGGCTGGGAAGACTGAATCTGCAATAGGTAAGCAGCTTGGTTTGAAGAAATCAACTGTGGGAGCAATTATTAGGAAATGGAAGACATACAAGACCACTGATAATCTCCCTCGATCTGGGGCTCCACGCAAGATCTCACCCCGTGGGGTCAAAATGATCACAAGAAAGGTGAGCAAAAATCCCAGAACCACACGGGGGGACCTAGTGAATGACCTGCAGAGAGTTGGGACCAAAGTAACAAAGCCTACCATCAGTAACACACTACGCCGCCAGGGACTCAAATCCTGCAGTGCCAGACGTGTCCCCCTGCTTAAGCCAGTACATGTCCAGCCCCAAAACATCACTGATCTAGAGGAGATCTGCATGGGGGAATGGGCCAAAGTACCAGCAACAGTGTGTGAAAACCTTGTGAAGACTTACAGAAAACGTTTGACCTCTGTCATTGCCAACAAAGGGTATATAACAAAGTATTGAGAAACTTGTGTTATTGACCAAATACTTATTTTCCACCATAATTTGCAAATAAATTCATTAAAAATCCTACAATGTGATTTTCTGGATTTTTTTTCTTCTAATTTTGTCTGTCATAGTTGAAGTGTACCTATGATGAAAATTACAGGCCTCTCTCATCTTTTTAAGTAGGAGAACTTGCACAATTGGTGGCTGACTAAATACTGTTTTGCCCACTGTATATATATATATATGGAGCACTAACTGTTACAAATAGTAACTTGAATCAACTTCATGCTCAAAATAAGTGTGTTGTCATGTAGGTGATTCACCTGTGTGGAAGCCAGTATGTGACCTGACCATGGTGCTGACAGAGCCCAAACAGCTGTCCGCAACACACCCCTCATCAATTTAGCTGCATTCACCTGTGCATCCTTTCGAACTAATGAATGTTATTTCATGTTTATTACAAAACCATGACAAGGAGTCTGTACAACCTTGCATATACTGCAGGCTCTCCTCTCATCCTCCTCTGAACACAATTTTAAAAAGAACACATTAAGTTGCAGTGGCACTCATTCAATGACTTGTGTTTTAGGCATATAGGAATTCAAGAGCTTTATTGAATACAGAACATGTACAGTAATTGTCAAGAATCAATGTTGATCTCCCTGTAGCAGTCCTGCATCTGGGATCAAGGAGGAGAATATAAAGAAAGAAAAGGGACTAGGGAGTGCAAGAGTCTTGTCTCAAAGACAGTGGGAGGGGGATGATGAGAGAGAGAGAGAGAGAGAGGAGGAGGGAGGGAGGGAGGGAGTGTGAGGAGTGTGCACTCAGAGAGACTGGTGCTGTCCGTTCAGCACCACAACCCTCATCTTTCGTTGAATGCAACAAGGGGTGTACGTTTCTCTAATTAAAAGACGGCGTGGATTTGGAACTAGGTTTTCATTAAATGGAGTCATAGCCTACACACATTTTTCATCAACGCTTTTCGGAGGGGTGTTCATCTTTGGTTTTGTGATGTAGCTTAATCATGAACATTTTGATTTTTTCCCATCCTGTTTCTGGGGCAGGCACAGGCTGTTTCTTGCTTTAGCCTACCTTGCAACTATATCAAACATCCGTTGAGGCATTGCGTTCTTTTGTATTATAAAAAGTTGGGATTTATCTGAATGCTTGAGTGGAGCCTGTGCTTTTTTGCAGGCTGAATAAAAGAAGCCGGGAAGAAATCTGCCTTCTCTTTTCCTCTTTCATCTCGAGTTCATGTGTCGGCCAGATCTCACTGCGTTGCCTCGCACATATTTTGCAATATAATGTCTGGAACCTGCTCGAGACATGCCTAAGCGACGCAATGGGACAAGGCGACGAGAACGATCGTATTGTGATTAACGTGGGAGGTATCAGACACCAGACCTACCGTAGCACCCTTCGTACATTACCGGGCACCCGGTTAGCTTGGCTCGCCGAGCCCGATGCCCACAGTCACTTTGACTACGATCCCAAGATTGAGGAATTTTTCTTTGACCGGCACCCGGGGGTGTTTGCCCACATTCTCAATTACTATAGGACCGGGAAGTTGCACTGTCCTGCAGATGTTTGCGGCCCGTTGTACGAGGAGGAGTTGGCATTTTGGGGTATCGATGAGACTGACGTGGAACCATGTTGTTGGATGACTTATCGGCAACATCGAGAGGCCGAGGAGGCATTGGATAGTTTTGGGGGTGGGCCCCCCGAGAATTCAGAGGAGGATGGGGATGAGGAAACGCTGGGAATGATCAATAGGTTGGCTCTTGATGGACCAGATGCCAAATCCGGGGGGCATTGGCGACGTTGGCAGCGGTTGCTTTGGGCACTCTTCGAGGATCCCTATTCATCTAAATATGCAAGGGTAAGTAAGAGTTGGAATCAGTCATCTTGAGTCAATAAAAGTTTAGATAGGCCTACTAATGGCCTGAAAAAAACTATGCTTTACAATCTCGCTCTCCGTGCCTGTGCGCTCGTGCATGTGTGTGTGTGTGTGGGCTCGTGAAAATTAATTGGGATTTTAAGCTTAAAGTTGAAATCTGAAGTTGGCACATACATTTTAGACTTTTCAATTAATGACATATACACATTGATTATTGAATAATATAACTTACAAATTCCTGATTAGCTTAGTTCAACTGTCGTAGCCCATCAGAACCCAAAATATAAGCTTGTTTTACTTCATTGTTAAACAAGTCAATTGTAAACAAACAATGTATTGCCTCTAAAATGTATATATCACGAATGGTCAAAACTTGCATCCATAGCCCTGTCTGTGAATTTGAAAGTGGTTACATTTCTCCAGCCCCATCTCTCAGCTGTTTACCAGAACAGTGGTGGGGTAAAGGTTTTGTTATTGTTTGAACAACAGATTTCCCCTTTAATGGGTCCATCGTCGCACACAAAAGTGATGATGCACTGCGCTCACTCTCTGAGATGTGCATTCTGGGCGTCTTGTCGCATTGATCGACTGCCTCCTTTCCTGCAGTTCAGCTGTGCAACATGCAACCACCCTGCTTTCATGTGAGGTCTTATGAATTACCTCACAAGGACTAGATCAAATAAAACTTAGAATGAGAGTTTAATTGTTTATATGCCCTCACCGTTTTTAATGAGGACCAGGATGTGTGGGGGAGTTAACAAGACATGCACTTCGCTCTTTCCTAGGCTGGAACAGAACGGCGATCAAGAAGATTAATATTTGTGATGGTCAATCGTTACATTGCCTGTTTGGAGCTGTCCATGTTCTGTAGGCTTGTAGCTGTATTTAAAACCTAATTATTAGCTTTGCCTGACCTTTCTGTCTCTTCTCCTTGTAAATTAACTTAGCTTTGAACAACAACACCTATCACACCTGGTATTCCCATTCCCATTCCCAATTCATTTTAGTCTCACTTGAAAACAATTCAAATGTAGTCTCTTACTGACCCAATAGGATCCTGACCCACTGACCTGAGACAACTGTGAGGAGATGCAGGGATCAGAAATCCATCCTCCCCTAGCTCAGCACAGGATACATGTTAGAGTATAACATCTTCAGAATGTATCTATAATCAATCAACTGGTAAATCAATCAATATGCATTATGCAGCATATATGTTATGTTTTGGTTAGTTATTGTTCCCCTTGCTGTTCCTCAGAGACTGAGCAGTTTGCAAATTACGTAAGTGCAAGCAATAGCCTCTGCTTTGGCTCTGTCAATTTCCATAAATCCTTAGATCAATGTGTATAAGTGCATCTGCTTACTCGTTTAGACTGGAGCATACTGGCTTGCCTCCATCTTTTGCACCTCTCATTTCTCCTGAGGGGCAGTGATTACAATAGTGCAGGGTTGAGTAACAGTATAGTCTACCCTCTCTCTTCCACGAGCTATAAGTCTATTGTCTACACTCTGGTTCTCTCATATAGCCTCCTTCCCATTTTCTCACTCTCTTCACCTGTTTCTCATTCTCAGTCTTTCATTGTGACAGTAAATCGTTGAGTTACTATGAATGACCATGTACTGGTGCCTTAGCAACTGGCGATCACTTGAACCATAGAGACCATGCAGTGTACACAGACACACCATAGGGCCTTCACAGAGCATTGTGAGAGCAAAACGTGAAGCTACAGTTGTAGGATCTTAATTTGATCACTTACAGTATGTGAGCTATGTCTGAAAGCAACATGAGTACCACTACACAGACATCAGTTATACAAGCTACACCTGCTTCACATACACAGGTACTGTATGTAACTGCATTTACTTACATCACCACTGCATTAATCACCATGTAATACCTAGGTATTAATTCTGCATTTCGAGTGGGATATAGAGTGGAAGCGCAGCATGTCCGCCAGCAATGCAGGAGGGTGTATGAGGTGGCAGAGGTGAGGTTGGGTGTTTATTAAGAAAGGTGATAATGAGGCCCTCCTTGTCACCCAGGTGAGATTGGGACTTTATTAAGAAAGGTGATAATGAGGTCCTCCTTGTCACCTAAGTGAGGTTGGGTGTTTATTAAGAAAGGTGATAATGAAGTCCTCCTTGTCACCCAGCACCAACAAAGGGGATATAAAAATGTGATTATTTCCTTTCTTCCTTCTATAACTATTATTTACATAGGAGGAAACCACGTTACTGGAGCAAAAGATAAGGACAGACGGTCAACATGTTTTTCCTCTGAGATCAGTGTTACGTTTGCCCCTGCTGACCAAAACTGGGCCTAATAAGGATTTAATAACAACTAATCGACTCCCTGACTAGTTCATCTCACATAATTGATCAGTACAGCAGGATTGTCACAGCAAAATAATCTTGCTGCAACAGGATTTAAACGTTTCCTCCATAATGTTGCTTGATCGGTCATTAGGCTAATAGCTGACCAAATTTAGGCTACATGAAAAGTGCAATACTGTTAATGTAACCGTGTGTTAGTGTGGGTTTTCAGTGAATTTATGTAAATCACAAAGCTCAACTGCATTTCCTGCGGTGCATTCGCAGCAACGTACTGTACTCCCAGTGAGCACTATATTAATTTTTTATTTAACTAGTCAAGTCAGTTAAGAACAAATTCTTATTTACAGTGACAACCTAGGAACAGTGGGTTAACTGCCTTGTTCAGAACGACAGATGTTTACCTTGTCAGCTTGGGGATTCAATCTAGCAACCTTTTGGTTACTGGCCCAACGCTCTAACCACTTGGCTACCTGCCGCCCCATTAAATTGACCTGCCTTTAGATTGGAATGCAATCTAAGGGAACTTAGACTGACCATAATTCAGACACGTGGCTACAACTACTAGTCTTCCTACTTATGAAAGGGGTCATTGAGGCATCTTGTGCCCTTGGACTGTTGATGACTTGGCCCTTACTGCCTGGATTTGCAAGAGGGCAAGTCGTTAGATTAGTTTATTGATCAATCTAATTGCTGCTCATGTAAGGATGTAAATAAGTACTGAAGTAAAATGTGTTTAAATGGTGAGGATGATGAGAAATTACTTTGTGCAGCTGGGAGAGAAGGAAGTCCACGACTGAATGCAGTTTGGTGGGGTTTTGGGACAGGTAGGGTAGATGTGGGTTTGTTCAGGTTAGAAGTGGAAGTGGGAGCTGCTGGATGGGAATGGGTAGGAGGTTTCTTTTCACTCAGCCATGGCTGTGGGTTGTAATGTTTCACTCCACGTCACATAAGAAACACAGCAGTGAGTTTATGTGGAGGGAGAGCTTTGAAATCAATATCATGCTTTTAAAGTGGACGTGTCAGCTTTAACGTGAGGAGCCTACTGACCATACAGACACCCTGCCAGCTACCACGACCATCAGCTATCTGGGAGGAAACTGCTCTTGAGTTTAGAAGGAGATCCACTCTACTTAAAATGAGTGAGAAAAGTGCACCTACATGGAAAGTAGCTATACGTCTACGTAACCACACTAGAGAGACAGTGTGGCTGGGACGGCAGCTTCTAACCAACACAGAGTGAGTAACAGATCCATGCTGAACTGAACATAGCAAGGCTGGTTGCTCCTTTGGGGGCTGGAGGGATTAGCAGAGTTGGGCACAGACCCTGGTAATTAATGGAGAGAGAGGGAGGCATCCTATTACACTAAAGACATGCTGCATGGCTAACCTTGCCACACTTTAACAGGAAGTCATCTAGGTTTTAAGGAGATCCACACAGAGACCGACTCGTCTGGAGGGCTGGGGCTTAGATAGATGGACATATTGTTTTATCCAACAACACCAGCTCTTAGTCTATCATGTGGCGTGCTGTAGTACATTGAGGTTCACATGTGTAACTGTATGAACACACATCATGCACATGTAGGTGAACATGTGCATGATACACATCGACACAGTCCAACTCCAATAGGGAAATGCACAAACCAATCAAAAGCTGGTCACTGAGATATCTAACGCAGCTCTTGCTCCCAAAAGAAGTGGAGCAGGACACCCCTTAAAAAGCAGTGGGGTTTGTCCCTGCGCTCCTGTATAATTAATATCCCATGCAGAGAGGAATGAGGCACCCAGCTAAAAGCACTCAAACAGGGGCAAATATAGAATACAGGCCTCTCACGCCACCATTACACTGCCAATCAGAGAGGAAAGTTACACTCACTTGTTCTGCCTTCATCTACAAGATAACACTGGCTTCAACAACCTTTACTCTGAACATAGACCCAACAGTCATCTGACAAATCCTAAACACCAAAACGATTTGATCTTCATGACCTGCAAAACCACAAGATGTTCTGTCTTTCCAGTTTCGGCCTGAATGGTCTGGCATGGTGAGGGAGTGTTTATTCAGTTTATTCATCACTTTTGTCCATTAGCTATACATGCTGGCATAGCCATTACCTCAGCCAGACCATAACATCTGACATGAGGGTGTCACTCAGATTTATCCCACTGAAGATATAACCCATATAAGACAGTTTTTTAAACGTTGAGCCCTCCCTGTTGACATTACTTGCCCTACCAGTTTTCACAGAAAACACTAATGTGTGGCTCTCAAATATCACTATGATTATTGGATGAAATACATGTCTTTCAATAGCTTAGTCTCAATGAAAAGAAAATAGATTAAAACTACAGTGATTTAGCTAAGTTTTGATTGAGATTGTTTTTCATTTGAATGTTAAGTGTTAACTGAATGTGTTTCTTGCTCTGTGCTAATTGGTGGACCAGACATGGACAGAGACATTAGGGACAGCAGGCAGGGTGATTATTATGGATGTGAATGTGACTAGAGGCTTTTCAACGGATCGTCATGTTTTTATCTGACATTAGGCTTAATGTGTCAGAATTCCCTCAGATTCATCTGATGTTTATTCACATGTTCATACGTGTATTTATATTAAGTTTGTGTATGACTTACAAAAATATGATTTAGTATGACATATATGAAATAACCAAGTTAGCCACCAGGACACTGTACAGCAGGATGCAACTACCACAACAATATTACAGAGCATGTTTGTGGACAATAACATACACCTACTGTATGTAGTCACTTGCTATTGGTATGTGTGGCCACGATGATAACTGATGGATATAGGCCTGTCTGCTCCAAGACCTCTCCATCACGGTTCACAAGTCCACGGTGTCTCCCTCCCAGAGTGCAAAGAGCCATAACGTGACCCTGGACAACACCCTGTTGTTCTCTGCAAACATCAAAGCAGTGACTCGCTCCTGTAGGTTCATGCTTTACAACATCCGTAGAGTACGAGCCTACCTCAGACAGGAAGCGGGCACAGGTCCTAATCCAGGCACTTATCATCTCCCGTCTGGACTACTGCAACTCAATGTTGGTTCGGCTCCCTGATGTGCCATCAAACCCCTACAACTTATCCAGAACACTGCAGCCCGCCTGGTTTTCAACCTTCCCAAGTTATCCCATGTCACCCAGCTCCTCCGCACACTCCACTGGCTTCCAGTCAAAGCTCGTATACATTAGAAGACCATGGTACTTGCCTACAGAGCAGCAAGAGGAACTGCCCTTCCCTAACTTTAGGCTATGCTCAAAACCTACACCACAACCCGAGCCCTCCGTTCTGCCCCCTCAGGTCCCTTGGCCCTCCTACCCCTACAGGAGGGCAGGTCCCACTCATCTCAGTCCAAGTGCTTCTCTGTCCTGGCACCCCAATGGTGTACCCAGCTTCCCCCTGAAGCTAGGACAGCATAGTCCCTACCCATCTTCCAAAAACATCTAAAAACCTACTTCTTCAAAGAGTATCTTAAATAATCCCACATTACCCCCCCTCACCTCGCCACATTTAAAAAATAAAAAAGGATTTTGTGATCTAACTCTTGCACTTGATTTTCCCCTCTTAATAGCGCTGACTTTGCTGTTAGCAACTTGATTCAGGAAGAATCTACTTACTATGACTATCTTAAGATGAATGCACTAACTGTAAGTCACTCTGGGTAAGAGCTTCTGCAAAATGACTCAAATGTAAGTGTTTTGTGTGAGTGGTGTGGGCAGCAGTGATGATGAGGAATGGCACACTGGCACTGAGCACGGGGACCACTGACACACATGGCCTAGGCAAATGTTTTGTGTGTCTGTTGCTGGGGGAGTCCATTATCAGAGAGAGCAGGCGTTAAACCCAGGCCATGGGATAGCATGATGATGCACTGACCACGGCTTCCTTAAAATGCTCACTTATTGCTATCCCAAACACTTCAGCCAAGTGTCTGAGTCCTTCAGTATCTCATAATTTACTAGGGTGTTTATCTGCCTACATATATTGTCATTCATGTTATAGTATGTTATGTCTCTGTGCTTGAGTCTCAGTAATCATAAGGGCTCTTGAGCTAAGTTAGTATACATAATTCAAGAATCATTCTCTATCATTTCTGTCCTCTCATCAAAATAGAGGCTTTCATAGTCGATGTAAGTAATTTACCCAAGGTAAGGCATTGGAACAGTTGGAACAGAGCCACATTATGTGTTAGCACTATCAAGTCACGTTATTTGAAGTGTTTTAGAAAACGTAGAGCCAAAACTAGTTGATAGACGGTTTTAGTAAAGGCTTTGCCTTTGATATTTGAATATGGCTGGCTTGAAGAAGATATAGTCAAGATGTGCAATTTCTCATTCTTCTTCTTCCTATAGTTTCAGATGACCCAATCTGTTGTGGTTTGTGTATGAATGGAATGTATAGTTCATTATAGTGCTGTAAATGCTACATATGCATTCTCTCTTTTCGATGTGCACAGTAATAGAGGAAATCAGTTAAGTGGGAACGCCTGTTTCATAGCAATAACCTTTTCATGTTTTATCTCCCATCAGAGACTGCAGCAGGTGAGTGGAACAGGGAGGGAGGTGGTGGTGGAGCTCTGAGCTAACTCAGCATTCTGAGGCATCATACAGCTTCGGCAGCACATGTTCAATCTCGACTGTCTCTACTGTCTCTACTGGCACTCTCAGATCATACTCGGACAGGGTAATCTAATTACAACCTAAAACTAAACACAGCCAGCAAGCATTTCAACCTTGGATGCATACCATGGTTACCAATGGCTGTTACTGTGCTAACAAATGTCTTCCAAACAAATGCTCAATCAATCAGTTCAACATGACTTCCATTTTACAGTATAAAGGATCTGGTGTAGGCTATTTGTTGATTTGTTGGAGTGAAAACCAATATAGTTGTTTTTACATTTGCATAACCTTGTAATTATATGTGTATGTCATATGAATTTTGTTTCTGGACTTGACTGTCTGTATAGCATTAGTTTCATTCATTGGCGATATAATATCATTTTTTATCAATGAAAGCCACTTATGATATTAGCCGCTGATTAAAATGTCTTTATTACCTTTATTGTAGTTAACAGGGAGTCATGCTGAGACCAAAGTCTTTTTCACAGATGAGCCCTGAATACACAATCAATACACATCAAACACATCAATATTCACATCAATATTCACATCGATATTCACATCAATATTCACATCGATATAGCAAACACAAAACACATACAGGATGATACGGGAGGGGCTGAGCCAGCTGTGAATGAGGCCTTAGCTGTTTATGTTGTCGGTAGTTACATTGGAATGGCTCTATTTATTGACACAGCTTTTTAAACTGTCAGTCAAGGCCCTTCTAGAACTGCAAGGGAGTTCACACAAAGGCTAAGCATCTCATGTACTAAAACGTAGATGGACAATTATTAGGCAAGGCCTGTAACTTGATCCCTACACGGTAAAAATAATGCATGTTGTTTTTAAGGTAATTTACTGGGAGCCAGTTACCTGTAAGTTACTGAAGGAAACAGCATGTTACATACAGTATAGGAGGACTTACAGGAGTTGTTTTAACCCCACGGAGACAGTCCTTGATTCACAGAAAACAACACTATCCACCCTCATCATGTGAAAAGGTCCCCAGGGTTCTAATTTAAAATATTTTGCAGACACTCTTATCCAGAATGACTTACAGTAGTGAGTGCATTCAGTTTCATATTTGTTCATACTGTTCCCCCATGGGAATCAAACCCACAACCCTGGCATTGGGAGTGCCATGCTCTACCAACTGAGCCACACAGCACCTCACACATTTTCTCTCTCATGCAGATTCATGCCTAATAACATTTAGGAACAAACTCAAACAAACACACTTTACATGAAACAAATACACTATATATACAAAAGTATTTATCTAAAATTACACATACTGCATGTAATACACACTCATAAACAGGCAATGCAAATACATTGTCACAAACGCATACAGTAAGCCCAGAGAAAGGCAGATGGATGGAGGGAAAGTTACATAAGAGAACGTGACATGCTTTCATCTCTAGGAGGTATGAGTCTAAAAGAGAGAGTGTGGGAGGGGTTGTAGGAGAGAAGGGTCTGGTTGCAGTTTTATTTTGTTTAGCATTGACTCAATGCTGTCTCCTACACTTACAATGGCACTGTGACTGAAACATCTACAGACATAGGATCTTAATTTGAGGCAGTTTGCTACAGCAGGGAAATAATCTTACAGCTATAGGAAATCTGAATTAATATGTGGATTATAACTAATGGACATTTTTTGTAGGGGTTGATACATTTTTCATGAGGGCAAATCAAGTCTGAAATGCCAAACTTTAGAGTTTGGATTTCAGCAACAAAAAAAGTGATCAAATTAAGATCCTACATCTGTAACTTACTTCAAACATTTCCTGATTAAGCATTTGATATACTTCACATGTGCACGCATTCTGTGGCACACTCTACTTTGCAGCCTTTTAACTTAATTACATTGTGTATTCACTATCGCAATGCATCCTCTCAAACAAACAACATGCTTGCGATGTTGTTGTGTACTGTTAGATATTACTGCACTGTTGGAGCTAGGAACACAAGCATTCTGCTACACCTGCAAGAACATCTGCTAAATACCAATGCAATTTGCAGAGTAGAACCCACAGCAAAATCCAAATATCTCCAAATATTTTGTGCTCAATATCATTGACTTAATTCCATATTGAATGTTAATATCCATGCAGTATTCTGCTCAGTGGTTGTGTCCTTAAACTAGCAGGTACAGCACACTCAGACTTACATACAGTATTTATTATGGTCACATTTCTATCTTTATTAATCCCTGTCCATTAAGGTTCTTATTTAGTGGTGTTGTTGTTAATTCAGTCCCATGTAGCAGAGTCTTGGTAGTGAAGCTGCTGGGTGTTTATTTCCCAACGGTATGGCTCCTATAGTGTGATGTGTTCTGACAGAAAGGCCTGCTGATTGGTTTCCTTGGGGGAAGGTTATATTCTCAGTTATAAACTCAGCATTGTCTTTGACTCCCTCCCACTGAAGGATGAGGCCTTGCCAGCCTAGACACAAAGGGAAAAGAACCACCCTCTCAAATAGAGCTGATAGGTGCAGTGCAAGTGCTTGCTTGTTCTGGTCAGTCTGCAGTGTAGACATTATGTTTGGGTCGGCGTCAGTTCTGTGCATGGGATTGTACTGTATGAGTGGGATTGTAAGTAGGTAGTCCTGTGTGCAGGCGGTTCCTTCACCTGTAATGCAAACAGGACAATGGCTCATGATCAGCTCTTCTAAAACATATTTGCTCCAAACCGGAATAATACAGTTAAAGGATCTTCATTTGATCCCCCTGTTGCAGGAGAGCTTTCCCTCAATGCAGGACATTTAAAACTTGTAGTGTAATTGAGGTTTAAAGAAGGTTTCTGAAGGTTGTCATTTCCACTTTGAAATTTCAGACTTGATTTTCCATTACGTAAATAGTGTATTAACCCCTACAAAAATAGCCATTAATTATAATCCACATAATAGTTCAAATTTCCTGTTGCTGAAGGATTATCTTCCTGCTGTAGCAAATTAGCTCAAATTAAGATCAGACATCTGTACGTTATGTCTTTAGGGTTATTTTCACTTGCCTATTACAGTGGTGGAAATTTGACTTCCTAATGGTTCATTCAAATGACTTCCTGGCTTTCTGTAGCACTGATTTATCACAACTCAACAAGCTAATCACACATCTATTACGGAAACACCCCCACACCCAAACCATGACAACATACAGTAATTCACTTGAGTGTGTTATAATGCACTTTGCCTCTCATTTTTTAGTTAGACACTCACTCATTTGTTTTCTATAAATGTTGTTGATACATGTTCTGTTGAGAACACCAGATCAAATACATCACAATCTGCCTTGGATGATGTTTACACACACAGCCATGCATGCTAACAAGCACATGCTTTCACACATATGCTCAGACACATTCATGCATGCACACACATTGCTTGTGCTGCAGGTCAGAGGTAAGAATGAGGAAGGGTGGCTCTCATGTTGGCATAATGTATTATAATATGAGATTAGCAGTTTGTCTCAAGATAAAAACCTTTAGAGAATGCATTTAAGATACAAATGACACACATGCCATGATACCACTTTGTCTAGAATTTCCTCAATGATGTGGTGATCCTTTCCCGTATCTACTGTATATTACAGTACTGTTTCTCTCTTCAGTGCCAACAGTCTGTAGGCATTCATGGAATAAAGATAAAGAAAAGGTTAGTGGACATTTTTCAAAGATAGCTGTTTCATTTCCTTTCGCTGGAGAGTTCAATTAGTCTCATGGAATGTGTGTTAACGGCTCAAGTTGCTTCATTAGTGAACAATATGATACTTTTCCAATGTTCCAGGTTTTACTCTAACAGCTGCATATCATACATTATTAATAATGATGTTGCTGTATTGATACGGATAGTTGACCGTGTTGAAGAAAATGTTGGATGTTCTGAGAGCAATGTCACATAGACTTAGATGTTGGATATTCGGCACAGGAAGTTGACAGCAGTTAGAATTGATTCTCAGTCCAATGACAGGTCTCCGTAATTGAGCCCATGCAGGGATGCTGCTAATTTGTTTTCACACCAGTGAAAGAATGGAAGCAAGTCTGTCACCTTTGCTGGGCTTGTGAGAGAAAATGTTGTGGTGACAAGGACAGTAACACTCTCTTCTCTTCCTTCTGGCCTTACCACAACCTGTCTTCATTTCACAAACCCAACCAGAAGGTTATTTTTATGTGGAGGACAGGACAGATGGAAACAGTCAGTGTGAAAACAAAGTAATTGAATTGAATTTACACTTGTGGGTTGAAGTGTTATTGTGGTTGTTGTTGCTGCAGTGATTGTTATGGTTATTATTATTTTTTTATTTAAAAAAAAATATTTCACCTTTATTTAACCATTGAGGCCAGTTGAGAACAAGTTCTCATGTTCAACTGCGACCTGGCCAAGATAAAGCAAAGCAGTGTGACAAAAAACAACACAGAGTTACACATAGGATAAACAGTCAATAACACAATAGAGTCAATAACACAAGTACAGTCAATAACACAATAGAAAAATCTATACACAGTGTGTGCAAATGGAGTAAGGAGGTAAGGCAATAAATAGGCCATAGTAGCGAAGTAATTACAATTAAGCAAATAAACACTGAAGTGATAGATGTGCAGATAAAGATGTGCAAGTAGAAATACTGGTGTGCAAAAGAGCAAAAAGTAAATAAAAACAATATGGGGATGATGGGTGGGCTATTTACACATGGACTATGTACAGCTGCAGCAATCGGTAAGCTGCTCAGATAGCTGATGCTTAAAGTTATTGAGGGAGATATAAGTCTACAACTTCAGCGATTTTTGCAATTCGTTCCAGTCATTGGCAGCAGAGAACTGGAAGGAAAGGGGGCCAAAGTGGGTGTTGGCTTTGGGGATGACCAGTGAGATATACCTGCTGGAGTGCGTGCAACGGGTGGGTGGTGTTATGGTGACCAGTGAGCTGAGATAAGGCGGAGCTTTACCTAGCAAAGACTTATAGATGACCTGGAGCCAGTGGGTCTGGTGACGAATATGTAGCGAGGGCCAGCCGATGAGAGCATACAGGTCGCAGTGGTGGATGGTATATGGGGCTTTGATGACAAAACGGATGGCACTGTGATAAACTGCATCCAGTTTGCTGAGTAGAGTGTTGGAGGCTATTTTGTAAATGACATCACTGAAGTCGAGGATTGGTAGGATAGTCAGTTTTACGAGGGTATGTTTGGCAGCGTGACTGAAGGATGCTTTGTGTAATGGGTGCGTGCTGGTGGCAGGGAAGTCAAGCGCAAGAGAGTGAACTTGGTATGAACGGAGCAGTTTAATAAATGCAAAAAAAAATCAGAAAACCAAATAATACAAAAATAATATATACAGGTACAAATCCCCAGTTGTGTAACAGAGGGCTCTGGGTGAGAATGGTGCCGGCTCACCTGGGGTGACGCCAGAGTGCCCTGCCTGCTGCATCGATTTTTAGAGGAACCAACCCAGCACTGACTGGAATTGTGACCTCTGCGGCCACAGATGGTGCACAAGCGGGAACCCCCTCCGGTCTCCCTGCGCGCCTCCCCTCCCGGCTCCATGGGTATCGGAGAGGGGGTGCGAGAGGATGGAACCACCAGACCCTGATCTGAACATCCGCGAGTAGGCAGCAGGTTGTTCAGCCGGGTGGACAGGTCCACCAGCTGGTCAAACGTGAGGGTGGTGTCTCAGCAGGCCAGCCCCCGATGGATGTCCTCGGGCAGACAGGGCCCTGTTGTTCCATCCCGCACCGGCAGCCAGGGTCCTAAACTCCAGTGCAAACTCCTGGGCGCTCCTCGTCTCCTGCCTCAGATGGTAGAGGCTTTCACTGCCCGGAAGACTGCCCGGAAACGGCGGGTGAACTCCTCAAACTGGTCCAACGCCGCATCTCCCTCTCTCCACACGCCGTTGGCCCACTCCAGGGCTTTCCCGGTGAGGCACCCTCTCACGGCCAGATGGAGCCGGGTGGACGGTGGCCAGGTATAGCTCCAGTTGAAGTAGGAACCCCCGACAGCCCGCAACCTCTCCGCCGTACTCCTGGGGCAGGGATAGATGAATCCCACTGGACCCAGGTGGAAAAGGGGCACTCAGGGGAGACCCCGGTTGTGCTGGTGGAGGCGCTGGAGGAACTCCCTGTCTCTCCCAGCGGTCCATTTTCTGGACAACGCAGTCCATGGCGATACCAAGATGGTGAAGTATTGCTGCATGCTCCTGGATGCGCTCCTCCACCTCTATGGCCGGGGTACCTTGTCCTGCTGACTCCATAAATGGGTTGGTGATTCTGTAATGGGTGCGTGCTGGTGGCAGGGTAGTCAGGCACAGGAGAGTGAACTTGGTATAAACGGAGCAGTTTAATAAATGCTAAAAAAACCTCTGAAAACTAATACATACAAAAATAATATAAACGGGTACAAAACCCGACACACACCAGAACATGACTTGCACAAAACATACAACAAACAATCTCCGACAAAGACATGAGGGGAAACAGAGGGTTAAATACACAACATGTAATTGATGGGATTGAAACCAGGTGTGATGGAAGACAAGACAAAACCAATGCAAAATGAAAAATGGATCAGTGATGGCTAGAAGGTCGGTGACGTCGACCGCCGAACACCGCCCGAACAAGGAGAGGGACCAACTTTGGCGGAAGTCATGACACTTTGTTGCAAAATACGAAGCCGATTCTAGATTTAATTTTGGATTTGAGATGCTTAATATGAGTCTGGAAGATAGATGGGGGGCAATCAATTCACATATTCACATATGGTGTTCAAGGCACAGCTGGGGGCTGAGGGGGGTCTATAACAGGTGGCAACAGTGAGAGACTTATTATTAAAATTAGAAGCTCGAACTGTTTGGGCATAGACCAGGAAAGTATGACAGAACTTTGCAGGCTATCTCTGCAGTAGATTGCAACTCCTCCACCTTTGGCAATTCTATCTTGTTGTTGTTGTTACTGCTGTGGTTGTTGTTGTCAATGTCTAATGTGTGTTGCATGTGTGTCAGAGAATGAGAGTGAGAGTGTGAATGAATGTGTGTTTTTAAGAAAGAAATCGCAGTGGGGTTTTTGTCTTTCAGACGTCACTCTCTCTGTCATCTCCAGGCCTCTGCTGCCTCAGGCGGGTGGAGGTGGCATATCTAATATACCCCTTTATCTGTTTCATTAGTACACATTGCAGTAGAGCCTGCAGCTTGCAAGACCTTCAACAACAATAGACCGTATCAGAGTGAATCGCTCTAGCACAGTTTCTTTAAATGTAATGAATTTCTCTCAATTTAATGAGTCAGTCAGACTTCTGTATTGTCTTTTCTGTCTCTGATTCTGTATCTGATTGTATCAGTAGGACACAAGGTACATTCACTACCCTGAGTGAAACCTACTGGAAAAAGGCACTGCATAGGGTTCCGTGTAAAGTGTTAACTGGGATAGGTTTTTTGTGCCTTTTTCCATTATACAAGCCTCTCAACGGTCAATGGAGGTTAACTAGACCACTTCATTTCTCAACACCCTAGTTTGCTTCTTTTGTCAATGAATCCTTTCTCCTGAGAGGTTGTTGTTGTTATTGTAAGTATCGGGGTTGTACTATACCGTAAATTCTTGTTTGGAGTTGAAAAGATCAATTTGATTTACATTTTATATTGACATTGCTTTGGCTCAGTTTGTTGAAGGTCAAGGATGTTGGAAGTTGTGGACCATGCACAAAAATAACTGTTATGCACCCATCTTAGAAAAATAACCTAATTGTCATTTGTTCTTCTATAATGTAATCACTAAGCCCTTCATGTCCAGGTAGGACCCTGGCTCTATCACTACTGTAGTGTGGTTGTAGTGTATGTGCCTGGCAGTGCCTGCCTCCTCTCAGACCTGGACCTGTTTAAAGATATTTTAAGCAAAACAATTTCTTAACATAGTGTATGAATTGGATTCATAACATATCACACGAATTGGATGATGTAGTACACATTTGGATGATGTAGTACACAAAAAACTGGGACCTGTTTTGGCTCATGCGCACCACTTTCAAAACTACTGGCTGAAATTATACAAAAGTTCTGGAGCATCGCTTTAATATTCCAGTGGTGTTAAGTGGAGTTATGCAACCCCATCAGCCTCTTCTGGCAGCAGCAGTACTGCTGTCAGCCCTAATCTATGGGCAGCAGTGTATATCTGCCTATACATTAGGGACTATGCATTAAAGCACCATTCAAAATTGATGAGGTGGCATCGTTCACATGTTATCGTTTGGGCCAGATGCCATGGTGAACACAGTGCCCTCCCGGAAAAAATACCTTAAGTGCTGGTGCAAAAGCTGACCCAGAAACAAGCTTTCCCCTGTACAGTACATAACGTCCCCCTCTGTCCCTCCCCTCCTCCGTGTAGGTTCCAACAGTATTAGCAACTCTCTTACCGGAGCACCACAGTTTAGGTGCATGCCCTTTCAAGTGACACACAGTCAAGAGTACTGACCTAGATTTGTGTTGTAGAACTGAAGAGAGCTGTGGGGGTGTTTTAGTGCTCTGTTCCTTCACGTTTGTATTCTAAGCTCCCTCGCTTATAATCTCTCCCTCTCTCTTTCCCTCACCCTCCTTCTCTCCCTCCCTCTCATCTCTCCCCTGCAGTGGATAGCCTTCGCCTCCCTGTTCTTCATCCTGGTTTCCATCACCACCTTCTGCCTGGAGACACACGAGGCCTTCAACCCCATCATCAACCGGACGGAAATTGACCCGCTAGACAACAGCACGCGGGTCTACCAGGAGACTGAGACCGTGGTTTTTCTCACCTATATTGAGGGGGTCTGTGTGCTGTGGTTTACATTTGAGTTCATAATGCGAGTGACGTTCTGTCCGAGCAAGCTGGAGTTTTTCCGTAACACCCTCAACATCATCGACTTTATTGCCATCATGCCCTTCTACCTGGAGGTGGGGCTGAGTGGGCTCTCTTCCAAGGCAGCTAAGGATGTACTGGGTTTCCTACGTGTGGTACGCTTTGTCCGGATCCTCCGGATCTTTAAGCTGACTAGGCACTTTGTGGGACTGCGTGTCCTGGGTCATACACTCCGAGCCAGCACCAATGAGTTCCTGCTCCTCATCATCTTCCTCGCCCTGGGTGTGCTCATCTTCGCCACTATGATCTACTATGCTGAAAGGATTGGTGCCAAGCCCAATGATCCCCGAGCCAGCGAGCACACTCACTTTAAGAACATTCCTATTGGATTCTGGTGGGCGGTGGTGACCATGACAACCCTTGGCTATGGAGACATGTACCCTCAGACATGGTCTGGCATGCTGGTGGGAGCGCTGTGTGCTCTGGCTGGTGTGCTGACTATCGCCATGCCAGTGCCTGTTATTGTCAATAACTTTGGGATGTATTACTCCCTGGCGATGGCCAAGCAGAAGTTACCAAAGAAAAAGAACAAGCATATCCCCCGCGCCCCACTTCTGGGCTCCCCCAATTACTGTAAGTCGGAGGTAACCTCACCTCACCACAGCACGCAGGACGACACATGGCCCCTGGCCCCACAAGAACCACCAGAAGAGATCTTAGAAATAAACAGAGCAGGTAGGAAAACTTTCTGCCAAATGTCCATCTGAATCTCAATGAAAAGAAAAGAAATTCGCAATTACCTGACTGAACTCCCCTGCCTTCACACCTCCTCCTCCTTATCCTCCTCTCTCCACCTCCTCCTCCTCTCTCCACCTCCTCCTTCTCCTACTCATCCTCCTCTCTCCACCTCCTCCTCCTACTCATTCTCCTCTCTCCACCTCCTCCTCCTCTCTCCACCTCCTCCTCCTTCTGCTAACTCACCAGTCAGAAAAACAGCCATTCTCCACACCAGGAGCCATTGAATATGGAAAGCCCCTACATGGCAGTATGTTGACCAGTGACCACTGCACTCATACACATATGTCATCAACTCCACTGCCCACTCGCCAGACATTATCAACTCATACCACACCACACCAAACCAAACCTCATACCACACCAGACCAAACCTCAATACCATACCATACCACACCAGACCAAACCTCATCCCACATCAGACCAAATCTCATACCACACCACACCAAACCTCATACCACACCAGACCAAACCTCATACCACACCACACCAAACCTCATACCACACCAGACCAAACCTCATCCCACATCAGACCAAATCTCATACCACACCACACCAAACCTCATACCACACCAGACCAAACCTCATACCACACCACACCAAACCTCATACCACACCAGACCAAACCTCATACCATACCAGACCAAACCTCATACCAAACCAGACCAAACCTCATACCAAACCAGACCAAACCTCATACCATACCAGACCAAACCTCATAGAACACCAGACATAACCTCATACCACACCAGACCAAACCTTATACCACACCAGACCAAACCTTATACCACACCAGACCAAACCTCATACCGCACCAGACCAAACCTCATACCACACCAGACCAAACCTCATACCACACCGGACCAAACCTTATACCTTACCATACCATACCACACCAGAACAAACCTCATACCACACCAGACCAATCTCCCTCTCAACTACCTTTTCATCTCTACCCTGACCAGTTTAATGCAGTGATGAAAACACCAAAGGTAACACAGGGGCACATACATTAGCCATCCATCCTGACAGCAGATGTTAAATAGCATATTTCATCCACTCAGATGGAAAATACATTACAATTTATGAATCACACATAAGACTATTAAAACCATACATTTATTATATTTCCTAGTTAACTTATCTGCGTGTGTGCTGTCTCAGGAAAAATACTGCAGGGCTATGAAACAAGTTTAAAGCCTGCAGACATATTGTTCATTTGGCTGATTGCCAAATGTATTTGTATGATGTATAGGCCAGGTAGGCCAAGTTTTAGAACACCTACTCATTCAAGGGTTTGTCTTTATCTTTACTATTAAATAACACATATGGAATCATGTAGTAACCCAAAAAGTTTAAACAAATCAAAATATATTTTATATTTGAGATTCTTCAAATAGCAACACTTTGCCTTGATGACAGATTTGCACACTCTTGGCATTCTCTCAACCAGCTTCATGGGGTAGTCACCTGGAATGCATTTCAATTAACAGGTGTGCCTTCTTAAAGTTAATTTGTGGAATTTATTTCCTTCTTAATACGTTTGAGCCAATCAGTTGTGTTGTGACACGGTGGGGTGGTATACAGAAGATAGCCCTTTTTGGAAAAAGACCAAGTCCATATTATGGCAAGAACAGCTCAAATAAGCAAAGAGAAACAACAGTCCATCATTACTTTAAGACACGAAGGTCAGTCAATATGGAACATTTCAAGAACTTTGAAAGTTTCTTCAAGTGCAGTCGCAAAAACCATCAAGCGCTATGATGAAACTGGCTCTCATGAGGACTGCCACCGGAATGGAAGACCCAGAGTTACCTCTGCTGCAGAGGATGTTCATTAGAGTTACCAGCCTCAGATTGCAGCCCAAATAAATGCTTCACAGAGTTCAAGTAACAGACACTTCTCAGCATCAGCTGTTTTTTATTATATGAATTTTTATTTCACCTTTATTTAACCAGGTAGGCTAGTTGAGAACAAGTTCTCATTTGAAACTGCGACCTGACCAAGATAAAGCAAAGCAGTTCGACACATACAACAACACAGAGTAACACATGGAATAAACAAACATACAATTATACAGTAGAAAAAGTCTATATACGGTATGTGCAAATGAGGTAGGATAAGGGAGGTAAAGGCAATAAATAGGTCATGGTGGCGAAGTAATTACAATATAGCAATTAAACACTGGAATGGTAGATGTGCAGAAGATGAATGTGCAAGTAGAGATACTGGGGTGCAAAGGAGCAAGATGAATAAATAAATACAGTATGGGGATGACGCTATTTACAGATGGGCTATGTGTCACGACTTCCGCCGAAGTTGGCTCCCCTGCCTGTTCGGGCGGTGCTCGGTGGTCGTCGTCACCGTCCTACTAGCCACTACCGATCCCTTTTTCGTTTGTCTGTTGGTTTTGTCTTATTAGTTTCACCTGCGTGTATTTTAGTTTAATTAGCGTCCTTATATATATAGTAGGTTGTCCCGCCCTTGTTTTGTGCGGGATTGTTTTTTGTTACTCTGTCGAATGGTGGTTTTCGTATGTGTATTCTCCGGACTATTTGGTTCTGTGTTTGGGCTGGTCAGTTGTATGCGCCATGTATGTTGGCGTGACCGTTTTGTGCGCCGGAGAATAAATTGACGATCTACTGAACCCTGCTCTCTGCGCCTGATTCCACCCACCGCTCCTAGTATCCCGTGACAGAATCCCGCAACTGACAATGGAATCAGCAGGAGCAGCCGCGTCTCCTCTCCAATCGATGGAGGAGAGGGTCCTCCATCACACCAGCGTGCTTCACAGGATTGGTTCGGCCATGGACCAAATGATGGAGAGGATGGATCGATGGGAGAGGAGTGGCCTTCCCACCTCATCTCCAGCACGCCCTCCTTCAGCACCTCCTGTTCCTGCAACCACATCTGGCTCCGGGGCTCTTCGACTGACGCTCCCACGGGAGTATGATGGAACGGCAGCTGGGTGCCAGGGTTTCCTTCTCCAACTGGAACTGTACCTGGCTACCGTGCGTCCTGCTCCCTCCGGAGAGGAGAGCGTGAGCGCCCTCGTCTCCTGTTTGACTGGGCGAGCCCTCGAGTGGGCCAACGCAGTGTGGAATGGTCCGGACTCGGCGAGGGATAATTACCCAGAGTTCACCTGCCGATTCCGAGCTGTGTTTGACCATCCACCAGAGGGTCGGGCGGCGGGAGAACGGCTGTTCCACCTGCGTCAGGAGACGAGGAGCGTACAGGACTTTGCCCTGGAGTTCAGAACCTTGGCCGCAGGAGCAGCCTTGATAGATCATTTCCGATGCAGTCTCAGGGAGGACGTCCGCAGGGAGCTAGCATGTCGGGACACCACCCTCACACTGGATGAATTCATTGACTTGGCTATCCGTCTCGACAACCTGCTGGCTGCTCGCGGGCGTTCGGATCAGGTCCTGTCGTTTCCACTTCCCAGCCCTCCTGCCCCTATCCTTATGGAGTTAGGAGGGGTGGCTTCGAGGGGGACCGGAGGAGGAGTGTCCTCCTGCACCAGTTGTGGTCGGCGAGGGCACACGGCCGACCGGTGCTGGAGGAACTCGTCTGGGTGTCGGGAGGGCAGGCAGAGCACTACTCAATCACCCCAGGTGAGTAAGCACCAGACTCACCCAGAGCTTCCTGTCAGTCATATGTATGTGTTGACTTCTTTCCCTGGGTTTTTTCCCTCTCTACAGCATAAGGCGCTACTCGCGTTAAGGCTAGGGATTCCTCTGGTGTCGTTAGACCTACCGTTCCCCGTGCACTCCTTAGATAGCCGACCATTAGGGTCAGGAATGGTTAGGGAGGCTACGGTACCGCTGGACATGGTAACGCAGGGGGATCATAAGGAGCAGATTAGTCTGTTCTTTATAGATTCACCTGTGTTTCCAGTGGTGTTGGGAATTCCCTGGCTAGCTCAACACAACCTGGTGATTTCCTGGCGACAGTGAGCTCTTAAGGGGTGGTCAGAGGAGTGTTCAGGCAGGTGTATAGGAGTTGCCATTGGTGCGACTATGGTGGAGAGTCCAGACCAGGTTTCCACCGTGCGCATTCCCTCTGAATATGCCGATTTGGCTATCGTCTTCAGTAAAAAGAGGGCGACCCAATTACCACCCCATCGTCGAGAGGACTGCGCGATAAACCTTCTGGAGAACGCTACACTTCCTAGGAGTCACGTGTATCCATTGTCTCAGGAGGAGACAGTAACGATGGAAACATATGTTGCTGAATCACTGGGACAGGGGTACATTCGGCCCTCCACATCACCCGTCTCCTCAAGCTTATTTTTTGTGAAGAAGAAGGATGGAGGTCTGTGTCCGTGCATTGATTATAGAGGTCTAAATTCCATCACAGTGGGGTTTAGTTACCCACTACCTCTCATCGCTATGGCGGTGGAATCATTTCACGGGGCGCGCTTCTTCACAAAACTGGACCTGAGGAGCGCGTATAATCTGGTACGTATCCGGGGAGGAGATGAGTGGAAAACCGCATTTAGTACTACATCTGGTCATTATGAGTACCGTGTCATGCCATATGGGTTGAAGAATGCTCCAGCCGTCTTCCAATCCTTCGTAGATGAGATTCTCCGAGACCTGCTCGGGCAGGGAGTGGTAGTGTACATCGATGACATCTTGATCTATTCTGCCACACGCGCGGCGCATGTGTCTCTGGTGCATAAGGTACTTGGGCGACTGCTGGAGCATGACCTGTATTGCAAGGCGGAGAAATGTGAGTTTTTCAAACAGTCCGTTTCCTTCCTGGGGTATCGTATTTCCACCTACGGGGTGGTGATGGAGGATGACCGCGTTACAGCTGTGTGTAATTGGCCGACTCCGACCACAGGGAAAGAAGTGCAGCGGTTTTTAGGGTTTGCCAATTACTACCGGAGGTTTATCCGGGGTTTTGGTCAGGTGGCTGCTCCCATCACCTCACTGCTGAAGGGAGGACCGGTGCGCTTGCGTTGGTCAGCAGAGGTGGGCAGAGCTTTCAGTCGTTTGAAAGAGCTGTTCACCAATGCGCCCGTGTTGGCGCATCTGGACCCCACTTTAGCGTTCATAGTGGAGGTGGATGCGTCCGAGGCGGGGGTCGGGGCCGTGCTGTCCCAGCGCTCGGGTGTGCCACCCAAGCTCCGCCCGTGTGCTTTCTTTTCGAGCAAGCTCGGTCCAGCGGAGCGAAACTATGACATGGGGGACCGGGAGTTGTTAGCTGTAGTCAAGGCTCTGAAGGTGTGGAGACATTGGCTTGAGGGGGCGAAACACCCTTTTCTAATCTGGACTGACCATCGTAATCTCGAGTATATCTGGGCAGCGAGTAGACTAAATCCACGTCAGGCTAGATGGGCCATGTTTTTCACCAGGTTTCGGTTTACCATCTCATACCGGCCAGGCTCCCAAAACACCAAAGCCGACACGCTGTCCTGCCTCTATGATACCGAGGAGCGGTCCGTTGAGCCAACTCCCCTCATTCCACCGTCATGTCTCGTGGTACCGGTGGTATGGGAGGTGGACGCGGAGATAGAGAGGGCCTCACGGTTAGAGCCGGCCCCCCCTAACTGTCCTGTGGGGGCTCAGTACGTGCCGAGGGGGGCCCGGAATAAGCTGATCCGGTGGGCTCATACTCTCCCCTCCTCGGGTCATCCTGGCATCCAGAGGACAGTGCGGAGTCTTAGAGGGAGATACTGGTGGCCCACGCTGGCTAAAGACGTGAGATTTTATGTCTCCTCCTGCTCAGTGTGTGCTCAGAGCAAGGCTCCTCGGCACCTGCCTAGAGGGAAGTTACAACCCCTCCCCGTTCCACAACGGCCGTGGACACACTTCTCGGTGGACTTTCTTACCGACCTTCCCCCGTCCCAGGGAAGTCCTACGATCCTGGTTGTTGTGGATCGGTTTTCTAAGTCCTGTCGTCTCATCCTGTTGGCTGGTCTTCCTACGGCCCTGCAGACTGCGGAGGCCTTGTTTACCCATGTCTTCCGGGCACTATGGGGTGCCTGAGGACATCGTTTCTGATCGGGGTTCCCAATTCACGTCCAGAGTGTGGAGGGCGTTTATGGAGATACTGGGGGTCTCGGTCAGCTTAACCTCAGGTTTTCACCCTGAGAGTAATGGGCAGGTGGAGCGCGTAAACCAGGATGTGGGCAGGTTTCTGCGGTCCTATTGCCGGGACCGGCCTGGTGAGTGGGCACGGTATGTTCCTTGGGCTGAACTCGCTCAGAACTCCCTACGCCACTCCTCAACTAACTTGTCCCCTTTTGAGTGTGTGTTAGGTTACCAGCCGGTCCTGGCCCCATGTCATTAGAGTCAGACCGAGGCTCCTGCAGTGGAGGAATGGGTACAACACTCCAAGGACACCTGGAAAGCCGTTCAGGATTCGCTAAGGTTAGCGGGAGAACGGCAGAAGAGGAGCGCTGACCAGCACCGCAGTGAGGCCCCCGTGTTTGCACCGGGGGACAGGGTCTGGCTCTCGACCCGAAACCTGCCCCTCCGCCTGTGTGCCTTGAAGCTAGTGAGGGAGATATGAGTCTCCAGCTTCAGTAATTTTTGCAGTTTGTTCCAGTTATTGGCAGAAGAGAACTGGAAGGAAAGGCGGCCAAAGGAAGAATTGGCTTTGGGGTTGACCAGTGTCTCCACCCCCATAGAGACTTCCAGAGGTCCGGACAACAGGCCTTCCGATTTGACACACTGAACTCTATCAGAGAAGTATTTGGTGAACCAGGCGAGGCAATAATTTGAGAAACCAAGGCTGTTGAGTCTGCCGATAAGAATGTGGTGATTGACAGAGCCGAAAGCCTTGGCCAGGTTGATGAATACAGCTGTACAGTAACGTCTCTTAACGATAGCGGTTATGATATTGTTTAGGACCTTGAGCGTGGCTGAGTTGCACCCATGATCAGCTCTGAAACCAGATTGCATAGCAGAGAAGGTATGGTGGGATTCGAAATGGTCGGTAATCTGTTTATTAACTTGGCTTTCGAAGACCTTAGAAAGGCAGGGTAGGATAGATATAGGTCTGTAGCAGTTTGGGTCTAGAGTGTCTCGCCCTTTGTAGAGGGGGATGACCGCGACAGCTTTCCAATCTTTGGGAATCTCAGACGATACGAAAGAGAGGTTGAACAGGCTAGTAATAGGGGTTGCAACAATTTCATCAGATAATTTTAGAAAGAGAGGGTCCAGATTGTCTAGCCTGGCTGATTTGTAGGGGTCCAGATTGTGCAGCTCTTTCAGAACATCAGCTATCTGGATTTGGGCGAAGGAGAAATGGGGGAGGCTTGGGCGAGTTGCTGTGGGAGGTGGAGGGCTGTTGATCGGGGTAGGGGTAGCCAAGGGAAAGCAGGGCCAGCCGCAGAAAAATGCTTCTTGAAATCCTCAATTATTGTGGATTTATCGGTGGTGACAGTGTTTCCTAACCTCAGTGCAGAGGGCAGCTGGGAGGATGTGCTCTTTTTCTCCATGGACTTTACAGTGTCCCAGAACTTTTTTGAGTCTGTGCTACAGGATGCAAATTTCTGCTTGAAAAAGCTAGCCTTAGCTTTCCTAGCTGCCTGTATATATTGGTTCCTAACTTCCTTGAAAGGTTGCATATCACGGGGACTATTCGATGCTAATGCAGTATGCCACACAATGTTTTTGTGCTGGTCAAGGGCTGTCAGGTCGGGAGTGAACCAAGCGCTATATCTGTTCCTGGTTCTGATTTTTTTGAATGGGGCATGCTTATTTAAGATGGTGAGGATTGATTCATTGATATTTTGTGTGAGATTGAGGGCATCTAGCTTAGATTGTGGGATCGCTGGGGTGTTAAGCATGTCCCAGTTTAGGTCACCTAGCAGCATGAGCTCTGAAAATAGATGAGGGACAATCAATTCAAATATGGTGTCCAGGACACAGCTGGGGGCAGAGGGTGGTCTATTCCAAGCGGCAACGGTGAGAGACTTGTTTCTGGAAAGGTGGATTTTTAAAAGTAGAAGCTCAAATTGTTTGGGTACAGACCTGGATAGTAAGACAGAACTCTGCAGGCTATCTCTGCAGTAGATTGCAACACCACCCCCTTTGACAGTTATATCTTGTCGGAAAATGTTATAGTTAGGGATGGAAATTTCAGGGTTCAGAGGAGACTGTTTGAATGAGGCCTTCATAGTTGCATTGCTGTGAAGAAACCACTACTAAAGGACACCAATAAGAAGAATAGACTTGCATGGGCCAAGAAACACAAGCAATGGACATTCGACCAGTGGAAATTTGTCCTTTGGTCTGGAATCACTGTCTTTGTGAGACGCGGTGTGGGTGAACGGATGATCTCCGCATGTGTATTTCCGACTGTAAAGGACAGAGGAGGAGGTGTTATGGTGTGTGGGTGCTTTGCTGGTTACTCTGTCTGTGAATTATTTAGAATTCAAGGCACACTTAACCAACATGTCTACCACAGCATTCTGCAATGATACGCCATCCCATCTGGTTTGGGCTTAGTGGGACTGTCATTTGTTTTTCAACAGGACAATGACCCAACACACCCCCAGGCTGTGTAAGGGCTATTTTACCAAGAAGGAGAGTGATGGAGTGCTGCATCAGTTGACCTGGCCTCCACAATCCCCCAAACTCAACCAAATTGACAATTTTGGGATGAGTTGGACCGCAGAATGAAAGAAAAGCAGCCAACAAGTGCTCAGCATATGTGGGAACTCCTTCAAGACTGTTGGAAAAGCA
Source organism: Oncorhynchus tshawytscha (assembly GCF_018296145.1). Lineage (NCBI taxonomy): Eukaryota > Metazoa > Chordata > Actinopteri > Salmoniformes > Salmonidae > Oncorhynchus > Oncorhynchus tshawytscha. The sequence continues at coordinate 67,916,673 of NC_056440.1, read as the reverse complement.
TTCCAGGTGAAGCTGGTTGAGAGAATGCCAAGAGTGTGTAAAGCTGTCATCATGGCAAAGAGTGGCTATTTAAAGAATCTCAAATATAAAATATATTTAGATTTGTTTAACACTTTTTTGGTTACTAGATGATTCCATATGTGTTATTTCATAGTTTTGATGTCTTCACTATTATTCTACAGTGTAGAAAATAGTACAAATAATGAAAAACCCATGAATGAGTAGGTGTTCTAAAACTTTTGACCGGTAGTGTTTATATATATATATATATATTTTTTTTTTAACAGCGAATGCCATTATTTCACAGTTAACTTGTTTAACTAACATTGCACCAGTGATATTGCACTCTAGAAATTACTGCAATAAAAGGGACAGCCTGTTTGCCTGGAGACCTGTGTGTTTAACCTGTGTGACTCATAGGGGAAGTTGGACAAAGACAGCAGAGAGTAGGGGTTTCCCTCAGAGAACCTATCAATTTTCAGAAAGTCCCTTGGATGGATGATGTCTGTGTTGCTCTTTCATGTTTTTCTGCTTGGATGACCAGGCCAGCTGTGGTGAGCACAAGGAGCTTTGGGGGGATTCTCGGTTACTCACAGGCTGATGTACTGTACATCGCCGACTCATAATAGGGATAGGGCCCAACTGATTCCATGAAATTCCCTCTTCTATGAAATAGTGTGAGTAGTGTGTATTTATGCCCTGCCACAAGGGCCTGAAGTGGCCATGAGTGCATCTGGTGATGGCTCCTTATTTACTGCCACATGTTAAGGCCCAGCATCATTCCACGCTACATCTATGACTAACACCCCTCTCAGCACTCACACACACACACACACAAAAACACTGCACCCCTCGCTCACTGGCTGTACTCCTGTTTGTAATAGAATCTTTTAACTTTATAATGAATGTTTTCCCTGGAGAGTTATGTATCCAAGATGTCCCACTAACAAGGTGTCTCTTCTGATTAGATTCCAACAATACTATTCAGTGATAGTTATTTGTTTTTAACAAACACATTTAGATGACCTTGACCTCTATCTGCACCTTTACTTTGCAGCCTGTCAGATGGCGTCTACACTCTGAGCTATCAGGGCCTGTCATCTGACCTGACTCCCTGCAGAGAGAACAACCAGAGGTGACATAATGACCTGTCTGCTGGAGGAGAGAGGAAAAACATGAACAAGGGTCACACTTCCTGACTTTGCCTAGTCATATGATACAGGATGTGCATAAGTCTCATTACTTCTATGATCTTGACGAATTGGAGTTAGAGTTTCACCAGGCACTGCCATAATGTACGTTCTCTGGAGGTGGTAAAAACAATGATTGTTTTCACCTTCCCAACATCCTATCTCATTGTTAATGTCTCATTTATTTAATTTCCCCCAATCTTTTTTCTGTGCCATTGCATGTTGCCATGACAACAGTGTCCAAGCAACGCACATTGCACAATAGGACTCAGGTTCTGCCACGAACTGCAGCTATTCACTTGCTTCTCCTATTATTCACACTGGGCTGCAAAGCAAAATGATGGAATATGCAGCCAATCTGAAACTCATTTAGCACCCAATCAGAAAACAGTTTGACCAGCTCATCAATGACTCAATGGCATCAATGGCTCATCAGTGGTAATTTAACAGACAGACATTAGAGCAACACTTTACATTCCATGGACATTATTCCAAAGTTACTATAAGGGATACATGTATGTAATAACACATGAATACACACACATTCAGGAACATGCTGAGCATGGGCCCTCAAGATGGGTTGGGTTCAGCTCAGGGGGAAATGAATAATGCATGTCGTGATTCTGGCACATGAGTTGGCATTCTCTATATATGGCCTCCCATGGAGTGAGAACTCTGTCTGAGTCCTCCAGTCTTTGAACATGAGGCATGGGCTGTTTGATTAGGATGAGGAATAGACTAGGATTGCCAAATATGCAATGCATCAATTTACTTTTTACAGCAGTCTACACTATCTATGGAGCTCACTTTCTCCGAATAAGAGAGCTGGGAAAGGTTACATAACTTTTAAAATGCTGTACTGTACTCATAAAGCTGGTCCCTTGAGCAGCTGACGTGATCGACACACACACACACACACACACACACACACACACACACACACACACACACACACACACACACACACACACACACACACACACACACACACACACACACACACACACACACACACACACACACACACACACACACACACACACACACAACGTAGCTACTTGCTTATTTATGACATCCATTACTTTGTTGCATACTTGAATATGGTGTGTGCCTATTGTTTCGAAGTTTAAACAGATGAACACATCCATTTTTACTAATCAATGTCAAAACACACAGACAAACATTAAGGGACCAGTGGGGAGTTGACCCAGTGAAATGCCATTGGGATGACTATGAGAGTGCAGTTCCAGTCAGCAAGCCAGTGCAGTAAAAAAAAACAACTCTAAAATGGCTGTCATCATTTATTCAGTGAGCTGTTTTTAACCACATGTGCAACACAGACACTTCTGGACCAGGTCCGCTAACTGACATACAGTATCTCGCTTTATATCTCTTCTGTGGTTGTGCAGTGTGGCAACACATTTGAATGAGAAGTGATGAGTTTGGTTCTGCGAGAAATGTTGTTAGTGCAGTAGAAAGTAGAGAGTAAGATGGCTTCAGGCTGTAGTGATGGCTGACCAAAATGACCAGAATGCATCATGCTTCTTTTGGAAGTGTTGTCCTCTACGATGCCAGTGATGGACAGATCTCAGAGATATGGTCATTACTGCTGTGTAATCTTTACTCTCCCTCTCTTTCCCGTAAAGAGGCACCATCTGGACAAATCCTCTGCCACTTCATCACATCAGACATGCACGATTACCAGGCCAACAGCCAATCAATAGAGCCCATGAATTGGATACAGATATCCAAAAGATGAATGAGGGGATGAGAGGGGGATGAAAAAAAGACAAAAGTCAACAGGGATAGGGAGAAGGGGAGGAACAGAGAGGGAAAAAGTGAGGGAGTTAAAGAATGGTGTCTATTCATTGAACTATTCTGTTGAAAGTGACTCATCTCCCACTCTCTCTCCCCGTCTTCCTCTCCCTCTATCCCAGAGGGTCTGCATCACACGTACAATGGCTTTGTGTGGCTGGCTAGGGTCTGTGTGCTGCCTGCTGCGCTGACAAGAGCAGATGGATTACTGTAATGTGTAATGGGGTGAAGCATCAATGCAGCAGAGACACCATTGCTAATATCTGCAAGTGTTACCCACAAATAATGTTTTACTACAGCGGTGACAGTGGTGGTCTGGGATGTGTGGTTCAGGCTGGAGATGTAATGCTTATAAGGCCCACGAGGTATGACATGTGAGGCCTGGATGATCAAATGGTAGTGTTTCCTGTTCCATTGTTTTGAGTTGGTCATGTACAGAAGGTAATGGCTTAGAACTCCACTACCTTTATTTACCATACTGAAGATGAAGAATCGTGTGGCACTATGGTTATTTTATTGACCTGTAAATAGTCACTGCTATGTCTGGAAAGGCAGGTGGTACATTTCCAGGACAGGAGCTTGCTAGTTTTGAGAGTGAGGGATTTGGGAAACCAAAGAAAGCAGATATTCTGTGCGAAATTGAGCAGCAAGTCTGAAGAGTTTTTGTTTGTTGAAGCTCCAGTGGATGGGATTTGGGGCAGTTGGGAAAGGTCAATGTTTATTTGACATTTGAAAAAGTTTGATGGTTGTGCTTCAAAGCCGTGTTACCTGGTTGATAAAAAAAACAGCCAAACTTGCACACAAATGGGGGTGCTGACACATCCTCTTCCACACCATTGAGGAATCACCACTAAGTTCTTCTCCCTCTGTTTCAGCTCCACAAGCTGTTTTTCAAGATCCCAAAGTGAACGGGGAAACGTCCAAGGAGTCAGCCAAGAGAGCAGCCAAGGAGTTAACCAAGGAGTTAACCAAGGAGTCAGCCAAGGAGGCAGCCAAGGAGGCAGCCAAGGAGGCAGCCAAGGAGGCAGCCAAGGAGGCAGAAAAAGCAGCGCTGGCCAATGAAGACTGTCCCCACATAGACCAGATCATGTCACCTGACGACGGCCAGATCTTAAGCCCTATTGACCGGTCCGAGCAGCAGCCCTGCTTCCTGCTGGCCATGGGCGGGCGGCCAGGCCACACGGCGGCCAGAGTCAGGAAGGGTACGTAATATGACTCACCTAGACACAGGCCCTACATCGGGGCACACATCCCAGAGCTTAAATCTCAGGGCACAACTTCCTCAGGGAACACATTTCAGGGAACACACCCCAGGGAACACACTTAGAGTCAAGCACAAACACATGTTCATGTGTACTCAGGGAGGAGAAACTGCACAGCTGTACTGTAAGTCTGAAACGTGACTCAAAAAGACACTTTAGAGAGCACACACATCATTTTTGTTGTTGCTTTCTCACAGTAGGTCTTGTCTTTACTATCTTTGTCTATACAGCTTCCAACACAAACAACTTTCGGTCCCCCACTCAGGTACTACTGCTGAGCGACACAACATCTGCCAGGTCGCAGTTGTAAATGAGAACTTGTTCTCAACTGGCCTACCTGGTTAAATAAAGGTGTTCTCAACTGGCCTACCTGGTTAAATAAAGGTGTTCTCAACTGGCCTACCTGGTTAAATAAAGGTGTTCTCAACTGGCCTACCTGGTTAAATAAAGGTGTTCTCAACTGGCCTACCTGGTTAATTAAATAAAGGTGGAAAAAAAACAACAACAAAAAACATCATCCCCAACATTCTTATTTGGCATTTGGATGCTAGCCTTTTTCTCTGTCCAACTCTTCTCTCTCTCTTTCATTAAAACTGAATCATCTTTATTACTCTTACTTTCATTAATTTACTTCTGCATTAAATAAGTTACTGAACAAATATATAAACAAATCACTAATTAGTGGTCTTGTTTTTCTGTTTTGGGATTTTCTTGAAAATGTTTCTTTACGTTACCCTGCCAACCCTCCTCTCCATCTCTGCGTGTTCTATTCTTTCCATTTGGTTTGTTCACTATCACCGAGACTATCACACTGCCCCCTGGGCCAACCTTAACTTTCCCCTTTTCTGTTTTTCTCTGTTGTATGTTTGTTTTCCTTGTTTTCCCTCCACTCATTGTCTGATCTGTTTGTTCCTCCCTCCATCACTCCACCTTTCATCATCCCCCCCATCCTTGACTTGTGTCTAATTGGCCGTTAGCTGGCTCTTCCCAGGGGAGGTCACTGGCAGAGCCGGCGCCCCCATGCTCACCGCTCGGCCCCCAGGGCCCCCAGGGCTACCCTCTGCTGCAGCTAGCTGGGTGGGTATGTGGCCAAGAGGACGGCCATGCCACATTCACAACCTGACGCCCCAGCCTCAAACACTAAAGAATAGCACAATCAAAGAATTGCCTTGTTCACCACACCGAGAGATCCTTACTATCCTTATGCTCTACAATAACAGCAGGCCTTCATCATATCCTCTAGTCTACAGTTACACCAGGCAAAGGCAGGACAAGTGCAAGCCAAAGGCTTCTATGATGAATCAACTCTGAAAAAGAAGAAGAAAAAGCTGCTTCCACAATTGTTTCAGTATCAAACTATAATGCCTGTGTCACCCGCAGCTTCTTAAATTAGCTGCTTTGAGCGTAGGGAGATGAATCACAAGCACATAATACTGTATATTGTTATCATGGGCTAATAGCATTGCTAAATCTCACCTGCCATCATCCCCAGCCAAGTTCCCAGACACTAGCTAAGACAGAACCTGCTACAGCCTCCATACAGTATACAGTTTCACATACTTTTTTATCCTGCCTCTTCTAGTGCACAGTGGAGCTTTTTTTGGTCGAAAGGTCACACATTCCCACTGTCTCCCATAGTGAACCGCTCTTTGTGAGCATGATCTGTTTAGGATGGACCCCTTCAGTGACTCTCAAGCGCCATAACACAAACACAACTGTAATCCACTGTGTCCACGTCATGAGACGGATCCATTACATGAATCAAGTAGGATGATCACTAACAGTAGCTAAGAGTACACATGCCCTCACTGTTGTATATTCTATGTCATGTGTTTATGAATGTGCTTCTGAGTGTGTGTACGGTATGTCTGCGACTGTGTCTGTGTGTGATTGTCTATGTACATGTTGCCAATGTAAAGTGAACCTGTTTCTCTGTTGCTCCATGTTGGCATGTGTTGTGCTTGTCTTTTAACTCAACACTGCATGTCCTGTCCAGCTGATGGTTGGCATTGGAGAGGAAATGTAGCTGGTGGTAAGGGGTGAAGTATGGTGAGGAATAAGAGAGGCCACATGGTATTACAGTATATGACCAGCATTGTGAGAAGGAAGTCGTACATTTTCAATAGCGTCCTACGTCTTGTCTAACACTGAATAACTTCAGCAAATAACTATTTTTATATCATTGCTTCACAAATAGATGACAGGCTATTGTTGTTAAATAACAGCATGTCATAAGATTATGTAACAAGATCACTATATAATTGGACTGCAGTAGATACATGTTGAAGTCTAGCTGAATATGGCTCTGTGCCAGCACTCTTCTAGACAGTATTACAAAGCAGACTGGAAACTGTCAGTCTCTCTTCTCCATTTGATATTGTTAACCACAAAATGAACTTGATGTTGAACTAGCTGAATAAGCGTCAGATAAGTGTTAGTGCCTGGAGCCAGATTGGCTGTTGGGCTCTCAACCCTGCTAGAAAATACATTGATGTGCATTCTCTTTCCGAGCCGTGCCTCACCCCCCCCCCCTCCTCCAACTGCTCTCTACATGCTTCCAGGACCTTAATCAAACAGATAACGCATGAATAGTAATACGTGTGTACAATTGGCCGTGATCAATAACATTATACATTTTGAAAAAAGAGTGAAAGGAAATTGTTTGAAAGATAGAGGTCCCATACTGTTACACTACACCTCGGTAACTCTGTCTCTCCCCAAACAAAAGTTACCAAATGCTTTATAACCTTAGCACCATTGCCGGCATGGGGTGCTGGTACTAGAGTGGTGTCAGTGTCTCCAGGGCCCTGCAGCCCACGTAGTGTCCCGTAGTATTCTGTAGACATGGATCAGTGACACAGGTCTCCCGGGGTCCCCTCTAAACCTCTGCCCTTCTCCTTGTTACCCACTCACAGGAACCCCATCTGCAGCTAGCTCCTGTTCCACCGTGTTGTATCGGTCTGTCCCATTTTTGTCCTCTGGACCTTGCTGTCCGTCTTCAGCTTTTCGCTTCCGTCTCTTCTTTTTTCTGTGGTTATCTATCTGTGTTGCTTGTTCTCTGTCTCTGTAAACTGTAAACTTCTCAAAACTGATAATGGGAAGAGAGTCTTTAATACCAGAAATATGGAATTTTGACATCCATAGGAAAGAGTAGGTTAGCTCAGGTAGATTCCAAATGATCTGAAACCCTACACCTATGAATGGGAGATAATAATCTCTAAATACTATTGTGTGGCCCATCCAAATGGTGAAAAGGACCCAGCTGTAAATATTCACTGTCGGTGAAGTACTCTAACACTTAAATTATTGGAACCTAGTCTTGTTTTTATTGAAGGCAAACCATCAATAGATTCAGTAGTAAATATATATATTTTTGCTTATCTATATTCTATTTCACAATACTTTTTTACAAGGTAAAGAATGTATCTTCCCACCACAAGCACAACCACAAAGTAACTACTTCAAAGAGAAGTCCAATTTTCCCAGTTTTGGTTGACTTCTTCTCCCGTTCTGCTCTTCTGTCTTTTATTCTGTCGATCTTCCTATCCTGCTACAATCCTGTCTTTCTCTGTTGGTGTAGCTCCCCCTCAGGGACGTGGTGTGCATGAACACAGCTCCGACCCAACAGATAGTTGGCCCAGTCACACACTCTGTTCCTCTGCTGTCCTCTCAGCTTGTCTCTTTCTTTCACTTCTCTGTATCTCTGTCCTTTGTTTTCTCTCCCTCTCCTGGATCACCACGGAGCAAGTTTTTTATTTATTTATAAAACATCTGTTAGAGGTCCTCTTTCTCTGTAACCCCCCACCACCCCCAACTGTCTTACTTTTCTCAAATGCATCCATCCTTTTGAGAATGACCAATGACTGGCTGATGCTGAGCAACCCAACCCTCCCGTGTATTCTCTACCACAGATCCCTGTAAAGAGGAGACTGTCTTAGTTAAGTATATGCAGGCAGAAGTTCTCAGAGTGACCTGAGGGGGGCGCACCACAGTCTGACTGAGTGGGAGAAACCAACGCTTTGGGAGAAATCCCCCTCTCCAACGTTTCTTGATTCCACGGATGGAGGGCTTGACATGGCCACATTCACAGTGAGGAAGAGAAACAGTAGATACAGAGATTTCTTACAGTGAGCTCACCCATCTCACTTTGGAGGACATGTTTTCTCTCAATCATCAAGATCGAATACGTCCTTTTTGCTTTTCTTCGTTGTTGTTTTTGTATGGACTTTTCCTCAATGAAGAACTGTAGGAGGACAGAAAGACAAATAACAAAGGAACATTGGTCTGACATCTTGGCCTGAATGGCCAGAAAGGGTGGAATGAAATCAATAAGTAGAGGACAATAAGAATAACTGCTAATGGCATTTATGTCACCCAATACCATCAGTTAAACATGACTCTTTTTATTTAGCATGAGTTGCATGGTGGACTAGTAAAAAAGAAAAAGAAACTATAGCTATTACGACTATCCGTATGAAGAATATATTTTTCTTTTAACGATTCCTCACTTTTGCATACAATTTATGTAGCCAGACTATTAAGTTGTTCAATGACAGTGTTTTCTTTTCACATTTCTTCCTATTCTTCTTTGTGGTACAGAGTACATGTTACCTGGCAGCTCTGGTCATATTGACCACTATTTCCTAACTAGAGACTTGAAGAAAGATGGAGAATATACATATTTCAGCAAGCTCTCTATGTTGTGAAAAGCTAAAATAACATTTGACCTTGTTTATGTTGGCATGCTTGTGATCCTGGATCTTAATGAGAAGAATCATTTAGGCTAAATTAGTAATCTATGTTTCTGTCTACTGCTATACGTATTGATGTATACAATCAATTATTTATGGAGAACTTATCATAGTGAACCATTGTTACTCTCACATACTAAATATATAATTTGAACAGTGTTATTTTTTTAAAGAGAACTAGAAAAGAAATCATAAAGAATCTGGTTGAGTCAGGATATGTCTGACCATCTTTCCACAACAACCTTTAGCTACTATGAAAGCAGCAAAAATATGTGTATATTTTAAAACATAAAATCATTATTTGCAATTAGGAACATGGGGGGGAAATCAACTGCATGCACAATGTTATGCAACATGAAATCAATAGGAAAAAAAGAGTTCAAGAATACAACTCTAGCATGAAATAAATTTTGTATGAAACCTGTCAGAAGGGTCTGTATTTCATTGAATGGATTGAATGTATATGAATGTATATGAATGTATTTCTCCCTTTCTCTCCTCTGGTGTACCAAGCTTTTTGGAAACCAAAATGAAGTGAATGGGAGGTCTTAAACAGGAGTGAAATCAAGTCTGAACCCAGAGTGGCCTGAAAGATGCATGGCAGAATGCACAGCATGTTGACGACTAAACCCTCAACAACATCTAAAGGGGATTATAAATGAAAGCATGGTTTGAACATACTCATAAGACTTCCCTTTAAAACAACCTATTTATACAGACAGTCTACACTAAGAGGTGTGATGCATTGTCTAAGCATGGGTGAAGCATGGTCAAACTAGCTGGTTTACCATGGGATGCCAGCCCGGTGGCACACATTCTACTCCTCTAAAGTTATCTCATCTCTACCCCTCCCTCTGCACTTTGAGCATCATCCACCATTAACTCTCACCCAAGCCCTCACTCAGCAGGCCCTCGCCCAGCAGGCCCTCGCCCAGCAGGAGCAGGCCCTGGGTAATAACACTTCTGTCTCTCTTCTCTCTAGCATCCCGCCCAGGCCGGGCCAGGCGATCACAGAACACAGACCAGTCAGTCTGTGTTATGAACCATGGTGTCCCAACCACACTGTGTGTTGGCCACAACGTCCCATCCCCCGACTGATAATGCTCTTAGTCTGTTTGTTGTACATAGATGACCAGTGCCAAGGGGGTGCTGACGTGGACAGCTGGGCATGCTGCCAGCCCCTGCCCAGCCTTAAATGTCACCCAGAAGAGTTGTGGTTCTCACACCTTTCTCATTGGCTGCTGTACCTATGACTGGTTGATTTCATGCTGTACACACTTGAGTAAGAATGAACGTTGTGTGTGTGTCTTTGTGTGTGCGTGTGCGCGTACTTGTGTGCGTGTTTATTGAAGTTTGTTTGTTTTCTATAAGTGTTGCATATCTGCTTCTCTTCCTTGTGTCTGACTTCATGTAACTATGTTGGAGAAATAATCAAGTGTCATGTTGACCCCAGTAACACAGTCATTTTATCCCTGAGTTAAAACTTGCCAAATACTTGTTTTCAGGCTGTTTTTGTCACACCACATCTGAGTTGCCTTTTTTAGATATTTACTAATTGAGAAATGTTGAATGCCATCACTTTCTACACATTGAGGTTTGAGTGTAAGAAAAAATAAATTCAGCAAAGTGATCATGACTACAACAGTGACGTCTGTTTATGTCATAAAATGTCACTTGCCCTAAATTCAGCTGTAGTTGTGCTTTAAATTAGTTTGTTATCCCCAGTTATACAAAGAATTGACACATTTCTTGATGAAATATGTATTGGCTGTATGGTACAAAGGTTTTGATATGCATGTACTTAATGTACAGTATGTGACCATGAAACTAACAGAGATCAAGCACTCATATAAGTCATTGCAAAACTGGTTTTGATGGGATAAGAACAAAATGATTACCCATGTTGTAACTACCTAGTAGTTGGTTGGTTTCTGAACTCTCTTTCAACAGTACTGTATGTGTTACACTATTTCCACACTGTTTTCACAAGCGTATGTTTTCACAAGCTTTGGGCCTTGCTTTTCTAGTTAGCTATAGAATGTGGACTAATATCTCCTTTGCCACCTGGCTTAATGTGTCAAAGAGCCAGGTTATTACCTATATGTTGCATGAGCAAGCTGTCGTACTAGATACCATCATTGGCATTGAGATGTGTAAGTGAGGGAGGCTGAGGAACAGGTTTCTACTGTTTCCATGAACTCAGTCTGAATGCCTATATTATAAAGAAAAATGCAGTTTTCTGCAAAGTCGTCACATTTTCCTTTTAACAACTCCCAGGGGGATTATTCAACACATTATTTCCTACATGGGATTTCAAAACACACAAAAGATACATTAACCACATAGTTACTGAATGGTGATGGCCTAATAATGGAATATATGACTAGTCTAGCAATACTAATAACCTCTTCATTTGGCTCACAAATGCTCTTAGCATAAGATTGCTGCCACAGACAATATGTACACTGCCTGTATAATAAACCATTCAACCAGCGCTCCAAACTAGATATCAGGTTAAACTATTGGGTTTAGTAGATAAGATCTCTTGCACTGAACAACAGACCAGTGTATTTCACTATGTAGAACTTGAATTGAGAATATTTGCTATTTAAATGTTGCTATTTAATCAGTAAGGGGTTGGGGTGCACATCTGCATAATGTAAAGCGTTTGTATTTCTAAAGTCCATTTTTAGACCAGACTACTTAGCTAAGTTAATATGGTTAAAAGGAACCAGCCAAGTAAAGGCTTTCCTCCTATAGTGAAGTAGTCAACGTGGACATGAGGCTGTATTTACACACAACGACACTGCCATACCAATGCACACTTCTGATCTACAAACACAAACCTATCCAAGAGGTGGAGTGAAGCATGGAACAGTCCAGGCCACAATTATGCAACAGGGAGACTCCTCCCTCTTCAATGGTGCCATATTTAAGGGATCAGTGTGTTTACTAAACGTTTGCTATGGGAATTGCATGTTTTTTCCACAGTTGTTATTTTTCTTAGCAGCAAACCACAGTACAGTATATCATATACTCCAACATCTGGCAAAATATATGTCAAATTAGGTATAAAGATGTTCAGTAGTGAATGCAACTAACCAACCTTAGTGCTGAGGTTGGTTATTGTTAGAAGTTAGTGCTTGTATACGAAGGGGTTTTAAGATGATAAAAGAACTGCCTGTGTGAACATACGATGTGCATTGATCACACAACTCAGTCTATGTTGGAAGAATGCCAGTTTGTTTTGATTTGTCCAGTCCCATCTGTCGACCAACACAGGTACATATTCTTATGTTGCCTTTCAAGATATGTATTCTAGCTGAGCTCTTCTGGATGATCCTTACAAAAAGAACCACATACATAAACAAATAAAAAGTCATTAAATTTGTTCTCTCTTTGTGTTTTGTACTTGTATGTTTTGTTTGAGTGAATAATTGATTGTTTTTTATTTCTCACATACACACGTTTATCTGAACAGCGCATGTTTTTAATGTTTATTGCATGCATATACTCTCTGCATTCGGCTTGCTGCTCTGGCCCTGTTACCATGGAAACCATCTGCACAGGAGGACACATCAGAACATTGGAAAAATTACATTCACACGGGCGCACATGTAATCAGATGATTGTGTCAGATCACCTTGAGAGAGGAGAGTCAGTCAGAGTAATCTGGTAAACATATACACATTTAGCTTAAGCATTATCCAGACAAGTACGATATGACCTCAGAGGTGCTGCACCTGAAAACAAACAGAGAAACTCTCCCACACATAGTCACACAAGCACACCTACAACGGTTGAGTCACTGTTAAAGTTACAAGAAACCCACAGTAGTAGTAAATGTTCCTGAAAAATACATGTGGAGGCTGTGAGACAAGCAAAGCATATGCCCTGTATTAACCCATTGAACTTGGCAAGATAGTTTCTATTGTTTAGCTGTCACTACCATCAGCCTATCCAGATGATTTAGTGGTTCAGTGTATATGGCACACTGACAATGGGCCAAGGCCAGAGGAATACTAGGGCTCTGCTATACAGCTACTGCAGCAGAACAAGGCCTGTGAAACATTGGACTAGAATCTATCTGTGTGGCAATTACACTGTTTGTAAATTAGCTAGTTAATCTCATTTGCGTGGCTGGTTCCATAATATATGTTATTTTGAGTGTGCTGTACTGTGTTCACACAATTCATTTGGAATTGTATAAAAGTTCAGTTTCTCTTTTTTTGATTACACTGAGGAAATCCACCCGAGGATCCAAGGTTGTCTCGCTGTGTGTTTGCTGGGTTGTTTATTTGGTTGTTTGGTTGTTTATTTCTTCGTGTCAGTATCTACTCTGTATTGTTGCCAAATGTATCCCTAGATTAAATCACCAATGGACATGCAGGTGCAGTTATTGTACATGTTCCAGGTGTTTGGCTCTAATTTCAATTGAGTCCAGTGAATGGCTGAATACATTTGCCTTGGAGGGCAGCACTGTGCAGTCCAGTGTTATGAGTTCCTTTCTGTGCTGGTGAGCTTTGATCATGGACAGGAAGGCCAGGTCTCCATCACTGGCAGAAATGGGCACCATGGCAACCTAGTTACCTAACAGGGCTTGTTACCAAGGCAACACAAGCATGATCATCTATCAAGGGCAGCACATTTTCCCACCCCTTTATTCTACATGATTTCCGTTCTCTCTCTCTCTCTCTCTCTCTCTCTCTCTCTCTCTCTCTCTCTCTCTGTAGATGTTGCTTAGAGATCACAATGTCTGCCTTTTGTCTTTCTGTGTTTTCACACTGGCTATTGATATCATTTTCTTTACTTTGCTCATCTGTGGCTTAGCGTTCTCAATATCTTGTCTGTGTAATGTCATTATTGTGCTGCTGTACACACAAAGGTTTTTCTCATTTTTTGTAAGACCAAGAAAGGATTGACAGTGTCACACGTAGATTTACACATAACACAGACTATTATGCATGTCCCATTATAACAGGACACCTGCTGTACAGTTGGTAACTCTGTCCACATGGCTGCATATTTGATATAAAAACATATTGTACAACATACATACTGTACATACAATAAAAACACGTTTTCTTATTCTAAACTGCTCCCATAACTCTAAAAGCACTTTTACCACTTGCATGGCAACTTAAACAAGTTTGTCCCATGTTTTGTAGATACTCTATTACAGTTACTGAGTAATTGCATTCTCTGGGCTGGGAGGAAAGCAGGGAGAGGGAGCTAGAAGAGACTCTCTCATCCCCTTTGCCAATTTCTGCACAATAAATAGCAGACTCTCAGATCTGTGTTCCCCATCGGCTGCTGTATCACTACACTGACTGTTCCTCTGAGAGGAACATAGGGATGTGAGCCATAGTGATAGAAGACTCATCATGGATATAACCAGTTTTGGCATGAACATTGCCATTGAGGGCTTCCACCATTCTTCTGCCATTTTGAAGTAGTCAAAGTAGTCGACTGGGTGGGAATTCCTATGGGCTGTAGCCTCAACGGCGCTGCCCATGCTGTCACAGACGTTATAATGGCACAGATATAAAGATGAGTCCTCTATCTAGCTCTATGCTGTACTGTAAGGACACAGGTTGCCGTTAGAGGGTGCTAGAGAAGAGGAGTACAGAGAGTGCAATAGCCAGGGAGGGACATAGCAGAACGTAGAAAATGAGATGGGAAGAAAGTGTTGTAGACCACGAAGAAGACCATGATTGAAGCCCATGGTAAGTTAAGTGTTTGAACCAGACTTGTGACTGTTGGGCTGGAATGAAATCCGGCACACACTGCAGACCTCCAGGACCAGAGTTGTCCATCCCTGTTATAAAGCGATGAAAAGCAGAGTTAGCAGAGTTAGCATTAAACCATGATGCTTTGATGCATTGAGCTTTGTGGTTCCAGAACCTAATGCTGTCAGCAGTCACTTCATCTTCTTCCCCTGTCACACCATGCAGGAGAATGGAACAGGGGTCTCTGAAATTTTAATGCTAGGCAATTAAAACTTCATAACCGTTTGGGTAGGCCGGCCGGCATGCAGGGCGGGTGATGGATATAAAGGAGGTTAGGGCAACCAAGGCTCCTAGAGAGCTGTAAGGGGGAAAAGTGAACCTGTAGCTAAATGAAGAAACCAAGGAGAGGGTAAAAATAGACCAAAAATCTCAGACCAAGAGCCTGCAGAATCTGACCTGCTGCCTTGGCATGTTTGAACATGTCTACTTTGATTGCTGTGGTCCTACTTTGGTCTTGTCAGGAGTTTAGATTAGTTCATACATAGTGAGTGACAAGAAAACTGTGTTTGTTTAACATTAGAAGTTCTGATGTCTTTTGCGCCCAGTCAATTCACAGTCAGTCCTCAGTCAGCGGAATCTCGGATGTTTACGAGGCTTAGAAGCACATTTGATAGAACACGTCATTGGGGATTTATGTAATGCTCACTTATGAGAGGATAACCTCGACAAGGGCAAATATGGTGAATTAACACATATTCATATAAAATGTATTGATCAGCGCCTTTCCTTGAGTGTGGAGGCCATGGAGGTCACAGAGTGCTCATCCACTGTTGGTGTCATGTGTTCAGGGCAGAGATGGCGGGTGAAGACAAGGGCAGATCAGTAATGAATACAGAGTAGAGGACTGGAACCCTGAGCATCTGCTGTCACACAAACACTATAGCAAATGCTGATTACTCACACACAATAACATAACGTTTTACTGTCCTCCTGGTCTTCCCTATAGATTAGTTTCTGGAGAGAGGTTCGGTATCTCTGGATGATGTCACATTCTATTATTTTTTTCTACTAGTTATCAAATAAAATTTTATTGGTCACATATTGTACACGTGTTTAGCAGATGTTATTGCAGGTGTAGCGAAATGCTTGTGCTTCTAGCTTTGACAGTGCAGTAATAGCTAACAAGTAATATCTAACAGTTTCACAACATAGAGTTGAAGTCGGAAGTTTACATACACCAGAGCCAAATACATTTAAACTCAGTTTTTCACGATTCCTGACATTTAATCATATTAATCTAGTAAAAATTCCCTGTCTTAGGTCAGTTAGGACCACCACTTTATTTTAAGAATGTGAAATGTCAGAATAATAGTAGAGGGAATGATTCATTTCAGATTTCTTTCTTTCATCACATTCTCAGTGGGTCAGACGTTTATATACACTCAATTATTGTTTGGTAGCACTGCCTTTATATGATTTAACTTGGGTCAAACGTTTCGGGTAGCCTTCCACAAGCTTCCCACAATAAGTTGGGTGAATTTTGGCCCATTCCTCCTGACAGAGGTCGTGTAACTGAGTCAGGTTTGTAGGCCTCCTTACTCGCACATTCTTTTTCAGTTCTGCCCACACATTTTCTAACGGATTGAGGTCAGGGTTTTGTGATGGCCACTCCAATACCTTGACTTTGTTGTCCTTAAGCCATTTTGCCACAACTTTGGAAGTATGCTTGGGGTCATTGTCCATTTGGAAGATCCATTTGCGACCAAGCTTTAACTTCCTGACTGATGTCTTGAGATGTTGCTTCAATATATCCACATAATTTTCCTGCCTCATGATGCCATCTATTTTGTGAAGTGCACCAGTCCCTCCTGCAGCAAAGCACCCCCACAACATGATGCTGCCACCCCTGTGATTCACAGTTGGGATGGTGTTCTTCGGCTTGCAAGCTTCCCCCTTTTTCCTCCAAACATAACAATGGTCATTATGGCAAAACAGCTAGATTTTTGTTTCATCAGACCAGAGGACATTTCTCAAAAAAGCACAATCGTTGTCTCCATGTGCAGTTGCAAACAGTAGTCAGGCTTTTTTTTATGGCGGTTTTGGAGCAGTGGCTTCCTCTTTGCTGAGCGGCCTTTCAGGTTATGTTGATATAGGACTTGTTTTACTGTGGATATAGATACTTTTGTACCCGTTTTCTCCAGCATCTTCACAAGGTCCTTTGCTGTTGTTCTGGGATTGATTTGCACTTTTCGCACCAAAGTACGTTCATCGCTAGGAGACAGAATGCGTCTCATTCCTGAGCGGTATGACGGCTGTGTGGTCCCATGGTGTTAATACTTGCATACTATTGTTTGTACAGATGAACGTGGTACCTTCAGGCATTTGGAAATTGCTCCCAAGGATGAATCACACTTGTGGAGGTCTACAATTTTTTTCTGAGGTCTTGGCTGATATCTTTTGATTTTCCCATGATGCCAAGCAAAGATGCACTGAGTTTGAAGGTAGGCCTTGAAATACATCCACAGGCACATCTCCAATTGACTCAGATGATTAGCCTATCAGAAGCTTCTAAAGCCAAGACATAATTTTCTGGAATTATCCAATCTGTTTTAAGTCACAGTCAGCATAGTGTGTGTAAACTTCTGACCCACTGGAATTGTGATACAGTGAATTATAAGTGAAAATAATCTGTCTGTAAACAATTGTTGGAAAAATTACTTATGTCATGCACAAAGTAGATGTTCTAACTGACTTGCCAAAACTATAGTTTGTTAACAAGAAATTTGTGGAGTGGTTGAAAAATGAGTTTTAATGACTCCAACCTAAGTGTATGTAAACTTCCGACTTCAACTGTATACCCAAAATACACGTAAATCTATGTAAGGAATGGATTAAGAATATATATACATATATGTCAGAGCGGCATTGAACTAAAATACAGTGGCATAGTATAGAGTACAGTATACACATATGAGATGAGTAATGTTAGATACGGAACATTTTTAATTTGGCTAGTGTTCCATTTCCTTAAAGTGGCCAGTGATTCCTAATCTATGTCTAGGCAGCAGCCTCTGATGTGCTGGAGATGACTGTTGTCAGTGGTGTAGTATAGAATACAATACAGTATATACATATGAAATGGGTGATGCAACATGTAAACACAATTTAAAAGTGACCAAGATACTGTAGAATAGTGTGGAGTGCAGTTTATACACATGAGATGAGTAACGCTAGATACGGAACATTTTTAATGTGGCTAGTGATCCATTTCCTTAAAGTGGCCAGTAATTCCTAATCTTTGTCTATACAGTACGCAGTAGGAACACACGTGACACACCTCTACCTCCCTCACCTCACCGATGCCATCACCGTCTCATACATCAGCCAAGGACATGAGAGAAATTAATGTGATTCCTTTTAAGGCTTTTATGTGCCCTGTGTTTTCCATGTAACATACGTATGAGCACACATGCAGCTCCTAAGTGCCCCTGTCATATTAATCACAGTTATTGACTTGCAGGTGGCACGTATAACCTTTATTCATCTCATCCATCTCCAAGGCCTGGTAAAGTCAGACACATATCATGAATACAAAGAGTAGCGGAATGTACACACACAAGCACACACACACACACCTGCATGCACAAATGCAGACACACAGAGGCATAGGCAGGGCCGTGGACACTGACATGTACAGTATCAGCTCATATAAATACACAGACATTTCACACATATTCTCCCTTTTAAATCAACCTATATGCAATCATCTGAGTTGAGGGCGGGTGACACTTCTCTTTAATTATATTCTCTTTCTCTCTCATCAGCAATGCCTATTCAACATGACCAAACTAACATGTCTTCAGCGTTTGCAAAAGTATATCCTAGGAGTATGGGGGGAAATCATTATCACAGCAGTGAGATAGATGACAGCACAGGCCAAGGGTCCAGGTCCAATTCTCCAGTCTACCTCACCTGATCCTGCATCAAACCACCTTATGGCTTCATGTCCATCCTGCATTATCACTCTAATCAATACCCCAATGTGTGGGGTGTGTCTTGAGAACAAATACTCCATAGGCAATTAATGCATATAGTGCCTGTTCTGTGTGATGCCAATTGTAGGCTCGTCATAACTTTGAAAAACAATTCATTGCACAAATGCTACTAGGCCTTAAACAAGGTTGATCTCTCCTGCCATCTGTGAGAGTTACTATTTTTCCAAAAAGTTATGCAATCCCTCCCCCCTCTGGCCATAGATTTATATTGCAGCCGGTGAACAATAGAGCGTCTTCTGTAAAACAATCTCAATCTAACTCTGTGTTGCTTGAGACATTTTTTTAGCTCACTTTGAATGTACAACAATTTTACTGAGTAACAGTTCATATAAGGAAATCAGTCAATTTAAATAAACCAGGCCCTAATCTATGGATTTCACATGACTGGGAATATAGATATGCATCTGTTGGTCACAGATACCTTACAAAAAAAGGTAGGGGCGTGGATCAGAAAACCAGTCAGTATCTGGTGTGACCACCATTTGCCTCATGCATCGCGGCACATGTCCTTTGCATAGAGTTGATCAGGCTGTTGATTGTGGCCTGTGGAATGTTGTCCCAATCCTCTTCAATTGCTGTGCGAAGTTGCAGGATATTGGCAGAACTGGAACACGCTGTTGTACATGTCAATCCAGAGCATCCCAAACATGCTCAATGGGTGACATGTCTGGTGAGTACACAGGTCATGGAAGAACTGGGACATTTTCAGCTTCCAGGAATTGTGTACAGATCTTTGCGACATGGGGCTGTGCCTTATCATGCTGAAACATGAGGTGATGGCGGTGGATGAATGGCACGACAATGGGCCTCAGGATCTCATCACGGTATCTCTGTGCATTCAAATTGCAATCGATAAAATGCAATTGTGTTCATTGTCCGTAGCTTATGCCTGCCCATTCCATAACCCTGTCGCCAACATGGCATGGTTACACATGGTTACGTGGTCTGCGGTTGTGAGGCCGGTTGGACTTATTGCCAAATTCTTTAAAGGGACGTTAGTGGCAGTGACAAAATGGAACATTTTAGAGTGGCCTTTTATTGTCCCCAGCACAAGGCGCACCTGTTAATGACCATGATGTTTAATCAACTTCTTGATATGCCACACCAGTCAGGTGGATGGATTAACATGGCAAATGAAAAATGCTCACTAAAACGGATGTAAACAAATTTGAGAGAAATAAGCTTTGTGTGTATGGAACATTTCTGGGATATTTTTGTTCAGCTCATGAAACATCCTCCTTTACATGTTGCTTTTACATACAGTATATCCTCCTGAATGTGGCTAACTGGATGTGGCTCGCTGGATGTGGCTAGCTTTTTAAGTGTTCGCTAAGGATATTTGAATTATGATTGTTAGTAATTATTAGCAATCATTATAATTTTAGCATAACACAGTGTGTGAACATGGAGTACATTTAATGAGATGAAAAACAGAACAAAGCAACTACTGTAAATGTTTTCCTATAACTAGACACCCAGAATGCAGACACACACTTCCCAATGCAAGGATTGGTTTACCAGGGATCTATTTACACAAATGATAGATTTTTCAATAGAAGTACATTTATATCATCATCCAAACACTAATACATGCACATAAATTCCTTCCTTGAACATCTTATGCAAAATAGACCACTGGTGGTCAACAGCAGCAGAAGGCTGATAAGGTACACACACACACACACACACACACACACACACACACACACACACACACACACACACACACACACAATCTTATAATACTACCATATTTCTATGCTTTGTGCAATGTGATATTACATCTACACAGACTGTCAATCACTATACACACAAGCATGTAACTTTACATCCACACTAGCACATTCACACATTTATTGAAACGGTGTATGCCAATAGAGTACAATACAATATCTATAAGTCTCCTGTTGCATTAACATAGAACTTTCAATAGAAAAGAAATACAGTATATAAAAAACAAGAGAATATCAGTAATTATAAGCAAGAGCCAAGGAAAGGTCTGTTTCGGTCACATTCTAATCATTCTTAGTCAATATCATTATTCAAATGACAAACTCAAAAAAGTATTGAATTTCAAAGTAAACTACTGGTTAATAATTTCATGAAGAGAATATAAAGTTTGAATTTTAAGAGATATAATTTATTTTGCAGGTAAAAGGCTGGTTGGGGATATCAGTGAGTAGGATTAAAGCAGTGAGCTGCTTGGTAAGGATCAGGTGGTAGACAACTACAGACAGCAGTACAGGGCTGTGTCAGGTATATATGGTTGTAACATTTCCAAAAATTCCCATGTTTTCCAAAAATCCTGGTTGGAGGATATCAGATATCTTGCTTATTCCCTCCTGATTCTGTGAATCCTCCAACCGGGATTTCTGGACTACCTGTAAATGTTGGGAAAGTTACCAGAATTTTGCAACCCTTGTCAAGTATGAGGGCCAGGCAGGCAGGTCAGACAGCGTAGTGTTTGTTAAGGCGCTGTAGGGCGTCGCCCACGATGTCCAGTTCATGTCTCAGATCCTCCACCATGCTGTTGATACTGGATGTGTCCTTCAGCACGTCCACACTGTGGGTGTAAGGGTTGTACCTCACTGTAAACGGACGCTTGATGGTCTTGGCAAACTCTCTGTGTGCATAGGAACAGATGATGACAAAACATAACACAGCCCAGGTTTGGAAAGGTGAAAGAAGAGTTTATTAGCCCATTAACAGTTTATTTTCCCACAGAACAGCCAAGAATAAAACGTCATGAACAACCTACCTCATCTTGACTTTGGCCTCTTCAAAGCTCTCTGACACAAAGTAGACATCTTGGAATGTCGTGATAATGCACTCCTGCTTGCAGGTGACTTTGGGGTCAAAGGGCATGATCTTTGCATTGTCAGAGAGTGCATGCTGTATGAGGGAAAAAAGTATCTTAGGATTCTTTCTTTGCATCGGATGGTATTTTTACGCTTTAAATGGTGTTTGAATATGAATATTAAATGCTTTTTACCTTCAGCTCACTGATAGAGGAGAGAAGTCCTGCGCCGTAGGCTCTCATCTTTCCCTCCTGTTTACACAGGCCAAACTCTACTGTGAAAAAGTAACACTGTAAAACAAAAACACAGAAAGACAACAACGTTTAAATATATCAGTTAGACAAAAAAACAGTTAAATTCAAGCACAGTGTTTGGATATTGGTAACATGGAAACAGCACTTACGGTGGCCAGCGTCTGGACAGACTCATCTGAGGCCCCCAGAGAAGCCAGACCTATCTCCTGGGAGAACTGGGCAAAACTAGGCTCCGCCAGCAGAGGGACATGACCCAAAAGCTCATGACATGTGTCTCTGTAATGCACACATAAACACACACATACATACAGTATGTGGATTGTTAAGCTTGTGGGCAGATATGTGCAACTTTGTGACAGTGTAACCAAGTATTCTTCCATTTGATTTTTGAAACAATCAATGAATCGTGGACTTCAGGAAACAGCAGAGGGAGCACCCCCCTATCCACATCAACAGGACAGTAGTGGAGAAGGTGGAAAATTTTAAGTTCCTCGGCATACACATCACTGACAAACTGAAATGGTCTACTCACGCAGAGAGTGTGGCGAAGAAGGCAAAACAGTGCCTCTTCAACCTCAGGAGGCTGAAGAAATTTGTCTTGTCACCTAAAAACCTCACAAACTTTTACAGATGCACAATTACAAGCCTCCTGTCGGGCTGTAACACCACCTGGCACGGCAACTGCACCGCCCACAATTGCAGGGCTCTCCAGAGGGTAGTGCGGTCTGCACAAACATCACCGGGGGCAAACTACCTGCCTGCCCCACAGGACATCAAAAAGATCATCAAGGACAACAACCACCCGAGCCACTGCCTGTTCCCCCCGCTATCATCCAGAAGGCGAGATCAGTACAGGTGCATCAATGGTGGGACCAAGAGACTAAAAAACAGCTTCTATCTCAGGGCCATCACACTGTTAAACAGCCATCACTAGCACAGAGAGGCTGCTGCCTACATACAGACTTGAAATCAGTGGACACTCTGATAAATGGAACACTAGTCACTTTAATAATACCACTTTAATAATGTTTACATATCTTGCATTACTCATCTCATATGTATATGCTGTATTCTATACTATCTATTCCATCTTAGCCTATGCCTCTCTGTCATTGCTCATCCATATATTTATATATTTTTGTTCCATTCCATTCCGTATTCCATTAGGTATTTGATATGGAATTGTCAGATATTACTTGTTGGATATTGCTGCACTGTCAGAACTAGCAGCACAAGCATATCACTACACTCACAATAACATCTGCTAACCATGTGTATGTGACCAATAAAATGGGATTTGATTTGAATGATTATGTAGCTGTGGATAATGTCCTTTTGAGTTGCAATCAGCCAGAAGAGTTAAGTTTGCTTAGGGATGTGACAGACCAGGCTTGTTCAATCAAATACAGACTCTTTATATGAAATGATACTCTATGATCCTTTATGATGATTTTTGGTATGGTGACATACTGCTATGTTAATGTGACTATGAACATCACACTAATATACTCAACATCAGATGGATGTGTTCAACAATGAGAAGACCAACTTCTCCTTATTAATGTAGCATGTGTCAAGGGGTACTTACGGCTCAGGTGTGTAGAGCGGGTCAGAGCTGTGGCGAACATACTGAGTGCAGTGGAAAACCCGGAAAGCCAAACCTGCCAGAAAGTCTCGTGGGGAGAGGTAACCTGCCACGGGCCGAATGATAAAGCCTGTGCGTTCTGATGAAACACGCACATAGGTTTTTACTCATGTAAAAGGCCACAAAGCATTCAGCAACATCTAATTTGATACCCCTTAATCCACACATTTTACAATAGCCTTCATTATGCTGATAAACCTGAGCATCAGACTGAATGACTGTGTGGTGTCATGTACAGAGGCAGACTCTGCCTGTCTCACCTCTGAGGAAGTGTGACACATCTTCCAGCTGGGGGATGTTGTCCTCCCTGCAGTCACAGTGCTTGGAGAGCAGTGGCAGGTTCTTCAGGTACTCCCGGCAAGCATGGGTTGGATACAGCTTATTGAGCTCCCGATAGACCACACCCCAGGTCTTCACCTCCTCCTCTGTGAACTCAATATGCGGAATCGGTTCCCCACTAAAAGAGAGGGAGAAAGAGAGAGGAAGAAAGATAATGAAAGAGAGTAGTGCTACAATGATGCTGTAGGCCATCATTGTAAATAAGAATTTGTTCTTAACTGATTTGCCTAGTTAAATAAAGGTTACCTTTTTCTTAATACAGTGGAAATGTATAATTATACCTGTGTGCATTAGGATATTGAAGTATTAAATACACATAGTGTCATAGCTTTCCAAACCAGATCTCACATAGCATAATAATATGACCTACTGTTTGTAGCTCATGGCAAGATCAGCGAAGTGTTTCCTTCTTTTGCGATAGACGTTGTCCTTGAAGCCCTGCAGACAGAAAAGATAAGTAATTGAGGTGTGACAGCAACTCATGCACTGACTTACTGAGTGGCTATTCCGTAAGTGTTCCGCTTATCACAATAGAAGTATTAGTCTAATCCTCCATCTGCCACTCTAATAGAGTCAGTGTAGTTCTAACTGGCTTTGATAGTTATACCATTGTCACAAGTTTGCCTCCTGTTTCAGTATGTCAATGAGAGTCTGTGACATAGAGATCCTATATTATGAATTATATTATTATATTATCTCATGGCCTACGGTGGTCTAAGCCGCTGACCCTGGCACACATGTATACCAGAGTCAGCATGGATTCAAATCAGGCCCACTGGCCTTTGACTCCCCCTATCTTCCCTATGTTCCCTGTCTTCTCTGTCTTCCCTGTCTTTCCAACAGTGTTCTTTCTCTTCAATAAAAGGTCTACAATTACAAAAGGAGTTATAGGATATCTATGGTCAGACAGGCTTGCAACTAGAATGGAACATAATTGACCAGAGCATATTAGAAGCTATGCCTACTGGGTGATCAGCATCCAGGTCTAAGCCATACATCAAGACACGGTTAGCACACATGTCCAGGTCCGAGATTGTCTTTGGAAACCAGGGAATATCTTCAGTGTCTGAAAAAAAAACATGGGATGATCTGAGATGGTCTTTACAGTAAATTTTAGTCATGTCCAGAGCTATCCGGGATCCTTGGGACATCCTTATCCCACTGAAGTTTATATCTAAAATGGTTAAGGTAAGGGTTAGGGTTATGGATAGGTAAGGGATATGCTTATGGTTCGGGTAAGGGTAGGGGTTAAGATTAGGGTTTGGGGTAGGGACGTCCCAAGGATTCCAGATAGCACTGACCCTTTAGTAACGTCATACAACAATCTGAAAGTCTCTCTTTCGCTACACACAGCGGTAATTAGTCTGGCAATAGGTAATAGGCCTACCCGGCTAGACTTTAGGAACTCTGAAATAATTTCAAAAGTAGCAGCTAGGCCTACCTTCTTCAGGCAGGCTGGAATTGTCAGGTTGGTCATGGTCCATATCAACTACGTTGGCGGCGTGCTTATGTAGCAGCTCAGTGAGCTCCTTGAGTTGCTCGTGGCTGCTGTCACAGTCAACAAAGATCTCAAACTCTGAGCCACGCCGCCTCGATTTTCGGGACTCGATGTGAACAAGGTTGACGTGGTTCTCCTGGTGATGATTATAATAACAAGACATTTAAAGTTATGTAATTTATGTTGATGTACATGATAATGTCTCTACCAGTGTTGGGGAAGTTACTCTGAAAAAATTGTTTACAAAGCTACAAATTACTTCACACTGGAGGAAGTTAATCTACACTAAAACTACCCTTAAGGAACATTTTGTTTAATTAACTAAAGTTACTACATCCAAACTACTTTTTGATAAATGATCATATCAACATTTGAAATGTCATAGACTACAAGTTGCATGAACAGATCACTTTGGAGTCAGATGTTATCAGAATGTGTAATTCGGCCTATTAGACACAAAAACTATGTTTCAAGTGAGAATTAGGCAAGTCCAATGCTGAAAAATTAAGGAAATGATTTCCTACTTCACTCATATTTTATTTTTTGCAACAAAAAAAATAGTCTGTAGTTCCAGTACTTAGCTACACCGCTACATGCACCAAAAAGTACTGCAAATTCTACCAAGATTTGAATTGTGGTCAACTACCACCAAACTACTGCAAAATGCAGTTAAAGTACTAGTGGAACTACATGTAGTTCATTACTTCCCAACACTGGTATCTACCATCACCCGTTTGGTATGTGATAGCCTACTTTAAAATATTCAACCTTACTTGAAAAAGTTTCAGTGCCTTAACTAGCCCGCCAACTTCATTCTTGAGCGAGAAGGCAATGGCCGTGCGACCCTTTTCTAAAGACCGACCATTCTCCCAAGATGAACTCTTGTTGTCCTTGTTCTTGTCGATCTTGCTGAATGTACATTTTTTCATCTGTTGGGAAAAGCGGGAAAATATTTATGAAAAACCAACCTCGGAGCTGGCTAGACCTTTTTGTAGAAAGTAAGGATTTAGCAGTGTTTTGGGCTATGATACACCATTTATCAAGGCTGAACAGGAAGTTAATTGTTTTGGAAAAGCACATCACCTCCGATGACAATTTGTTTGAAAGGACAAGCTGCGTTTTAGATGAACTGATAGTCATATGGATTTGTTCAATATCCTGTGCATAATAGCCGTATTTGAACAAGAGTTTGCTAGCCTCACAAAGAAAGGGCAACTAAATCAAACAATATATTTACACAACCAAAGCCCCCAAAGTGTAAATTAAGAGTAAACAATCACAGCATTCACTGCAGCTGAACGCAAACTGAATACTCCGCCTAATCAGGCTACTTCGAGATTTCAGCACTGGACAGCGACAACACTTGGCTGCGCGCAGTCGCAACTTTAAAACTGACGGCAAATAAAGTATAGGGACAAACTAATAAGATCAGCAATTAGACTAATATTGTTAGGTCTAAATATTTGCCACACACTTAATTAGCCTATAGATTGGAAGCGTTAAACTGCCGAATTTTTTTCTGGTAGGCAAAATTTATTTTGGCAATGCTGAGTTGTTTCTGTCTCATTGTAAAGAGATCTGCTGCAGTAATCGCATTTGGTGACGAATGATAGCGCTCTCCAATCCAAATCCAACTCGGGATTATAGATGGTTACTTTCAGCGCAGAAATAAATCCATCAAGGTAACATATCCTGGACGTATTCTTTTATCATCTTTAGGCGTTCAAATAGTTTATTTTTGTCGGTTTGATATCAGTTGATGCCACATGTCTTTTGGGGCCAGTCTATGTCGATCATCAGAATATTTGAAGCATTTTTGGAATAGACTAATTCATCTCAATTAAATGTACATTTACTGACAGGAAATACAATTAAAATCAACATGTTGCACACAAACTTGCAAATGCTTATCATTTACGTGCGTGGTTTTAGTGTATATGTCAATGATATGCCTAAATCAAGATGCAGTGGCTCGTTGTGAACGCAGACAAATAACTTTATTTTACCTAGTCTGATGTCTGCGAAGATCTGAGGCGTAAGCATTCTGAAAAGTTATGACTGCGAGCTCCTGTATTTCACTTTAATTTATATTACAATGACCTCCTTATTGTATTACGTAGGCTACGCATCTCATTTGTCTCCAGATTTAGGTGGCTTATGGCACACCTAAGAGAGCTAGCTAAACCGAACCAGAGGGGAGGCGAAAACTCTGATTAGAACAGAAAATAAATTAACTAATGAAGTTTAGGGTAAGATTACAGATTGGCGCAACAAAAGTAAATCCTTTATGTGTGATAATTGAGATAATTGAAGACAAAAGTAAAATGTTTCAAGTTTGATTATTCAATCATTTGTCAAAATGTTATTAATGACACCTAAATACAAGTCACAATTCAACGTAAAATAACTGTTCATTTGTATTGTTCCATGAATTTTTTCCCGTTTAGTTTAGACAGTTATTATTTACTTATAATATAAATATAACTTACCTCATTATTCAGTTGCTTTTCCTCGTAACAAGTGTGCAATGAAGAACTCATAGAGTCGAAAGACCTTCCTCTGCGCGGCCCGTCAATCTTGTTTGAATACATGTCAAAGTCCTTTGATTGAAATATTTGAGTGAGAATAAGTAAGGCAGTCCACTGCTGCGGTAGCTGCTAGGATATACCTATATACCTCTCACTCAAAGCACAAGGCGCCTCAGTATTTATGAACACTGAGTGGAAGGTGGGGGTGGTGATGTGGTGGGGGTAGGGGAGGAGGACACGAGTCAGGACGACGCGGAAAATATCACCACTATATGCCTAAATGTAACATGGTAATAGTTATACAACTAATCTCACATTAATGTCACACACTGATGATTACAACATATTCACTTTCACGAAGGGAATCAGTAGACTTTAATAATGAGGTACTGTTGGTGTAGTTGTGACTGCTGGCTAATTGCCACGAGGGAAATGTAAGCCTATCATACAGCCTACACCAACAGCAAAACATCCCAGGTCTAAGGGTTTTCATATCGATGTCATATCACATACTGAACATAGTATGTTTAACAACACAATCCCAACTACTCATCCCTATAATAATTTCAGCACGACAGCGTAATGGACAGTTCCCCCCCCTCTGGACGGTTTTGCGGCTTCCAAAATTAGAGCTCTATCTATAACGCACACACAAAACGTGACCTGTTGTAGACCTTGACATTTTCACATTTGTTTGGTATACAATTAGTCATTGTAGTCGTCCTCTTGTTGTCTGTTGAGTGGGGTTAGATAACGTTTTGAAAGACACCTGCTGAGTAAAGGCCACAGAAAAGACCAAACATGAATGTAACTAAGAGTATATTAAATAGTGGTGACAGATACTCTTGCCTCGCTTCCCATCGCAGTCTAGGCCTATACAGTCCATTCGGAAAATATTCAGACCACTTCACTTTTTCCACATGTTGTTACTTTACAGTCTTATTCTAAAAAGGATCAATCAAAAACAAATCCTCAGCAATCTACACACAATACCCCATAATAACAAAGCGAAAACAAGTTTTTAGAAATTGTTGCACATTTATAAAAAAAATATTTAAAAAATACTTAATTTACATAAGTATTCAGAACCTTTGCTATGAGATTCGAAATTGAGCTCAGGTGCATCCTGTTTCAATTGATCATCCTTGAGATGTTTCTACAACTTGATTGGAGTCCACCTGTGGTAAATTCAATTGACTGGACATGATTTGGAAAGGCACATACTTGTCTATATAAGGTCCCACAGTTGATAGTGCATGTCAGAGAAAAAACCAAGCCATGAGGTTGAAGGAATTGTCCGTAGAGCTCCGAGACAGGATTGTGTCGAGGCACAGATATGGGGAAGGGTACCAAAAAATGTCTGCAACATTGAATGTCCCCAAGAACACAGTGGCCTACCTCATTCTTAAATGGAAGAAGTTTGGAACCACCAATACTCTTCCTAGAGTGGGCCGCCCAGCCAAACTGAGCAATCGGGGGAGAAGGGCACTGGTCAGGGAGGTGACCAAGAACCCGATGGTCACTATGACAGAGCTCTAGAGTTCCTCTGTGGAAATGGGAGAACCTTCCCCGCAGCAGAAGGACAACCATCGCTGCAGCACTCCACCAATCAGGCCTTTATGGTAGAGTGGCCAGACAGAAAAAACACTCCTTAGTAAAAGACACATGACAGCCCGCTTGGAGTTTGCCAAGACCATGAGAAACAATATTCTCTGGTTTGATGAAACCAAGATTGAACTCTTTGGCCTGAATGCCAAGCTTCACGTCTGGAGGAAACCTACTGTACCACCATCCCTACGGTGAAGCATGGTGATGGCAGCATCATATTGTGGGGATGTTTTTCAGCGGCAGAGACTGGGAGACTAGTCAGGATCAAGGCAAAGATGAACGAAGCAAAGTACAGAGAGATCCTTGATGAAAACCTGCTCCAGAGCACTCAGGTCCTCGGAATGGGGCGAAGGTTCACCTTCCAACAGGACAACGACCCTAATCACACAGCCAAGACAACGCAGGAATCGCTTCCGGACAAGTCTCTGAATGTCCTTGAGTGGCCCGAGCTCGGACTTGAACCCGATAAAACATCTCTGGAGAGACCTGAAGATAGCTGTGCAGCAACACTCCCCATCCAACCTGACAGAGCTTGAGAGGATCTGCAGAGAGGAATGGGAGAACATCCACAAATACAGGTGTGCCAAGCTTGTAGCATCATATCCAAGAATATTTGAGGTTGTAATCTCTGTCAAAGATGCTTCAACAAAGTACTGAGTAAAGGGTCTGAAAACTTATGTAAACGTGATATTTCCTTTTTTATATTTAATACATATTTTTAAAATCTAAAAACCTGTTAGGTTTGTCATTATGTGGTATTGTGTGTAGATTGATGAGGAAAAAAACAACTGAATCAATTTTAGAATAAGGCTGTAATGTAACAAAATGTGGAAAAATTCAAGGGGTCTGAATACTTTCCGGATGCACTGTACTTCTTGAAAAACTCCAGGACCCAGTCGCACATGTTAGGTATGACGAACCTGCGGGAGCGGGGGCGTTATGTTCCTAAGGGAGCTTGGTACAACATCATAAATGTGTTAATGAACAGTGGTCTTATTATAATAATGATGTGGATGTTATGAGCAATTCTTGTGTTTACAAGCTCACACCGTTAGTAATTGCATTAAAAGTGCAAATAATGATGGTTTCCTTTAGGAAAATAAATGCAACACATGACTAATCTTTTATTCAGACATTCTCACGCAACCGCTCCTGCTTTATTGGTCTTTGTCTCCACCTCCACTTCTCGCTCACTAGACTGAGAGACTGACGTAGGCTAGCCATGTCTGCCGGTAAACAAGACTGACCACGCGCTGCTTTGTGCGTCTCAAATACCCATCTAATTAGACCATGTGCAAAGAGGCTACTCAGCGCCCCAATTCACTTCTACCTCCGACTGAATTGGAAAAGAGCCAGTTTTAGCCGGATTTGCGGAAAATAGTTAAATACTGATTGTGTGAAGGGTTCTGTGCAATGTAGCCTGTATACATTGTAGGCTACACACAATTTGGGTGGATTTGGGTTGATATGTGTGTGTGCCTGTGTGCTTGTATGTGTGTGTGTGTGTGTGTGTGTGTGTGTGTGTGTGTGTGTGTGTGTGTGTGTGTGTGTGTGTGTGTGTGTGTTAAATGAGAGGTCTAGGACCTCTGTAAGTGAGGGGATACAGAGACCGGAGGATCAGGCTGGGTGTCAATCTAGGAAGACCTCTGTGAGTGAGGATCAGGCTGGGTGTCTATCTAGAAATGAGGATATGGTTTCATGTGTAACCTTATTAGTATAGATTGTCTGAGGGGATGGATATGGTTTGACCTCTCTTCAGTTTGTGTGGGAAAATTGCAGTAATGAGCCCAGGAAACAAGTAATATCCCAGAAATTATTATAGTTCTAGGATATATTTGTGTGAAGCCTACTATAGTATACTGTTTACCTGATTAGGTTCTCACACAAGACAAACTCACTTGCACTTTTTTTAATAGCAAATAAATATAATAAAACAATTTACAATTTCACATTTTGCTAGCCAATAGGTTTACCATTAGCAGCCTGACATATTTGACATATATTTTGTAATGTACAGAGCACACATTTTTCTGTCAATTATCCTTAGGAAACAGCAGCCACATTCACATTCACAACATCACATCCTGTCTGTGGGAAACTCAATATGAGACCTGGCCCATTTAAATATACGTACTCACAATTCAGAGTCAAATCCATCACTATGATGTCTAATGTAGTTATGGAGCTCAGTCCCTCCACACTCCAGCCAATAGAACTATGAATCCTTGTGTGTATTCATGTTCTCTAAAGTAGCCTTGGAGCCTGAACCATCTTCATACAGTCTAATGATCAGTATCCGGTATAATGCAAGACAGCATATTCATCATTATCCCCTCATTCATGTTAATTTACGCTCGTATTGGTTTGCATCAGGTTTCATTTAGTCTTTCAATTGCATGGACCATTGTCTGGACTGGATAGATTACTGCAAGTTGATTTTGGTTCAACATTTAAGTCTATCAAAATATAAAGCCCAATGAAATAAGGGCCTATTTTGACTCCTTTATTGACAATGCAATGATGGGTCAGGGTGCAATCAGATTTAATCGTTGACGTCTTTGTGTTGGACAACAGACACCCTTGTGATAAATGCATGGTGACATTATGAGTTGACATTGAGAAGACCCAGATTTCAGACAACTGTGATGTCCTTGTTTAGCACCTTGAAGGGATGAGCCTTTTGAGATGCATTGAGATTGGAGAGCAGGATTATTGCACAGCATGAGATTTACTTAATCTGTGTCTCTCTCATCTCTTCCACATCGGCAACAACCAGGTTGAGTCGTGAGTAACCATGTCAGAGAAGCTTCCATGGCTACCATGACCTTCACACTGAAGAAGTTTAAAAGATTTGTCTGTTTGAATCTTTACCAAGCATTGAAAAATGTATTCGAAAATCTGTATATTGACTGGTTGCTTAAACCTCTCTTTTCATCTGTCAGATTTTTCTTTGAAGGGACACATTTGATGTACAATAGGTCCCCCCATCTTTAATGACCCTCTGTTAACCAGACTTTCAATCTTCAGAAAAGCTCAAGCTTGTCTAAAACCTAGCCCACGTGAGAGGTCAGTCTGAGGAGGTGAGGATGATGAGAGCGAGCCAGAGGCTGAGAGAGAGTCTCATTTTAGGAGGGGCTGCATGGGGATTACTGGACTCTGATCCTGTTCATCGCTACCCATTGACCCCCACTTTCTCCACTCTACACTCCTTCGCACCCTTTCAGTTAATTTGGCCTCAGTATATAATGACAGATGAGAATTGAATTCTAGTTTAAGGTGTGTTATTAAAATCATGCACCAATTCTCTCGCCATTTCAAATGTCTTAATGCATTTCCTTATTATGATACAACACATGAAAGAAATTGAATGAGAATAAACAGCAATGGAACATACACTCCCATATACGTATGTATTTATACAGTGAAGGTAAAACTTTTAATTTAGCTCTGTACTCCAGAATTTCGGATTTGAGATCAAATATTATATTTGAGGCGACAGTAGAAAATTATATCTTTTATTTTAGGATATTTTAATACATACAGTGTGATCCGAAATTATTGACAAAAAATATATATATAGATATATATATTTATACTATTTACACTAATACAATTGCTCAGAGAAAGGGATTTTGTTTAACAAGTCATCTTTTGTTTCTCAAAAAGGTAGGGGTCAAAATTATTGACGCCCCTGTTTTCAATATCTCACCTTACTAGAACAACGTCACTGAGCCTTTTTCTAATATGTTGGAGAACACATTGGGAAGGATCTTAGACCATTATTCCATACAGTATCTGTCAAGATCCCTGATATCTTTTGTCTGCGCCTATGGACTGCCCTCCAATTCAAACCACAGGTTTTTAATGGGATTCAAAACTGAGATGAGATTGCCATTGCAAAATGTTGATTTTGTGGAATTTGATGTGTGCTTAGTGTGAATGATGATAAATATCACACCAAATATTATGTTTTGGGGGCATGATCTTCGTGCATCTGTAACTTTCTCACTCATCATTATTCATGATGCATTCATGATTATCCATAATCATGGTAGCATCTACATTAATGTAGAAGTGTTCAAAAAAATATTGTATTCTTATTTACAATAAAAGTGACTCCAAAATGTCCTATTACATTATTTATCATTAATTTCTATTGGGCAGAAAATAATCCGAAACACAACCAAAACAAAATGCAAATGCATCCAACAAGTTCGTAGACACAAGCTTGATGTAGTCATTGCTTGCTAGGAAAATGAGACCAAATACTAAAACTTTGACTACATTTAATACACTAAAAGGGTACATTGTCCAATTTTCTTCTGATACCTTCAAATAGGAGGACTAGAGACATAAAGTGCTGTCATTTCTAAACGGGTAAACAGATACAGTGGGGCAAAAAAGTATTTAGTCAGCCACCAATTGTGCAAGTTCTCCCACTTAAAAAGATGAGAGAGGCCTGTAATTTTCATCATAGGTACAACTTCAACTATGACAGACAAAATGAGAAAAACATTTTTAGTTTAGGATTTTTAGTGAATTTATTTGCAAATGATTGTGGAAAATAAGTATTTGGTCAATAACAAAAGTTTATCTCAATACTTTGTTATATACCCTTTGTTGGCAATGACAGAGGTCAAACGTTTTCTGTAAGTCTTCACAAGGTTTTCACACACTGTTGCTGGTATTTTGGCCCATTCCTCCATGCAGATCTCCTCTAGAGCAGTGATGTTTTGGGGCTGTTGCTGGGCAACACAGACTTTCAACTCCCTCCAAAGATTTTCTATGGGGTTGAGATCTGGAGACTGGCTAGGCCACTCCAGGACCTTGAAATGCTTCTTACGAAGCCACTCCTACGTTGCCCGGGCGGTGTGTTTGGGATCATTGTCATGCTGAAAGACCCAGCCACGTTTCATCTTCAATGCCCTTGCTGATGGTAGGCTTTGTTACTTTGGTCCCAGCTCTCTGCAGGTCATTCACTAGGTCCCCCCGTGTGGTTCTGGGATTTTTGCTCACCGTTCTTGTGATCATTTTGACCCCACGGGGTGAGATCTTGCGTGGAGCCCCAGATCGAGGGAGATTATCAGTGGTCTTGTATGTCTTCCATTTCCTAATAATTGCTCCCACAGTTGATTTCTTCAAACCAAGCTGCTTACCTATTGCAGATTCAGTCTTCCCAGCCTGGTGCAGGTCTAAAATTTTGTTTCTGGTGTCCTTTGGTCTTGGCCATAGTGGAGTTTGGAGTGTGACTGTTTGAGGTTGTGGACAGGTGTCTTTTATACTAATAACAAGTTCAAACAGGTGCTATTAATACAGTTAACGAGTGGAGGACAGAGGAGCCTCTTAAAGAAGAAGTTACAGGTCTGTGAGAGCCAGAAATCTTGCTTGTTTGTAGGTGACCAAATACTTATTTTCCACCATAATTTGCAAATAAATTCATTAAAAATCCTACAATGTGATTTTCTGGATTTCTTTTCATAGTTGAAGTGTACCTATGATGAAAATTACAGGCCTCTCTCATCTTTTTAAGTGGAGAACTTGCACAATTGGTAGCTGACTAAATACTTTTTTGTCCAACTGTATGTATATAAAATACCACCAAACATTCTGTACTATCACCTCATACCTCATAAAACATTTGATCTCAAATCCAAAATGCTGGAGTGTATAGCCAAATTAAATGTTTTAGCTTCACTGTCAAGATAATTACATAGGGGAGTGTACATAGCTCTTGACTAAAACTGGGAAATACTGACCAGTGGTTCCCAAACTTTTTATAATCTCGTACCCCTTCAAACATTCAACCTCCAGCTGCGTACCACCTCTAGCACCAGGGTCAGCGCACTCGCAAATGTATTTTTTTGCCATCATTGTAAGCCTGCCTCACACACACTATACGATACATTTATTAAACATAAGAATGAGAGTGAGTTTTTGTCACAATCCAGCTCGTGGGAAGTGACAAAGAGCTCTTATTGGACCAGGGCACAAATAATAATATAATAATAATCAATCATTTTGTTCTTTATTTAACCATTTTACATGTAAAAACCTTATTTGTTTATCGAAAATTGTGAATAACTCCCCACAGGTTAATGAGAAGGGTGTGCTTGAAACTCTGCAATGTTGGGTTGTATTGGAGAGTCTCAGTCTTAAATCCTTTTTCACACGTATTTAGTTTTCATGCTAGTCAGGGCTGAGAATCCACTCTCACATAGGTACGTGGTTGCAAAGGGCATCAGTGTCTTAACAGAACGATTTGCCAAGGCAGGATACTCTGAGCGCAGCCCAATCCAGAAATCTGGTAGTGGCTTCTGATTAAATTACATTTTCATAGAACCGCTTGTTGTAATTTCGATGAGGCTCTCTAGTTCAGATATCGGTAAGTGGACTGGAGGCAGGGCATGAAAGGGAGAGCGAATCAATTTGTTTGTGTCATCCGTTTCAGGAAAGTACCTGCGTAATTGCGCACCCAACTCACTCAGGTGCTATGCAATATGACATTTGACATTGTCCGTAAGCTTGAGTTTATTTGCACACAAAAAATCATACAATGATGGAAAGACCTGTGTGTTGTCCTTGTTAATGCAGACAGAGGAGCTCCAACTTCTTAATCATAGCCTCAATTTTGTCCCGCACATTGAATATAGCTGCAGAGAGGCCCTGTAATCGTAGATTCAGATCATTCAGGTGAGAAAAAACATCATCCAGGCCAGTTGTGTGAGAAACTCATCATCGTACAAGCAGTCAGACAAGTGGAAATGATGGTCAGTAAACTTTAAGCTTGTCTCTCAATTTAAAAAAATGTGTCAATACTTTGCCCCTTGATTACCAGCATGGTCGCTGCCCATATCATTGCATAGAGCAGAAATTACCATTTCCACTGTAATGTTAACCATTTTCACTGTAGTGTCCAAAACGTCTTTCAAGCTGTCAGGCATTCCCTTGGCAGCAAGAGCTTCTCGGTGGATGCTGCAGTGTACCCAAGTGGCGTCGGGATTAGTGTTGCACATTTTGGGGAATATTCAGAGGTGGAACCTTTCCGTGGGAATTAACAGGAATATATGGGAATTAACGGAAATATATGCAAATTAATATGAATACCATTTACATGTAGATATTTTTGCATTGCATAAATTTACCATATCATATGGAGACAGAAACATAAACCTTTTACCTTATCATAAGTATACATAATTGCAAATGATTAAATACATCCAATAGAAATAAAAATCAGACTCTGTGGCCTCATCTTCACAGTCACTTTCCAACCTTGTTAAGGATGGCTCGTTGTCAGGCTCAAAAAGCCTCAGATTTGCCCGGATAGCCACCAGTTTTTCAACCCTTGTATTGTTCAGCCTGTTGCGTGCATTGGTGTGTGTGTCCCCAAACAAGGACCAGTTGTGCTCTGAGGTGGCTGATGTTGGTGGGATTTGGAGGCTGATGGAGGCAACAGGGGAAAGAGCCTCAGATCCACAAAGTCCCTTCCATCAGGTGGCTGATGAAATATGTTGGCTCGACTGCCATATTGCATCTCCATCCCAAAGCCATTGCTTGGAAGTGTACTTCGCCAGACTTCCAAGAACCTTGCCCTCATCCAGGCCAAGGTGGAGAGACGTGGTAATGATGACACCATAGGCCTTGTTGATCTCTGCACCAGACAGGATGCTCTTGCCAGCATACTTGGGGTCCAACATGTACGCTGTGGCATGTATGGGCTTCAGGCAGAAGTCTTCGTGCTTTTTGATGTATTTCAGAACTGCAGCTTCCTCTGCTTGGAGCAACAGTGAAGTGGGCAGGGCAGTACGTATTTCTTCTCTTACATCTGCAAGCAGTCTGAACATCAGACAGGATGGTATTGTCTCCCTCAATCCGTGCAATGGCTACTGCTATAAGTTTCAGGAGTTTCAGGCTGTTTACCACTCTCTCCCAAAATACATCATCCAGGAGGATCCTCTTGATGGGGCTTCCATATTGGCAGACTGTGATATGGCCGTTTCTTGGAGAGACTCCTTCCCCTCCAGGAGACTGTCAAACATGATGCCCACACCACCCCAATGGGTGTTGCTGTGCAGCTTCAATGTGGTGCTTTTATTCTTCTCACTTTGCTTGGTGAGGTAGATTGCTGCTATAACTTGATGACCCTTCACATACCTAACCATTTCCTTGGCTCACTTGTAGAGTGTATCCATTGTTTTCAGTGCCATGATGTCCTTGAGGAGCAGATTCAATGCATGAACAGCACAGCTAATGGGTGTGATGTGAGGGTAGGACTCCTCCACTTTAGACCAAGCGCCTTCATGTTCACAGCATTGTCTGTCACCAGTGCAAATATCTTCTGTGGTCCAAAGGTCATTGATGACTGCATTCAGCTCATCTGCAATGTAGAGACTGGTGTGTCTGTTGTCCCTTGTGTCTGTGCTCTTGTAAAATACTGGTTGAGGGGTGAAGATGATGTAGTTAATTATTCCTGCCCATGAACATTCGACCACCCATCAGAGATGATTGCAAATACAGCTTTCCCTATGATTTGCTTGACCTTCACTTGAACTCTGTTGAACTCTGCATCCAGCAAATCAGTAGATAAGGCATGTCTGGTTGGAGGGGTGTATGCTGGGTGAAGAACATTCAGAAATCTCTTCCAATACACATTGCTTGTGAGCATCAGAGGTGAACTAGTTGAATACACAGCTCGAGCAAGACATTCATCAACATTTCTCTGACTACGTTCCTCCATTGAGTAAAAAAAAACATATTATTCCAGGAGGACCATGAGCTGTTGCTATAGATAAGGTGTTTGATTCTCCTCAAATAGAAGTAGAGGGACTTTTGTCAGAGGTTTCTTGTTGTCAGAGCTGAGGAAATGTTATGCACTAGGCCAGATGATTATGCATCTTTGTTGCATTCTTCACATATGATTTGGCACAGTATTTGCAAATGTACACAGCTTTTCCTTCTACATTAGCTGCAGTGAAATGTCTCCACACATCAGATAGTGCTGGTGGCATTTTCCTGTAAAGATTAGAAAGAAATTAGTAAAAAAAAACTCAAATACAATTCCATGTACAGATAAATGGTTAAGCAGTTAGATTAAACAACTTCTTTGTAAGATAAATGTTTAACATGAAACATGTGTGGAAACAGGTGAATTAACACTCCTCAGTTAGCAGGCTCAAGCAAGCTAAAAACCCACATGGTATCAAAAATTAACTAGCAGAAATTGTTAACAGGTTAGAAATGATTTAAACACACTTTGCTGTAGTCTATATTTACTAGTTAACAAAAAATCATGTATGTCAAATAAAATATATTCACCCCACCCAGTATTGTACTTGAAACCTACCAGAAAGCATGTAGTCCTTGGCTCAGACAGTGTAGTAGTGTGGACTCAATAGCATCTCATTAGGGTGCAAGATCTTGAGAATCAGCTGTACATGTGATGAAAGAGTCCACTGCACATGTGATGGAAGAATGCACTGTGCATGCAGAGTTGCAATTCCATTGAATTGGGGATAGTTTAACCAAAGACCTAGAATTGCCTTATGTGTATCCCACAAAAAAGGTTCACTGTTATAAGTTAACTTTTTTTTAATGAATTTAAGCAAAAATCCCCAAATTCCAGAGTTGAACTTCCCATGGAAAATTTCCCGAAAAGTTTCCGACCATTTGCAACCCTAGCAACTGCTTGCACGCGTACGGACCGTTAGTGGAATTCCCGCGAGATAGTAACGGTTAATGTGATTGGATGTTAATTATTTGATCAGCCTACCTGTATTTGACACCGTGTTGTTATTTCGCTGAACTCTAGATGGTTTAATTTTTATTTTTGGCAGTGAAACGAGGCTACTCAGGCGAGAAAAAACCTCACCCAAATGTATAGCCTAGTTGAAAAATATAAATGGACTGTTTGAATATGTGAAGAAAAAAAATGTAAAAAATAATCACATTTTTATTTGGCATACCCCCGAAGGCATTGCACGTACCCGTACCCCAGTTTGGGAATACCATGTCGAGACGAATAGAATAATAGGAACAGACTTTGGTAAAATTATGTACATTAACCCTACTATGCAAAGGTTTGAAAATGATGTTTAATTGTAAGATATAGTACTAGATTATTTGTGCTACATTGTCAATGTTTTTTGTATACCTTGGCTTAGATTCACGTGTAGAGGAGATGTTAATTAAAAAGACTGAGTGTATGCATCTCTCTTTCAGCAGGAGAGTGTCTTTTGTCAGAGCCCTTTTTGAAGAGTCTTCTATTATGGGGGAGGAAAGCTATGCTCACCCATCTGATTATCAGAAAACCTGCTTTTCATCCTGTGCCTCTGCATCTATCACCCATGTGACAACCATAATGAAGCTTCTATTCTCCCCCTGTATCCATTGGAACCTATTTGATAAAAATTGAACACCTGTCTGTCACCTTTATATAAGATATAGACTTGTGTAAAACAAATACCTCTTACTGTAAACATCTAAAAAAAAACATGTTGGCCAACTGTCTAGATCAGATTACACAATAAGCATGCAAATCACTGTTCCAGGAACATGGTGTAATTATAGGACTGTTGACACTAGATATGCAGTATGAGCAGACTTCGTAAATTACGTGGAGGGACCTAATTGAAGTGCACTGTATTTGTCACTGATGTTGGAATGGCTGATACGGGCATGAGTCTGGGTTGATAGGTAAGGGAGGATCTCATGTACGCTACATGAATACATTTGTATTCAATAATTGACTGTCTGTATCAGTTCAACTGGACAATATTTTCCTTATTCTGTGAGAGCTGCATCTTGTCTCGCCATAACCGTTTTCCATATAAACAGTATAGCCATGGCTGAGCCACGTGAAAGCAGAAAGACAGGTTTGACGTAGGAGGGCAGCGGGCAAACATGTGCAGTCAAGAGAGTGGACATTATGAGAAAATATGAATGCATGGTTCAATGGAAATTCAGGCTGTCAGGTCCATTTTGTGCAAGACATGGATCCACAGGATGAATGACAGCTAAAGGAAAGCTCTGGGGCAACAGTGTACGGGAAGTCAAATCATATTAACTGTATGGCCATGAACCTGACGGTGGCCGTTTAATTCAGTCTCTCTTCCTTCTGTAGGCAAATAGGGGTCCATGCTTTAGGAAGAGGAACAGAGATGGGCCCTACCACTGTCTCGAATTATAAGACTGCATCATCATTCATGAAATGGTGCATGATACAACTGCCCCCAGCCCCCACCCAGAGTTTGTGTTTGCATGCAACCATACTCTATTTAACAACAAGATTTCCAAAAGTGGTGACAGCAGCACCACCATGTGAAGGACCAAGGAAACATTTTTTTCAATCTCAACATGGACACACATTTCACACATGAAACTTGTTGAAAATTCTCTCAAAATAAATACATACTGAACAGGCCTGCAAGATACAAAAAAGGGATAACTTGCACATAGATTGTAGTACCATGCAGTCAAAATGACTGAATCCACATAATAAAGTGACATGTATCTGTGTTTATCCGTCAATTTGTTGTTGTTGCTGTCTGTCTCTCTCTCTTGTCTGTCTGCTAGATTATACTAACTAAAAGTATTTCAGAAACAACATTCACCATGCATCAATAACACCAATCACTGTACTTGAAATGAGTGGCCTACTGCACCACTTTTCACGCCCTAGGAATCTTGAGTTGGCTCATTCACTCTAAAAATGCCTGTTCTCTGACGTTTACACATCCTGAGTCCGAGTCTCTACTGGGCATGTCTCCGCCTCTTTAACAGAATCCTACTCCCGAACAACTGAAATAAAGTTTATTGACTGCAGAGAATAGACTAACAAATAAATATCGCGTGGAACAAAATGCCTGCAGTCTCTAAAGGAGATGGAATGCGTGGCCTCGCTGTGTTTATATCGGACATTAGGAACTGTGAGTAGTTGATGTTGACTTGTTGATTAGCAAGCTAACGTTACAGTTCATTTGGGAGGAATGCAAGGCTAGCTATGAAACAAGCTATCCCACGTAAAGGCACACGCGCGCCATGTTTAACTAGCTTGTTACTTAATTAACACAAATAAATAACGCGTGGGTAGTTAGCTAACTACCCAGTTGCCTAGCAAATAGCTATCCTGCCAACGTCAGTTAACGGTACTGTAGCTAACAGAGTTAACAGTTAGCTTGCAAACTGACGTTAGCCATAATAGATAGCCAACGTTAGCTAGATATTGAAGCAAAAATAGCCCGCAAAGGACGGTAGCTAACTCTGTTTTCCTAAACAAACTTCCAACATGTGAAATAAAGGTAAATAGCTAGCTACAGACCGCCAAGTCAAGATTTTACTGTACTAGTTATACTTAGCTAGCTGGTTTAATGTCAAGCTAAGCTAGCTAGTTTAGCAAACTAGCCAATGGGCGTGGGTCACACAGAGTCAGGAAATAAAAAAAATGCCATTCATCATTTTGGCTGGCTAGTGTCACATCGTTGTAGATTGATAATTTACTAATTTTTGGTGCTGTAGCAAACTAGTTACCTCCTACAAATGTTGACTGACTAGCTAACTAATTAGCTACCTTTTCTCTCTAGCAACTAACATCATGCTCTGTGTATTCCTTCGACAATAACAATACTAGTCGCTGGATTGCATACACTACCATCAAAAAACTCAGCTGCAGTGCAGGGTTTTATGGTGGTGGGACTGGAAACTTTCACCTAGACTAGAGCCATTGAAGTCTAAATGTGCTCTGTGAGAAAATTAGTCTATTTAGAGCACTAGTTTCCCTGCGTAAATCCATAGCAGAGACAGTGAAGGTTACCAACTTTCTATAACTTCAATGTAGGTGTGAATGAGGCATGCTACAGAGCCATGCAGAAAAACTGATCCTAAACCATAGGTCTGGGTCTGATCCTCCTGACCCAGGTATGCTCTCCTGACATAAATCCATACCGTAATTTAGACATCTTACTACTAAGACCATTGCTCCTGAAGGGTATCCAATTTATTTCCAGACCTCACCTCCCTAGTTCATGGTGCATAGGCACATCAATACACATACTTTGCAGAAAAGAAACAATCAACAATTTAGCTCAGTCTATGAGTACTGTGGTACAGCCAAACTGTTCCATTCCACAAGTGCTGTCGTTCAGGATTGCAACTGCAGAACTTATGGCCCATACAGGTGACGTTGAACATATAACTTGTTTTATTTTCCATTTCAGGTAAAAGTAAAGAAGCAGAGATCAAGAGAATTAACAAAGAGTTGGCCAACATCCGCTCAAAATTTAAAGGTAAGTCAAGCAAAAGCCCTTAAATCTGGGTGAGAACACACTTTGGTGTCTGATGGTTCCACATAAAGTTTGTGGACACAGACACTAGTCACTTAGATTAATAGTGCCCTCACAGGAGATC
Source organism: Oncorhynchus tshawytscha (assembly GCF_018296145.1). Classification (NCBI taxonomy): domain Eukaryota; kingdom Metazoa; phylum Chordata; class Actinopteri; order Salmoniformes; family Salmonidae; genus Oncorhynchus; species Oncorhynchus tshawytscha. The sequence continues at coordinate 67,873,800 of NC_056440.1, read as the reverse complement.
ACCATGCAGCTACGCTGAATGTCAGAAGTGTTTTCTACCACCTGTTCTATCTAGCCTAAAATAAGTCTGCTGTTCCAAAGTGAAAATGGATAGTGGCTTCAATAAAATCAGGTGACTTGTGTTTTGGTGGGTAGAAAACATGTAGGGCCTACCTGCAAAGTTGCTTTTGATGGGTTTATGGGCCAGCTCATTTTTATCATGAAACAACACATTTGTCTGCCTTCCAAACTGATGGAGTACTTAGACTACCACTGAGGCAGGCTATTTGGTTAAAGAATGACTACCCCTAAAAAGCAACTTCTTATTTGGAATATGTGTTCTAGTGTCAAAATGTACCACATCGTAAATAAGATAATTTTGGTCATGAAATCAGTCTTGTCCAAAACAGAGTTGCGAGATGATTAGATAGTAAAAAAAATATCTCATGGAATGAAGGGTACTGTAAGTTTTCTGTGGTTTGGGTTTATTTTAATCCTGCCCACAGCTGGCAGTACCCAAGTAGGCAAATCATAAATTTGGAGCACAACTGTACATGACCCAATCGTAACACCCATGATCAATTTGGTTTCACATTTGAAATCCCTCTGGGACATGGGACAATATTTTAAAAGGTCAATACCTCCAAATTTCAATGACATAAAATGCACCCACCAACTATAAATTGTATAAATTCATAAAATATTGTGCAATTTACATTGTATAATTTGACGGTCCCTAACTATCCCTAGAGATAGGCTATATAGGTTCAGTGAGGCAGGGAGAAGCTAAAGGGCATAGCCGGACAGGGAGAGTTGTTGAGTCAACTGTTCTGTCAGGAAACTGAGGGGGGCACAGTATGTCAGCAGGCTGGAATCCTTTCCTCTGTTTTCCAGAGGAACTTCCTGTAGAGCTCTACAGAAAATCGTTCATGCTGTTTTTCTCTCTTCTCTTTTTTTCTCTCTGTCTTTCTGTCTTTCTCTCCTTTTCTTTCTCTCTCTACACACATTCATTAAAGGTTTTATGATTGTGATGTAAACATCTTCATGTTTATCTTTCTTTGAACCAAATAATACTTAGTTTATGTGGAAAGTTCATAAACGAGAGAGAGAATTATAGCCTTATTTTAGAGAAACTAATCCTTAATGTGGAGCCCCTCCTAATCTCTCTCATGGGACAAAATCCCACACACAGTGGAGGTGGGGTTCCAGACAGGGGTGGGGGCTCCATTAAACCCCCACTTTCAGGATGCTGTTTCAGCTCTTCATGCTATAATGTGCGTTGGTCTACATGTTTCCTGTAAGCAGCATTGGACATACTTTATTTATTTGTACAACATTCTGAATCCGTCATTATTTTCATTGCACAGCTGCACTCATTTGGCCTCCCACCATTTGCCCTCTTTCACCAAGGTGAAAAAAGTGCTGCACTCAGCTTCCTGTCTTGTGGTGCTGACTCACCCTCTCCTCAACTATAGTCGGTTGTGGGATTGATTTACCTAGCAACGTGGAATGTCATACTTTTATCTATTCCTAAGTGGGTTTCACATTTTGGTTCCCTTTTATAGGAGTGGTTAGCATGTTGCTCTTTTAGAAGGGAAGAACACTAATGCTCCGTGCTCTCAAACACATGTGATCAGTCACGGTGACTTGGCTTGCTTTAAGTATTCTTTCCTTCCATTTTTTTTTGTGCTTCTAAATCTTCATAGTCATGACAATGACCTTTCTGTTTTGCTGCAGGAGACAAAGCACTAGATGGATACAGTAAGAAGAAATATGTGTGCAAGCTGCTTTTCATATTCCTTCTTGGCCATGACATTGACTTTGGCCACATGGAGGCAGTCAACCTGCTCAGTTCCAACAAGTACACAGAGAAACAAATTGTGAGTAGAGAAGTCTTTGAATTTGTTTGTATGATTGTGAGTGGATTAAGTTATGTATCTAATTCTGTTATAAACAGTGTTTTGTCCAATCTATTCTCAAGGTTTATGTTAAGCTATTATGATAACTTCCATTTAATTCCTTTCAGGTTTGATGATAAACGCTTTGTTTCTATCCAAATCCACAGGGTTACCTGTTCATCTCAGTGTTGGTCAACTCAAACAGTGACCTCATCAGCCTTATCAACAATGCTATAAAGAATGACCTGTCCAGCAGGAATCCCACTTTCATGAACCTGGCCTTGCACTGCATTGCCAATGTGGGCAGCAGGGAGATGGCTGAGGCTTTTGCAGCTGAGGTGCCCCGCATCTTGGTGGCTGGGTAAGAAAGGGTAGGGGTGTGGAGCAAACTTAGCCTAATGACCGAGGTACCCTCTCTGTCAGTTTAATGTTTGAGGCTGTAACTTTCAGTCAGGCCTTTTCATAAAAAAAAAAAAAAAAAAGCTATGTGCCAGTTAAGTGATGCTGATGTGCTGTCATAATTTGCCAGGGTTTGTCTTGCAGGGACACTATGGACAGTGTGAAGCAGAGTGCTGCCCTGTGCCTACTGCGTCTCAACAGGACCTCTCCAGACCTAGTGCTCATGGGGGAGTGGACCGCCCGGGTGGTTCATCTGCTTAATGACCAGCACCTGGTATGGACTGCCATGGGGCCAGGGGTTATTGTGCGAGGACTATGGACCTTTGGTTTTAGTGAGGGAGATTTGGATCGGTGTGGAGGAGAGGATTCTTTCACCATGTCTTTCTGTCTTCATTGTTAGGGCTATGTTTGAGCTAAATTAATAGTTTGTAGGTGTGTTGTAGGAGTGTTTGTATATAGTGTAATATTAATGATTAGCTGTTTGTGTGTAATGGCACTTGTATTACTTCCCTTTTGCGCAGGGTGTGGTGACCGCTGCCACCAGCCTGATTACCACACTGGCACAGAAGAGCCCAGAGGACTTCAAAACATCTGTCTCCTTGGCTGTAGCCAGACTCAGCAGGGTAATCATATGGCTGTGTGCAGGACTTTTCTTTCTTCTTCTTTCATCAATATGTCACTTTTTATTTCAGGTTTTGTACTTTTGACCATTGAATATCATTATTAACCTTAGATATTAGTCAGTTGTTTGCTTGAGGCTTAATGTGTTAGTCATGTCTCATGTCCTCCTGTTCTCTAGATCGTCTCTTCGGCCTCCACTGACCTGCAGGACTACACCTACTATTTTGTTGCAGCTCCCTGGCTTTCTGTCAAGCTCCTGCGTCTCCTACAGTGCTATCCTCCGCCTGGTAAGAAGCTGTGTGAGCATGATGGCATGCGTGTTGAGTGTTTGACTGTATGAACATAATATTACTCAGAAAACGGCTGTAGTGTTAACGGGATGAACATAGTTGTGCTTTCATCTGTGATCCCCTTCCTTTCCTGCCCCCTCAGAGGATGGTGCGATCCGGGGCCGTCTGACCGAGTGTCTGGAAACCATCCTGAACAAGGCCCAGGAGCCTCCCAAGTCGAAGAAGGTGCAGCACTCCAACGCTAAGAACGCTGTGCTGTTTGAGGCCATCAGTCTAATAATCCACCATGACAGGTCAGTCCCTCTCCCAGTTGCAGCAGCTACAGAGGACCAATGTATTCAAGAAATGCAGTTTGTATGTGTTGAGTTGAACTGTCTTGGTGACAATGGCACCAATGTCTTTCTCCCAACAGCGAGCCCACTCTGCTGGTGCGGGCCTGTAACCAGCTGGGCCAGTTCCTCCAGCACCGGGAGACTAACCTGCGCTACCTGGCCCTGGAGAGCATGTGCACCCTAGCCAGCTCCGAGTTCTCCCATGAGGCCGTTAAGACACACATTGAGACGGTCATAAATGCCCTCAAAGTACGCTAACACACTTGTACCAGCATTCACAAGCTACATATGCCAATCCTAGTACTCACAGTGTCTTCTTGAGTACATTGTGTATGTATGCCTGTGTCTGTTTTTGTTCCTGTTAATGTGAATGCTTTAGTCCTGATGTTCGTGTTTGACCTGGTTGAATCCTGCAGTCAGAGAGAGATGTCAGTGTGCGTCAGCGTGCTGTGGACCTGCTCTATGCAATGTGTGACCGCAGCAACGCCAAACAGATTGTAGCAGAGATGCTCAGCTACCTGGAGACGGCAGACTACTCCATCAGAGAGGAGATAGTGAGTTCTAACCCAGTATCTAACCATTTCTCTAATAATTTCACCACCCAAAAGTTTATGATAGCTTCATGTTTTAAATGCCACTGAGGTAATTTGGAAGAATACGTTCCACAGAACTAAATAAAAACATGAATGCCATCGTTCTTTGATCTGTTAAGACTACCTCTCACCACAGGTGCTAAAGGTGGCCATCCTGGCAGAGAAGTATGCAGTTGACTACACCTGGTATGTTGACACCATCCTCAACCTGATCCGCTTCGCTGGGGACTATGTCAGTGACGAGGTCTGGTACCGCGTCATCCAGATCGTCATCAACAGAGATGAAGTGCAAGGTTATGCTGCCAAGACAGTGTTCGAGGTGCTTATTTTATTTTTGTGAATAATCTGTCTTTAACCGAGCCATGGGGGAACATCTACCTAACTAATTTTAACCTAATGTTTGTCTGTCTGGATTGACTAATGGTGCTTCTGTTCTGATGTAGGTGCGTTTCCTTAATCATATTAGTTTTAAGCAGTTCACTTCCGTTGCTCATCACAGGCGCTGCCTGTCTGGATGTGACCTGTGAGGTCGGGGATGGAGAGCGTCATTCACTATTCACCACTAAAACTGTCTTTGTCTTCTCAGGGAGGAAACTATGAGCCCGCCTTGTGCTTTGGTACAGCAATATGAGATGACTTAATTCTCTCTTCAGTCTCTCTGCTTGTGTCTGTCTCACTGCCTCTCACTGGTAGGTCACTGTAAGATCCTAAAACAGACACATGCAGACTGCTGCTCCATCCCTCCATCCCAGTTTTGTGGAAGTGTAGTCTTGAGCCCTCCCTCCTCTTCAGTGTCTTTCCTCCTTCATTGCCCGTTATCTCTACCACTGCATCCTCTGACATCAGATACATTGATGTCTACTGCAGATATACATCCTTTCAGAACCAGTGAGACGCCTTCCCACTTTTCCTTTCACCATAGTTTCAGCTGTGTTTTGTTTTAGTTACATTTGTCCCCATGTTCAGACTTGCTACCCCACATACTGGTCTGCCCAGATTGAATCTCAACTTCATGACATACCCATCATGGAAATGCCCTCATGTGCATGTTAAGATCTGCTGACTGATATGTTCTCAGCCCTGTATCCTTCCACTCTGGTAGGGGTTTGTGTGGGATTCGCTTGATACTGTTTTGTTGTGTTGCTCCGAAATCCCCAACCACCCACACACTCCAATCCATTATCCTATTTCATACATAAAGTTGCAGTCAGAAGTTTACATACACCTTAGCCAAATTCATTTAAACTAAGTTTTTGACAATTCCTGACATTTAATCCTAGTAAAAATTCCATGTTTTAGGTCAGTTAGGATCACCACTTTATTTTAAGAATGTGAAATGTCAGAATAATACTAGAGAATAATTTCATTTCAGCTTTTATTTCTTTAATCACATTCCTAGTGGGTCAGAAGTTTACATACACTCACTTAGTATTTGATAGCATTGCCTTTTAACTTGGGTCAAATGTTTTGGGTAGCCTTCCACAAGCTTCCCACAATAAGTTGGGAGAATTTTGGCCCATACCTCCTGACAGAGCTGGTGTAACTGAGTCACGTTTGTAGGCCTCCTTGCTCGCACACGCTTTTTCAGTTCTGCCCACAAACTTTCTATAGGATTGAGATCAGAGCTTTGTGATGGCCACTCCAATACCTTGACTTTTTTGTCCTTAAGCCATTTTGCCATAACTTTGGAAGTATGCTTGGGGTCATTGTCCATTTGGAAGACCCATTTGCGACCAAGCTTTAACTTCCTGACTGATGTTGCTTCAATATATCCACAGAATTTTCCTGCCTCATGATGCCATCTATTTTGTGAAGTGCACCAGTCCCTCCTGCAGCAAAAGACCCCCACTACATGATGCTGCCACCCCTGTGCTTCACGGTTGGGATGGTGTTCTTCGGCTTGCAAGCCTCCCCTTTTTCCTCCAAACATAGCAATGGTCATTATGGCCAAGCAGTTCCATTTTTGTTTCATCAGACCAGAGGACATTTCCCCAAAAAGTACGATCTTTGACTCCATGTGCAGTTGCAAACTGTTGTCTGGCTTTTTTATGACGGTTTTGGAGCAGTGGCTTCTTCTTTGCTGAGTGGCCTTTCAGGTTATGTCGATATAGGACTCGTTTTACTGTGGATATAGATACTTTTGTACCCGTTTCCTCCAGCATCTTCACAAGGTCCTAATGCTGTTCTGGGATTGATTTTCGCACCAAAGAACGTTCATCTCTAGGAGACAGAAGGCGTCTCCTTCCTTAGCGGTATGGCGGCTGTGTGGTCCCATGGTGTTTATACTTGCGTACTATTGTTTGTACAGATGCACGTGGTACCTTCGGGCATTTGGAAATTGCTCCCAAGGATGAACCAGACCTGTGGAGGTCTACAATTGCTTTCCTGAGGTCTTTGCTGATTTCTTTTGATTTTCCCATAATGTCAAGCAAAGACTCATTGAGTATGAAGGTAGGCCTTGAAATACATCCACAGGTACACCTCCAATTGATTCAAATGATGTCAATTAGGTTATCAGAAGCTTCTAAAGCCATGACATCATTTTCTGGAATTTTCCAAGCTGTTTAAATGCACAGTCAACATAGTGTGTGTAAACTTCTGACCCACTGGATTTGTGATACAGTAAGTGAAATAATCTGTCTGTAAACAATCGTTGGAAAAATGACTTGTGTCATGCACAAAGTAGATGTCCTAACCAACTTGCCAAAACTATAGTTTGTTAACAAGACATTTGTGGAGTGGTTGAAAAATGAGTTTTAATGACTCCATCCTAAGTGTATGTAAACTTCCGACTTCAACTGTATACCCAAACTACACGTAAATCTATGTAAGGAATGGATTAAGAATATATACAGTGGGGCAAAGAAGTATTTAGTCAGCCACCAATTGGGCAAGTTCTCCCACTTAAAAAGATGAGAGGCCTGTAATTTTCATCATATGTACACTTCAACTATGACAGACAAAATGAGAAAAGAAAATCACATTGTAGGTTTTTTAATGAATTTATTTGCAAATTATGGTGGAAAATATGTATTTGGTCACCTACAAACAAGCAAGATTTTTGTCTCTCACAGACCTGTAACTTCTTTAAGAGGCTCCTCTGTCCTCCACTCATTACCTGTATTAATGGCACCTGTTTGAACTAGTTATCAGTATAAAAGACACCTGTCCACAACCTCAAACAGTCACACTCCAAACTCCACTATGGCCAAGACCAAAGAGCTGTCAAAGGACACCAGAAACATAATTGTAGACCTGCACCAGGCTGGGAAGACTGAATCTGCAATAGGTAAGCAGCTTGGTTTGAAGAAATCAACTGTGGGAGCAATTATTAGCAATCATCTTTTTAAGTGGGAGAACTTGCACAATTGGTGGCTGACTAAATACTTTTTTGCCCCACTGTATGCATACAGTGCCTTGCGAAAGTATTCGGCCCCCTTGAACTTTGCGACCTTTTGCCACATTTCAGGCTTCAAACATAAAGATATAAAACTGTATTTTTTTTGTGAAGAATCAACAACAAGTGGGACACAATCATGAAGTGGAACGACATTTATTGGATATTTCAAACTTTTTTAACAAATAGAAAACTGAAAAATTGGGCATGCAAAATTATTCAGCCCCTTTACTTTCAGTGCAGCAAACTCTCTCCAGAAGTTCAGTGAGGATCTCTGAATGATCCAATGTTGACCTAAATGACTAATGATGATAAATACAATCCACCTGTGTGTAATCAAGTCTCCGTATAAATGCACCTGCACTGTGATAGTCTCAGAGGTCCGTTAAAAGCGCAGAGAGCATCATGAAGAACAAGGAACACACCAGGCAGGTCCGAGATACTGTTGTGAAGAAGTTTAAAGCTGGATTTGGATACAAAAAGATTTCCCAAGCTTTAAACATCCCAAGGAGCACTGTGCAAGCGATAATATTGAAATGGAAGGAGTATCAGACCACTGCAAATCTACCAAGACCTGGCCGTCCCTCTAAACTTTCAGCTCATACAAGGAGAAGACTGATCAGAGATGCAGCCAGGAGGCCCATGATCACTCTGGATGAACTGCAGAGATCTACAGCTGAGGTGGGAGACTCTGTCCATAGGACAACAATCAGTCTTATATTGCACAAATCTGGCCCTTATGGAAGAGTGGCAAGAAGAAAGCCATTTCTTAAAGATATCCATAAAAAGTGTCATTTAAAGTTTGCCACAAGCCACCTGGGAGACACACCAAACATGTGGAAGAAGGTGCTCTGGTCAAAATTGAACTTTTTGGCAACAATGCAAAATGTTATGTTTGGCGTAAAAGCAACACAGCTCATCACCCTGAACATACCATCCCCACTGTCAAACATGGTGGTGGCAGCATCATGGTTTGGGCCTGCTTTTCTTCAGCAGGGACAGGGAAGATGGTTAAAATTGATGGGAAGATGGATGGAGCCAAATACAGGACCATTCTGGAAGAAAACCTGATGGAGTCTGCAAAAGACCTGAGACTGGGACGGAGATTTGTCTTCCAACAAGACAATGATCCAAAACATAAAGCAAAATCTACAATGGAATGGTTCAAAAATAAACATATCCAGGTGTTAGAATGGCCAAGTCAAAGTCCAGACCTGAATCCAATCGAGAATCTGTGGAAAGAACTGAAAACTGCTGTTCACAAATGCTCTCCATCCAACCTCACTGAGCTCGAGCTGTTTTGCAAGGAGGAATGGGAAAAAATGTCAGTCTCTCGATGTGCAAAACTAATAGAGACATACCCCAAGCGACTTACAGCTGTAATCGCAGCAAAAGGTGGCGCTACCAAGTATTAACTTAAGGGGGCTGAATAATTTTGCACGCCCAATTTTTCAGTTTTTAATTTGTTAAAAAAGTTTGAAATATCCAATTAATGTTGTTCCACTTCATTATTGTGTCCCACTTGTTGTTGATTCTTCACAAAAAAATACAGTTTTATATCTTTATGTTTGAAGCCTGAAATGTGGCAAAAGGTCGCAAAGTTCAAGGGGGCCGAATACTTTCGCAAGGCACTGTATATGTCAGAGCGGCATTGAACTAAGATACAGTGGCATAGTATAGAGTACAGTATACACATTTGAGATGAGTAATGCAAGATACAGAGACATTATTAAAGTGGCTAATGTTTCATTTCCTTAAAGTGGCCAGTGATTCCTAATCTATGTCTATAGGCAGCAGCCTCTGATGTGCTGGAGATGGCTGTTGTCAGTGGTGTAGTATAGAATACACTTAGGTTGTATATACTGTATTGTATGTAAACTTCTGACTTCAACTGTAACTCTGACTCTCTTTCATTTCCACAGGCACTCCAGGCCCCAGCCTGCCATGAGAACCTGGTAAAGGTCGGAGGGTACATTCTAGGGGAGTTTGGGAACTTGATAGCAGGAGATTCAAGGTCAAGGTTAGTAACCAATCAATGCCATATATTTCAGTGATCTACTGTTATTCTCAGTTGGAGACAGTGGAGGCTGCTGAGGGGAGGACGGCTCATAATAATGGCTGGAATGGTATCAAATGCATGGTTCCATGTGGTTTATTCCATTACATTGTCTCCATTCCAGCAATTACGTACCGTCCTACCCTCAGCAACCTCCAGTGGTTGGAGAAATGTACAGTCAATAATATCCTTTGGAGTAGAGGTCGACCGATTTAATCGGAATGGCTGATTAACTAGGGCCGATTTCAAGGTTTCATAACAATCGGTAATCGGCATTATTGTGCACCGATCATGGCCGATTTACATTGCACTCCACGAGGAGACTGCGTGGCAGGCTGACTACCTGTTATGCGAGTGCAGCAAGGAGCCAAGGTAAGGTGCTAGCTAGCATTAAACGTACCTTTATAAAAAACAATCTATCTTAACATAATCACTAGTTAACTACACATTGTTGATGATATTACTAGTTTATCTAGCTTGTCCTGCATTGCAAATAATCGTTGCGTTGTCTGTTCATTTATCATTGAATCATAGCCTGCTTCACCAAACAGTGATTTAACAAGCGCATTCGCGAAAAAAGCACTGTCGTTGCACCAATGTGTACCTAACCATAAACATCAACGCCTTTCTTAAAATCAATACACAAGTATATATTTTTAAACCTGCATATTTAGTTAATATTGCCTGCTAACATGAATTTCTTTTAAGTAGGGAAATTGTGTCACTTCTCTTGCGTTCTGGGTAACAGAGTCAGGGTATATGCAGCAGTTTGGGCCGCCTGGCTCGTTGCGAACTGTGAATACTATTTCTTCCTAACAAAGACGGCCAACTTCGCCAAAAGGGGGATGATTTTACAAAGCGCATTTGCGGAAAAAAACTATCGTTGCACGAATGTACCTAACCATAAACATCAATGCCTTTTCTTAATATCAATCAAATATTTTTAAACCTGCATATTTAGTTAAAAGAAATTCATGTTAGCAGGCAATATTAAACTATGGAAATTGTGTCACTTCTCTTGTGTTCATTGCACACACAGTCAGGGTATATGCAACAGTTTGGGCCACCTGGCTTGTTGCGAACTAATTTGCATTCATTCCAACAGCACTTTCCTGCGTTTGCCAGCAGCTCTTCGTAATGCTTCAAGCATTGCGCTGTTTATGACTTCAAGCCTATCAACTCCTGAGATTAGGCTGGTGTAACCGATGTGAAATGGCTAGCTAGTTAGCGGGGTGCGCGTTAATAGCGTTTCAAACATCACTCCCTCTGAGACTTGGAGTAATTGTTCCCTTTCCCCGTGCCTTTTGTGGAGAGATGGGTAACGATGCTTCGAGGGTGGCTGTTGTCGATGTGTTCCTGGTTCAAGCCCAGGTAGGGGCGAGGAAAGGGAAGGAAGCTATACTGTTACACTGGCAATACTAAAGTGCCTATAAGAACATCCAATAGTCAAATGTATATGAAATGCAAATGGTATATAGAGAAATAGTCCTATAATTCCTATAATAACCTAAAACTTCTTACCTGGGAATATTGAAGACTCATGTTAAAAGGAACCACCAGCTTTCATATGTTCTCATGTTCTGAGCAAGGAACTTAAACGTTAGCTTTTTTACATGGCACACATTGCACTTTTACTTTCTTCTCCAACACTTTGTTTTTGCATTATTTAAACCAAATTGAACATGTTTCATTATTTATTTGAGGCTAAATTGATTTGATTGATGTAATATATTAAGTTAAAATAAGTGTTCATTCAGTATTGTTGTAATTGTCGTCATTACCAATAAATACAAAAAAAAAAATTTAATCGTCCGATTAATCGGTATCGGCTTCTTTTTTTGGTCCGCCAATAATCGGTCTTCGGTGTTGAAAAATCACCATCAGTCGGCCTCTACTTTGGAGCTGAGAACAGACGTCACTCACTGTGTGTCATCCACTGTTCCTTCTTGCTCTAACTCCTTAGTCCACTCATCCAGTTTGACCTGCTCCACTCCAAGTTTCACCTGTGCTCGGTGCCCACCCGGGCTTTGCTGCTCTCAGCCTACATCAAGTTCATCAACCTGTTCCCTGAGGTGAAGGGCACCATCCAGGAGGTGTTGCGCTCAGACAGCCAGCTCCGCAACGCAGACGTTGAGCTACAGCAGCGTGCTGTGGAGTACCTGCGCCTCAGCTCTATCGCCAGCACTGACATACTGGTCGGTGACATTCCACCCTGCCTTTGTGCCATTATAAGCCTGATTGATTGCATTTATTAGATCATTAAAAGTAGTATTATGCTCTGCTGGAGACATTGCATGCATAAAAAAATTAAGCCTGACTTCTTATTTCCATTGTGGTCCTCTGGCAGCAAGCTAGCAGTTGGGCAAGATTGACACTTTTACTTTTAATGTATTTAAAAACAGTTTTATATTACACTTAGCTGTTTAGCGTTTAATTGTTCAGAATACATCCCACAAAAAATCTTTGTTGGTAGATAGACTGTAATTCAGAAAAGGACACTGTAGAGCCTCCAGTTCCTCCACCTCAGGTCATGCTCTTCATTCCCCATTTATTCTGTGCTCCCCTCAAGGCCACGGTGTTGGAAGAGATGCCTCCCTTCCCTGAGAGGGAGTCATCTATACTGGCCAAACTCAAGAGGAAGAAGGGACCAGGAAACCTGCATCCCGATTTGGATGAGAACCGCAAAGAACGCAGTGCCAATGGGGGTACTGCAGACCATAGCAGCACTACCTCAAATGCTAAGGTATTACTGTTGTCATGTGTTGTTTACTTATTAGAGCCTCCTATTTCTGTCCTTTCAGTCTGTACATTTCCTATTTTTCTGTCCTGGTGTTTTCTGCTCTTTTCCGTAACTGTCCTCAGCTCTCTCGTTCTGTCCTGCCTTCACTGTTTCTTCCTCTGTTCATTAGAGCTCTCCTCTCTCGTTTGTTGGGGATCTTCTGGCCCCCGCCTCGACCGCACCCCCCACCAACCGGCCACGTCCGGTCTCTTCTTCCTACCTCCTGCAGGCCCCCCTCACCCCCATTCCCCCCCAGGCCTCTGCTGTCCCTGTGCTGCTTTCTGCTGGGCCCCTCTTTCAGGTTCTGGATGCTCATGCTGGGTTTTTCACTTGTCACTTCCCTAACCTTAGTACACTGTCCTAACAACATCATGTAATCTGATCTGCTCACAGAATAAAGACAATTCCAGATGCTAAGATGACGCATTGCTTTTGTGTGAGCTTGATAACTTAAGAGTATATACTGCTAGGTATTTACAGATCATTTTTATTTTTGAATCCTAATTATAGATTCTCCCACAGAGGTTTGTTTTGTTTTGCATGGTGTGTGTGTGTTGCACTGCTCTGTACTTTCATCAACGTAAGACCAATTGGGGCGGTTGATTGGTTCAGATCTTGAACTTCCGGAGTGAAGTAATTGTGACCGTTACCTCTCCTAAGGTGGCCGCGTCCCCCACTCCCTCCACAGACCTGCTTGGCCTGGGCAGCACCATCACCACTCAAAATTCTGCCCCTCCTGCCTCCAAGGGGACAAGCCTGCTGGTGGATGTCTTCTCTGAAAACATAGCAGCCTTTCCTGTAGAGACACCAGTGGCAGTGGGGCCTGTTGCAGATGAGAACTTCTCCAGGTAAGAGGAAGAGGGGGTCAAATATCAGAGGGAGGGAGGGGCTTTTTAACTGCATTGATCCGTCATGGAGCTTACTAAAAACCTGGTGTGAATGTGCTCCTCTTGCCCTTTACATTCTCGCTGTGCATCTCACTCTTGGCTTCAGTTTCCTGCCGAATACTCCACAAGTAGCATATGCCAACGCTACTCTGCCCATTGCAGAGGAACCTGAAGACAAGTAAGAGACGTGATCAGTGGAGTTTGTTCAAAACACTTGCATGCTCACAGCAGATTGCACTGGTGAAAGGGACATTAGTTACATCCCTACTGTACACTGGGGGACTCTTGGCATATTTGTTGGAATCCAATCCTGGCAGTCAATACAGTTCATTAACCCCAAGATACCAGATATGAGATGCTTACCACTTGCGCCATTCCCTTCCAGGTTTGTTTGCAAGAACAATGGTGTCCTATACGAGAACCAGCTCCTCCAGATTGGCCTGAAGTCTGAATTTAGACAGAATTTGGGTGAGTAGGCCTCAGCAAAAATACATATGCACCTAAGTGTGATTATGGTCAGGTTTTGACCATTAGATCTTAGGGTTTATTTAATTATCTTTTTTTTTTCAACGTACAGGTCGGATGTATGTGTTCTTTGGTAACAAGACATCAACCCAGTTCATGAATTTCGCTGCCTCTGTGGTCTGCCAAGATACTCTGCAGGCTCATATCCTTTACTAGAAGCTGTTATGTCGTTTTCATCAATCATTTCCGAATGCTGTTTTAATAAATCCCTCCCAGTTTATATTATGTATTGTTTAGGGGTGGCCATTTACTGCTCCCTATTGTGCCTTTTTCTTAACTGTTTCCCTACAACTGAATGTCCATGCCAAGCCTGCAGACCCCACTGTGGATGGGGGTGCACAACTCCAGCAGATACTCAACATTGAGTGTATGTCTGACTTTGTGGATGCACCTGTGCTCAACATTCAGTTTAGGTAAGAACTTATTTTCTTCCTTTTATATGCTTTTATAATACATTGCATATTGGAGTTTGTTTCAGGGTGCAACTATTTGCTAGATTGGTGATAAATGTTTGCATGAATGTTGTTGGAAATGCTACGTTATTGAGTGTTTTACTCTTGTTTCTACCCACAGGTACGGGGGAACTCTCCAGAACGTTGCTGTTAAACTGCCTATTACGTTAAACAAGTTTTTCCAGCCTACAGAGATGACATCGCAGGACTTCTTTCAGCGCTGGAAACAACTTGGAGCGTAAGGAGACCTATCTCTGCTATATGCTTGGTCATATATGACATGTTTTTCTCTTTTGATATGCACACAGTATTCCCTCTGACAATGTGCCAGTCTACTCTTCCTCATATTCCGAGGACACAAAAGGGTTCGTTCATTCAGATTGGCCTGCATGTGTAAATATTGATATAAATAGTGTGTATTGTCTCCTACTGTATATTTAAATATGAAGGAAATGCCAACAGAATAGGTACACAGTGTCTTGTGAAATTATTCCATTATAGCTTGAGCAACATTGCCAAGAGAAATAGATCAATGTTTCCCTAGGAGTGTGCAGTCTGTGGCGACTATTAAACAATTCACTGGTATTCCAGAAAGCGCTTCTTCCAAATATTGATTTATGTAGGTGGTATAGGTCAGTGAAATACATCTTAGTCTAATGCATTTTAATTAAATGCAACTAAATGTGAAAATTGTGCAACAACGTCAAAACGTTCACATGGAAATACATTGATCTATTTTCCATCATTCAGCAACAAGGTGAAAACCTAGTGTAGTTACACATCCTTAACAGCTGAGGGTGAAACTGCCAGAGGTATGTGACTGACTTTCTCTACCCACAGCCCTCAGCAAGAGGTACAAAAGATTTTCAAAGCAAAGCATTCCATGGATACAGAGGTTACCAAAGCCAAGGTGAGATCCCTTTATGATTAGAATTGCTATGGAGATTTTGTCTTGACTTGTGTTTTTGTTGTTGATAGAAATGAAAGACGGAAGTGAAGAAACTGAATGAAGGTCACCCTGACTTCACTAGCAATACTGTGTAACATGCTGACCACACTTCCTGCGTGGCATGGACTCTACAAGGTGTTGAGCGTTGCAAAATTAAAAAAATTTGGGGGGTGTAGTAGCCATTTGACTAGCTGTTCAGGAGTGTTATGGCTTGGGGGTTGAAGCTGTTTAGAAGCCTCTTGGACCTGGACTTGACACTCCGGCACCGCTTGCCGTGCGGTAGCAGAGAGAACAGTCTATGACTAGGGTCGCTGGAGTCTTTGACAATTTTTAGGGCCTTCCTCTAACACCGCCTGGTATAGAGGTCCTGGATGGCAGGAAGCTTGGCCCCGGTGATGTACCGGGCTGCACGCACTACCCTCTGTAGTGCCTTGTGGTCGGAGGCTTAGCAGTTGCCATACCAGGCGGTGATACAACCCATCAGGATGCTCTCGTTGTTGCAGCTGTTGTCGGAGTAGAGAACACACAATTTTGTGTGACTCAAAATTCTACAAAGATCCAGGAAGAAAATAACCTTCTGCATTTCATGTAAAATAACAACCCAATGTTTATATCCCAGGACAAATTAGCTAGCAACAGCAAGCTAGCTAAATGTCCATGAATGTTTCATGTGTTTCGACCTGTCCCCAAATTAATATAGTTGATTCAGAGTTTGTTTTGATATTTCAACATGCGTGTCCTGATCGCATCTGGTGTGAGTTGACAAAATCAATATGCGCGTGATGACGCACGCGTGCCCGGTCTAGTCAGCATGTTGGGCTGTGTTGTCGATAGTCTTAACCTTGATTTGGTGTCTGTTTTTGTTTTCCAGATAATGGGGTTTGGTGCTGCTTTGCTGGACGGGGTAGATCCAAACCCCTCCAACTTTGTGGGCGCTGGTGTCATCCATACAAAGACCACCCAGGTTGGCTGCCTCTTGAGACTGGAGCCTAATACTCAAGCACAGGTATGTAGACCTCACCTCCCTCCAGTGAGAATTACTCTCCACCCCAGTACCCTGTCACCAACTCTTTCCTCAAACAACTCTTTTTCAATATCCAGACAAGGTATTTGACCCACCTATTTCAAATCAAATTGTATTTGTCACATGCGCCGAATACAACAGCTGTAGACCTTACAGTGAAATGCTTACTTACAAGCCCTTAACCAATAATGCTGTTTTAAGTTAAAAAAATAATCATTAAAGAGCAGACGTAAAATAACAATAGCGAGGCTATATACAGCGGGTACCGGTACAGAGTCAATGTGTGGGGGCACCGGTTAGTTGTGGTAATATGTACATGTAGGTAGCGTACCGCTTGCCGTGCGGTAGCAGAGAGAACAGTCTATGACTGGGGTGGCTGGAGTCGTTGACAATTTTTAGGGCCTTCCTCTGACACCGACTTGTATAAAGGTCCTGGATGGCAGGAAGCTTGGCCGCAGTGATGTACTGGACCGTACGCACTAACCTCTGTAGTGCCTTGCGGTCGGAGGCCAAGCATACCAGGCAGTGATGCATCCAGTCAGGATGCTCTCAATGGTGCAGCTGTATCATTTCTTTTGAGGATCTGAGGACCCATCCCAAATCTTTTCAGTCTCCTGAGTATAGGCTTTGTTGTACCCTCTTCACGACTGTCTTGGTGTGTTTGGACCATGATAGTTTGTTGGTGATGTGGACACCAAGGAACTTGAAGCCCTCAACTTGCTCCACTACAGCCCCATTGATGAGAATGGAGGTGTGCTCGGTCCTCCTTTTCCTCTAGTCAGCAATCATCTCCTTGAAGGAGAGGTTGTTTTCATGGCACCACATGGCCAGGTCTCTGATCTCAGCCTATAGGGAGGTCTCAACATTGTCGGTGATCAGACCTACCACTGTTTTGTCATCGGCAAACTTAATGATGGTGTTGTAATGATGGTGTTGGAGTCGTGCCTGTCCATGCAGTCATGAGTGAACAGGGAGTACAGGATAGGACTGAGCATGAACCCCTGAGGGGCCTCTGTGCTGAGGATCAGCGTGGCTGTTGTGTTGCTACCTACCCTCACCACCTGGGTGCGATCCGTCAGGAAGTCCAGGATCTAGTTGCAGAGGAAGGTATTTAGTCCCAGGGTCCTTAGCTTAGTGATGAGCTTTGAGGGAACTATGGTGTTGAACGCTGAGCTGTAGTCAATGAACAACCTTCTCACCTATTTAACCCCTCTCTCTCTTATTTTTTCAGATGTACCGCTTAACACTAAGGACAAGCAGAGATACTGTGTCGCAGCGCCTGTGTGATCTGCTCTCAGAACAATTCTGAACTGCTTTCAGATCAGGTCTTCTTAACTGATATACTACAGAGCTGTACAAGCTCCCCCTGCCACTTGTGAAGACACCACATGGTTCATTACAAACAGGTCACACTTATCCTTCCCGTCTGTCTCATTTAAATTGGAATTGATACAGTGTACAGTGTAAATTCTTTTTTATATTTGACTTATTATAAATGTACATCAAATGACTTTCACTCACTACTAATATTTCACTGAGTTAAATCTGCCTTATGTCCATGTGCGCACAGAATATTTACGGCTTTGCTTTTGTTGTGGAAAAAGCTTAGTCCTCTCCCTGTTCTTTTAAAGACATATTGACTGGAAGAATTGGAGTTCATGGGAGTTCACTGGCAAGAAAATGCCTTAATTGTCTGACCCTCTTTTCCAACTGAGCAATTATTGTGTCCATAGATGTTCCTATTTTGTGTTTCAGATCCAGGGTTACAGTTACACAAGCATACATGAAAAGATGTCGTCTTATTTAGTTCTAAGGATGAAAGCTGTCTTCTCTTACCTGAAAACAAGCCCTGTCCCTGAACACGTCATGACCCTATTGCAAACCCTAGCCATTGTGTATGATTTTTTTGTGTATGGGGATAAGATTTTAAATTGCAGCGGTCATTATGTAGATATTAAGGGACTGTTATGAGAAATTATCTTCTTGCTAGTAATGTGTGTGTGTGTGTGTGTGCTTATGTTCAAAAACAAACCACTAAGGAATTAAGTGGTGGCATTATATTCAAATATGCATACAATTGTGTGTCCAACCAAAGTTGTTCTCTGTCCCAAATCAGGGGGTTATTCGTATCTAAATATGTCTCTCGGACATGTTTTGTATCGAATTAAATATATATTTTTTAAAGATAGGCCATTTAATAGAGCACTGAATAACTATACGTGTACACAACGCCCAATTTACAACAGGGTTTCTTGATGCCTGTGGCCTTTGCAGTCGTATGGCTGTTGGCTGTCTAGTTTAACTTGTAGGTACATACTGAATCACTTCCTGTCCTCCCAGTGCCTAAGTTATATGGGTTAAAAACTATATATGTATCAACGGCCAAGGCTTCTCTGCTCCCAATGATATTACATGTGTTGCCAATTAAAGTTGATTATGTCACTTTTACTCTTTTGACCTAGATATGTCCTATTGTTGAAGTGCTAATGCACGAGGAGCCAGTGTTTGGAGGATATATTGGCACAGGTGTTGTTAGGTCCGAGGCGAAGTCGAGGGCTGGCAAACCGTGCCAATATCCTCCAAACACCGGCTTCGAGGGCATTATCACTTTTATACAACAGGTTAACAACATTTTCAAATAATGATTGACATATTTTGATTAAAAAGGTTATTTTTATGAATTTATTCATACTATTTCATCCTTCCACAAAATATACACTGCTCAAAAAAAATAAAGGGAACACTTAAATAACACAGCCTAGATCTGAATGAATGAAATATTCTAATTAAATACTTTTTTCTTTACATAGTTGAATGTTCTGACAACAAAATCACACAAATTATCAATGGAAATCAAATTTATCAACCCATGGAGGTCTGGATTTGGAGTCACACTCAAAATTAAAGTGGAAAACCACACTACAGGCTGATCCAACTTTGATGCCTTATGTCCATGTGCGCACAGAATTTTTACGGCTTTGCTTTTGTTGTGGAAAAAGCTTAGTCCTCTCCCTGTTCTTTTAAAGACAAGTCAAAATGAGGCTCAGTAGTGTGTGTGTGGCCTCCCTACAATGCCTGGGCATGCTCCTGATGAGGTGGCGGGTGGTCTCCTGAGGGATCTCCTCCCAGACCTGGACTAAAGCATCTGCCAACTCCTGGACAGTCTGTGGTGCAACGTGGCGTTGGTGGATGGAGCGAGACATGATGTCCCAGATGTGCTCAATTGGATTCAGGTCTGGGGAACGGGCGGGCCAGTCCATAGCATCAATGCCTTCCTCTTGCAGGAACTGCTGACACACTCCAGCCACATGAGGTCTAGCATTGTCTTGCATTAGGAGGAACCCAGGGCCAACCGCACCAGCATATGGTCTCACAAGGGGTCTGAGGATCTCATCTCGGTACCTAATGGCAGTCAGGCTACCTCTGGCGAGCACATGGAGGGCTGTGCGTCCCCCCCAAAGAAATGCCACCGCCAAACCGGTCATGCTGGAGGATGTTGCAGGCAGCAGAACGTTCTCCACGGCGTCTCCAGACTCTGTCACGTCTGTCACATGTGCTCAGTGTAAACCTGCTTTCATCTGTGAAGAGCACAGGGCGCCAGTGGCGAATTTGCCAATCTTGGTGTTCTCTGGCAATTGCCAAACGCCCTGCACGGTGTTGGGCTGTAAGCCCAACCCCCACCTGTGGACGTCGGGCCCTCATACCACCCTCATGGAGTCTGTTTCTGACCGTTTGAGCAGACACATGCACATTTGTGGCCTGCTGGAGGTAATTTTGCAGGGTTCTGGCAGTGCTCCTCCTGCTCCTCCTTGCACAAAGGCAGAGGTAGCGGTCCTGCTGCTGGGTTGTTGCCCTCCTACGGCCTCCTCCACGTCTCCTGATGTACTGGCCTGTCTCCTGGTAGCGCCTCCATGCTCTGGACACTACGCTGACAGACACAGCAAACCTTCTTGCCACAGCTCGCATTGATGTGCCATCCTGGATGAGCTGCACTACCTGAGCCACTTGTGTGGGTTGTAGACTCCATCTCATGCTACCACTAGAGTGAAAGCACCGCCAGCATTCAAAAGTGACCAAAACATCAGCCAGGAAGCATAGGATCTGAGAAGTGGTCTGTGGTCACCACCTGCAGAACCACTCCTTTATTGGGGGTGTCTTGCTAATTGCCTATAATTTCCACCTGTTGTCTATTCCATTTGCACAACAGCATGTGAAATGTATTGTCAATCAGTGTTGCTTCCTAAGTGGACAGTTTGATTTCACAGAAGAGTGATTGACTTGAAGTTCCATTGTGTTGTTTAAGTGTTCCCTTTATTTTTTTTGAGCAGTGTAGTTACATCACAAATCTAGGGTTGCTACCTAAGCCGGCTGGTCGTTAGTTCTATCGGTTTGGTTGCCAGACCCAGTTCAGTCGTTTTGTTCTGTATCTATGGACGTGACCCAGTTGTTCGTTCTAAATGTTCCATTGCAATACTGGCTGGCAACGTTCTTCTCCTTTGCTTGCTACCTAGCCAACTACGGCTAACTTACTGTCACGTCAAAAAGTGCTGCCAGATTAACATTTGTTTTCAAATCAAATTTTATTTGTCACATACACATGGTTAGCAGATGTTAATGCGAGTGTTTTACCTTTAAAGGTCAGTTAAGAACAAATTCTTATTTTCAATGATGGCCTAGGAACAGTGGGTTAACTGCCTGTTCAGGGGCAGAACGACAGATTTGTACCTTGTCAGCTCAGGGATTTGAACTTGCAACCTTCCGGTTACTAGCCCAATGCTCTAACCACTAGGCTACCCTGCCGCCCCGAGTGTAGCGAAATGCTTGTGCTTCTATTTCCGACAATGCAGTAATAACCAACGAGTAATCTAACCTAACAATTCCACAACAACTACCTTCTACACACAAGTGTAAAGGGATGAAGAATATGTACATAAAAATATATGAATGAGTGATGGTACAGAACGGCATAGGCAAGATGCAGTAGATGGTACAGAGTACAGTATATACATATGCGATGAGTAATGTAGGGTATGTAAACATTAAATTAAGTGGCATTGTTTCAAGTGGCTAGTGATACATGTATTACATAAAGATGGCAAGATGCAGTAGATGGTATAAGGTACAGTATGAGATGAGTAATGTAGGGTATGTAAACATTAAATTAAGTGGCATTGTTTCAAGTGGCTAGTGATACATTTTTACATCAATCTTTCCATTATTAAAGTGGCTGGAGTTGAGTCAGTATGTTGGCAGCAGCCACTCAATGTTAGTGGTGGCTGTTTAACAGTCTGATGGCCTTGAGATAGAAGCTGTTTTTCAGTCTCTCGGTCCCTGCTTTAATGCACCTGTACTGACCTCACCTTCTGGATGATAGCGGGGTAAACAGGCAGTGGCTCGGGTGGTTGTTGTCCTTGATGATCTTTATGGCCTTCCTGTGACATCGGGTGGTTTAGGTGTCCTGGAGGGCAGGTAGTTTTCCCCCAGTGATGCGTTGTGCAGACCTCACTACCCTCTGGAGAGCCTTACGGTTGTGGGCGGAGCAGTTGCCGTACCAGGCGGTGATACAGCCCGACAGGATGCTCTCGATTGTGCATCTGTAAAAGTTTGGGAGTGCTTTTGGTGACAAGCCAAATTTCTTCAGCCCCTGAGGTTGAAGAGGCGCTGCTGCACCTTCTTCACCACGCTGTCTGTGTGGGTGGACCAATTCAGTTTGTCCCTGATGTGTACGCCGAGGAACTTAAAACTTACTACCCTCTCCACTACTGTCCTGTTGATGTGGATAGGGGGGTGCTCCCTCTGCTGTTTCCTGAAGTCCACGATCATCTCCTTTGTTTTGTTGACGTTGAGTGTGAGGTTATTTTCCTGACACCACACTCCGAGGGCCCTCACCTCCTCCGTGTAGGCCTTCTCGTCGTCGTTGGTAATCAAGCCTACCACTGTAGTGTCATCTGCAAACTTGATTATTGAGTTGGAGGCGTGCATGGCCACGCAGTCATGGGTGAACAGGGAGTACAGGAGAGGGCTCAGAACGCACCCTTGTGGGGCCCCAGTGTTGAGGATCAGCGGGGTTGAGGAGATGTTACCTACCCTCACCACCTGGGGGCGGCCCGTCAGGAAGTCCAGTACCCAGTTGCACAGGACGGGGTCGAGACCCAGGGTCTCGAGCTTGATGGTGAGTTTTGGTTGTACTATGGTGTTAAATGCTGAGCTGTATTTGATGAACAGCATTCTCACATAGGTATTCCTCTTGTCCAGATGGGTTAGGGCAGTGTGCAGTATATAGGTATTCCTCTTGTCCAGATGGGTTAGGGCAGTGTGGTTGCGATTGCATCGTCTGTGGACCTATTGGGGCGGTAAGCAAATTGGAGTGGGTCTAGGATGTAAGGTAGGGTGGAGGTGATATGGTCCTTGACTAGTCTCTCAAAGCACTTCATGACGACGGAAGTAGTCAAATTAGCTCAGTTACCTTAGCTTTCTTAGGAACAGGAACAATGGTGGCTCTCTTGATGCATGTGGGAACAGCAGACTGGGATAAGGATTGACTGAATATGTCTGTAAACACCAGCCAGCCAGCTGGTCTGCACATGCTCTGAGGATGCAGCTGGGTATGCCGTCTGGGCCTACAGCCTTGCGAGGGTTAACACGTTTAAATGTTTTACTCACGTTGGCTGCAGTGAAGGAGAGTCCACAGGTTTTGGCAGCGGGCCGTGTCAGGGGCACTGTATTGTCCTCAAAGCGGGCAAAGAAGTTGTTTTGTCTGTCTGGGAGCAAGACATCCTGGTCCGCGACGGGGCTGGTTTTCTTTTTGTAATCCGTGATTGACTGTAGACCCTGCCACATACCTCTTATGTCTGAGCCATTGAATTGAGACTCTACTTTGTCTGTATACTAACGCTTAGCTTGTTTGATTGCCTTGCGGAGGGAATAGCTACACTGTTTTGTATTCGGTCATGTTTCCGGTCACCTTGCCCTGGCTAAAAGCAGTGGTTCGCGCTTCAGTTTTGTGCGAATGCTGCCATTAGTCCACGGTTTCTGGTTTGGGAATGTTTTAATAGTTGCTGTGGGTACGACGTCGCTGATGCACTTGCTAATAAACTCGCTCACCGAATCAGCGTATTCGTCAATGTTGTTTGACGCAGTGCGGAACATAACCCAATCCACGTGATCAAAGCAATCTTGAAGTGTGGAATCAGATTGATCGGACCAGCGTTGAACAGACCTGAGCGCGGGAGCTTCCTGTTTTAGTTTCTGTCTATAGGCTGGGAGCAACAAAATGGAGTCGTGGTCAGCTTTTCCAAAAGGAGGGCGGGGGAGGGCCTTATATGCATTGCGGAAGTTAGAATAACAATGATCCAGGGTTTTACCAGCCCTGGTAGCACAATCAATATGCTGATAGAATTTAGGGAGTCTTGTTTTCAGGTTAGCCTTGTTAAAATCCCCAGCTACAATGAATGCAGCCTCAGGATATGTGGTTTCCAGAGTCAAATAAAGTTTGTTCAGGGCCGTCGATGTGTCTGCTTGGGGGGGAATATATGCGGCTGTGATTATAATCGAAGAGAATTCTCTTGGTAGATAATGCGGTTGACATTTGATTGGGAGGAATTCTAAGTCAGGTGAACAGAAGGACTTGAGTTCCTGTATGTTTTTATGATCACACCACATCTCGTTAATCATAAGGCATACCCCCCCGCCCCTCTTCTTACCTGAAAGATGCCTGTTTCTGTCGCCGTGATGCGTGAAGAAACCAGCTGGCTGTACCGACTCCGATAGCGTGTCTCGAGTGAGCCATGTTTCCGTGAAGCAAAGAACGTTAGTCTCTTATGTCACTCTGGAATGCTACCCTTGCTTGGATTTCATCAACCTTGTTGTCAAGAGACTGGACATTGGCGAGTAGTATGCTCGGGAGCGGTGCCCGATATGCCCGTCTCCGGATTCTGACCAGAAGACCGCTTCGTCTGCCCCTTTTACAGCGACGTTGTTTTGGTTCGCCGGCTGGGATCCGATCCATTGTCCTGGGTAGTGGTCAAAACACAGGATCCGCTTCGGGAAAGTTGTGTTCCTGGTCGTAATGATGGTGAGTTGATGTTGCTCTTATATCCAGTAGTTCCTCCCGACTGTATGTAATAAAACCTAAGATTACCTGGGGTACCAATGTAAGAAATAACACGTAAAAAAAAACAAAATACTGCATAGTTTCCTAGGAACGCGAAGCGAGGCGGCCGTCTCTGTCGGCGCCGGAAGGTTTCTAGTGACATATATTTGGATACATCCATAACAATGAGCTAATCAGGCGTGATTTTGCCTGGCTTTGAAAACATGCTCACTCGTCAGGACACTTGTTCAGAGGAGCTAGCCAACACAATCACTTCAAACTGAAGCTGGAAAGACTGCAATCTAGCTGCACTTCGTTTCGTTTGACCTGTTTTCAATTGACATTTCTTTGTATATATCCATAAAAATTGATGCCAGCTGATTCATGATTTCGATTGGCTGAGGAATGCTGCCTCTGTCTCGTCCCAACATGTTCATTTCTATGGGACAGCTGGAGAATGTTTCAATATTCAGAATGTTTCAATATTCAAAATGTTGCAGATGTCGGAGAGACAGCAAGTTTTATTAAAATCTCTGCTGTTGAAAACTAAATATTAGTCTTAAAAGAAATGAGAATGTCTAGATGCTTTTTTTGTGGAGATCAAGTTTATTAAGTGCCTGGCTGGGCTGATGAGACAGTGGATTGCACAGTCAGATGGAACAGAGTAAAATAGGCATTTTAATGTCATAGATTTAGCCGGTGGGAATTTGTGGAATAGACACTGGCTGGAATGCGGTTTTAACCAATCAGCATTCAGGATTAGACCCACCTGTTGTATAATCATAGAGATTACACAACCACACCAGGATCTGTCACCACTACGGAACCTTGCTAAACAAAGGCTGGAACTCTTCTATGTATTATTTATTTAATAGGGCAATAGGCTATTTACACAGTTGGCAAAGGTTTTAGGTTGTTGATAGTGTACCATCAGAATATTCACCAGATTATTATTTTTTCAATTGAAATGGTAGAATGCAATATACAATGTATATGTAATACATGCAGCCATTAGGTTTGCGTATCCCAGTTAGTCCTATATGCCAGAGAGAGCACCTTTTTATGCTCATAAAATAGGTAGTTGTTGTGTCTGAAAGTGTTCAACTTAAATAAGACATTCAATTACAAACTTTGGACATGTTGATGGTTTTGATGATTATCAGAATTACGAATGTGTTCTTGGTTTTGGTAAGCGGGGTATAGGACCCTTAACTTATCCGTGATGGCAAAACAGACATGTTTCCTGCAGCACATAGTGGTAAATTATCTCTTGGCCTCTAGAGAGTACTCTTCACACAGCAGTTTAATGATGTTTCAGGAAAGAGTTTCAGGGTTAGCCCTATGCTTGTACACTTGTAAAATGTTGAATGAAACTTGACTAATAGTGGAATATGTGACGGCCAAAATTTAGTTCCGTGATTTGTAGGGAGGAGCTGTTTAATTTTATGCATAGATATTTACCCTGAATAATATAATTCAGATTAAATTACGGGGTAACTGGGCAAAATGTCTCCATGTTATTAGCACATAATCTCGTCCTGGAATGTAAAAACGCTACTGAAATGTTATGTTTCGTATGTTTCACCATTATATTTCACATGGGATCTATAGTACTGGTATTTGGTTATACTGTAGCAAATGCAATGTAATATTGAAGGAAACATTTTTTTAAAGATTAAGGAATTTTCACATCTGGGAGGTATACTACAAAGCAGGCTCAATGAGTTGGCCAAGCTAACTTTGATAAAACAACTTAAATTACTATTAAATAACTATTGAAAGCTAAGATTAAATATGTGTTTTTGGTTTTTAATCAATTAGACCATGCCCTTGTCAAGCTTATCTTTCCAAAAAACAAGTAGGTAGTTCAGAATATTTTGGCTGGCTAACTCATTGATCCTGCTTTGTAGTATACCCCTCAGGATATCTTGTCAAGAGTCCATTAAGCCCCAACCGGACCTAGGCTTTAAGCCACACCCATCTGTGGTTTGTGGTTCCTCCCTGGTCCCCATTTACTCAATAGCACCACTCCTGTTTGTTAAACAGTGCTCACCCAATAGCACAATGCCAAAAGTTGGATAGCCATCAGCTACCTCTGATAAACTTTGATACAAACTGATATACTTTATTAATCTGTCTGTTCTATCACAGCTGTAGAATCAAATAGGAGGGGAAGCCCACATGAACATGCACAATTTCAGACACATCCACTACATGTGTTTCTCAATAGCACATGATATGATCCCCAAGCACGTGTGGAAATTCAGTATAGGCTTACTTGCACACAATCTTATATTTGCTTCCATAAAAACATACATTAAAGGCCCAGTGCAGTCAAAAATGCGATTTCCTGTATTTTAAATACACTTAAGTGTTCAAAATATTTGTAATATAAAATATATAGCCTCAATTTGTCAGGGCATGGACTCTACAAGGTGTCGAAGGCGGTCCACAGGAATGCTGGCCGATGTTGACTCAAATACTTCCCACAGGTGTCAATTTGCCTGTGAAAAACCCAGCAGCGTTGCAGTTCTTAACACAAACCGGTGTGCTTGGCACCTATAACCATACCCCGGTTAAAAGGACTTAAATCTTTTGTCTTGCCAATTCACCCTCTGAATGGCACACATTCACAATCCATGTCTCAAGGTGTAAAAATCCTTCTACATTGATTTAAAGAGGATTTTAGCAAGTGACCCCAATAAGGGATCAAAGTTTTCTCCTGGATTCACTTGGTCACTCTGTCATGGAACGAACAGGTGTCTTTAATATTTTGTACACTCTGTATATTTCCAGACAATGAGGTTGGAATAACACTGAAATTGTACGAATTATAATGCCCTTTGAGAGCGGTTTGAAAAGACAACCTGAAATTTCAGCCTGTTTTGGTGGGATGGAGTTTTGGCGTTTGATGGTGATATCATCATGCGGTAAATTACACTGAACAAACATGCAACAATTTCAGATTTATTTCAGATTTTACTGAGATACAGTTCATATAAAGAAATCAGGCAATTGAAATAAATTCATTAGACACTGATCTATGGATTTCACATGACTGGGAATAGAGAGATGCATCTGTTTTTGGTCACTGATACCTTAAATTTTTTTTTTAAAAAGTAGTGCATGGATCAGAAAACCAGTCAGTATCTGGAGTGAACACCATTTTCCTCTTGCAGCGCGACACATCTCTTTCTCATAGAGATGATCAGGCTGTTGGTTGTGGCCTGTGGAATATTGTCCCACTCCTCTTCAATGGCTGTGCAAAGTGCGGGATATTGACGGGAACTGGAATATGCTGTGGTACACGTCGATCCAGAGCCTCCCAAACGTGTTCAATGGGCCGTGCATTATCATGCTGCAACATGAGCTCATGGCGGCGGATGAATGGCAGGACAATAGGCCTCAGGATCTCATCATGGTATCTCTATGCATTCAAATTGCCATTGATAACATGCAATTGTGTTTATTGTCTGTACCTTATGTCTTCCCATACCATAACCCCACCGCCACCATGGGGCACTCTGTTCACAACGTTGACATCAACAAACCACTCCCCCACACAATGTCTGCTATCTGCCCGGAACAGTTGAAACTGGGATTCATCTGTGAAGAGCACACGTCTTCAGTGTACCAGTGGCCATCGAAGGTGAGCATTTGCCTACTGACATCGGTTACGACGCTGAACTGCAGTCAGGTCAAGACCCTGGTTACAGGGGTTTGCGGGTGTGAGGCCGGTTGGATGTATTGCCAAATTCTCTAAAATGATGTTGGAGGTGGCTTATTGAAATGAACATTCAATTCTCTGGCAACAGCTCTGGTGGACATCCCTGCAGTCAGCATGCCAATTGCACACTCCCTCAACATGAGACATCTGTGGCGTTGTGTGACAAAACTGCACATTTCCATGTGACTTTTTATTGTCCCCAGCACAAGGTATACTTCTTGATATGCCACACCTGTAAGGTAGTTGGATTATCTTGGCAAAGGATAAATGCTCACTAACGGATGTAAACAAATTTGTGCCTATATTTTGAATGAAATAAGCTTTTTGTGCGTATGGAACATTTCTGGAATATTTAATTCAGCTGATGAAACATAGGACCAAGACTTGTTGCGTTTATGTGTTACGTTTATGTTTTTGTTCAGTATAGGTAATCCACCAACGTTTAGAACGCTTTTAGAACATGGGAGCCAAATGCTGAAACTATGGATACAACTTTTTTTGCCAGTGGGGGAGGCTGCCATGCAGATTATATTTGTTTTGCCCTCCTACAGACATCTATATTTGTCTGCTAATACAGGACTAGTAAAGGCCCAGTGCACTACTTTGTGAAAAAAATGTAAACTAAATGTATTTGTTTATGAGTGGTTACCAGCATTTGGAGGCATGCAGAGGTCATATTGAGCTTCTTACTGCATTAATGTGGCAACCCAAATTTTGTTGCAATGTGGAGGGCTCCGTATAGAAATGATTGGTTGATGGTAGGTAGAGGCGGGAGGTCCAGTATAAATACAAACTCACTTCCTTGACAACAGCTCTGACTTCTGCAGAGGCCGTATCCCAGTAAATGCTGTACGGCCACTGCAGACATCGGATTGACCACCTTTTATTCAGAGAAACATAAAACGTAGTGAGTGGATACTTTTTCGTACTGATGCCCCGTGGGAGTCGAACCGAAACCCATAGCATTGCAAGCACCATGCTCTACCAACTGAGCCACATCATCACAAACCACTTGATGTGTCAATGTACTCAATTACTGTATTGTGCATTGTTCTTCTTCATGCTGATGGAAAGTCTACAGGGACAAACCTAGATGACCAACCTATGTACTATACAGTAATGTACATTTACATTAAGTGAGTTGTAAGGATGGTAAATTAATAATGCACATAAAGTGGTTGTTTTCCATGTTATTTGATCAAGAACAAATATTTGATGTGGATGTTTTGGGTCTTTGCCATAACCTTGCACCTTTTGATGTACATTTTTGAGGACAGGGTTTTGTTCTTTCTGGATTCCATTAGAATGATGATCGCAGAGAAACGGAGAGAGCAACAACTCTTACAAATCCGACTATTGAATCCTGCAAGATACTGTTCTTAATTGTACATCTGCCTTTTTTTTTACCAAAGCGGAGATGCTGATTAAAAATAAATCTATGCTACAGACGTGTATATCACTCAGCTAATACCGGACTAGTAATATATTTTTAATTCCGATTTTTCAGGGGGTACTGCAGCACCCTCAGCACACCTACTTCCAGCGGCTATGTGTGCGCCACTAGAAATCCCTGTATTAGCATGTTTCTGTGAGCTGATACATCATGACAAAATACACACCATATTACTGTCCTGTCCTGCTAATGTGACCTTGTAGGCTAACTGATCCAAATGGTTTCCCAATAAGGCAGACAAGATGCAGTTATTTAGAAATTAATATGCATTCAAAACGCCAGGCTTTTGAGCTAAATGTTTTTTTTACATTTTTTAAATTTAACTCTTATTTTACCAGGTAAATTGACTGAGAATACATTCTCATTTACAGCAGTGACCTGGGAAATAGTTACAGGGGAGAGGATGGGGGATGAATGAGTCAATTGTAAACTGGGGATGATCAGGTGACAGTGATGGTATGAGTGCCAGATTGGGAATTTAGCCAGGACACCGGGGTCTTACGATAAGTGCTATGGGATCATTAGTGATCACAGAGAATCAGGACACCCATTTAACATCCTATCCGAAAGACGGCAACTTACACAAGGCAATGTCCCCAATCAAATCAAATCAAACCCAGACAGGATGACCACATCAATGAATCAACCCACTCAGGTGACGCACCCCCTCCAGGGACGGTATGAGAGAGCCCCAGTAAGCCAGTGACTCAGCCCCCGTAATAGGGTTAGAGGCAGAGAATCCCAGTGGAAAGAGGGGAACCGGCCAGGTAGAGACAGCAAGGGCGGTTCGTTGCTCCAGAGCCTTTCCGTTCACCTTCCCACTCCTTGGCCAGACTACACTCAATCATATGACCCACTGAAGAGATGAGCCTTCAGTAAGGACTTAAAGGTTGAGACCGAGTTTGCGTCTCTGACATGGGTAGGCAGACCGTTCCATAAAAATGGAGCTCTATAGGAGAAAGCCCTGCCTCCAGCTGTTTGCTTAGAAATTCTAGGGACAATTAGGAGGCCTGCGTCTTGTGACCGTAGCGTACGTGTAGGTATGTACGGCAGGACCAAATCAGAGAGATAGGTAGGAGCAAGCCCATGTAATGCTTTGTAGATTAGCAGAAAAACCTTGAAATCAGCCCTTGCTTTGACAGGAAGCCAGTGTAGGGAGGCTAGCACTGGAGTAATATGATCAAATTTTTGGGTTCTAGTCAGGATTCTAGCAGCCGTATTTAACACTAACTGAACTTTATTTATTGCTTTATCCGGGTAGCCGGAAAGTAGAGCATTGCAGTAGTCTAACCTAGAAGTGACAAAAGCATGGATTAATTTTTCTGCATCATTTTTGGACAGAAAGTTTCTGATTTTTGCAATGTTACGTAGATGGAAAAAAGCGGTCCTTGAAATGGTCTTGATATGTTCTTCAAAAGAGAGATCAGGGTCCAGAGTAACGCCGAGGTCCTTCACAGTTTTATTTGAGACGACTGTACAACCATTCAGATTAATTGTCAGATTCAACAGAAGATCTCTTTGTTTCTTGGGACCTAGAACAAGCATCTCTGTTTTGTCCGAGTTTAAAAGTAAAAAGTTTGCAGCCATCCACTTCCTTATGTCTGAAACACATGCTTCTAGCGAGGGCAATTTTGGGGCTTCACCATGTTTCATTGAAATGTACAGCTGTGTGTCATCCGCATAGCAGTGAAAGTTAACATTATGTTTTCGAATGACATCCCCAAAAGGTCAAATATATAGTGAAAACAATAGTGGTCCTAAAACGGAACCTTGAGGAACACCGAAATTTACAGTTGATTTGTCAGAGGACAAACCATTCACAGAGAAACTGATATCTTTCCGACAGATAAGATCTAAACCAGGCCAGAACTTGTCCGTGTAGACCAATTTGGGTTTCCAATCTCTCCAAAAGAATGTGGTGATCGATGGTATCAAAAGCAGCACTAAGGTCTAGGAGCACGAGGACAGATGCAGAGCCTCGGCCTGATGCCATTAAAAGGTCATTTACCACCTTCACAAGTGCAGTCTCAGTGCTATGATGGGGTCTAAAACCAGACTGAAGCATTTCATATACATTGTTTGTCTTCAGGAAGGCAGTGAGTTGCTGTGCAACAGCCTTTTCAAAAAAATTTGAGAGGAATGGAAGATTCGATATAGGCCAGTTTTTTATATTTTCTGGGTCAAGGTTTGGCTTTTTCAAGAGAGGCTTTATTACTGCCACTTTTAGTGAGTTTGGTACACATCCGGTGGATAGAGAGCCGTTTATTATGTTCAACATAGGAGGGCCAAGCACAGGAAGCAGCTCTTTCAGTAGTTTAGTTGGAATAGGGGCCAGTATGCAGCTTGAAGGTTTAGAGGCCATGATTATTTTCATCATTGTGTCAAGAGATATAGTACTAAAACACTTGAGCGTCTCTCTTGATCCTAGGTCCTGGCAGAGTTGTGCAGACTCAGGACAACTGAGCTTTGAAGGAATACGCAGATTTAAAGAGGAGTCCGTAATTTGCTTTCGAATAATCATGATCTTTTCCTCAAAGAAGTTCATGAATTTATCACTGCTAAAGTGAAAGCCATCCTCTCTTGGGGAATGCTGCTTTTTAGTTAGCTTTGCGACAGTATCAAAAAGGAATTTCGGATTGTTCTTATTTTCCTCAACTAAGTTAGAAAAATAGGATGATCGAGCAGCAGTAAGGGCTCTTCGGTACTGCATGGTAGTGTCTTTCCAAGCTAGTCGGAAGACTTCCAGTTTGGTGTGGCGCCATTTCCGTTCCAATTTTCTGGAAGCTTGCTTCAGAGCTCGAGTTTCTGTAAGGCACTTTGTGACATCTGCTGACGTAATAAGGGCTTTATAAATAAATGTGATTGATTGAGTGAATATATCCAGTCAATTTACACGGCGAAAGAAAAAATAGGTTTATCACGTAACGACATAGGGAGCCTAAACTTTGTGCGCTGTCGAGGTTGAGCTAATTGCGCTCATTCCCAGTCCCCGGTACACAGATGGAAAAGCTACTTTATTGTTTTATTTTTTTAGGGACAAGAAATGTATCCTACCTAGGCTACAACAACACAATGTAATAAAGAACGTTATTGTTTTCAAGTGAGCACAAAACTCTAGTCTAGGCTATAAACTGCAGTGAATGTGTGAGTGGCTATTCAAATTAGCCTACATCAGTTTACAATAATTATTCACTCGATAACAATAATACATTCCTCATTGCACTTTGTTGTTGTAGCCCAGGTTTAATAATTTTATTTTCTAAAAAAGTAAGCCTAGGCCTAATCAATTGTGAAGCTTTGAGCGCAGCCTGGAGGAACGCCCTACAAATTTGTAATTTCATAATCTGTTAACTGTTATTTTTCTTGGACTTTGACAGGTAAATGTTTAGCCTATAGCCCTAATATTTAGTTAACGAATAGCCTAATATCTAGATCATATTTAGCTTCTTACTTCGGCTACACATCTCTAGCCACTCTCCTCCAACTGTTCCCGTGTCCAACAGGCTATAGGCCATGCAAGCCTTTCCAATAGGCATTCCTCTTCTCGTGAAATCCCAGGAAAAGCTATAGGCTGCAAAAGCTACAGGACATTTATTTTGATATTTTTTTAATACTAGGCCTAATAGCCTATTTGGGGAAAGAAGCAGGCTTGCTCTTGCGAATTGCTGAATGTGGCCGCAGCATAGAACATGTATGTTGGGGAAAGTTAAGGAGAGAACGTGTATTGGTGTGATCACTTTTGTCAGGTTATGATAACATTGTTTTTTTTTATAAAGGGGTGGATCAACTTAATATTGCGGAAAGAATGTTGCTTCCAATGTAATTGTCTGCATCATTTCCAATCCCCCATATTTTTTGGGTAAATATATATATCCATATACACATGCATACATATACACATATACACATACCTATATAGACATACATACATACTTTTTAAAATAATATACCTTTATTATTATTATTCCCCACAAACCCTACCGCCGATCCCCTAATTGGAGTAAACTAATAAACACTTTTACCTTCAATGTCTACATCTTATACACATTTTACAGACACAGTCTACTTTACAATAGTTCTCTCGTTTGTTCTTAGTCCTTCCTCTATTTCTGATGTCCATCCAGTTTGATTTCTATTTGTAACTATGCTATTTCACAAAAGTCCCGAACCTATATACATTTTACAGATCCCGTATGCTTTACATTGTTTATCTTGTTATTAGTATATTTTTCAACTGTGCTGTGATGCTTCACAAAAGAATTGAACCTTCCTATTCTCATAGCTTCTACAGATTGTAAATTAAAAATAAACATTTTTGCTAAAATAATTATATTATTGATTGATTGACTATGGCTTTTCAAATCACCCAGTATTGCTATCTGTAGCGTTAGTTCTAGGCCAATGTTGCAATTCTTCAGCCATTCCTGGACCTGTGACTGAAAACGAGCTACATATGGACAATACCAAAATAAATGATCTAATGACTCTGCCTCCTCACAGCAGAATCTGCAGAGCTGGGAAGATTGTATCCCCCATATATATAACATTCTATTAGTTGCAAGAATTTTGTATAGTAATTTAAATTGAAAAACTCGAAGTTTTGAATCCGGCGTTGTTTTGCGTATCAATTCATAAACCATGTGCCATGGAATGGGTACATCGAAAATCTCTTATATGACACAGCTGTCAGTTTTTTGGTCCTTAAATTAAATTGGTATATGTTTTTATTTATCACATTTCTTTAACCATTTATGTTCTTTAATACAGGGCCGACATACAAGTTCCTTACTTTTTCCCCCTTCTATGATAACATTGTTGCACTGATGCATTGCAAATATTCTGAACAAAAATATAAACACAAGTTTTGGTCCTATGGTTCATGAGCTGAAATAAAAGATCCCAGAAATTGAGCATTTCTCCTTTGTCAAGATAATCCATCCACCTGACAGGTGTGGCATATCAAGAAGCTGATTAAATAATCCTTACACAGGTGCACCTTGTGCCAGGGCCAATAAAAGGCCTACCTAAAACATGCCGTTTTGTCAGACAACACAATGCCACAGATGTCTCAAGTTTTGAGGGAGCCTGAAATTGGCATGCTGACTGCAGGAATGTCCACCAGAGCTGTTGGCAGTGAATTGAATGTTGAGTTCTCTACCAAAAGCTGCCTCCAATGTTATTTTAGAGAATTTGGCAGTACGTCCAACCGGCCTCACAACCACAGACTACAAGTAACCACGCCAGCCCAGGACCTCCACATGAAGCATCTTCATCTGTGAGATCATCTATGATCAGCCACCGCTGATAGCTGATGGAACTGTGGATTTGCACAACCGAAGAATTTCTGCACAAACTGTCAGAAACCGTCTCATGGAAGCTCATCTGTGTGCTCGATGTCCTCACCAGGGTCTTGACCTGACTTCAGTTCGGCGTCGTAGCCGACTTCAGTGGACAAACGCTCACCTTCGAGGGCCACTGGTACACATTGGAGAAGTGTGCTCTTCACAAATAAATCCATTTATTGCCTTACATACCTTATCCTACCTCATTTGCACATGCTGTATATAGACTTCTACTGTATTATTGACTGTATGTTTGTTTATTCCATGTGTAACTCTGTGTTGTTGTATGCGTCAAACTGCTTTGCTTTATCTTGGCCAGGTCGCAGTTGCAAATGAGAGCTTGTTCTCAACTAGCCTACCTGTTTAAATACAGGTTAAATAAAAAAAATTAAATCCCAGTGTCAACTGTTCAGGGCAGATGGCAACAGATGGCAGACAGTGTAAATGGCGTTGTGTGGGAGAGCGGTTTGCTGATGTTGTAAACAGAGTACCTTATGGTATGGGCAGGCATAAGCTACGGACAACAAGCACAATTGCAGGTTATCGATAGCAATTTGAATGCACAGAGATACCGTGATGAGTTTCTGATGCCCATTGTCGTGCCATTCATCCCCCGCCATCACCTCATGTTTCAGCATGATAATGCACAGACCCATGTTGCAAGGATCTGTACACAATTCCTGGAAGCTGAAAATGTGGCCTGCATACTCAACAGAAATCAAATCAAATGTTATTTGTCAAATGCGCCGAATACAACCTTACAGTGAAATGCTAACTTACAAGCCCTTAACCAACAATGCAGTTTTAAGAAAATACCCCCAAAAAATAAGAGATAAGAATAAGAGTACAGAGTCTATGTGTGGGGGCACCAGTGTAGAGATAATTGATGTAATATGTACATGTAGGTAGAGTTATTTAAGTGACTGTGCATAGATAATAACAGAGGGTAGCAGCAGCGTTCCAGAGGGGGTGGCAATGCAAATAGTCTGGGTAGCCATTTGATTAGCTGTTCAGGAGTTTTATGGCTTGGGGGTAGAAGCTATTTAGGAGCCTCTTGGACCTAGACTTGGAGCTCCGGTACCGCTTGCCGTGCGGTAGGGAGAGATCAGGAGCACCCCCCATCAACATCAACGGGGCAGTAGTGGAGAAAGTGGAAAGTTTTAAGTTCCTCAGCGTACACATCACGGACAAACTGAAAATGGTCCACCCACACAGATAGCGTGGTGAAGAAGGCGCAACTGGGACCGAGAGACTAAAAAACAGCTTCTATCTCAAGGCCATCTGACTGTTAAACAGCCAACATTAACATAGAGAGGCTGCTGCCAACATACAGACTTAAATCTCTGGCCACTTTAAGACATGGATTTAATTAAGGTATAACTAGTCACTTTAAATAATGCTACTTTAATCATGTTTACATATCCTCCATTACTCATCTCATATGTATACCATCTACTGCATCTTGCCTATGCCACACAGCCATCGCTCATCCATATATTTATGTGTACATATTCTTAATCATCCCAATACATTTGTGTGTATAAGGTAGTCGTTGTGAATATGATAGATATTACTGCAATGTCGGAACTAGAAGCATAATCATTTCGCTCCACTCGCATTAACATCCGCTAACCATGTGTATGTGACCAATCAAATTTGATTTGATTCGATGACTAGGGTGGCTGGAGTCTTTGACAATTTTTAGGGCCTTCCTCTGACACCACCTGGTATAGAGATCCTGGATGGCAGGAAGCTTGGCCCGGTGATGTACTGGGCCATACGCACTACCCTCTGTAGTGCCTTGCGGTCGGAGGCTGGGCAGTTGCCATACCAGGCAGTGATGTAACCAATCGATGTAACCAACCAATCGATGGTGCAGCTGTAAAACCTTTCTAGGATCTGAGGATCCATGCCAAATATTTTCAGTCTCCTGAGGGGGAATAGGTTTTGTCATGCCCTCTTCACGACTGTCTTGGAGTGTTTGGACCATGTTAGTTTGTTGGTGATGTGGACGCCAAGGAACTTGAAGCTCTCCACACGCTCCACTACAGCCACGTCGATGAGAATGGTGGAGTGCTCGGTCCTCCTTCTCCTGTAGTCCACAATCCTCTCCTTGTCTTGATCACGTTGAGGGAGAGGTTGTCGTTACTGCACCACACGGTCAGGTCTCTGATCACTTCCCTATAGGCTGTCTCATCATTGTCGTTGATCAGGCCTACCACTGTTGTGTCATCAGCAAACTTAATGATGGTGTTGGAGTCGTGCCTGGCCGTGCAGTCATGAGGGAACAGAGAGTACAGGAGGGGCTGAGGATGCACAGCTGAGGAGCCCCTGTGTTGAGGATCAGCGTGGCGTATGTGTTGTTACCTATCCTTAACACCTGGGGGTCAGGAAGTCCAGGATCTAGTTGCAGAGGGAGGTGTTAGCTTAGTGATGAGCTTTGAGGGCAATATGGTGTTGAACACTGAGCTGTAGTCAATGATCAGCATTCTCACTTAGGTGATGCTTTTGTCCAGGTGTGAAAGGGCAGTGTGGAGTGCAATAGAGATTGCATCATCTGTGGATCTGTTGGTGTGGTATGCAAATTGGAGTAGGTCGAGGGTTTCTGGGATAATGGGGTTGATGTGAGCCATGACCATCCTTTCAAAGCAGTTCATGGCTACAGACGTGAATGCTACGGGTCTGTAGTCATTTAGGCAGGTTACCTTACTGTTCTTGGGCACAGGGACTATGGTGGTCTGCTTGAAACATGTTGGTATTACAGACTCAGACAGGGAGAGGTTGAAAATGTCAGTGAAGACACTTGCCAGTTGGTTAGCGCATGCTCAGAATATACGGCCTGGTAATCAGTCTGGCCCTGCGACCTTGTGAATGTTGACCTGTTTGAAGGTCTTACTCACATCGGCTGCGTGATCACACAGTCGTCCGCAACAGCTGAGCCTCTCAAGCATGTTTCAGTGTTACTTGCCTTCGAAAGCGAGCATAAAAGGGATTTAGCTCGTCTGGTAGGCTCGCGTCACTGGGCAGCTCGTGTCAGGGTTTCCCTTTGTAGTCCGTAATAGTTTTCAAGCCCTGTCACATTCGACGAGCGTCAGAGCCGGTGTATTTTGATTCAATCTAATCCTGTATTGATGCTTTGCTTGTTTGATGGTTCGTCTGAGGGCATAGTGGGATTTCTTATAAGCATCCAGATTAGTCTCTCGCTCCTTGAAAGCGGCAGCTCTAGCCTTTAGCTCGATGTGGATGTTGCCTGTAATCCATGGCTTCTGGTTGGAATATGTACGTACAGTCACCGTGGAGACGACGTCCTCGATGCACTTATTGATAAAGCCAGTGACTGATGCAGTGTACTCCTCAATGCCATCAGTAGAATCCCAGAACATCTTCCAGTCTGTGCTAGCAAAGCAGTCTTGTAGTTTAGCATCTGCTTCATCTGACCTCTTTTTTAATGACCGAGTCACTGGTGCTTCCTGCTTTAATTTTTGCTTGGAAGCAGGAATCAGGAGGATAGAATTATGGTCAGATTTGCCAAACGGAGAGCAGGGGAGAGCTTTATACGTGTCTCTGTGTGTGGTGTAAAGGTGTTCTAGAGTTTTTTTTCTTCTCTGGTTACACATTTATCATGCTGATAGAAATGAGGCAAAACTGATTTAAGTTTCCCTGTGTTAAAGTCCCTGGCCACTAGGAGCTGTGTGGTCTACAGCTTATCATGAGATACTCTACCTCAGGCGAGCAAAACATAGATATCGTGCACCAGTTGTTGTTCACAGGAAGGAAGGCAGGGGCAGATTAGCCACCCGTCACCTGATCCTCGCAAGGCACCCTGATCTTTACCCAGTACATCACAGTTTCCTTCTCCAGGGAATCACAGGGATCTGGGCCTGGTCGGGTATCTGTAGTAGTATATCCCTCCCGTCCGACTCATTGAAGAAGAACTCGTCGTCCAGTTTGAGGTGAGCAATCGCAGTTCTGATGTCTAGAAGCTCTTTTCGGTCATAAGAGATGTTCCATGTCACCCATTAAGCATGCTTTGAGCATGCTTGCTCTGGAACAACGTGTACGACAGCGTGTTCCAGTTTCTGCCAATATCCAGCAACTTCGCACAGCCGTTGAAGAGGAGTGTCACATCTACTCCCGCTCCGGCACTCGACGTCGCCGGTTAACTAACCACCAGTACTGTTAACTCATCATTACGGACACCTGGCAACCATAATTACGCACACCTGCGTCCCATCATTAGGCACGTTGGACTTTATTCATACCCTGATCTCTCCCCCTTTATTTAGCCCTCAGTTGTCCTCAATCCTTAGATGTTATT
This sequence comes from Oncorhynchus tshawytscha, assembly GCF_018296145.1. Lineage (NCBI taxonomy): Eukaryota > Metazoa > Chordata > Actinopteri > Salmoniformes > Salmonidae > Oncorhynchus > Oncorhynchus tshawytscha. The sequence continues at coordinate 67,834,688 of NC_056440.1, read as the reverse complement.
GGTTTTCTCTCACGTTCAGCACACTTCCCATGTTTGTTCTTTTGTATCTGTTCAGTTTTGAACTCACCTTCTGCACCTTCTTTCTGACTCCCGGTGTATACGTTATACCTACCTTTTTTTAAGGTATCTGTGACCAACAGATGCATATCTGTATTCCCAGTCATGTGAAATCCATAGATTAGGGCCTAATGATTTATTTTAGTTGCTTAAATTTCCTTATATGAACTGTAACTCAGTAAAATCTTTGAAATTGTTACTTGTTGCTTTTACATTTTTCTTCAGTCTATAATTTCCCATGTCCAATATCACTTGTTTGAAGGAGTTTATCATTGTCCCAACTGAGCTTGAGAGAGAAATCCCAGCAACATGCAAAATCCACATTTCCAAGCATCATGGGTGGGGCAAAACAGTGGGGCAAAAAAGTATTTAGTCAGCCACCAATTGTGCAAGTTCTCCCACTTAAAAATATGAGAGAGACCTGTAATTTTCATCATAGGTACAATTCAACTATGACAGACAAAATGAGAAAAAAAACAGAAAATCACATTGTAGGATTTTTAATGAATTTATTTGCAAATTATGGTGAAAAATAAGTATTTGGTCAATGACAAAAGTTTATCTCAATACTTTGTTATATACCCTTTGTTGGCAATGACAGAGGTCAAACGTTTTCTGTAAGTCTTCACAAGGTTTTCACACACTGTTGCTGGTATTTTGGCCCATTCCTCCATGCAGATCTCCTCTAGAGCAGTGATGTTTTGGGGCTGTTGCTGGGCAACACGGACTTTCAACTCCCTCCAAAGATTTTCTATGGGGTTGAGATCTGGAGACTGGCTAAGCCACTCCAGGACCTTGAAATGCTTCTTACGAAGCCACTCCTTCGTTGCCCGGGCGGTGTGTTTGGGATCATTGTCATGCTGAAAGACCCGGCCACGTTTCATCTTCAATGCCCTTGCTGATGGAAGGAGGTTTCCACTCAAAATCTCACGATACATGGCCCCATTTATGCTTTCCTTTACACGGATCAGTCGTCCTGGTCCCTTGGCAGAAAAACAGCCCCAAAGCATGATGTTTCCACCCCCATGCTTCACAGTAGGTATGGTGTTCTTTGGATGCAACTCAGCATTCTTTGTCCTCCAAACACGACAAGTTTAATTTTTACCAAAAAGTTATATTTTGGTTTCATCTGACCATGTGACATTCTCCCAATCTTCTTCTGGATCATCCAAATGCTCTCTAGCAAACTTCAGATGGGCCTGGACATGTACTGGCTTAAACAGGGGGACACGTCTGGCACTGCAGGATTTGAGTCCCTGGCGGCGTAGTGTGTTACTGATGGTAGGCTTTGTTACTTTGGTCCCAGCTCTCTGCAGGTCATTCACTAGGTCCCCCCGTGTGGTTCTGGGATTTTTGCTCACTGTTCTTGTTATCATTTTGACCCCACGGGGTGAGATCTTGCGTGGAGCACCAGATCGAGGGAGATTATCAGTGGTCTTGTATGTCTTCCATTTCCTAATAATTGCTCCCACAGTTGATTTCTTCAAACCAAGCTGCTTACCAATTGCAAATTCAGTCTTCCCAGCCTGGTGCAGGCCTACAATTTTGTTTCTGGTGTCCTTTGACAGCGCTTTGGTCTTGGCCATAGTGGAGTTTGGAGTGTGACTGTTTGAGGTTGTGGACAGGTGTCTTTTATACTGAGAACATGTTCAAACAGGTGCCATTAATACAGGTAACGAGTGGAGGACAGAGGAGCCTCTTAAAGAAGAATGTGATTTTCTGGATTTTTTTTCTAATTTTGTCTGTCATAGTTGAAGTGTACCTATGATGAAAATTATAGGCCATCTTTTTAAGTGGGAGAACTTGCAAAATTGGTGGCTGACCAAATACTTTTTTTGCCCCACTGTATGATAAGTCAAGGTAGTATTGGGTTCATTGCAACAATGAGACCTATTTTATGTTTTTTTTTCAACATTAGACTGTTGTTGTAGAGTATGTATATGTAAAAGCAGCCACATACAATTGAGGAAGCGGGGTTTCGACCTTCATTGTGTGAGGTCCTAGCCACATGACCCTTGCCCTGACTCCCACAATGCTCCAGGGATGAGATCTGTCTGTTGGTCGGACGGTCTATCCAGCTGTCCAGTTGTTACAAATTATGTACATGTTTAAAAAAAAATGTTTTAAAGATAATGTTGGACTGTAATTTTGGCAAAGTGGTGTATACTAATATTAGTGTGAGAGATTGGAAGTTTTTTTTGTCTCACCAAGTGTAATTCATGTGTATCTTGGAGGGTACCAATGAGCTACAAATATTTGCAGAAGAAAAGGGCTGACAAATATTGAAGTATGGACACCCAGCGGAGACTGTGTAATTGCATACGCAAACAGACGTATATGTTAAGTGTTTCACCACATAAAGTCTAATGTCCAGAACTGTTGCAACAAATCTGAGTCACTGCTTCCTGACGCTCCCTGCGGGCAGCCACTCCACCCGTGTATCTAGAGGTAGGTAGAACCAGTACCTTGTCATTAGTGACAGAAGCCAAAGTACGAACTTATGCTCGAACATTCCACAATTCCTCAAACAATTTGAGGTTTCTAAATTCTTTATAGCTACGTGTAAGTATGTATAGCAAAAACTAACGTTTGAAGAATATTGTTACTTCTTGGGAGATTAACAAAGCCTTGCATATTATTACTATTACTAATTAATTTTCTGCATACTAATTTAGGTAACAGCAATTATATCTAAAGTGGGAATGAAAAGCTCCCACTTGTAAAGTTAAGATACTTTTTCAGTTGTGAACACCATAACTGGGAACATCATAACATCATAACATCACACCAAATGTAGCGTATGTAGCTACCACACTTTGTTTAGTTATGGCTACATATTGTTTTGTCTGCTTGGTTACAATAAAGACGTAGACAAACGCCCAGGTTTGTCTGGCTCTCGGTGACACGCAATGTACACTGACAATCTCCTCCCAGAAAGCAATCCCCACTCCACCCATGTAGTTCTAACCACAGACCTATGGGTTCTAACTGTAAAATGAAAAGCTCTGCGTGCAAAATATCGGAGAGAGGGACACATTGCTAATCATTTCTAAACTGTAAAATAAATATGTATGAAAATACCCTCAAATAAAAGGTGACATTCTGTACTATTGCATCTTGTAAAACATTTGATCTCAAATCCAGAATGCTGGAGTATAGAGCCAAATTAAAAAATGTAGCTTCACTGTACAAATACATACAAAGGGGAGTGTAAATACACTACCAGTCAAAAGTTTTAGAACACCTACTCATTCAAGGGATTATCTTTTTTGGTTACTACATGATTCCATTTGTGTTATTTCATAGTTTTGATGTCTTCACTATTATTCTACAATGTAGAAAATAGTAAAAATAAAGAAAAAACCTTGAGTAAGTAGGTGTTCGTAAACATTTGACTGGTAGTGTATTTATTTTTTGCTTTACAGCAGAATTGATTAAATAATTCTCCTTTGCACTGCTCTTGAGAAATTGTTGTTCTAATAACTCATGGCTAAATATAAGGCCTACTGACCTACATATAAGGGAGGTCTCCCATCAAATTATTAATTTCAAATTATAATTATATCACATAAATGACATTAACTACAGCTTTATTACGTATTAAATGGACATGTATTCATGAGTGCCAGGATCCAGATCCTGTTCTTGGAAACGTAATGCTTACACGTTCTGGCACCGCAACCATTGCTATGGCCAGCGTAAATATTTACCCTGGTGAGTCTGAGTGCCAGTGAATGAAGTGGGAATGACCATTTAATGGCCATTTCTTCAGGTGATTAATGAGCTATGGGATGATTAGATTGCTACACCTTTCAATTAAGAGGTTAGGGCGTCAGTGCAGAGTCCAAATTCTCTTGTCTTACATGGCTAGATGGGCTGACATTTCCTCCTATTGATTAAATTAAAATGTTGATATAATTTCAAGATTAATTGAAAGCTGCAATACAGTACATACAGCAAGACATAAAGTTGTTAGATGATTCCTCATCCAAATAGTAGTCTGTGGGCCAGGAGAAACTGTAATCCATTCTCTAAACAGCCACTGTAAATGTCAGCTAACTTTAGCCACTGCTTGCAAAAAAATGATGGAACTGGTGGGTGCATGTGTGCAATTGTCAAAATGTCACAGTCAAATAAACAGAAATAATCATCATATTTGGTTTGATGTTAATAAAAGGGGATTTGGGTCATATTGAGGCTCAAACCCAGGACATCTGCCCTGTGAACCTCCTGAAATGTGAACCTCCTGAAATGCATTACCGTGCAACTGAGGACACTTTAGGCTGAGGAGTAAGTTTCACACAACCCCATGTGCCTTACACATGTCTCTTCCATTGATTGTTAGTTAGTGGTGGCTAATGTTAGCTGAAGTTTGTAGTGGCTGTTTAAAGAAAACCGAAGCATGAAATACATTTTCTCCTGGCCCATAGACTACTTCCAGGGTGAGCAACCATCTAACATCAAATTGTTGTAAATTACCGAATTTCCAATGTGAGGTTAGGGCAAGCCTAGTTTGCACTATTGGGACTATTCCATTTGTTCCATTATAACAGGCAAGTTACTCTAATGCAACTCAAGTATTTGATGTATGTATTTGACCCAGCTCTGGTATTTGACCGAACTAACTTTGATGTATGGTATATGTACCATCCTGGATATCTGTACCGATGACCCAAAATAATTATTAAGTTCATTATTGGCCATAGGGATATACAGCATAGAGCTCTCTGGCTGTTGTGTCCAGGTGTTTATGGCCCTTCTAGTGTGTCGTCTCCATGGCACTGTGCGCAAATGACTGAAACCAATTATTTTGCTAAATGTTATGGGTTAATTACGCATTATTCTTCTTGTTGCGTTAAACATGAATACTGGTATAATGTACAAACTGATTTATTTGGTGACACTTTACTTTAAGGTAGGCTACACATACAGTATGAACCACGTATTTGTAGTATATAAGTGTGTATATACAGTCGAAGTCGGACGTTTACATACACCTTGGCCAAATACATTTAACTCAGTTTTTCACAAATCCTGACATTTAATCCTAGTAAAATGCCCTGTTTAGGTCAGTTAGGATCACCACTTTATTTTAGGAATGTGAAATGTCAGAATAATTGTAGAGAGAAGGATTTATTTCAGCTTTTATTTCTTTCATCACATTCCCAGTGGGTCAGAAGTTTACATACACTCAATTAGTATTTGGTGGCATTGCCTTTAAATTGTTTAACTTGGGTCAAACGTTTTGGGTTGACTTCCACAAGCTTCCCACAATAAGTTGGGTGAATTTTGGCCCATTCCTCCTGACAGAGTTGGTGTAACTGAGTCTGGTTTGTCGGCCTCCTTGCTCACACACGCATTTTCAGCCCACAAATGTTCTAATGGATTGAGCTCGGGGCTTCGTGATGGCCACTCCAATACCTTGACTTTGTTGTCAAAGTATTGTTTAGCAATTCTGCCATAACTTTGGAAGTATGCTTGGGGTCATTGTCCATTTGGAAGACCCATTTACGAACAAGCTTTAACTTCCTGACTGATGTCTTGAGATGTTGCTTCAATATATCCACATACTTTTACTGCCTCATGACGCCATCTATTATGTGAAGTGCACCAGTCCCTCCTGCAGCAAAGCACCCCCACAACATGATTCTGCCACCCCTGTGCTTCACGGTTGGGATGGTGTTCTTTGACTTGCAAGCCTCCCCTTTTTCCTCCAAACATAGCAATGGTCATTATGGCCAAACAGTTCCATTTTTGTTTCATCAGACCAGAGGACATTTCTCCAAAAAGTATGATCTTTGTCCCCATTTGCAGTTGCAAACCGTAGTCTAGCTTTTTTTATGGCGATTTTGGAGCAGTGGCTTCTTCCTTGCTGAGCTGCCTTTCAGGTTATGTCGATATAGGACTAATTTTACTGTGGATATAATACTTTTGTAGCTGTTTCCTCCAGCATCTTCACAAGGTCCTTTGCTGTTGTTCTGGGATTGATTTGCACTTTCGCACCAAAGTACATTCATCTCTAGGAGACAGAACGTGTCTCCTTCCTGAGCAGTATGATGGCTGTGTGGTCGCACTGTGCTTATACTTGTTTGTACAGATGAAAGTGGTACCTTCAGGAGTTTGGAAATTGGAAGAACCAGACTTGTGGAGGTCTACCATTTCTTTTCTGAGTTCTCTGCTGATTTCTTTTGATTTTCCTATGATGTCAAGCAAAGAGACACTGAGTTTGAAGGTAGGTCTTGAAATACATCCACAGGTACACCTCCAATTGAGTCAAGTAATGTCAATGAACCTATCAGAAGCTTCTAAAGCCATGACATAATATTTTGGAATTTTCTAAGCTTTTTAACTACATGGGTTGGTCTTCCAACACCTAACCATTACATATTGGCATTTACCTCAGCTCATTGGCTATCTACCCAGCTAGATTTCAAGACGATCAGTGGTCATTGGGTTAAAATATAGTCAATCAAAGAAACAGCGGTCATATCATTGGTGCACAATGATGTCATTACTTGTTGTCTTCAAATCGGTTTCTTTCAGTCAATACGTCCCGCGAAATGACCCATCAAGTTTGGTTGTGTTACAAACAAACCAGTTGATTGCAATGAAACCAAACATGACTGGAAAAGTCACGTTTAGTGTGTGTATTTACATCGAATGTGTCGTTGAAAATTGAATGAGACGGAATTCAAGACACAAGCGGTTCACAAAATGTTTCGTGTTAGGCTATAAAATGGATTTTATCGAACAAAAGACCATTCATTGTGTAACAATGAGCATTGGGATTGCAAACAGAGGAAGATCGTCAAAGGTAAACAAGTTATTTTATTGCCATTTGTGATTTTGTTACGCCTGTGCTGGTTGAAATAGTTTATTTTTAGGTGGCTCTGTCCTCAGATAATCGCATCGTATGCTTTCGCAGTAAATCCTTTTTTAAATCTGACAACGCAGTTGGATTAGCAAGATCCTAGGCTTTCGAAACATGTGAGACACTTGTATTTTCATGAATGTGTAATATTACTAATTATGTAGCGATCACCGTATGTTGTTGAATTTAATCCCTCTAACGGGTTCGGTGCGCAGAGGTTAACAAGAAATTTGTGGAGTGGTTGAAAATGAGTTTTAATGACTCCAACCTACGTGTATGTAAACTTCCAACTTCAACTGTATATACTGTATTCTATACCATCTATAAGAGAGACTGGGAAAAGCAGGAGCTGAGACACAAAAACGCTGGTTGACTTGACAAACAAGACGAACTGGCAACAGACCCAACAGAGAACACAGGTATAAATACACAGGGGAAGACGGGTGACATCTGGAAGGGGGTGTCGACAATCCCAAAGTCAGGTAAAACAGATCAGGGTGTGACAGAGACAGCCTACAGGGAGGAGGTGAGGGTACTCAGAGTGTTGTCTCAGGAAAACAACCTCTCATTCAATGTCAATGAAACAAAGGAGATGATTGTGGACTTCAGGAAAAAGCAGAGGGAGCACCCCCCTATCCACATCGAAGGGACAGCAGTGGAGAAGGTGGAAAGTTTTAAGTTCTTCGGCGTAGACATCACAGACAAACTGAAATGGTCCACCCATACAAACAGTATGGTAAAGAAGGCGCAACAGCGCCTCTTCAACCTCAGGGGGCTATTGTGGTGTATTTTCTGTAGGGAAGCTAATGATCCATCATGTATGGCATTCCTGGGAGTGTGTACACTTACATTCTTTATTACCATAGCATTTTTGTATGTTCTTTATAGTTATGTACTTGAAAATTTATACATTGACCAATTTGGCCTGAGTTCAAGGCAGTTAGATTTGGGTATCTGTCTCTGATGTCCCTCTGGAATGCTACCCTTGCTCGGATTTCATCAACCTTGTTGTCAAGAGACTGGACATTGGCAAGAAGAATGCTAGGGAGTGGTGCACGGTGTGCCCGTCTCCGGAGTCTGACCAGAAGACCGCTTCGTTTCCCTCTTTTTCTGAGTCGTTTTTTTTTTTTTTCGCTGCATGTGATCCACTCGGTTACACTGGTTGTAAGGCAGAACACAGGATCCGCGTCGCGAATCTGAAAACAAGACTCCCTAAATTTTATCAGCATATCGATTGCGCAACCAGGGGTGGAAAGACCCTGGATCATTGTTACTCTAACTTCCGCGACGCATATAAGGCCCTGCCCCGCCCCCCTTTCGGAAAAGCTGACCACGACTCCATTTTGTTGATCCCTGCCTACAGACAGAAACTAAAACAAGAAGCTCCCATGCTGAGGTCTGTCCAACGCTGGTCTGACCAAGCTGACTCCACACTCCAAGACTGCTTCCATCACGTGGACTGGGAGATGTTTCGTATTGCGTCAGACAACAACATTGACGAATACGCTGATACGGTGTGCGAGTTCATTAGAACGTGCGTTGAAGATGTCGTTCCCATAGCAACGATTAAAACATTCCCTAACCAGAAACCGTGGATTGATGGCAGCATTCGTGTGAAACTGAAGGCACGAACCACTGCTTTTAATCAGGGCAAGGTGTCTGGTAACATGGCTGAATACAAACAGTGCAGCTATTCCCTCCGCAAGGCTATCAAACAAGCTAAGCGCCAGTACAGAGACAAAGTAGAATCTCAATTCAACGGCTCAGACACAAGAGGTATGTGGCAGGGTCTACAGTCAATCACGGACTACAGGAAGAAACCCAGCCCAGTCACGGACCAGGATGTCTTGCTCCCAGGCAGACTAAATAACTTTTTGCCCGCTTTGAGGACAATACAGTGCCACTGACACGGCCTGCAACGGAAACATGCGGTCTCTCCTTCACTGCAGCCGAAGTGAGTAAGACATTTAAACGTGTTAACCCTCGCAAGGCTGCAGGCCCAGACGGCATCCCCAGCCGCGCCCTCAGAGCATGCGCAGACCAGCTGGCCGGTGTGTTTACGGACATATTCAATCAATCCCTATACCAGTCTGCTGTTCCCACATGCTTCAAGAGGGCCACCATTGTTCCTGTTCCCAAGAAAGCTAAGGTAACTGAGCTAAACGACTACCGCCCGTAGCACTCACATCCGTCATCATGAAGTGCTTTGAGAGACTAGTCAAGGACCATATCACCTCCACCCTACCTGACACCCTTGACCCACTCCAATTTGCTTACCGCCCAAATAGGTCCACAGACGATGCAATCTCAACCACACTGCACACTGCCCTAACCCATCTGGACAAGAGGAATACCTATGTGAGAATGCTGTTCATCGACTACAGCTCGGCATTCAACACCATAGTACCCTCCAAGCTCGTCATCAAGCTCGAGACCCTGGGTCTCGACCCCGCCCTGTGCAACTGGGTACTGGACTTCCTGACGGGCCGCCCCCAGGTGGTGAGGGTAGGCAACAACATCTCCTCCCCGCTGATCCTCAACACTGGGGCCCCACAAGGGTGCGTTCTGAGCCCTCTCCTGTACTCCCTGTTCACCCACGACTGCGTGGCCATGCACGCCTCCAACTCAATCATCAAGTTTGCGGACGACACAACAGTGGTAGGCTTGATTACCAACAACGACGAGACGGCCTACAGGGAGGAGGTGAGGGCCCTCGGAGTGTGGTGTCAGGAAAATAACCTCACACTCAACGTCAACAAAACTAAGGAGATGATTGTGGACTTCAGGAAACAGCAGAGGGAACACCCCCATCCACATCGATGGAACAGTAGTGGAGAGGGTAGCAAGTTTTAAGTTCCTCGGCATACACATCACAGACAAACTGAATTGGTCCACTCACACAGACAGCATCGTGAGGAAGGCGCAGCAGCGCCTCTTCAACCTCAGGAGGCTGAAGAAATTCGGCTTGTCACCAAAAGCACTCACAAACTTCTACAGATGCACAATCGAGAGCATCCTGGCGGGCTGTATCACCGCCTGGTATGGCAACTGCACCGCCCTCAACCGTAAGGCTCTCCAGAGGGTAGTGAGGTCTGCACAACGCATCACCGGGGGCAAACTACCTGCCCTCCAGGACACCTACACCACCCGATGCTACAGGAAGGCCATAAAGATCATCAAGGACATCAACCACCCGAGCCACTGCCTGTTCACCCCGCTGCCATCCAGAAGGCGAGGTCAGTACAGGTGCATCAAAGCTAGGACCGAGAGACTGAAAAACAGCTTCTATCTCAAGGCCATCAGACTGTTAAACAGCCACCACTAACATTGAGTGGCTACTGCCAACACACTGTCAATGACACTGACTCTACTCCAGCCACTTTAATCATGGGAATCGATGGGAAATGATGTAAATATATCACTAGCCACTTTAAACAATGCTACCTTATATAATGTTACTTACCCTACATTGTTCATCTCATATGCATACGTTGATACTGTACTCTATATCATCGACTGCATCCTTATGTAATACATGTATCACTAGCCACTTTAACTATGCCACTTGGTTTACATACTTATCTCATATGTATATACTGTACTCGATATCATCTACTGTATCTTGCCTATGCTGCTCTGTACCATCACTCATTCATATATCCTTATGTACATATTCTTTATCCCCTTACACTGTGTATGACAGTAGTTTTTTTTGGAATTGTTAGTTAGATTACTTGCTCGTTATTACTGCATTGTCGGAACTAGAAGCACAAGCATTTCGCTACACTCGCATTAACATCTGCTAACCATGTGTATGTGACAAATGAAATTTGATTTGATTTGATTTTGATTTAGGCTAAAATTGAATCGGACCCCCGTAGCACTCCCTTCTGTCATCATGAAGTGCTTTCAGAGGCTAGTCAAGGATCATATCACCTCCACCTTACCTGTCACCCTAGACCCACTTCAATTTGCTTACCGCCCCAATAGGTCCACAGACAATGCAATTGCCATCACACTGCACACTGCCCTATCCCATCTGGACAAGAGGAATACCTATGTAAGAATGCTGTTCATTGACTGAAGCTCAGCATTCAACACCATAGTACCCTCCAAGCCCATCATTAAGCTTGAGGCCCTGGGTCTCAACCCCGCCCTGTGCAATTGGGTCCCGGACTTCCTGGCGGCCGCCCACAGGTGGTGAAGGTAGGGAACCACATCTCCACATCGCTGAACCTCAATGCTGGTGTCACAAACCGGCTCGAAAGGGAGACAACGTGGAGATAAAGAATAACAAAATATATTTATTAACTGAAAAAAGTAAATACAATTAACAATGGTGTGTGTAATCAGTAGTCAGTAGTGGAAGTGAGTGGTTGCGTGTATACATATGGTAATGAGGGGTGTTGAAAGGTGCCAACGCAAACAAACAAAACATCCACAAAAATGCCACAACCAAAATCTGTAAGTGTGTCTGCATGGAGAGAGTATCTCCAATGAATGGGGAAGAGGTGGATTTATCCTGGGACACACTCGAGCCCAGGTGTGTCCCATTTCTCTGACGACCCTCCCGGCTCCGCCCACCGACATCCTATTAAGGAAAACAAGAGTTTGCAGACAACACAACAGTAGTATGCTTGATTACCAACAACAACAAGAGAGCCTATAGGGAGGAGGTGAGGGCACTTGGAGTGTGGTGTCATGAAAATAACCTCTTTCTCAAAGTCGACAAAACAAAGGAGATGATCGTGGATTTCAGGAAACAGTAGAGGGAGTACCCCCCTATCCACATTCACGGGACAGCAGTGGAGAACACATGACGGAGAAACTTAAATGGTCCACCCACACAGACAGTGTGGTGAAGAAGGCGCAACAGCTCCTCTTCAACCTTAGGAGGCTGAAGAAATTTGGCTTGTCACCTAAAACCCTCACAAACTTTTAGATATGCACAATTGAGAGAATCCTGCCGGGCTATATCACAGCCTGGTACAGTAACTGCACCGCCCACAACCGGAAGGCTCTCCGGAGGGTGGTGCGGTCTGCACAAAGCATCACCGTGGGCAAACTAACTGCCCTCCAGGAGACCTAAAGCACCCGATGTCAAAGATCATCAAGGACAACAACCACCCGAGCCAATGTCTGTTCACCATGTTACCATCCAGAAGGGGAGGTCAGTACAGGTGCATCAAAGCTGGGACCGAGAGACTGAAAAACAGCTTCTCTCAAGGCCATCAGACTGTTCAACAGCAATCACTAACACAGAGAGGCTGCAGTCTACATACAGACTTGAAATCATTGGCCACTTTAATAAATGGATCACTAATCACTTTAATAATGACACTTTAATAATGTTTACATATCTTGCATTTCTCATCTCATTTATACTGTATTCTATGCTCTCTATTGCATCTTAGCCTATGCCACTCTGTTATTGCTCATATATATTTATATTTACAGTTGAAGTCGGAAGTCATGTCGGTTAGGACATCAACTTTGTGCATGACACAAGTCATTTTTCCAATAATTGTTTACAGGCAGATTATTTCACTTATAATTCACTGTATCACAATTCCAGTGGGTCAGAAGATGACATACACTAAGTTGACTGTGCCTTTAAACAGCTTGGAAAATTCCAGAAAAGGATGTCATGGCTTTAGAAGCTTCTGATAGGCTAATTGACATCATTTGAGTCAATTGGAGGTGTACCTGTGGATGTATTTCAAGGCCTACCTTAAAACTCAGTGCCTCTTTGCTTGACATCATGGGAAAACAAAAGAAACCATCCAAGACCTCAGAAGAAAAACTGTAGACCTCTACAAGTCTGGTTCATCCTGAAGGTACCATGTTCATCTGTACAAACAATAGTACGCAAGTATAAACACCATGGGACCACGCAGCCGTCATACCGTTCAGGAAGGAGACGTGTTCTGTCTCCTAGAGATGAACGTATTTTGGTGCGAAAAGTGCAGATCAATCCCAGAACAACAGCAAAGGACCTTGTGAAGATGCTAGAGGAAACAGCTACAAAAGTATTATATCCACAGTAAAATTAGTCCTATATCGACATAACCTGAAAGGCCTCTCAGCAATGAAGAAGCCATTGCTCTAAAACCGCCATAAAAAAAGCCAGACTATGGTTTGCAACTGCACATGGGGACAAAGATCGTACTTTTTGGAGAAATCACTTCTGGTCTGATGAAACAAAAATAGAACTGTTTGGTCAAATTATAAATTATTTTATAGAAAAGCATGTCATATCACTTAATCCGGCATAGCCAAAGACACGACAGAGGTTTCTAAATTCTTTATAGCTACACATATGTAAAGAAAAACTCTTCACACATTTTTTGAGGATATTGTTACATCTTGAGAGGTAAACAAAGCCTTGCATTGTATTATTCATTTATTTGCTCAGAACTAATATAGGCAACGGCATTAACATCTAAAGTGGTAATGAAAAGCTCCCACTTGTAAAGTTAAGATATGCAACAAACAGAGTTTTTTTTAGATGTCAACATCATAACATCACACCAAATGTAGCGTATGTAGCTACCACACTTTGTTTAGTTATGGCTACATATTGTTTTGTCTGCTTGGTTACAAAAAAGACGTAGACAAACGCCTAAGTTTGTCTGGCTCTCGGTGACACGCAATGTACACTGACAATCTCCTCCCAGAAAGCAATCCCCACTCCACCCATGTAGTTCTAACCACAGACCTATGGGTTCTAACTGTAAAATGAAAAGCTCTGTGTGCAAAATATCGACATGGTGTGATGAGAGGGACACATTGCTGATCAGGGTTTTCACTTAGCAAATGTTGTATTAGGCTGAATTTATACTCCCCTAGACATTCTCAGTAGAGACTTTGTGACATCACCTTTCACTACTCAGAGGGCTAAGTACAGAGATTTTGGTGCATGCCGTAAGTTAAAGCTTTAAGTACTGTTGTCTTGCTACGGTGAACGTTTGGTGTATAAAGTATAAACCCAGCCTCAGTCAAATATTTGTTTAAAATACTTATGAAACCTTCAAATGGGGGGGACAATATACATCAAGTTATTTAATTTCTAAACTGTTAAACAGATATGTATGAAAATACCCTCAAATAGAAGGTGACATTCTGTAGTCTGGACAATAGAACGAGTCAAAATTCACCCAAGGCTGAAAAACGGCATTAGAACGTTGGCTAAGCTGGAACATTAGCGTGAGCCTTGGAATCGAAAGTTCGCAGAACCTGTTTTGACTGGAATGATTCTTAGATTTCCATTTAGCCTAAATGGCACAAAAACATTTGGCCCTTTTTATTTTACCAGTACAATCTGTTCGCTGGACAAAACTGGAAAAAAACTACTTGTGAAGAAAGTGAACATCCGCACTTTGATGGTGTCAACTGTGCTTCTGCCTGCGTAATGAGTTGGGAAAAAGGAAAACTTCTGACTATTTCTGGTCTAGTGATCGATGACAAACGAGCTCGCTGCCCAGACTTACAGAATTACAAAGAGGAGATTCTCTTGATTAAAATTGTGCCAGACTTGAAAGAATCCAAATATATACATTCTGAGATATTTGGCGAAATAGACCGGCATGCCTCTCCATAGGAAAACAATGGGGGGATCTCAGCGTTCCAAGGGCAAAAAGTATTTTGGGGATAGCATTTGATGACAACTGAGCTCACTGCCCAGACCTACATAATCAGAAAGAGGAGATTCTCATGATTAAAATGGTGTCCAACTTGAAAAAATCTAAATATACACATTGCTATATTTCCCCTATAGGAATTAATGGGACGACCTCAGAGTTCCATGTGTCATTTTTTGTTTTTGTTTACATTTGAACTATAAACAACATGAGCAGGTCTCATTCCCAACAATAGCGAAGCAGGCATTGTGACGTAGAACAATAAGTTGGGAATAGAATGTTCGGAATGCAAGTTGGTGCCACGGTGCTCAAATGAACTAATAGGAGCTGGCAGGGTGAAAAATACCCTAAAATAAGGCCTGTTTTTAAGTAATTACTTCAAAACGACGGCAAGCAGCTGGGAATATGGTCATATTATGAAACTGGGCTCCATGGCGGATGCAATGAACTAGTTTTTATCAGAGAAATGTCACATGTCCAGCCTACATTCTGTACTGTTGCCTCGTGTAAACATTTGATCTCAAATCCAAAGTGCTGGAGTATAGTCAAATTAAATATTTTAGCTTCACTGTACAAATAAATACGAAGGGGAGTGTATGTCTATATATTTTGATTTACAACAGGATTGATTGAGTCTCTGTAAGACTGCCAAAGCGATTCTCCTTTGCACTGCTCTTGAGATTTGTTGTTCTGATAACTCATGGCTAAAAATAAGGCCTGCTGACCTACATATAAGGGAGGTCTCCCATCAAATGATTAGTTTCAAATTATAATTATATCACATCAATGACATTAAATACAGCTTTAATACTTATTAAATGGACATGTATTCATGAGTGCCAGGATCCAGATCCTCTTCTTGGAAACGTAATGCTTACACATTTTGGCACCGCAACCATTGCTATGACCAGCGTAAATATTTACCCTGGTGAGTCTAAGGAGTGGCAGTGAATGAAGTGGGAATGACCATTTAATGGCCATTTTTTCAAGTGATTAATGAACTATGGTATGATTATATTGCTATATCATTAAAATAACAGGTTAGGGCGTCAGTGCAGAGTCCAATTTCTCTGGTTAGATGGGCTGACATGTCTTCCTGTTGATGGAATTAAAATGTTGATATAATTCAAGATTAATTGAAAGCTGCAGTACAGTACATACAGCAAGACATAAAGCAAGAAAGGCTTTATTAAATGGGATGTTCAGGATATTGCAACTTGTTAGATGGTTCCTCATCCTAATAGTAGTCTGTGGGCCAGGAGAAACTGTAATCCATTATCTAAACAGCCACTGTAAATGTCAGCTAACTTTAGCCACCGCTCACAAAAAATGTATGTAACTGATGGTGGCATGTGTGCAATTGTCAAAATGTCACAGTCAAATAAACTGAAATAATCATCATATTTGGTTTGATGTTAATAAAAGGGGATTTGGCTCATATTGAGGCTCAAACCCAGGACCTCTGCTTTGCCGGCCCTCCCGAAGTGCATTTCCGGTCGGTACCATGCAAAAAGCTGACTATTTGCTTGTGCAAGTGGGGACACTTCTAGCTGAGGAGTAAGTTTCATACAACCCCATGTGCCCTTCACATATGCTTCCATTGATTGTTAGCTAGTAGTAGTGTAGTAGCTAAAGTTAGCTGAAGTTTGTAGTGGCTGTTTAAAGGAAACTGAAGTAAGAGTTACATTTTCTCCTGGCCCACTGACTACTTTCAGGGGAAGAACCATCTAACATCAAGTTGTAAAATACCGAATTTCTAATGTGAAGTTTAGCCAAGCCTAGGTTGCACAATTGGGACTATTCCATTAGTTCCATTATAACAGGCTAGTTAATCTAGTGCAACTCAAATATTTGACAAATGTATTTGACCCAGGTCTGGTATTTTTCTTGCTTCAACTTTGACCCAGCTAACTTTGGGATCACTAGAAATGTCCTTGTTTTCCATGAAAACATACATAAAATGAGTTGCAAAATGAATAAGAAATATAGTCAAGATGTTGACAAGGTTATAAATAATTATTTTAATTTAAATAATAATTGTGTCCTTCAAACTTTTCTTTCGTCAAAGAATCCTCAATTGCAGCAATTACAGCCTTACCGACCTTTGGCATTCTAGTTATCAATTTGTTGAGGTAATCTGAAGAGATTTCACCCCATGTTTCATTAAGCACCTCCCACAAGTTGGATTGGCTTGGTCGCCGGCCTATTAGCTGCCATCGATTCCCTTTCCGTTTGTTTTGGTTATTGGTTAATTGGGTACACCTGTTTTGTATTAGGGTTTGTTTGTAGGGTATTTAAGGGCACTAGGCCCGCTGGGTATTTGTGCGGGCTTGTTTTTTGTTCCAGCTTCCAGCTCTCCCACTCCCACTCCGATGGAGTTGGGAGGAGCTGCATTTAGGGGGACCAGAGGGGGCTCCTCCTGCTCCTATTGTGGACGGAGAGGACACACTTCTGACCGGTGTTGGAGGAGTCCCTCTGGGAGTCGAGATGGTCGGCGGAACACTCCTTGGCCACCCCAGGTGAGTAAGCACCAAACTCACCCAGAGCTCCCTGTTGGTCACATGTTTTTGTTAATTTTTTTTCCTGCGTTTTTCCCCTCTCTTCAGCATAAGGTGCTAGTCGATTCAGGCGCAGCTGGTAGTTTTATGGATCGTGGACTCGCCCGTAAATTGGGTATTCCGTTAGAAGAAAGCGACGGTGGGAATGCGTGATAAACCTCCAGGAGAACGCTGCACTTCCCCGGAGTCATGTGTACCACTGTCACAGGAGGAGACGCTGGCTATGGAGACATATGTCACGGAAGCTCTGAGACAGGGGTACATTCGGCCCTCCATATCACCCGTCTCCTCGAGTTTCTTTTTTGTGAGGAAAAGGGAGGGAGGTCTGCATCCGTGCATTGATTATCGAGGTCTCAATTCGATCACAGTGGGTTTTAGTTATCCGCTACCTCTCATCGCTACGGTGGTGGAATCATTCCACGGAGCGTGTTTCTTCACAAAACTGGACCTCATGAGCTCGTATAATCTGGTGCGTATTCGGGGAGGAGACGAGTGGAAAACAGCGTTTAGTACCACATCAGGCCACTATGAGTACCTCGTCATGCCGTATGGGTTGAAGAATGCTCCAGCCGTCTTCCAATCCTTTGTAGATGAGATTCTCAGGGACTTGCACGGGCAGGGTGTGGTAGTCTATATTGATGACATCTTGATTTATTCTACCACACGCGCCGCGCATGTTTCCCTGGTGCGCAAGGTTCTTGGGCGACTGCTGGAGCATGACCTATACGTCAAGGCTGAGAAATGTGTGTTCTTCAAACCAGCCGTTTCCTTCCTGGGTTATCGCATTTCCAGCTCGGGGATGATGATGGAGTATGACCGCGTTAACGCCGTGCATAATTGGCCGAATCCGACCACGGTAAAGGAGGTGCAGCGTTTTTTAGGGTTTGCCAATTACTACCGGAGGTTTATCCGGGGTTTTGGCCAAGTAGCGGCGCCCATTACCTCACAGCAGAGGCTGATGGAGCCTTCAACCTATTGAAGGCACTGTTCACTGGGGCTCCTGTGTTGGCGCATCCGGACCCTTCGTTAGCATTCATAGTGGAGGTGGATGCGTCCGAGGCTGGGGTTGGAGCCGTGCTGTCTCAGCGCCCGGGCACGCCACCGAAGCTCCGTCCCTGCGCTTTCTTTTCTAAGAAGCTGGGTCCGGCGGAGCGGAGCGGAACTATGATGTGGGGGACCGGGAGTTACTAGCTAAGGTGTGGAGACACTGGCTAGAGGGGGCTAAACACCCTTTTCTCATCTGGACTGACCACCGTAATCTGGAGTATATTCGAGCAGCGAGGAGACTGAATCCGCGTCAGGCTAGGTGGGCCATGTTCTTTACACGTTTTAGATTTACGATCTCTTACAGACCAGGTTCCCTCAACACTAAGGCCAACGCGCTGTCCCGTCTCTATGACACCGAGGACCGGTCCATTGAACCCACTCCCATCCTTCCAGCCTCTCGGCTGGTGGCCCCAGTGGTATGGGAGGTGGACGCGGACATCGAGCGGGTGCTGAGGGTTGAACCTGCGCCTATACAGTGTCCGACTGGTCGAAGTTACGTACCGCTTGGTGTCCGTGATAAATTGATTCGGTGGGCCCACACACTACCGTCTGCGGGTCATCCGGGGATTGATAGGACAGTGCGGGGTCTTAGGGGGAAATACTGGTGGCCCACCTTAGCTAGGGATGTGAGGCTCTATGTCTCTTCCTGTTCGGTATGCGCCCAGAGTAAGGCTCCTAGGCACCTTCCTAGAGGGAAGTTACAGCCCCTCCCGGTTCCACAACGGCCATGGTCCCATCTCTCGGTAGATTTCCTTACTGATCTTCCCCCATCTCAGGGGAACACTACCGTTCTGGTCGTTGTGGATCGGTTCTCTAAGTCCTGCCGTCTCCTCCCATTGCCTGGTCTCCCTACGGCCCTACAGACTGCAGAGGCTCTATTTACCCACGTCTTCCGGCACTATGGGGTTCCAGAAGATATAGTCTCCGATCGGGGTCCCCAGTTCACGTCCCGGGTTTGGAAGGCGTTTATGGAGCGTCTGGGGATCTCGGTCAGCCTTACCTCTGGTTATCACCCCGAAAGTAATGGGCAGGTGGAGAGAGTAAACCAGGAAGTGGGTAGGTTTCTGAGGTCGTATTGCCAGGACCAGCCAGGAGAATGGGCGAGGTATGTCCCGTGGGCAGAGTTGGCCCAGAACTCTCTTCGGCATTCGTCCACGAATATGTCGCCATTCGAATGCGTACTGGGCTACCAGCCGGTCCTGGCTCCGAGTCAGACCGAGGCTCCTGCGGTGGAGGAGTGGGTACAGCGCTCTAGAGAGACCTGGCGGGCAGTCCAGGATTCTCTCAGGCAGGCCAGTGAACGGCAGAAGAGAGACGCTGACCGCCACCGTAGTGACGCCCCGGTGTTCGCACCAGGGGACAGTGTCTGGCTCTCGACCCGAAACCTGCCCCTCCGCCTGCCCTGCCGGAAGCTGGGGCTGCAGTGTGTGGGGCCATTTAAAGTCCTGAGGAGGATAAACAAGGTTTGTTATAGATTGCAACGTCCCTCTTATTATCGCATTAACCCCTCGTTTCATGTGTCTCTCCTCAGGCCGGTGGTAGCTGGTCCCCTACAAGACAGTGAGGTACCGGAGGTCCCTCCACCCCCTCTGGACATCGAGGGGTCCCCGGCGTACACAGTACGAGCTATTCTGGACTCGAGACGCCGGGTGAGGGGCCTGCAGTACCTCGTGGACTGGGAGGGGTACGGTCCAGAGGAGAGGTGCTGGGTACCGGGGAGGGACATTTTAGATCCTTCCCTCTTGAGGGATTTCCACCGCCTCCACCCGGATCGCCCCGCGCCTCGTTACTCTGTGTTTGATGGTGTGATTTATTCGTGTCTTTATTCTCCGGACTATTTTTGTCCTGTTTGGACTGGCAACTTATATACGCCCTGTGTGTTGGCGTGACCGTTTTGTTGCGCTGGTGAATAAATTTGACAAACGACTGAACCCTGCTCTCTGCGCCTGATTCCACCCACCACTCCTAGTTGATCGTAACACCCAAAATGCTGATGCTCCAGATACTCAACTAGTCTAAAGAAGGCAAGTTTTAATGCTTCTTTAATCAGAACAACAGTTTTCAGCTGTGCTAATGTAATTGCAAAAGGGTTTTCTAATGATCAATTAGTCTTTTAAAATAATACACTTGGATTAGCTAACACAACATGCCATTGGAACACAGGAGTGATGGTTGCTGATAATGGGCCTCTGTACTCCTATGTAGATATTCCATAAAAAAATCTGCCGTTTCCAGCCACAATAGTCATTTACAGCATTAACAATGTCTACACTGTATTTCTGATCAATTTGATGTTATTTTAATGGACAAAAAATGAGCTTTTCTATCACAAACAAGAACATTTCTAAGTGACTCAACTTTTGAACGGTAGTGTATATGTTGTATATGTTAGGGATGCAATGGTACAGTGGGCCCACGGTTCGGTATGTATCATGGTTTGTGGGCCACGGTATGGTTTTGGTGTCTTTATAGTTAAGAAAATTGTGTGCTTGTATGAATCTCATACGAGTTCGCAACACGTAGCTCTTCATCTCCCAATCCAGTACATAGTGAACGGTCACAGTGAGGTAGGTTCCAGTACATAGTGAACCATCACAGTGAGATAGCTTCCAGTACATAGTGAACCGTCACAGCTTTGAGTTGCTCTGGAGGTCCAACTATCAATGGTGTGAGCTAGATAGGGTGTCTGTGTCAATTCGTTTTCAATTTCTCTTTGTGATGTTTCATAGAGTTTGGGACTTACTTTGCTGCTGAAATGTGTACTGGAGAGGACATTGTAACGCGGTTACATTTTTAGCATCAGGTGATGAAATCCCGAGTCAGTAAACCACGAATAGGGCTGCAAATCTTTGGCTATGAATACTCCTACTGCTTTCGTTATTTTATTATGTTTTTCTGAACTTGTTGGAAATTGTTGTTGGAAGGCAGCAGCGAGAAATTGTTGTGTTTTCGCTAACGAGTGAACTCTCCTAGCTCCAGCTCCACCTGCAAGGGATATGGCTGGGTGATGGTGACGTAAATTACACATTATGTTAGAAGTGTTTCCACTCGAGTAGAGGACAGTGTCAAAGCAATGCTTGCAGACTGTACTTTGTTTGTTTACGGTCTTTTTACCCTCGTCATCGTATTGAACGCTGAATCCAAAATGTTCCCACACAGCAGACTTGAAAGACGGCGGTGCCTCTTCAAATTTGCTTCTCTCTGTCTCGCTAGCACTCGCCATTGTCACGTTGGAGCTGAGAGAATATTTGTTTTTAGTTTCCCATATCTTCATGGGGCCCCTTTAGGGAGGTTTCCTACTTAGATATCATTGCACGTCGTCCATTGGTTGTTTAATGGGGAAGGGGTTGTGGTCACTGCGGTTGCCACATTTTGAGACATTGCTGTGGAGTAAAGTTTGTCACCCCTCAGGAGACCCCTAATGGCCTGTGGCCCCAAGCAGTTGCCTGCCAAGCTTGTTCACAAACTCCGCTTCTGGTTCTGTGGATCTGAATGTACAAAGTGTATGTAGTCTGCAATGCAATAAGCAAGTTTTGGAAATGATCGGAAAATGACAGGCATAACGTAATTCCGTGGTTCATGTGTGCGTATTGAACCGTAGGAGGTGTACAGAACGGTCCGACTACATACTGTGTACCGTTGCATCCCTAGTATAAGTACCGTCCTGGATATCTGTACCGTTGACCCAAAACAATTATTAAGTTCATTATTGGCCATAGGGATATCCAGCACAGAGCTCTCTGGTTGTTGTGTACAGTTCTAAATGGCCCTTCTAGTGTGTAGTCTCCATGGCACTGTGCGCTAATGACTAAAACCAATTATTTTGCAACATGTTATGGGGTAATTACGCATTTTTCTTCTTGTGGCGTTAAAAATGAATACTTTTATAATGTACAAACTGATTTATTTGGTAACACTTTACTTTAAAGTAGGCTACACATACAGTATAAATCAATTATTTGTAGTTTATAAGTGTGTATATAAGTAGCGAAAATGCCTTTATTGTGTCCTATTAGCAATATATTAGGCTCTGGTTAAGTGTTTTCTAATTCAAGTATTATAAGTCATGTGTTAGCCATAATAAAGGCAATATTATTTAATAAAGAGAAAGTTACACAAGAAACAAACTTTTTGTAGACATTCTCCCATTCCTCTCTTCCCTCATCAACTCATCCCACCCCTCTGACTTCAAAATGGCCCGAGTTGCTTTCCCCCTCAAGAAACCAACACTCATCTAACGTCAAAAACTATATACCTGTATCCCTACTTTATTTTCTTTCCAAAAGACATCAGTGTGCCGTCTCTGATCAACTTTCTCGTTATTTCTCTCCGAACGACCTTCTTGACCCTAAACAGTAAGCCGTCAAGACGGGTCACTCAACCGCGAATGCTCTTCTCTGTTTCACGGAGGCTCTCCGCACTTCCAAAGCTGACTCTCTCTCCTCTGTTCTCATCCTCCTAGGTCTATCTGCTGCCTTCAACATCGTGAACCATCAGATCCTCCTCTCCACCTTCTCAGGGCTGTGGGTGACAGGCCGCTCCTACCAGGTGACATTGAGAGGATCTGTGTCTGCATCACATACTCTCACTACTGGTATCCCCCATGGCTCGGTTCTAGGCCCTCTCCTCTTCTCTCTATACGCCAAGTCGGCTCCGTAATATCCTCACATGGTCTCTCCTATCATTGCTACGCTATAACACTCAACTACTTTTCTCCTTCCCCCTTCTGACACCCAGGTGGAGGCATGCATCTGTGCGTGCCTGGCAAATATCTCAACGTGGATATCAGCCCACCACCTCAAACTCAACAAGACGGAACTGCTCTTCCTCCAGGGGAAGGCCTGCCTGCTCAAACACTTCTCCATTACGGTTGACAACTCCGAAGTGTCGCCCTCTCAGAGTGCAAAGAACCTTGGCGTGACCCTGGACAACATCCTGTCATTCTCTGCAAACATCAAAGCAGTGACCCGCTCCTGCATGCTCTACAACATCTGTAGAGTATGACCCAAGTTCTCTCATGTTACCCCGCTCCTCTGCACACTCCACTGGCTTCCAGTCAAAGCTTGCATCCACTACAAGACCATGGTGCTTACCTACGGAACAGCAATAGGAACTGCCCCTCCCTAACTTCAGGCTATGCTCAAACCCTACACCCCAACCCAAGCACTCCGTTCTGCCACCTCATGTCTCTTGGCCCTCCCATCCCTACGGGAGGGCAGCTCCTGCTCTGCTCAGGCCAGTCCAAGCTCTTCTCCTCCCCACTGAAAGCTACGTTATTGAGGAACATTTTACTTTCTATGCCTGTGATATGTGGTTGTCTGTAAGGGATTTCCTCCTCCTCTTCCGAAGAGGAGAGGCGAAAAGGATCAGAGGACCAATCTGCGGCGTGGTAAGTGTCCATGGTTCTTTTAATACGTAAATGTACACATGAACAACTGAATACAAAAACAATAAACGTGAAAACCCCAAACAGTCCTATCTGGTGCAAACACAGAGACAGGAACAATCACCCACAAACACACAGTGAAACCCAGGCTACCTAAGTATGATTCTCAATCAGAGACAACTAATGACACCTGCCTCTGACTGAGAACCATACTAGGCTGAAACATAGAAATACCCAAATCATAGAAAAACAAACATAGACTTCCCACCCCAACTCACACCCTGACCATACTAAATAATGACAAAACAAAGGACATAAAGGTCAGAACGTGACAGTACCCCCCAAAGGTGCGGACTCTGGCCGCAAAACCTTAACCTATAGGGGAGGGTCTGGGTGGGCGTCTGTCCGCGGTGGCGGCTCTGGCGCGGGACGCGGACCCCACTTCACCATCGTCTTAGTCCGCCTTATTGTCCGCCTCCGTGGCTTTCTAACCATGGCCACCCTTCTCAATGACCCCACTGGACAGAGGGGCAGCTCGGGACAGAGGGGCGGAAGCTCTGGACAGAGGGGCAGCTCTGGACAGAGGGGCAGCTCGGGATAGAGGGGCAGAAGCTCTGGCGCCTCTGGGCTGAGGGGCTCTGGCACCTCTGGGCTGAGGGGCTCTGGCGCCTCTGGGCTGAGGGGCTCTGGCGCCTCAGACTCTGGCAGCAGAGCCGGACAGGCGGGAGACTCCGGCAGCAGCGCCGGACAGGCGGGAGACTCCGGCAACAGCGCCGGACAGGCGGGAGACTCCGGCAGCAGCGCCGGACAGACAGAACCACCTGCAGGGAGGAGACAGAGAGACAGCCTGGTGCTGGGGAGACCTTCAGGAGGCTTTGTGTTAGGAGGAGGCACCTGAAAGACCGGGCTGTGGGGGAGCACTGGAGCTCTGGTGCGCAGCCTTGGCACCACTTCCCCAGGCTGGACAACTACTCTAGCCCGGACCCTCCAGAGTGCAGGCACAGGTTGAACCGGGCTGTGGGTAAGCACGGGAGATCTAGTGCTTACTACGCGCACCTCTTCCTTAGGCTCCACTCCCACATTTGCCCGGCACGAGCGGAGCGCAGGCAGAGGACGCACTGCACCCTCCCAGCGCCCCGGAGACACAGCACGCAGAGCCGGCGCAGGATACCCTGGACCAAAACTGCGTACCGGCGACCAGACCCGCTGAGCAGGCACCATATGCCTTGGCTCGATGCCCGCACTCGCATGACACTCTCGGGGGGCTGCCCTATAGCGCACCGGGCTATGGACACGTACTGGCGACACCGTGCGCTTAACCGCATAACACGGTGCCTGACCAGTAACGCGCGGCTTATAATAAGCACGAGGAGTGAGCTCAGGTCTGCTACCTGGCTTAGCTCCACACCTCGTGTGCCCCCCCAAAATTTTTTGGGGGGGCTGCCTCTCGTACCTGTCGCACTGCCGTGCTGCCTCCTCATATCGCCGCCACTCAGCTTTCGCTGCCTCCAGCTCTGCTTTGGGGCGGCGATATTCCCCAGCCTGTGCCCAGGGTCCCTCTCCGTTCAGTATCTCCTCCCATGTCCAGGAGTCCTGTGATGCTGGCCGCTGTTGTTGTTGCTGCTGCTGCTGTCGTCGCTGTCTTTTACCACACCGCTTGGTCCTTGGTTGGTGGGTGATTCTGTAAGGGATTTCCTCCTCCTCTTCCGAAGAGGAGAGGCGAAAAGGATCAGAGGACCAATCTGCGGCGTGGTAAGTGTCCATGGTTCTTTTAATACGTAAATGTACACATGAACAACTGAATACAAAAACAGAAACGTGAAAACCCCAAACAGTCCTATCTGGTGCAAACACAGAGACAGGAACAATCACCCACAAACACACAGTGAAACCCAGGCTACCTAAGTATGATTCTCAATCAGAGACAACTAATGACACCTGCCTCTGATTGAGAACCATACTAGGCCCGAAACATAGAAAT
The DNA here is from genome assembly GCF_018296145.1 of Oncorhynchus tshawytscha. NCBI lineage: Eukaryota > Metazoa > Chordata > Actinopteri > Salmoniformes > Salmonidae > Oncorhynchus > Oncorhynchus tshawytscha. The sequence goes on along the minus strand of NC_056440.1, from coordinate 67,809,148 downwards.
ACCCAAATCATAGAAAAACAAACATAGACTGCCCACCCCAACTCACACCCTGACCATACTAAATAATGACAAAACAAAGGAAATAAAGGTCAGAACGTGACATTGTCCCACTGAGCTATCTTAAGATGAATGCAGTAACTGTAAGTCAATCTGGATAAGAGCGTCTGCTAAATGACAAAAATGTAAAAAATATGCAAATGTATTAGCTGTCTCAATGTGGAAATAATAATGACAAAGTGTGCTACTTGCAGAAATATTGTCCAGAAATTACCTCATTGGGCAGATCAAATACATATGAAGAGCATCACTATCCAAATTTACATGGAGATCACTGTACACTAGCAGCAAATGCTAATACATAGAGGTCATTCTAATTTAAAGATACTATCAAAGTTTGTTTGCTAATTGTTATTAGATTCTTATGTAGATGCTTTTGAGTACCTAAAAATAACTTGTTACCATTTACTTTCAAGGATACGACTGTATGTTTAAATTACAAGATGGTATCAATATCCTTAATAACCTTGGCAAAGGTTTAGTTGGGGATACAGTTTATGTAGAATCTTTCTAACCCTTGTGAAATTCATGAATAGCTCAGTGACAATTGCATTTTCAAATCATCAATCACATGATGCTTCGCAACAAGATCACAGTTTTCAACAATACCTTCCGTTCAATCACAGTTTTAATGGCTGTATTTTTAATCCTAAAGGGGGTTGTCATGCCAAAACACTCATTTTGAACCTCAGTTCTGGGTCGTTCCATTTGATTTCATTCACTTTTTGTCCACACCCCTTTTGATTTGAACAAAACCTTCCATAAATATTTGCCCATGGTAGAAGTGGTCAAAAAGCGGAGCTAGAATTGCTCAAAGTTGACCTATTTTGCATACCCCATCTTACCATGAGAGATCCATGTCTTCAGCACTGGAAAGGGTAAATGGTTGAATATGTCATCATTTAAAACCTTGCAGACAGTGTTGTAAGACTATTTCCACTTAAATAGGAATGGCTGTTCTATTATTTATATTTCTATGATTTCAATAGGTTTGTATGGAAGATTGACAAAACAATTTAAAACAACTGATGTTCCCATTCAAGTCAACATTTTCTGATGTGGGGACCTCCAACCATCTTTGTGCTGCCATTTGAAAGTAGAAATGTTGATTTTATCAGTCACAACATAAACACCTCAGATGTTCTAAAATACACTCTTAAGCTACAACATATGCGAAGATTGGAGTACATGCATTTATAGATAATTG